>NW_026125052.1:29817500-30417500 GCF_943737965.1 Phodopus roborovskii
CAATCATTTTACTATTTATCTCAAAAGGTAATCTTATAAAAAAATCTTTTAAAAAAAAATCACAAATCTAAACTTTGACATATATATATATATGTATATATATATATGTATGTGTATATATATATATGTATATATGAGTCATTTCTACTTTAAGTCCTCAGTGCATACCTACTCATCATTTTTTATTTAGTCATCTCAGGATGCTGAGGGCAAAGATGGGCACCAGGAATTAATCGTCAGCTTTGATCACCAACCCATCTGTAGCAAGAAAGGCATGTCAGCTAGTCCTACCAGACTGCCATGGTTCTGGTCCCCTGACCTCACTGAGTCCCTGACTCCACAGTCAAGAGTGTTCTCCTAAATGATAAACTGTTCCCCAAGGGTTTCTACAATACCATCAGCAAAATCATCTTAACCCAACATTCCTACCAATCGAATGCCTAAATTCTAAGGGTGGTGGACTCATCAATGTGCTCCAGCAGCAATGCTTGGAGAAAGCCAGTCACTGCTATTGTAAGCTCCAGGGACACTGCCCTGAGAGTGTTCCTATGAGTCAGATTTTGAGGGGCCATGGTGACCAAGAGGGCAGTAAGCAGAGCTATGCTCGGCAACAGCAGGGATTCCTCAGGACACATTCTCGAGGCTCTGCCTCTCCAAGGGTCACTCACATGGTGTGCTGCTTGCTGTTACTTTCACATGTGGTGGGCAGGGTTAGGGTCATGTGGGTCTTCGGGGCATGTTGACCTGTCGCAGGGTCATTCCTTGCATCCTGGACTCTGACAGCAACCCGGGAAGCCTGCTTGGATCTCTCCCCAGAGTAAAGGCTGGGCCCCTGGAATCGGGGCTTGATTCCTGTCTTGTCTCTCTCCATCCATTTGAGAGTCTTGCTATGTAGCCCAGGCTGACTTCAAACTCATGATCCTCCTGCCTCAGCCTTCTGGATCCGGGATTATTTTCACCTACCACCACGCCTGGCATTCTCTTTTATTCATCCAGCAGCTACTCTGTCTACCCTGGCCCAGGGACAAAGGCAGCAGAGATGCAGAGAGGGGTCAGATTTGAACAGTAAAGCAGCCACTGACCAAGGCTCCTCCATAGGCAACCATTGCTACTCTCTACACCCCAAACTCATTCACCATGTAAACTGAGGCACAGTGCTCATGAAGCAGTAACTCCCTTCTCCCCACACTGCCGCCCAATTCTAGCAACTCTGGTGTGTCTTCTGTCTCTAGATTTGTCTACTCAGAGTATTTCCTGTAAGCTGTTTTATATTCCAATTCCTTTTCTGCCCAGCCTAGCGTGTGTGTGTGTGTGTGTGTTTGTGTGTGTGTGTGTGTGTGTGTTTGTTTGTGTGTATGTGTGTGTCTGTGTGTGTCTGTGTGGCTGTGTCTGTCTGTCTGTGTGTCTATCGCTGAATAATGCTCCACTGGGCAGATTCACAACTTGTTGCTGACGGATGTTTGGGTTGCTCCCATCCTTATGAACATGGCTGTAAAAGTATCTGTTCTGCTTTCTTCTTCTTTTTGATTCGTTTATTTTTATTTATTTATTTATTTTTTGCATTGGTGTTTTGCCTGCATGTATGTCTGTGTGAGGTTGTCAGAACTTAGAGTTACTTAAGTTCTGATCTGCCATGTGGATGCTGGGACTTGCCCCGGGTCCTCTTAACCACTGAGCCATCTCTCCAGCACCCTGCTTCCTGTTACTAAGTGCAGGGTCTATACTTAGGAGTGGAATTACTGGGTCAAGTGGTCAGTCTGGGTTCAGCTCTTTGAGCACCTGCCCCCTACTGGCCCTCTGACATCAGTTTGTACTGCTGACAATGTACACGGTTCCAGTGTCTACACATCCTCGCTAATACTTCATTTCTGGTTTTGGTTTTTCAAGGCAGGGTTTCTCTGTGTAGCTGTGTAGACCAGGCTGCCTTCAAACTCACAGAGATCCGTCTGCCTCTGCCTCCCGAGTGCTGGGATTAAAGGTGTTTGCTACCACCTCCCTGTTTTGTTTTTTTAAGACAGTTTCACTATGTAGCTTTTACTGGCCTGGAACTCACTATCTAGACTAGGCTGGCCTTGAACACTCAGCTCCACCTTCCTCTGCCTCTTGAGTGCTGAGATTGAAGATGTGCGCCACCAAGCTTGTTTGTTGTGACAGCTGTGGTGCTGAGCATATCATTGTGTTCCCACCCATTTGTGGAAATGTCTATTCTAGTCCACTGCCTATTGCTTTTGTTTCATCGACATTTTGAAAAAATGTATTTTATTTTATTTTATTTTATTTTATGTATTATGGTGTTTTTCCTGCATGTTTGTTCACTGTGCATGTGAAGGGGCCAGGGGTCACCAGATCCCCAGGAACTGGAGTTACAGACGGTTGTGAGCCTCCATGTGGGTGCTGGGGACCCAGGTCCTCTGCAAGAGCAGCCAGCATTCTCTAGGCCCTTGTTTGATTGGTTTTGAGACAGGGTCTTATTGTGTGGCTCAGGCTGGCCATGGACTCACAACTATCCTGTCTCAGCCTCCTGAGCACTGGAATTTAGACATCCACCACCACACCCAGCTTTCTTACTAGTTATTATTTTATGTGTATGCCTGCATGTATGTATGTGCACCGGTGTGCAAGCCTGGTGCCTACAGAATTCAAAAGAGAGGGATCGGTTCCCCTGGTAACAGTGTTACGGATAGCTGTGAACCATTATGTGGGTGCTGGGAACTGAATCCCGTCCTCTGCAAGAACAGCAAGCGCTCTAAACCCTTGAGCTCCCTCTCCCTGCCTCTGCTGGTAAGCTGCAAGTGTTCTTCTCTTCTGCATACTGGGTCACTAAGTATGTGATTTGATGGCTTTTTATTCTGTACTTTGAAACATAATATAATATATATTAACATAATATATAATGTATATTAATGCAAACCCAGAGATAAGATACTGGGGTTCAAGCTGAAGATCAGAAAAGCAAAGCAGCCAGCCACTAGCTCTTAACTTTTACCTCAGACCGAAATGGGCAATCCTGCCTCCAGGAATCCTTAGAGTGCAACCCTCTGGGTTCCTCTCTCTGCCCAGCCACATCACTCCTGTACCCACCCACCTAGTGCTGGGATTAAATGCATGTGATCCCAGGTGCTGAGATCACCTTTGTGTGAGCTGGTTCTCTTTTAGGTTGGATCAATGTCCTGTAGCTCAGGGTGGCCTTGAACTAACAGATCCATGCTCAGGGTGGCCTTGAACTAACAGATCCATCTGCCCTTCTCCTGGTCCCTGGGATTAGAGGTGTGTGCCACCACCACCTGGCCTCCATGGCAGTGGCTTTGTTAAATCATAAACAATACGTATCACCTCAGTACTTTGTCCCTTTACTTTCTTTTTGCTGTCCTCTGATGCATGGAAGTTGCTGGCGACCGAGCCCCAGGACTTGAACACGCTTGGAAAAGCAGTCTGCGTGTGAGCTGTGCTTCTCTCCCATCCTGCACATGTGTGTGTGTGTGTGTGGTCTGCGTGTGTACATGTTCACGTGGAAGTATGCCTGCTGGTGTGGGTGCCTGTGTGTGCACACACGTGTGGAGGGCAGAGATTGACTGACCCTCTTCCCCAGTCATTGGTTCTCAAACACTTTTTGGAGGAATGGAGGGTTTCAGACAGGGTTTCTCTATGGAGCTTTGTCTGTCCTGGAATTTTGCTCTGTAGACCAGGCTGGTTTTGAACTTAAAGAAATCTGCCTGCCTCTGCCTCCCAACTGCTGGGATTAGAGCCATGCATCACCACTGCCCAGATCAACACTCTAATTTTATTTATTTATTTATTTATTTATTTATTTATTTATTTATTTATTTGAGACAGGGTCTCATAGCCCTGGCTATCCATAAACTCACTTTGTAGACCATGTTAGCCTTGAACTCATGGAGATCCTCTTGCTTCTGCCCCCAGACTGCTAGAGTTAAAGATGTGATGGGCATCTGGCTGTCTTGCCATCTCCCTCTCTCTCCTCCCCTCTCCCCCTCTCTCCCCTGAACCTAGAATTCACTGACTGAGCTGGTCTGGGTAGCCAGTGAGCTCTGAGCATTAGTCCTGTCTCTCTCCCTCCTCAGCACCAGGGTTATAGACGCATGCTGTCTTGTCTGCCTTTCCTGTGTGTGGATGCTGAGGACTAGAACTTGGCTCCTCATGTTTGCACAGCTAAGTCATCTTCTTGGCCCCTAGACTTATTTTTTTTATTTATTGTATGTGTATGAATGCTCTGCCTGCATGTATGTCTGTATACCGTGTGTGTGTGTGTGTGTGTGTGTGTGTGTGTGTCTGTCTGTCTGTCTGTCTGTCTGTCTGTCTTGTGCCCCTGGAGGCCAGAAAAAAGAAATATCTTTGAGAATTTCCCAGCTATGAGAAGGCCAGGCCCCTCAGAGAAGGGGTCCTAAGCAGGACAAATATTTGAAGACAAGTCTAGGGGACTGGAGACATGGCTCAGTGGTTAAGAGCACTAACGCTGCTCTTACAGACCAGAGTCCCTCCAATTTCCACCACCTATGTCAGGCAACCCACAGCTGCCTATAACTTCCAGGGGATCTGACACCCTCTTGTGGCCACCCATGGTCCCTGCACTTACATGCGCACACCCACATATAGACACCCACACACACACACACACACACACACACACACACACACACACCGTGTATGCATAATTAAAAACAAAATCCTAAAAGCTAGAAGTGGTGGCACTGGCCCATAATCATAGCACCCAAGGGACAGAGGTCGGTAGATCCAAGTTCAAGGCCAGCCTGGTCTCCAAAATGAGACAGTTCCAAAACATTGCCTGGTTTACTGTAGTGCCCTATCCTTTACCGTTGCTTCTGTTGAACATGGGGTGGGGGAGATCCACTGGGCCAGAGTCCATTCTACATTAATGTGTAGGCTTAGCGGGGTGGGGTACCCGGGAAGAAGTAGTAAGTTATGAGTCCTCACCCTCCTTAACGTCCATGGTCTCCAGGAAGCGATACCTACAGAGGAGGTCAGCTCTGGGACAGCTGAACACCATCCTCCTCGTGGCTCGACCCCTGCTCCAGACGCGGCGGAGGCGGCAGGTAAGAGGGTTGAGGGGGTGCTTCTGGACTGTGGGAAAACTCAGGGTAGAAGCCAGGTGCCTTGCCTGGCCGAGAGGGAGGGACCCTGGCAGCCTAACCCAGACAAGACCAAACACCAGAGACCACGCCCTGCTGAGCCCCTCCATTCCCTGCTCTGGCTGGGGCAGGCTGAGGCCCTGATGGCGGTTGTCTTCATCTTGCTACCCTTGTGCCTCCAGGCCTGGCTCCCGCTTTCTCCCTGGGTCCCTCCTGTCCCCTCCAGGTTCCCGTGGGCCCCCTTCTGTTCTCCCTTGTGTCTGATGACTCCAATTTGAGAGCCATAAAGTGGCTCAAAGGTCAATGCCCACATTCTGCCCCCCTCCCTGGCTCCTCCCTAGCTGGACTTTGTCCCCTGGGACCATTTAGTCCCTTCTTCCTTACCTCTTCCCGGTACCCGAGCAGATTGGCAGTGACGTCCACAGCTAGGAGACAGACGGTGAGAGCTTGGAGAGGGGTAGAGGTGGGTGAAGTCAGGCAGCTGAACCCTTCTGGGTTTACGGCAGTGACATGCCTTTGCTAAGATCAGGGTCTCCTGGGGACAGGAGGGGACGCTGAGCTGCTGAGTCAAGGGTGGGCTGCTAGTGGTGTAGGGGCATCAACTCTCGCCTGGATCTCTCCCACAGCTTGGGCATTCCCGTGGCCCGCACAGCGGGGAGGCCTGGGGAGAACTGTCAATTATGGTGAGTAGTCTGGGAGTCCCATGTGGAGTGTGAACCCTGAGCCTGGCATAGCGGGGGTGGGGTGGGGTACACAGGGAGCCATCAGGGGTCCTGTCCCTCATGTGCCTCTGAGCAGAGGACTGGGGTTTGCTTGATTTCCTCAGAGGCTCTTGGGGACCTGGTCCTTTGTTCTCGGGCTGTGTCCCTGATGTTTAAGGGCAGAATGGAGAGCAGAGGCTGGTGCACCCAATCCTCCTCAACTCTCCCTTAGTTCCTGATTTTTTGGTTCTCTCCACCAGGACCTGGGGCGTGTGGAGATCCCAGCCCAGCTGGCGGCTCTGCTGGAGACAGCAGAAGGTGTGTCATCTTAATGTCTGGTGGAGTCCCCTACGCAGGGCTTCTCTGGTCCAGACCTTTTTCTCTGAGCCACCCACAGTCACTCTGTCCACGGTGGCTGGCAGCTTGACAGGGGGGGGCTGGGGATCTGAGTGTCCTAGACTACCTCTTGTGTTTCTTTCCAGGCCACCAGGCCACCCTGGCTGGGACCATCACAGAGTCCCTGCCACCTGGGGTTCCTATCCGGCCCAGCCTGACCCTCCCTCCGGACATTGACCAGTTTCCTTTCTCCAGCTTCGTGTCCTCCAGCTTTCGGGTGAGCCCCTCAGTGCCCCTGCACTCCGGAAGCTCCAGCATAGCACCTGCCAGGCAGGAGCAGACCTCCGCCTTCTATTGCCCTCTATTGTGGTCATCAGAGCTGCCTGGAAAACAAAACAGTCTTTACACAGTAGTTACATAGAAGCCTGCCACAGACTTACTCTGGCCACACCTTTCCTGTACCTGTGGCATTGTCTTGCATTGAAATTGTGTCCTTAATGAAGGTTTAATGGTGAGGGAAACTCCCAGGCCAGAGGGTTAAATACAAAAGCAGGAATCACAACAAAAATTTCTCTGTACTAATATAATTATGATTTTTTGGGGGGTGGGCAGGGTCTCATTATGCACCCCTGTTGACTGGAACTTACATGTAGACCAGGCTGGCCCCAAACTCAGAGATCCAACTGCCTCTGCCTTAAGAGTGCTGGGATTAAAAGTGTGTCATCATGCCCAATCCTATTTTAATAAAAAAGTTAAAGGCAGGGTCTTACTTTGGTAGGTCTGGCTGGCCTGGAACTCCTTACAGAGATCAGCCTCTCTCTGCTTGCCCACCCCCCAAAAAATCATAATTATATTAGTACAGAGAAATTTTTGTTGTGATTCCTGCTTTTGTATTTAACCCTCTGGCCTGGGAGTTTCCCTCACCATTAAACCTTCATTAAGGACACAATTTCAATGCAAGACAATGCCACAGGTACAGGAAAGGTGTGGCCAGAGCAAGTCTGTGGCAGGCTTCTATGTAACTACTGTGTAAAGACTGTTTTGTTTTCCAGGCAGCTCTGATGACCAAGTGCTGGGATTAAAGACATGGACACTATACCAGCTTGGTGTCAATTTTTAAATTAAACAATTGGAGATTCTCAGTGGGTAAAAGAGCTTCATGTGGACCTGAATTAAAATCCATAGCACCCATGTAAAAAGCCTGGCATAACCAGGTGTACATGTCACCCCAGCATTAGCAGGAAATGTGAGTGGATTCCTGGAACCTGCTGGCCAGCCAGTCCATGCAAAACGACAAGCTCTTCAGTTCAGTGACAGACCCCACCTTAAGGCAAATAAGCAAAGATGCCTAGCATCCTCTTCCGGCACACGCCTGCACATGCATGTCTGTATGACACGCACACATGCATCCACACGCATGCGCACTAGCTTCTGTCCTCTTCCTTGGGTGCATGCTCCCAGGCCGCTCCTCGAGGAGTGGCCTCTCTGACCAACTCAGAGGACAAGCACTATATCACCCTCTCTCCTTTCCTCCCTCCAGAAGCCATATCTGCCTAGACCAGGACAGTTACTGGATGAGCCGCTGACCCGGATGGATGGCGAGAACCCTCAGCAGGCTCTGGAGATCAACAGGGTGGTGAGTGATGGGATGGATGGGCGGGTGGCCACTATGAGGACTGGGAAGGTACAGGGGCGCCCTGAGCTTCCTACCCTGCCCCTGCTTTTGTATCAACAGATGCTGCGGCTCCTGGGGGAGGGGTCCCTGCAGTCCTGGCAGGAACAGACCATGGGCACATTCCTGATTGGGAAGGCACTGCACCGGCCGGGACTTCGGGATGAGCTCTTCAGCCAGTTAGTGGCCCAGCTGTGGCACAACCCAGATGAGCAGCAGAGCCAGCGTGGCTGGGCCCTGATGGTGGCCCTCCTCAGCTCCTTCCTCCCTACGCCTGCCCTGCAGAAGCCATTGCTCAAGTAAGGAGCCCAGTGGATGGGGCTCTGAGTGGGGTCCACATACCCCACCAAGCTTGCAAGCAACCCTGTGGCTGTCCCCACAGGTTTGTGTCTGACCAGGGCCCCCGGGGCATAGCAGCACTGTGTCAGCACAAGCTGTTGGGTGCCCTGGAGCAGACACCACTGGCTCCCATGGCCTCAAGGGCCCACCCACCCACACAGCTAGAGTGGAAGGCTGGATTACGGCGGGGCCGGATGGTGCTGGATGTGTTCACGTTCAATGGTAAGGTCTGCCTTCCTCAGTCAGTGGAGGCCTTCTGCTCTTCCTGGCCTTGTCCGTGCCCTGTGACCCTCACCCTCCCACAAACCCCCACAGAGGAAAGCTACTTGGCAGAGGTGGAATCCTGGACCACGGGAGAGCAGCTTGCCGGGTGGATCCTACAGAGCAGGTATGGGGAGCCCAGGATGGGACGGGATAGCCGGTGCTGACCACTGACCCTCCCAGCCTGCTCTCTCAGTGCATGGCCCCCAGGGCTCGGAGGACACTGCTCCTCAATGAATAGGAAGGGAAGGTTTTAGGGTCAACGGGCAGGCTCCAACTGTAGCTTCCAGAGAGAGAGAATGGAGATCCTAAGTGAGGGAGGGGCTGTGGGACAGCGTAAGGCCCATATCCTAGCTCCATAGAGGAGCAAGTGGAAGTGTTCAGAGCCTGGGGTTAGCCAGGAGGATTTCAAGGTTCAAATGGGAGCGCAGTCTGAGGCTTCTGAGTGAGGCTGGCTCACGCCTGGGGTTGGGGACATCATCAAGTCATCAAATAAGGCTCGCCTCCTATGACACTCGGCTTTGACCTCTACTGAAGGGTGTCGTCTGCCATTGCCTCTCCCTGACCACTCTTGTCCCACCCAGAGGCTTGGAGGCGCCCCCTCGTGGCTGGTCTGTGTCACTACACTCTGGGGAGGCTTGGCAGGACTTGGCTGGCTGCGACTTTGTGTTGGACCTGATCGGCCAGACTGAGGACCTGGGAGGCCCAGCTGGTCCCCACTACTACCCCATCACTCCTTTTGGCTTGTAGGTGCCACCCGCCCGCCCTTCCCTGTCCCCAGAGGTTGTGGATGGCCCAGGCCTCCCGACTTCGCCCTCTTAACTAGTCCCACTGTCCTGCAGAGCCGAGGACATCCCTCCAGCCCCTGGTGTTCAGGCTCCCTCCTTGCCCCCAGGACTCCCTCCAGGCCCAGCCCCAGCACTGCCCGGCAGCAGCCTCCCAGGTAAGGCACCAAGACATTGGTAGAGTACTAGGAATGGCCTCAGAGGTAGATGCAGCGATGTACCCACCCTTGCCCCCACAGGTGAGGCCAGGAAGCCCGGAAACCTGGATGGTTTCCTGGACCACCTCTTCGAGCCAGTTCTCTCCTCGGGCTTTAGTGTGAGTAGCCTACCTTCGCTCTCCTTTGCTTTGGTGCTGGGGCATGGACACCTCTTCTGTTTCTCCCGGGCTCTAGCTCTGACATCGAACAACCTTCCCTTCAGGATCTGGAACAAGGCAGGGCCCTGAGTAGCCGCATGAAGGGAGGGGGCTCTATTGGACCCACCCAGCAGGGCTACCCCATGGGTGAGTAGAGATGGTGTCTCTCCGGGGCTTCTCAGGCCCAACAGCAGGGGTGGCCTGAATCTGCACAGGCAACTGAGGTAGGAGCTCTGGCCAGTACCTCGGAGTCAACACTTTCCTCTTTGCCTGGGGCTGGAGGGAGGCGGAGGTGTGTGGGGCCAAGCGGGAATGGACCTGAGAGACCTTATTCCCTTAGTGTATCCAGGTATGATGCAGGCGCCGAGCTACCAGCCAGCGATGATGCCCGCACCTGTGCCCATGATGCCAGCAGTGGGTACAGTTCCAACCATCCCGGGTGAGGCTGGATTGAGGGCACCAGGAGCTTCTTTCGGGGCTGATGGTGGGGGAAGGCTTCAGCCCGGGAGTCCAGATGGCACCGGGATCGAGAGATTCAAACCTGGCATGACACTTAACCCTGCTCTGGACATCTATCTCCTCGCAGCCATGATGGTCCCGCCACAGCCGCAGCCTCTGCTTCCCAGTTTGGACTCAAGGCAGCTGGCGGAACAGCAGCAGAATTTCATCAACCAGCAGGCCATGATCCTGGTAAGACCCGTGTGGCTGGAGCCGCGGGGCTGCCCGGCTGCCTGGGGGGTGTGGGCATGGGGGCGGGACCAGCCCAGGCCCTTACTGGCTTGCCTCTCCCTTTTCTCAGGCCCAGCAGATGACCACCCAGGCCATGAGCCTGTCTCTGGAGCAGCAGACCCAAAGGCGCCAGCACCAAGCTCAGGCCCCGGGGGCTCCCCGCCAGACTTCACCCCCAGCCGTGGCCCCACCCCCAGCCGTGGCCCCACCCCCAGCCGTGGCCCCACCCTCAGCCGTGGCCCCACCCTCAGTCGTGGCCCCCAAGCCCAAGAAGCCTCCTGCCTCCCAAGAGAAGCCAGAGAGTGACCCAGAACCTTTGGAAGCTTACTATAGAGTAAGGAGGCAAGGCTAGGCAGACTTGTGGGCCTGGGTCTGGTCAGGGGTGTGGCGGCAGGTAGGTGCCAGACTTACCAAGATGAGACATCGGGAAGGTAGGCAGGATTGGTCCAGGAAACCAAGGGGGATGTTGAGAGATCGGGCCGTGGCTAACTGGGGGATGCTCGTTGTTTCTCCTTCTGCCAGGAGGACACTCCAGAGGAGACTAAAGGCAGGACTCAGCGCCCCAGGAGCTTCCAACAGAAACGGGACTATTTCCAGAAGATGGGTAAGGGTGCTCGGGGTGACAGCCATTCGGAAGTGTATCCGATGCCTGTAGCCTGGGGAGGGAAGGCCATACTCTGCTCCCCTGACAGTGTGGCCTGTCCCGGAGCCCAGAGAAGCCCTACAGTACTGAGTAAACACAGGTGACAGAGAAGGTCTTCTGTGACATTTTCAGGGCAAGAGCCAATCAAGGTAAAGACGGTGAAGCCTCCAGCCAAGATTCAGATCCCCCAGGAGGAGACAGACGAGGAGGAGGAGGAGGAAACGGCAGGTAGGCGTGGAGGGCTGTGGCACCTGTGGCTTCAGGTAGCAGGTACACAGTACTCAGTTACCCTCATTCTCCACAGCAGAGTTGTCCCCTCCACCTCCTCCCCCAGTTGTGAAGAAGCCACTGAAACAGAGTAGGTCCAACACTGCCAAGGATGAGGTAGGACCAGCAGAGAAGGAAGAGCCCACCCAGGGCAGGGCACCCACAGTGAAGAGCTCCGCACCTCAGCGCCCAACACCCAGCAAGGCACCCACGGTGTGCAGCTCCAACTCCGAGCCTCAGCGCCCGCCACCCAGCAGGGAGATCCGTAACATCATCCGAATGTATCAGAGCCGCCCAGGCCCCGTGCCTGTCCCTGTACAACCCTCCAGGTGGGCCTGGGCGGCTGTGGCCAGGCCAGTCTCTCTCCTCAGGGAGTCACCCTGTGCACGAATGTAACTTTCTCTTTTTTCCTTGAGGCCCGTCAAAACTTTTCAGAAGAAAAATGACCCTAAGGATGAGGCTTTGGCAAAGTTAGGAATCAATGGTACCCACTCGCCTCCGTCGGTGAGCTCCACAGCCATCCTCTGCAGGCCGTGGGCTATGATCTGTCCAGGAATGCTGGGCTAAACTTGGGGTTGCCAGAGCAGCTTGGCCTTGACCATAGCCCTGTGCCTTCTGCAGGGGATGTCTCCTAACCTAGGAAAGAGCTCTCCACCAGCTGTGGCTCCTCGACCCAAGGCTCGACCACGGCTTGAGCCCTCCCTATCCATCCGGGAAAAGCAGGGACCCCTTCGGGACTTGTTTGGCCCATGCAGCCCAATCCCATCCACAACTACGGGGCCCCCACTCCCACCCCCACCCCCAACCCCACCGTCTCTGCCTGAGGATCCCAAGACCCTTTCAGTGGAATCTCATGGTGAGGGATTCATGTTTCCTGTGTTGTCTCTTCGGGTTGGTGGAGGACGCACGATAGATAGCCTCTTGGGACCTAAGGCAAAAGTCATCTGTATGTGGCTGAGGCCAGCTGCTTTGGCTGCTGGACTTTGGAGCCTTAGAACCCTGGATTCCTCATTCCTATCCAGGGCAGGGCTGAGGCACCTTGAAGCCTGTCTGGCACGAAGGGACTGGCCTCTACAGGGTGTTGTCCTTGATGAAGACCTGACATGTTTTTTGTTTGTTTGTTTGTTGTTTTGGTTTTTTATGGGGAGGGGAAGAGGAACTTAGTGGCTGCAGCCAGTGTGGCCAGGGACACCAGGAAAAACTCAGGGCCAGAAATGAAGGCAGGGGTTGGTGTCAGGAGTGGCAGTCGGAGTGTCTGGAGACTGAGAAAAATGGGGACATGAGGGTCTCTGCAGCCTGGACTGTCAGCCACATCTAAGGCTCTTCTGTCCCTCCGCTAGCCTCGACAGAGCCCATGGAGGACCGGGGGATCTCCACTCAGCTCCTTGTGCCCTCGGGGAGCGTGTGCTTCTCCTATGCAAGTGCACCCTGGAAGCTGTTCTTGCGAAAGGAGGTGGGCACGGGGTTGGCAGGAGAGTTGACGGGTTGTCCCAGGTCCTTACCTGAAACCCCAGCATCCCCTTCCTGCCTGGGCAGAGGTAGGCTGGCTCGCGGGGTCAGGGCCTGGCATGATCTCGGCTCTGTCTTGCTCTTAGGTGTTCTATCCCCGGGAGAACTTCAGCCATCCCTATTGTCTCAACCTTCTCTGCCAGCAGGTGAGAGCCTTCCACACCCACCACCAACCTTCCACACCCACAGACAGACCGTATCCCAGGACCTTCGCTCAAACCTGGGCCTAGTTAAGGATCAGTGAGGGGCACAGTGGCAGCTGGCACTCAGGGGACACTATCTGCATGTAGGGCCCTGCCTCAGGACCCTTGCAAAATCGGGGCGGTTCTTAGTTTTACAAATGAGAGGGCCAAGCAAAGTGTGTGTGCGCGGCACAGGCTCTGGCATGCACGAAGTGCTTCATAGACGGTGGTTGTCTCGGTCCCCTTTGTCAGCTATGTCAAGAGCAGCAGACCATGGTGCTAAAGGAAGGGTCCCCTCTGTGTCTCTACCAGGGCCCAGCCAGCACTGCTGGCTCTGTTACACACCCACAGCTGCTGTGGGTGAGCTCTGGTCTCAGGACCTGGGGCTGACCACCTTGCTCTGCCCCCAGATCCTACGGGACACCTTTGCAGAGTCCTGCATCCGGATCTCCCAGAGTGAGCGGCAGAAAATGAAAGACCTGCTGAGTATGGTTCCTGGGAGCTGAGGCGTGGGGGCTGGACTTGCCCTGAGGGAAAGTGTCATGGGAACAAGGCTATCGTGGACCCTTCCTGCCCACAGGAGACTTGGAAGTGGGCCTGGACTCCCTCCACACTACCGAAGACGGCATCAAGAAGCGTATCGTGGTGGCTGCCCGAGACAACTGGGCCAACTACTTCTCACGCATCTTCCCAGTCTCGGTCAGCAGTGTTGGACTTGGGGAATCCAGCTCTGGGACTCTGCTCCAGGGCTCCGGGCACCTGGGCAGTACCAGGAATGACCGACACACCTGCCTCCCTGACAGGGCGAGAGTGGCAGTGATGTACAGCTGCTGGGCGTGTCTCACCGGGGACTGAGACTGCTGAAGGTGACCCGAGACCCTGCCGCCTTCCACCTGGACCGGCTGAAGACACTGTGCTCCTACAGGTGAGCCGGTCCGGAGCCTGGGCCGGGGTGGCGAGATGGCCCCTAGCTCACACCCTGACTGACTGCACACACAGCTTTGCCGACGTGCTGGCTGTGGAGTGCTGCCGTGCATCCACCCTGGAGCTGTCGCTGAAGAACGAACAGCTGATGTTGCACACAGCCCAGGCGAGGACCATCAAGGCCATGGTGGAGCAGTTCCTGAGTGACCTCAAGAAGGCAAGTGTGGGCTCTCCTTCCCTGCCCGGCTGCCCTGGGGTGAGGCTGGGCTTCAGTCAAGTGCCCGGGACTCCCCGGTACGGGTGGGAGGACATTCAAGGCAGGCAGCAGACCCCCCCCCACCCCCTGTATGCAGGACTCTGGCTACGTCATCGCCCTGCGAAGCTACATCACTGATGACCACAGCCTCCTCAGCTTCCACCGCGGGGACCTCATTAAGCTACTGCCAGTGGGCACTCTGGAGCCAGGTACTCCCCAGGCCTGCGAAGGGAGGCTGCCAAGGGGCAGAGGGGTGAGGAGGGAAAACCACCACGTGGGAAAACCACCACGTGGGAAAGCCACCACGTGGGAAAGCCATCACGTGGGAATGCCTTCTAGGCTGGCAGTTTGGCTCCGCTGGGGGTCACTCGGGACTGTTTCCTGCCGACATGGTGCAGCCAGCCGCTGCTCCGGACTTCTCCTTCTCTCTGGGACAGAGAGACAGCTGGCAACGCAAGAGTAAGCGGAGGCCAGCTCAAGAGGTGAGGAAGACAGAGGGATGAAGTGACGAAGGCATAACTAGGGGTCTCGCGAGGCAAGAGCAGGGTTGCCCCAGGTTCTGCCGACTCCCTGTGGCCCGGTGGGCACAGCCTATGGCATCTTTATCGTCTCCTGGCCTCTTGCTACGTCTCCCCAGCAAGACTGTAAGCCATACATACGGTCTCTGTGGTACTTAGTGCCTCCATTGAAGATGCTTAGTAACCGTGGCTCTCCTGGCTCTGGGGTCACCCCCAAGGGTCTAATGGGTATGGGGACCAGGCGGTGAGAGTGGGAACAGGGCCTCTGGGCTGGCACTGGGGTGGTACCGTCTCCTGTGCTTCCAGCGCGCCGCCCATCCCAGGAGCCAAGAACCCAGCGAAGACTCAGAGGCCACCTCCTTCGCAGCCTGCAGCCTTTTCTCTGCTGACTCCTACACCATGCAGGAATTTGCCCTGCGCTACTTCCGGAAGCCTCAGACCTTGTGAGTACTCGAACCGACCTCTTTGCCTGTCTGTCCTCAGTCTTCTGCAGTACAAGCACCACAGACAGATCTGCCCGGTCACGGCTCTTACTACCATAGGCTTCATGGCCTGGGACAAGGGCAGGGGCGCCAATAAGCAGGACCGTCTTTTCCTCTGCCCTCTACAGGCTGGCACAGGCAGGTAGAGGGGCCAAGGACAAGGCTGAAGTCAACCTGGTCCAGTACACCAAGGTAAGGGGCCAGGTAGGGGGCAATGGGGACTGAGGATCTGCCTTCCGGCTCCTATGGCCCTCGATCACAGCTAAGGCTCTTTGGCCACAGGACCCCATCCAGGCATCCCTGCTCAGCTTCAGCAATGAAGACATAAACAGGAAGGCTGTGGCTGGGTTCAAGGGTGAGTGGCTCAGGCGACCTTGGTCCCTACTGGCCGTGCTTTGGGCCTGGGCACCTGACTCCCTGCTCTTTGGGCTCTCCTTGGATTCAGCTCATCTGCTGGTGTAGGAAGCTCACTCCACCAGAGTATGTTTCTGTCCTGGGCTGTGTGACATCTGGGGCAGTTGATGGGTTCAGCCGGCATCCCTGAGCTTTCCCTGAGCTTTTCCTATTTCCTCCTCACTGCCTTGCCTGGCGTTACGTGCTTGGAGAGTTAAGAAGGTGTCAGAGGTCAGGCAAACTGGGAGAACAGGCCTTGCTTACTATGCCCCATATCCTACTGCAGCTCTGATGCAGTTTATGGGGGACCAGCCTAAGCCCCGCAGCAAGGATGAGCTGGATCTGCTGTACGAGCTGCTGACGGTAAGCAAGAACTGTGCTGAAGCCCTGAGCACCCTTCCTGCCTGGGTCAGAATGGGACTCTCCATCCCGGTTTCTCCACCATTTCAAAATACTTACCTTCGACGTGGCCCGATGGTGCACACCTTTAATCCCGGCACTCGGGAGGCAGAGGCAGACAGATATCTGTGAAAAAAAAAAAAAAAAACCTTTATCTTCAAAACAGTTTACAGTCTTGAAAAACCAAAACCATCCATCCATTCAACCAACCACAAAAAACAAACCTCCGCTCATAGCACTGCATCTTGGGCCATTCTGCTATTTATTAAACTGACTACAAATGCTTGCCCAAAAGCGGGGGGGGGGGGTGCACACTTTAGTAGCATGTTTGAAAATTAAAGTTTATATAAAGCCAAATACTCAACCAGTTGCCATAGGGAAGGGATTCATGTGACCCCTACCTCCTAAGCCTCCCATATTGCTGCCACTGCCAACTCTACTCCTGTACTTCTCATATGCACGCGATTGTGTGCATCTGTGGCAGTCAGAGGATAATCTGCAGGTCTTGGGGACGGAATTTAGGTCATTAGGCGTGGCAGCAAACATCTTTACCATTTACCAGCTCTACAAATACAGCTAAGATACATTGTCTCCAGTTATTTGTAAACACTCAAGCATGCACAGGTATGTATGAGAGCCTAAGTCCTGGAGTGTACAATCCCACAGGAGACAAGGGGGGCGTGGAGGCTGCTGCTGGGTGACAGGGCTCTCACAGAGGAATGAGCCATGTGTGCTGACTTTTCCAATCAAACCTATGGCTTGTTGATGGAACCACGGTTGACAGTTCGCAAGGTCACTCTGGATGTTTGATGTTCTAGGGACTACCCTGGTGACCCCAGGCGAGAGGGTGCTGGTTCCCGCCCAGAGGCAGTAGCCAGTGTGGGGGCGTATCCACAGGTGTGTGTGTGTGTGTGTGTGTGTGTGTGTGTGTGTGTGTGTGTGTGTGTGTGTGAGAAGTTGGAGCAGAGACTGACCTTAATGAGCAGGCCTGGGCTGGCAAAGGATCTGTTTTAGACACAGATCTAAAAGTACCTGATTTCCAAATGGGGTAGCCTGGAATCCAAGGGACTCTTCTAGGCTGAAGTGAGGGACCAAGCTGGATGGGAGAACTGTAGGGAGGCCAAAAGCATGCACTAGAGACCGGAAGTCAGCAAAAAGATAACCACCACAGCTCAGAGAAACAGGCTAGTCAGTGAGCAGTTCTTAGCACAGTGCTGGAGGGCATCTTTTAGCAGTGTGAATTTACTTTACACATGTTTTATTTGGTGTGTGTGTGCACGCACTCCCCTTCCACCAAGTGAACTGCTGGGACAGGACTTGGTCAGGAATGTCCTGCCACTTTGCCAGCTCCCTGCCTAGCAATTTTTAGGATTTAATTTATACGTACTCATGTGTCCTCTGCAGTCCGGGTGACCGCAGAGACTAGAAGAGGAAGAGGGCGCTAGGACCCCTGAAACTGGAGTTCTAGGCGGCTGTGATCTGCCTGATGTGGTGTTGGGAGCAGGAGCAGCAGGACCTTCTCACCAGCTCTTGTCTAGCTTCCCCTTCGTTGTTTCTGAGACAGGGTCTCTCTGTGTAACAGCCCTGGCTGTCCTGGAACTCGCTCTGTAGACCAGGCTAGCCTTGAACTCAGAGATCCGCCTGCCTCTGCCTCCCTTGTGCTAGTATTAAGGGAGTGTGCCGCCACCACCCAGCTTCTTCAGAACTTGGGTTCCCTCTCCAATGTGGGCTGGGCAAAGGCTGCCAGCTGCTGGGGCAGAGAAGAGGCGACTAATGTTACCTTCATTCAGTCCTCAGCCAACTAACAGCAGCTGTAACCATACTTATTTTCTTCGTTTTTTCAAGACAGGGTTTCTCTATGTAGCCTTGGCTGTCCTGGGGCTCCCTCTGTAGACCAGGCTGGCCTTGAACTCATAGAGATCCCCTACTTCTGCCTCCTGGGTGCTGGGATTAAATGTGTGCATGTCATCACCGCCAGGCCCACAGTTGTATCTCTAACATCAGGATCCTAGGCAGTCATCACACAGCAGCCCCTTCGGTTCGACCGCCCTGTCCCTGCCTTACCCACTCTCTCTTCCTGTTCCCACAGCTCTGCAAAGAGGACCTCAGGGATGAGATGTACTGCCAGGTCATCAAGCAAGTCACAGGACACCCCCAGCCGTGAGTGGGGCTTGTGGGGCAGGGGACTCCGGTCACAACAGCCCTGGAGTCTGGCTGGCCTGAACCCCATCTCTACCCTGTAGAAAGCACTGCGTTCTGGGCTGGAGCATCCTCAGCCTCTTTACAGGCTTCTTCGCACCATCCACCACCCTGATGCCATACGTGACCAAGTTCCTGCAGGATTCCAGCCCTAGCCAAGGTGCCTGAGTTGGGGAGAGGGGCTCCCAGGACCAAGAATGCCCCCTCCCTGCCAGTCAAGGGGCTTGGATATACCCGTGACTCCATCATTCTGACTCTCGACAGAGCTGGCCCGGAGCAGCCAGGAGAACCTCCAGCGCACAGTTAAATATGGGGGGCGCCAGAAGTTACCACCCCCGGGTGAAATGCAAGCTTTTCTGGTATTAGGACTCTCCTGTAACTGGGGGCGGGGGTGTGGGTACCGTGGCTGGAAGTGTCAACTGGACAGCAGTGACCTCTGGTTGCTGAAGACTAACCCTACAATTTACCTGACAGAAAGGGCAAGCAGTTCGCTTGCTTCTAATTCATATGCCTGGGGGTGTGGACTACAGGACAAATGTAAAGACATTCACGGTGAGTGGTGGCTGCTGAGGACAGAGGCTAGGCGCCTATGCTCCGGGCCTCCAGTCTGCGTCGTCATGACCTGTCCTGTGCGCAGGTGGCGGGGGAAGTGCTGGAGGAGCTGTGTGGGCAGATGGGCATCACAGACACCCAGGAAGTGCAGGAATTTGCCCTCTTCCTCATCAAAGGCGAAGGTGAGCCCAGGGAAACGGGCAGACTTACGTGCCTGGGCCACTGACGACCCACAGGAACGGATTCCGCGCTGGGGACGTTTGTGGTCCATTCTGGCATGGGTCCCCTATGCAGGTGACCTAGTCCGACCACTGTCACCCCATGAGTACATCAACAGTGTGGTGACGGACAAGGACGCGAGCCTGCACAGCCGGCGGCTTGGCTGGGAGACCCCGTTGCACTTCGACCACCCCACCTACACTGAAACCCACTATGGCCAGGTCAGCCCCCTGCCCAGAAGCAGGGAGAGCTCCAGCTGGGCAACCCCTGGACCCCCTCTCCACAACGGTGCCCTCTGTGGTAGCCGGAAGGGATGGGGGCAAAAATAAGTCTGACTCTCTAAAAGTCACCAACTGTTGGGGAGGTTGTGATACGACTGCCCCCGCCGGCCCTCCTCAGGTGCTTCGGGACTACCTGCAAGGGAAGCTGATGATCAGTGCCCAGGCAGATGCCCAAGTGGCCCGGCTGGCTGCCCTGCAACACCTCAGGAAAGCCAGCAGAAGTCTCCCGTCAGAGTGCGTGAGCTCAGCCCAAGCCTCCCCAGCCCCTCCCCCAAACCTAAGGGCTGCGCCTGCTTTCCCGATCCCTGGCCCGACAGACTGGCCTCCATTAGTCATGTCGGTCTTCTCTGCTCTTCCCCAACCTGCTCCTGAGCTAGGCCCTGGGTCCTTACCCATAGTGGGTGCCAGCTCAGTTACATGGCACCACATGCACCAGGTGGTCCATGGCCACGGCCCCAATGACCCAGGCTGTCACCCTAGGCAAGAGCTGCTGGTGTACATCCCCAAGCCACTGCAACAGCATGTCAACATAGCCAGCATAAAGAGTTTGGTGGGCCAGGAGCTGAGGCAGATGCAAGGACATAGCGCACAGCAAGCACAGATTGATTTTATTGGTAGGTTTGTGTTTATGTCAAGGGACAGCTGGGTGTGACGGTCAAGGCCCCGGAGGGGGGAGGGGAGCAAACTGAGCAGGTCCCAGAGATCTGCAGCCAAGACTCTTGTCCTGTTGTACCCACAGAGAGCACAAGCCAGCTGCCCCTCTTTGGCTACACTGTGTACGTGGTGCTGAGAGCGAGTAAGCTGGTCCTTCCTGGACCTATCCTCCTGGGGCTCAACCGCCAGCATCTTGTCCTCATGGACTCCAGCTCTCAGGTGGGTAGGGAGCCCCTGTCCCTGTGCTGGTTCAGATGCCTGGGTCAGGCCTCAGGTCTGGTCCCCGAACCTGTGCCAACCCTGCTGTGCTGTTTCTGCTACCCCAGAGACTCTGTTGCTCCATCCCCCTAAGAGACCTGCAACGGCTGCACCTGCTCAGCCCGCTGGAGGATGGCGGGGCCCCCGGCCTGGAGCTCAATTACGGCTCTGCTGACAACCCCCAGACCATCTGGTTGGAGCTGCCACAGGTGAGTGGCCAAGGCTTCTGTAGTTCCTAGGAAGTGTTTCCCCAGTAACGGTGTATAGCTAGGCCCAGGCCACTGGTCTGTGTAGGGGCAGTGTGGGCAGAGGTGAATGGGGGCGGGCAGAGCTGTACTAAACCCTCTTTGCCTGGCAGGCCCAGGAGCTGAAGCACACCATTGTCTTCCTGCTGGAGGACAGCATGTCCTCTACTCAGTGGCCAGGCCTCTGCTGAGGAGACTGGAGATAAGGCATTGGCATCTCACTGGGCGGCCTGCCTTGGATGTCACGTGGTTTTTGCTTGTCTTTGCCGCCTGGCCCTGCTCTGAAACTTCCTGCAGCATAACCCCAGGTGGAGGCCATAGGGCAGGGGTTGCCACAGTGACCCATTCCCTTCGAGGTGCCCTGAACCCAGAGCTGGGGCTGTAGGGACTGAGCTTGTGCATCTCACGTCCTGCCTGGGAAAATCCCCACTCAGCTCTAGGGCTGGCACAGCACAGGGCCTGGATGAAGCAGCTTCTGCACAAATAAAACACCCAAGAAAAGGACTGTGTGAGCATGTGTCTCAAGCAGGACTTTATTCTTGCAAACTCTTCATTGGCTCGACCTTGCCGACCAGCAGAGGGTCAGGGCCTGGAGCTGTCATCTTGATTGAGGAGCAGGCAGGCAGGGTGGGAATGGCCGTACCATCTGCACCTTCTAATCTGGAAGCCTGGTCACGAAGGCCAGGAGCAGCAGGCCGAGAAAGGACCACGGGGGTTTTAAGCAGGAAGGTGGGCTGACCTCTGACCTGACCCTTGCACTTGGTTTGGGTGTCAACCTTCAGTGAGGTATGCTAGGGTGGGAGCTGGGTGTGGGGAGGACCCTGAGAAAGTTGGCTCCGCTGGCATGGGCCTGCCCATGACGGGGAGGGGTGCTGACCCTGTTCAGTCAGCAGCTGCAGGGTCATCGCTGTGGGCCACACAGGCCACGCCAGTCAGCTTCACTCTCACAGCGGTCACGGTCATGGAAAAACTGCTTGATGAGGCTCTGGGCCTCTTCCTTCACTGTAGATTGGGGAAGGGACACAGGACAAGGTAAGGACTCGTCTCCTCTGGGCAGCCATCCCCTCCCCCACCCCCACAGTGCCTCCTGGCCCTGGGCACTCACCACCCCTTCCAGGAGAGGTCTTCTGAGCCAGAAAATGTGAGAGGTGGCGGGCAAACCCTTTAAACAACTCCTAGGTGGCAAAGGAAGAGAAAGAAGCCCTGTAGCCACCACCAAGGGCAGACGCTGGGGCTGGCTTAAGGCTGGGCCTTCTCTGCCTTAGATATGAACCTGCCCTCCACCCCACACCCCTGCACTGGCCCCCGCATTCAAGTCACACTCACCTACCTTGGATATGAACCTGCCCTCCTTGTAGAAGGGGGTCAGGTACTTGACCACAACAGCAGCAGCCTCTTTCACGGAGATGCCAGGAGCTGAGAGCTGGCAGTGTCCTCCAACCATCTTATTCTCAGTGCTGTGCTCACTGGCCAAGGCACTGCCCTTGGCCTCAGCCAAGATGGAGGACTTGGCTGAGGGGCAAAGCCTCTTCTGAGTTCTCCTCTCTGAGCTCTCCTAGATGGGGTCATACAGCATGGACAGCTTACTTTGGGGTTCCCCTCTATGGGCGCTAGCCTCCCTTCTGGAAGGAAGCCTGCATGCATGCACTCAGCACCAGGAACCTTCCCTCACCCATCCCAGTTGCTTCCAGGGCATGAGAAGTGATGTTCCCTGACCTAACCCTTGACCCCAGGCAGCTCTCCGCCTCACCACGAACCTCCTCCAGTATCTGCTGCGATCTGGGCCGTTTGCCTGCCTGAGCTTCCTGTAGAGGGTTAGGCTGACCTTCAGGGCAGCTGTGGTCTCGCAGTGAGCAGGTGCTGGCCAGAGGGAAAACGGCATCAGAGGTCTGGGTCTGGCTGCTCTCTGGACCCAGCAGGGCCCACTGTGATGAGCTTTACACTTCAGAAGCCCAGGTAGTAAAGGGCTCGGATGCTGCCATGGAATGAGGGTTCCCTGACACCTGAACCCTTACCTTGGCTCCTCCTTGGGACACTCAGTCTGAACCAGAGTGTTCAAACGTCCCTGGGCTCCAACTTCTGCACAGCCCTCCGGCTCACCTCCACAGGAGGGGGTGGCGTCTCCTGACCTTGGGCCTGGAGCAGGTGAAGGTAGACTTTCTGTTCTGTGGCAGAGGAACCGAGTGATGCTCTGGGAGTCCTTGTGGGCTGCTGCAGCTAGGAGCTGCTGTTTCTTGCTGGCTCTAGCCCTGGCATTGCTCTGGGAAGAGCCCTTTGTCCTCTTCTCAGGCGAGAGCTCCCCACAACTGCCACCACTTCCAGGAGCCTTGCCCTGGTTCCCAGGGAGGGGCTTGTTCCTGTCGTCGTCTTTACTGTCACAGTGCCAGCCTGGGGGACACTGTTCACTTCCCAGCACATCCTCAGGGGCTGGCTTCCCCAACAGTTCTGTGGCTGTCTGGAATGGGCAGGCTCCTTTGGGGAAGCCAGCTCCTACTCTCTTGGGTTTGAGCTGTGAGGAAAAAGAGGAAGCCAAGGCTCAGGGCCCCAGACCTCAAGGGCAGCCGTGGCTATCTATGGTGAGGGGCTCTCAGGATTGTGGGAGGAGGGAGCTGGAGAAGAGGCCATGGCTGACAAATACAGGAGACAATAGGAGTGGTACCCGGATGGTGCCCGGATGCTGCTCACCGAGTAAACGTGTGAGGTTGGTGGGATGTCATAGTCATTGGGCTCTGAGGGCTCAACCCCAGCACTGCAACTCTTGGTGCCCCCTTCCATGTCATAGAGCTGACCATCCTTGGAGGCTTTGTGGATCTCAGCCACCTAGAGAGGGACAGGCAAGGAGGCCTGTGGCACCCACAAGCTACTGTGTAGCCCTAGCCCAGATCCCCCGATTCTGCTGTGCACCCAGTGGGGACATGCCGGCTCCCACTGGGATGGAAAAAACGCCCCCAGCTAGCCAAGAAGCTGCTATCAATGGCTCCGGGGCCAGCAGGCCGGCAAGTGGCCTCTGCATACAGACATGCTGCCCTGCCCTGTCCTGAGCCCATGAGCATGCTCTGCCCCATTGGCCCTAGACCTACCTTCTTTAGAACACTGGCCTTGTACAGGTTGACCATCTTGGCATTCCGGAATGCCCCATGCTCCAGCTCCACAGCCTTGGCCTGCAGGGCAGCTCTGTGGGAAGGGATGAGGAGGAGAGAACATGCAGGTCTCAATCCACCCACTGTGGTCCTCCTGGTTTCTCGTCAGGGACCACTGGCTAGCCTCAGGACCTGGTGAGGATGGGTACATGGGTGCTAGTCAAGATTCTCTAGGTACACTCCTGTCCTTCAGTAGCCTTTGGCAGTCTCTGGTGCACACCCGTAGGGCTGTAGGGACAGAGAGCCATGGGGCGGGATGGGTCACAACCTACAGAGCGGCATTCTCTGAAGGAATAACCTTTGGTCCCCACGCTGGAGATCTCAGGGCACTCACCCGTCAGCGGACCCTACAGCCTGGTGATTACTGCTCAGAGCCTCCTCCAGAAGCTGCAGGCAGTGCTCTCGGGCCTATGAGGAGAGAGAAGTCTTGGTCACCGGTCCTGGGGGGGGGGGGCTGAGGGGAAGTGAAGCCCTTCTCTTACCTTCACCGTGAGCTTAGGGATCTTCCTGCTTGAAGCCTCTCTCAGGGGACAGTCTTCATCTGAGAAAAGGGTAGAAAGGGCTTTCCACTTGACCTGCTCTTTGGGGTCCTCCATCCCTCACCGAGTCCTCCACTGTTCACACCCAAGCACAGCACCCAAGCCCCTGGGGGCCTTTCTGTACCAACCTGGGGGTGTGAATTCTTCGATCTTGGGCTCTTTGCCCTGGAAAACACAACATGGGGGACCATGAGACACCCTGTCCTGCAAGGCAGCTCCCACTGAGGGCTAGAGAAGGTGAGCAGGGGACCATCTAGGACCTTGCATGGTTCGCTGTGTGCTGGTTATTTTTGGGGGTGGGGGTGGAGGAGCTGCATGTGAGACAGGGCTTCACTATCATCCCTGGCCTTGTTCTCAGATCTGCCCGCCTCTGCCTCCCAAGTGCTAGGATTAAAGCCGTATGCTACCATGCCAGCTTAGGGTTTTGTTGTTGTTCACAGAAACCAGAGTCAGCTGGGAAGAGGGTACCTCAATTGAGGGGCGGATTGATGGGGAGCACCCAGGTTACTATGGGTTTTGCCATCCTGGGCAAGTGTCTGTCCTAGGACGTAAGAAGCTGAGCAAGTGTGGGGCGCTCCTCTTGGTCTCCGCCTCAGTTCTACCGGCAGGGACCTGACTGCCCCGATGCTGGACAGTGATGTGCAAGTGACATCCAAATAAACCCTGTGCTTCCCAACTTGCTTCTGGTCATACACCGTGTTTTGTCGCTGTATTAGAAACCAAACTAACAGAGCCACCGAGCCCCACCAAGGCCTCTGCCCCCTTTACCTTGCGCAGGCTCATCTGTTTCTGATAGAAAAGATTCCATTCCCGCTTGTGGGCCTCATCTCTGCCCTCATCACCGCTACCTCCAGAACCTTCATCATACCTAGAGGACAGGCTAGGCATGAGCAGCCAGGGTCGGGGTTCTGCTCTTCCCCACTCAGGCCACTTGATAGGACAGTGATGTTCCTGCACAACATCGAGGCCCAGGAAGGGTTGCATGGCACACTGCAGAAGGCTATCTTCGGCCTGGCTAGTACCAGCAGCTGCATTTCCCAGTCCCTCACCTGCTGAAGCCCCCATAGCCTCTGCGGCCTCCCTCATACAGCTCGGGATCGAAGCCGTTCCCCTGGAAGGGCCCGATGCAGGTCTTGTTCCAGCTACTGCTGTGCTCCAGAGCATCAAGCCTCTTCCTCACGGCCGCAGGGCTCTGGCAGTGGTCACAGCCCTTGGCGCAGGCGGGTGGTGCATCTCCAAAGTACTTAGCAATGGCAGCATGGCGGCACCTAGAGTAAGCAGGCAGTGAGCGGTGAATGGCATGGGGTGAGAGACTGAGGCAGGTCAGGGTGTGTCCACCCGGCCTCCACACACTGATTCACTGTCCAACACCACACACGATGTTTCACACCTTAAAACACCCCTTTTAGATTTATGTGCAGTGACCCCTAGTGCCAGAGGACGTCGGGAGAATGTCAGCTGGACCACTTAGAACTTGTTACTGATGGTTGTAAGCCACCATGGGGTTGTGAACCTGGGGTCCTTTGCAAATACGGTATATGCTCTGAACCATCTCTCCAATCCCTGTCCTGTACCCTTTTATTCACAGGGGCTTGTGAAGCATCATCTGGTGTTGCCCATTGCAGAGCTGGGGCCAATGAGATAGAGCATCCTTCCTGTAGTCATACACTGGGTGACGGAACCGGGATGAGACCCTCGTTCTGTTCTGTGAGCTCTAGGGTCCGTTCTTCCCTCCACCCACGGTTGTGGATCGCCCTGGAGAGGGGGCTCTGCCATCGAGGCTATGTGAGTGAGTAAAACACGGACTTGTAGTGAGATAGTCTTTCTGTGGCACTGACCACGCCCATTGGGGGGTGGAGCGATGGGCGGAAGGACAAGAACAGCTCGCAAAATTGTGTCTAACAGAGTTCTTAGTTTGAGTACTGCTCGGGGATCCCAGAGAGCAGCCAATTGTAACACAGCCCTAAAGTAGGGTCGGTCCACAAGCGAAGAGCGGCGGGAGGCAGCACAGGCAGCCACTGGGGGCGCTCTTGCAGCCTGCACGGCTAACCCTGAATTGCATATGACAACTGTTCCTCTGCTCAAGACTGTGGCCTGCACAGAGGGGGCCTGTCCTGTCTCTGAGCAGCTTTGGCATCTAGGCACTGTGGCCACATGGTTGCCAACACCCTGTCCCCCGGCTCTGACTCACTGGGGTTTTGTGCTCAGATTCAAAGGGTTCCATTGACTGCAGCACAGACCAGGTCAGTCTCACCCAGCCTGGTCTGCTGGGTGGTAAGACAGGCAACCATTAATGGGCCTGGCCACTGGACAACAGGGCCAGTGGTGTGGGGAGAGCTGAGCAGAATGAGACCCACAGTACCCTTTCTCTCAGGAGGGACACGAGGTCCCGCACTAAAACAAGCAGGCTACTTTAAAGATATTTAGGATCCTCAAATTTCCCACAAGATGGCTCTGGGTGCCCAGTGACGAGGAGTACCTCACCAGAGAGCACTTGTAAAGCTTCCTGACTTGCTTGGGTGGTCCTATAGCTCCCGTTTTTCTTCCTGGGAGAGGCCAGGGAGTGGCCCAAGAGACATGCTGGGGTGGTCAGGGACACAAGCCAAGGAGGCCATCCAGAGGGTGGTGGGGTGCTCAAGAGGGAGCCGCTCCACCCTCTTCCCCTGGCAACCTCAGACGGAGCCCCCTGGGGTTATTTCCACAGGGAACCACAGCTAACCACTTCTGTCATTAGCCCAGCCCTCAGCCTGCAGCCTGGCCCCTCAGCAGGAGGAGGAGTAAGTGAAGGAACTGCTTTGGGATCTGGAGTAGAGTGGACCTCCTAGACAGAATGCTCGGTATCGGAATGGAATCGGACAAGCTCAGGGGAGGACTCCCTCTTGGCTCCTCCTCACAATGGTAATTTGACACCTACATCTCCGGGGCAACCAACGACGACAAGAAGGCTGAGGCTGGACGGCAGCTGGCTGTCAGCAGCCAAGAGCTGGCTCTAGGCTGTGCCTGAGAGAGAATCCGCCTGCTGCAGGGCAGGGAAGCCACAGTCCCCGTGAAGAAGTCCAAGGCGGTGGCAAAGGGCCAAGGGGAAGCGCATGAAGGAAGGTTCTACACTGGGGTCCCCCTTCTGCCTTCCCCCACATCTGAGCTCCCAGGTAAGTGACACTGGCAGAGGTAGGGGGAAGGAAAGCCAGGGTCTCAGGTCTCATGAACTGAGAGGAATGTCTTGGGGTACACATTGGGCCACTCTCCTACGGGGAACTTAGTCACCTCCCGTGTACACCTGAAGGCTCCTCCCCTGGGACCCAGTACTGGAGAAGGGGGATGTACTGCCTGCCACTTGCTGCGTAGCAGAAGGGCTGGGGACCTGCTCTACACAGGCCTCCTTAAGCCTTTTCTTAGTGAGCTTAAAATAGGGCCCACATGCCTGCCGGGCCCCCATTTTCCCAAGGGTCAGGGCTGAGCCCTCCCTGTATCTCAAGAAGGCTCAGGACAAGGTATGCCCAGGCAGCTCCCTGGCCGCTGGTCCCCAGGGTCTAGCAGAACCTGAAGCAGGACCCTGCTTACTCGGGGGCTGGACAAAAGCAGCAGCCCTATGCCTTCTGGAGCTCTGACCTGCACATTGCTTCATGTTTCCAGCTCAGGATCAGCTCAGGGAGGAGTCTGCACCCACTTAGATTCCCGGGACCCCCTGGGTTGTCCTCTGGCTGTGATCTCTGCCTGATTCTAAACTCAGGGCTGGAGGGGAGATGGTGTCTCCATGGATGAGGCTGGGGAGTGACCCAGGGTCCTGCTCCATGCTACAACACTAACAGTGACCCTGAGACATTCTTTGGGAGCATAAGCAAACCTTCCTGGGCCGGGGCTCACAAGGGGAGGCTGCCCACCCCTCCTGCCTCCTGTCCTCACACCAGGGCTCAAGTACCCCCGAGATGTTCCTTCCAAAGCAAACAAGCTGTTATCCAGTAAGAAAGGAAAACATCATTCAGACTTGGAAACCAAGGAGAACGCCAAGTGTCCTTGGCTGAGCGGAGGGAGTGGGCTTTGGCCTTTTGGGGGCTGGGAAACCAACTCCTGCGGTAAGAGAGTTGCAGCACAGCCCTAACAGGACTGACACTGAGCCAGGGTGGGGACAGCAGATCAGGGCAGGTGAGGGAGGGGTGTGGCAGTCAGCCACGGGACCCCAGAGGCAGGAGGGTGCCCTGCACCCACCAAACAGTTCCTGCTTCATGGCTGCACAAGGAGCTCACTTAATTTCTACTGGGAACCAGAGCTTTGTCTGTTCTGGAAAGCTCGGGGGCCAGGGCAGCAGGACCAAACATCCATTTCTGATTTCACACTGGAGGCCCACAGAGACGGAGCCACTCAAGACAGTCAGAATGGCACATGGTGGGCATCTCCGCCCTGTCCGACAGGCACCCGGAACCCTCGGATCTCACATCTGCTGGTTGTACCGCACTCAAGACACTTCTCAAACAAGACAACACGCTGTGGGGTGACAGTGGCGGAGACCCGCCATGACAAAACAGGAAACAAGACGCCCTTTGGGGCCGCAAGCCATCAGCGACAAGGGACACTGCTTATCGGGCAATGACACATCGCCTGCCCTGTGCACACGTGGCAGCTGGAGTTGACTATCAGGCTCTCAGTGGGGAAGCAGAGCAGCTGTGGCACCAAGTTGCAGTAGTCTGGCCCACAGACAGCCAAGCCGCTTACTCTACGCCACCCGCCACACAAAGGAACACTAAGCTAAGCCGTCCCCCAGCGCAGCCAATTTCCTTCTCTGTTACGCTAGTACTGCCTCCCCGACTCAGCCAGGAGCATCCTCACAAGACTCCAAGTGCTGAGCAGGCGGTCTGGGAAACGGGTGGGCTCAGCAGCAGCCAGAACTGTTGTCCAGGGAAGCCACCACTTGCTCTACTGAACATGGCATGAAGAGACAATCCAGTTCCCCGGTTCTTGGGCATAAAGTATGGTCTAGAAAGAACTAGGTGAACCTGGAATAAAAGTCCAGGAAACAGAATTTCCAGTATCTGCTCAGTTTCCCCCAAGTGTGTGTGTGTGTGGGGGGGGTACCCAGTCAACAGGGGCCAGCCCCAGAGCTCCCACTGCCCCTGACCATAGCTGGGGACCAAGGTTACCTAATAACCACTGGTTATATTGGGCACCAGGCGTCTGTTGGCTCTGCTTTAAATAGCCCACTGGGAAGATAGATGCCTGGGAACCTGCTGGAATGTGCCTTTTTGGAGAACAAGACCCCATTTGCCCCCCCCACTCCTGTCCTGTGTTTGTTCTGTTTGTCAGAGCTTAAAATAACAAACTGTCAACTGCCAAGCAGAGAGGGTTCCTCTTTGGCCCTTTGAGGGCAGAGAGCATGCCCAGCAGCCCCGCTTCTGCTGGTAGGTAAAGCGGAAGGCCTGGGAGGCAGGTAGCCTGAGGCCACACCCTAAGGCTGGCACAGTGGCCACGTCCCACCTAGCCTCCAGCAGGCTGCCTATAGAAGCTGTAGGCACAGAGCGGTGAGGCTGTCCACACTCTTACAGAGGACAGCTCAGATGCACTGCACGTGACTCCACAAGCCAAGCAGAGGCGGGGAGGGTGGGAGAGGGCGACGGAGCAGCTGGGAGTACTCTGCCAGCTGCAGTGTCTTACCAACAAATTCTGACTTCCCTGCACAGCAGGTCTAGCCCGAGCCACTGGCTTCTGCCCTGCTCTGGAAATTGCCAACCCTGCCAAGCAGGTGCCTCCTTCCTCCCCTCCACTGTCCCTCTCGAGGTCTTTGGGTGTGGCACACAGAAAGTTTTCCTGACCACCAACCTCCTGCCCGCTTCTGCTTTTAAGGAGTGTCTCCATTGGGCTTGTGAAGCAGTGGGCATAGTGCCAGTCAGGCTGAGCGAGCCAGAGCAAACACAGAGGGAGAGAGAGGGTGAGAGGCAACAGCCCTGGTTCTGAACCACATGCGGCACCATTTACTTCTGTGAGGTGGATGGTGCTGAGGTCCCAGGGCAGGGGCGTGGATGCATCACTGTTTCAGGCAAATGGTTAGAGGCGGCTTCCCCTTTGGTCTGACCAGAAGGGATGTTCTTATGCTCACATCAGCAGGACACATACTCTACTCATGTAGTGACAGATAACACGCAGTTCTGAAAAGAGCCTGGTGTACCCCACTCTGGTAGTGGTGAACTCATACAACTGATGGCCAGTCCCACAAGAGGTGGTATTGAGCGTGCATAGCTCACGGGCTTCCAAAGAGCTATGGCTCGGTTCATATGGCCTGTGACTCGGGGACTCAGCTGTGCTGTCTTATTGCTGCTTAAAGCCAAACAGGCCTCCAAAGAGAGCGGCTGGGTAGGAGGGGGCAATGGCTGGCTCCATTCTTGGTTTTGCTGGCCCTATCAGTCCCTACACAGAGAAAGTTCCTGCAGCCAGACTCCTCCCTAAGGGTTCTCATCTCAACAACACAAAGAGCCTGTCCATGGCACAAGAGGGGGAGGGGTTGAGACAGGACGATCTCTGAGTTCAAGGCCAACCTGATCTACAGAGTAAGTTCCGGGACAGCCAGGGCTTCACAGAGAAATCTTGTCTCGAAAACCAACCAACCAACCAAAAAGACCCATTTCTATGATGGGCAGATGAAGGTACCACAGGGCTGGGGATATAGCTCTGCGGTACAGTACTTGCCTAGCATAAGAAAGGTCCTGGAGTCCATTCCCCAATAGCACAAAAAACGAAAACAAAACATGAACAAGGCAGTCGGCAGTGGCGCACGCCTTTAATCCCAGCACTCGGGAGGCAGAGGCAGGCGGGTCTCTGTGAGTTTGAGGCCAGCCTGGTTTACAAAGCTACACAGAGAAACCCTGTCTCCAAAAAAAAAAAAAAAAAAAAAAAAAAAAAGGCAAAGACTAAAAACACCGAAGGCACCATGCACTTTATGGAAAGGAAATCCAATCGGTTAGGTTAGCTAGCCGCTGTGACCCAGCTCCTGAGAACTGTTAGGGGAAGACGGACCTAAGTGACCAAGCAGGATCTGGTGGCGGCAGGCAGGGCCTCTCATTCTCAGAGACTCTGGCAAAGGCTGCACAACACAGAGCCCACATGTAGGATGGCCCTCTCCAGACCTTCAAGGTAGTTTTCGGCCTGCCATGTGCCAGGCCGGAGTGCTGGGAGTAACCAGTCTCACAGGTCACGCAGAGGGGACGACCTGCCCAGTGACATCAGGGCCATGGTGTGGACCATCAAGGACAAAAGTCTCCCTGCTCCCATCCCTCAGGAGGAAACAGTTTGGATGCACTGGTACAAGGCTTTCCCTGTCCCTTCTCACTCACAGGAGAGATGTCAGGGCAGGGAGGTGCTAACACTCAAAAGCTCCAACACACTCAGCTGGGAGCCGTGTCCAGGCCTTCTCTGGTTAGAACAGAGCATGTCCAAACCAGGAGGGGGAGTGGGCTGAGTCAGTCCTAAAACCCCTGCTCCCACGGGGGTCAATGAGGCCCCTGGGAATAGTCGGGGGGGGGGGTCTTCTCTCCATACATGACAGCCAATGAAGAGACTGACATGGTAGGAGAGGAGGGCTCTTGGAGACTCAGCTTCATGGCCTTCAAGCCACACCCCCTCCTTCTTCAGTTTCTGCCTACAGTTGATGGGAACTCCAGTTCCCATAAACCTGTTCCTGGAGTCTGATTTTTCACCCACACAGAATCCTGAGGCCTGTCTTGTCACCCTGAGGGCATCTAGGGGAAGCACCAAAATCCCGAATGGCCCAGAGGCTGGCTGGGGAGCTGTGTCAGCTGAGGCACCCCGGCCAGACCTGATATTTGTGTCTCAAGACAAAGGAATGCAACAGCAAGGTGACACCTGATGGGCAGAGCCTTCACTAGCTGCGGCCGCGTCTGGTGGCCCCTGGAAGGTTCTCCAGGTCACACTGGTCTCAAGCTTCCCTTGCCCTGGGCAGCTCCAGCCAAGTGTGGGCTGAGGGGGACCCTCCCTTGGAGCAGCCGTCTGGACTCCCTGGCTCCCTCTGCCTGGGATCCAGCAGTGGTACAGGGTGAGATTGGCAAACCTGTTCTGCAGGCTCCGGTGGGAGAGGCTGGCTCACTGGAGCTGCCTCCCAGCTGTGAGCTGCCAGGCAGGGACTCTGAGGTGCTGTCGTCTCTGTTGTTACAGCACACAGGAGGCCTGGCATCATGGCAGCCACAGGCTTTGTGGAGGAAATCCACTCAGTGGGTGAGAGGCTGCTGTTGAAGCTGCAAGGACTGCCCCAGGCTGAGCCCGTGGAGCTGGTGACCTTCTCTATCATCGTCCTTTTCACAGGCAAGTGGGACACCTGTCCTCTGGCCCTTCAGCCCTGTCTCCTCAGTGTCCAGGGGGCTCTTCCTGATATGGGGGAGAGCAAGCCATGGCGCTGGCTGGGAGGTAGGGAAGTCAGTGTCCCAGGGGAAGCTAAGGGAGTTGCCACACTCTCTGGCATCACCGGAGTTGCTAGGCAGAGCTGGGACTGGACACCAGGCGTCAACCCTGAACTGAAAGGAGTCAGGCTTGGGCAGTGGAGCGAGAGACAGACAGGACCTGTCAGCCTCTCGGGTCTTTTGGACCACTGCTCCAGACCCAGGGGAGGTCTTTTGGAAGGAGGTGGGCAGCCCTTCTCCCCACTGGCTGTTCAGCTCTGGGCCACCCTCTCCCTTCAGCTACAGTCCTGCTACTGATGCTCATAGCCTGCGGTTGCTGCTGTGTGCACCCCTGCTGCCCCGAGAGGAGAAGTAGGAAGATCACCGTGCAGCCCATAAAACCCAGATGAGACACTACTCTGAGATGCCCAAGAGAGGAACTGGACAGGAGCCTTCCAGAACTGTGACACGGGCTATCATCCTGGCCATTCACTCCTCCGGACAGATCGCTTGGCCTCAGTTCCGCCACTGTCCAGGTGGCGGGACAGGCACCTGGAACCTTACCAATGAAAAGTGCTGCTCAATCTGCCGGGGGACACTGCCCACGAAGAGCTGCCTGTTTCAAAGACTCAGGAAACCGCCGGGGTCTGCGGCTAAGCTGTACCTTTCAGGGGCCCCTGCTTTAGTTGTGGGGAGCTGGCCCTTGGGGCTCTGCTGATTTATGCCAAAGAGAAGGAAGCTAATCAGGGACTTTGTGCAATGTACTACAATCCAAGCCTCCTGCCGAGGGGGAGGGGGACAGGTCAGTATTCTAGCTGAAATGTGCTAACTTCCAAGTAAAGCCCTTTTGGTTATGTGTTTATGAGGTATTTGGATATGTGCTTATGCACAGGCTGTACTCTGTGCATCAGGAGGGCAGTGACAGAATTCTAGGGGCATGGCCAATGACTGTTCTTTCCAGGCGACTGCTCCCCATGTGCCCATGAGAGTTGGAAAGTCACACGGGAGGAACGCCACACAGACGTCAACGCCTGGAACGGTGGAGGGGCAATGGAGGCTGTGCCTCGTCTACTAAGGGCTGCTTTCAGGGTCCCACTCTTGAGTGATGGAGGTCATTGCCCCAGGACAGGTGCTGAGCCCAGGAATGCTCTCTTGCTGTCCTAACTTTCAGTCTCAGGTCACTGGAGCCTCCCAAATTTCTGCAGCCTATCATCCTTGTACCCTGACCCTTTGGTCCTGTTCCTGTTTGTGTGCTCACACCCTTGGCTGACAACCGCCAGCTTTGGAACCCAATTCTCTTAAGCTAGGCTTCCTTCTCATGAGATGGATTAACGTTCGGTCTCAGTGACACTAGATAATTTTTCCAAGTGCAGCCAGCTAAAAAGTGGCAAAGCCTGCTCTGGGTCCAGCCTGTCTGCCTCCAGAGCTCCTGCTCACCACACCTAGGGCTTGAGGCCTCTGGGACACAAGGCAGAAGGTGTTGACTCCATTATCTCCATTAACCAACCCTACATCCAAGCACCCACACCCATCCTGTCCCAAGACTGCGTCTGTGTGAGTGCGTGCGTGTGTGGGAATCTAATCGCACACCCCACCTGTCCCAAGACTGCTTCTGTGTGTGTGCGTGCGTGCGTGCGTGCGTGGGAATCTCATCCCCAGCTATCAGAGGACGACCCCAGGGACAGTGGAAGCACTAGCAAGCCTGCATTCTTCATTCAGCACTGTTGCTTGGAGGGCCCTGGAGCCCTCAGTTTGGGAACAGCAGCCCAGTTCCTCCCAGACCCCTCTTTAAGCAGGGGTTCTCTAGCATCGGAATAGCCTTCCTGTAGGGGGGCTAAGACAGACCCCTTCCTCATTAGGAAAGATCATGTTCCTAGTCCAGCTTCAGAGCAGGGGGAACCATGGACAACCCTGACACCGCCTGAGTAGCCAGCACAGTGACCACCACAGCCTCCTCATGGCCGTCCCTCTCACACGGACTCTGTTCTAACCCTGTCCTCAGTCCCTCAGGATGACGAGGAGCCCAGCTCACTGCCTGCATTTTATGCCTCATTACAGACTACAAAACCAAAGCTAGGATCATGGCAGCATCTCTTGGCAGAGCACAGACACGTTTTGTGAAATGGTAATATTTTCAAAATGATTTATAACAAAAATAATCATGACACAAAAGTGAGTACTACAAATTTCATATCAGAGAATTATGTGCACAATGCTGGGCGGAGGTGGCGCACACCTTTAAGCCCAGCGCTTGGGAGGCAGACAGGCGGATCTCTGAGTTTGAGGTCAGCCTGATCTACAAAGCTACACAGAGAAACTCTGTCTCAAAATCCAAAAGAAAAAAAAGAAGTTTTCCTCCTCTTTGCACCCTGTTCCATGCCATGTAATATGGTCCCGAAAAAGGATTTGTTTATATGTATGAGTGTTTGCCTACATACATGTTAGTGCACCATATGCATGCTTCTTATCTGAGGAGCCCAGAGGAGGGTGTCAGAGCCTCTGGAACTGGGGTGACAGATGGTTTTGACCCACCACAGGGGGTTGAGAATCGAACCTGGGTCCTCTGGAAAAGCAGGCAGCACTCAAGTCTTCACTTGTCACACTATTTCCTCAGAGGAGCCCTCAGCACAGACCTCTGTGCCTGCCCCCTCCTGCTATCACCTGCCCCCCTCAGTGACCGAGACAACAGACAATCAAAACTAGACAAAGCAGCCTTCCGATGATTGACATCTTCTCTCTACATATTTGACCCCTTGTTTTGAGAGATTTCTGGCTGTCCTGGCATTCACCATGTAGGTCAGGCTGGCCTTAAACTCAGAGACCCACCTGCCTCTACAATTAAAGGTATGTGCCACCATGCCTAGCAGAGCTGTATTTTTTGTTTTAGTATTTTGAGAGAGGGTGTCCCTGTGTGGCCCTGGTTGTCCTGGAATTCACTTTGGACACCAGGCTGACCTCAAACTCAAGCATTACTCCTCCTCCTGAGTGCTGGGATTAAAGGTGTATGCCACCATAGTCTGGCTTCCTTCTTATTTAAGATTTATTTATTATGTGTATGTGTGAGTTGTCTGATCCCTTCAGTGGCCAGAAAAGGGAGTTGGATGGCCTGGACCTGGAATTATAGGCAGTTGGGGCCACCTTATGTGAGAGCTGGGCACTGCACCTAGGTCTTCGGAAAGAGTAGCGAGTGCTCCCAGCATCTGAACCGCCGGCCCTCGCTCGGGCCTACATGACTTGAGGTGGGAACAGACAGGCACACCTCTCACGTCAGGCGGGCTTGCTCTCTGAAGGTGGGCTGTGGACTAGTTGGACTCCAGCCTTACTTTGTAGTTTTGGTTTCATTAGAGTAAGTGTGTGAGCACACCTGAAGAACCGGAGTGTAAAACGTCACCACAGAGGAGTAGGTAAAGGCACTTGCCACCAAACCTGAGGACCTGAATTCAGTCCCCTGGGACCCACAAGTTAGAGAGCCTATTTCCACAGTGGTCCACTAACCCCACCCACAGGCCATGGTACAGAGCCTGAAACTCTAGGCTGTACAGCTGGCTGCAAACTCCAGCTGCACTGCCTCACTGAGTCTACTGTCTATCTGTAAAGCTGCAGTGGTGGCTATCATCACTGATGTGTTTATACGATGTCACATTCAACTTTGTAACCCTAGAAACAAGCACACAACCATCACGCCAGCAAGAGAGCCTTTCCTGGCTCACCTCCGACCTCCTTCCACAGGTCACTCCGCCCATGGCTCCACCCCCCAATGGGCGTGGTCAGTGCCACAGACGACTATCTCACTACAATAAACCGGTTTGGGAACAAACATGTCACTCCTGATAAGAACCTGATTCTGCTGATAGGCACAAAAGCACGAGGGTATGCCAGAGACCAGCCCACTGGCCATGTGCATTTGGCAAGCCAGGAAGTCAGCAAGCTTTCCACAAGGGCACGGAAAGCAAGAGGTGAACCATGGGTCAGGTCAGTTCAGCTCCCTGAACTTGCTAGTCACCTGTCAACCACTCCTGACGAGCCTTCCTGGGAGGGTCAGAACAACAGATAGCCCAGAATTCCACAAGCTGACGTCAATAGGTGTTTCCCAAAACCCTAACAGCAGGAGTGATGACAGTGGACTAGAACATGAGCCTCGCTGGAAGAAAGGCCTGTGTCTCTTATCTTAGGACGGCATGCAAAGCCTGGCAGTGCCAGGCCCACAGTCTACGTGTTAAAAGGAATCAGCAGTGGCCATCAAGTGCCAAGCAAGGCCTGACTGATTAATGCCCTCCTCTCTTCTCATTAACCAAGGGGTGGGGACCAGCCACACTGAACAGCAGAGGCCGTGCCTGAGGCAGGCAGGCAGGAAAGGCTCCAACCATGATAAGCACTCCCACCCAGAAACCTGTCCTGGGAGGCTCCGGCCAAAATTGCAGTTAATCATTCACCCAAAACACAAAAAGGGATAACTTCCCACATAAGCTGCAGGAGGTCATCTGGAGGAGAACTAAGACCCAGCTGCACATAGGTAAGGTGGACAGGTAGCCTGGGGCACGGGACAGTCTCTTCTCTGGGCTAACGGAGCCTGGCTTCTCTCAAGGACAATTTATAATGTGTCTTGAGCATCTCCACAATGTCATCACAAAAGGGCAGAATCCTGATGAAGGGAAGGAGGGAGTGGCAGTCCGTTGCTAGGCAACCAGTCTAGCCCACCTTTGTTTGCTCTGGTGGCAGCAGCAAAGGTGTGGTCCGAGCTATTTGGCAATGCTCTGGGCTGCCAACAGTCATTTCTTTGAGTTGCTGAACAGCTGTGGTCACCTGGCAGCCTCTTCAACCCAGGAACCCCAGAGTGGGAGGCCTGAGGGACAATCCTGATTTGCCTTTGCCCTCTTAAGACACAAACTATTAGTAGAAGAACCAGGTAATGACGTCTTTCTTTTTTCCCTATACTTTCAACTCCCTGCAGTCTACTGACACCACTATGGTTAGGTTTCCTGCTTCCAGCTGTCTCCAAAGACAATGCCTCAACCATACTCTGTTCCCATCCACCACCACCTTTTTTTAAAGTTGTGTGTGTGTGTGTGTGTGTGTGTGTGTGTGTGTGTGTGTTTGTGTTCTTCCTATGTATGTATGTCCAGACATGCATTCCTGGTACCCTCAGAAGCTAAAAACGGTATCGGGTACCCTGGAACTGGCATTATGGATTGCTGTGGCTGTCACATGGGTGCTGGGAACTGAACTTGGGTCCTCCGAAGGAGGAGTGCTTTTACTGCTGAGCAGACACCTCTCCAGCTCCACCTATCTCTTTCTCAGACCGGATGGCTGCTCCCTACTGGCCTGGAATCCCTGGGCTCAAGCATGAAGTCAGCCCTCTGAGAAGCTGAGACTTAAGTGCATCCTCATCTCCAGCTGGGCTGCTACACCAGCCTTTCAAACACCTGGCAACTGGGACAATAAAAAATAGGAGGACAGGTGCAGGGTACATTTGAGGCTCTAGCTAGGAAGGTGTTTGTGGGCACCCCTGGCTTACAGAAGGACTGTTCAGGATATGCCAGAAACACCCACCTGCTGCAACCCGGCAGCTTCCAAGCAGGAAAGCCCTCAGTGTTGGCTAGCCAGATGTATCCAGCTGTTCAGAAGTCCAGGGAGGTGGCATGGAGAGCAAGGACAGGGAAAGGCCTTCAGCACTCTGCACTCAGGGCCGCCGTCTCCTCTCTTCCAGATTTACATGGGCCAAATGGTAACCTCGGAGACCATCCAGAATGGAGACTTCTGGGATAACCCCTGGGATGTGGGGGGCCTGATAGTGATTGGCTTATTCATCTCCACATTCCTGTTCTTCATCATATTTGCCATTGTGTTTGGCTATGTGGAAAAGACTGTGTGTGAAGAGAAGTGAGTGATCCCCTGCAGCAGAGCCTGTTCACCAGCTCTCCAGGCCCTCAGGCTCAAGAAGGCATCTATGTGAACCGCTGGATCGGGCTCAGGGATCAGTCCAAGAGCAAGACGGGAAGGCTGGCCTGACACCGCTTCTGGCTCTCCCACTGACTACAGCTAACACTCTAAGCACAGGGACAGGGACTCTGTTCCACCTCAAGTGAGAGCAGCAACTGCTAACAAGGTCTTCTGAAAAGCAACCCCGCCCAGGCAGCAATTCTGCAAGTCCCTTATGAGGAAGGACACAAAATGTCAGATAAAGTAAAAATCCCTTTCAAATCCACTAACGTGAGCTTATTTTCTATGCAGACATGGCTCTCAGGACCGCCTCTAGCAAACCTCAGGAAGGCCTGCAAGTCCTCGGGGGTGGCGACTGCGTATCCTCCCCAGGCTGGGATACTTTCTTCCCTACCACACTACACCCATGGCCTCCCTGCCCTGCAGGTCTGAGCCTAACCCTGTCATTCTCAAATTTCCTGACTCTGACCCCAAAGACCGGGATGGGGAACCCTGTTACTCTCAGGACAACACTGTACAGGGCTAGGGAGACAGTACAGCAGTTAAGAGCACCAGCAGCCCTTGCAGAGCACACAGGTTCGGTCCCCAGCACCCATGTGAGGCTCACAACTATCTGTAGCTCCAGTTCCAGGGACACCAGTGTCCTCCTCTGGCCTCTGTGGGCACCAGGCACATATGGTTCACAGATTTTATATATATGCAGGTAAAACACTCGTACACAAAATTTTAGAAAAACAAAAGCCACCATGTACTTTTCCTTCAGAGCCCGTTCATCAGCAATTCCATATGTAATCGGCAGAATGAAAGGGCAAATGAGCTCACAGACGGACACACCAAGCAGCTGAGCTCCTTACTCCAAAGACACCACAAGACAATCCCACCCAGACCAAAGGCAAAGCCCTCTCCATCCCAGACGCCCAGACTGCTATTCCAAGCCGAGTGACTACAAGGGTTAAGTCCTGCTTCTTCGTGGCTGCAGCTCTGAGAAGACGGCTACATGGCGGAGCCAAGATAAAAACCACTGGCGGCCCCATCCTGGCCACATTTGGAAGGGACCTGACTACCTTTCCTGGTGTCCTAGGCCACTGACCATATCCCACCCGACACACCCCAACCCTACATGAGCTTCCTTCAGAAAGGGGCCCCCGCAGCTGAGCCCACCCCACTGGCCTTCCTGCCAGGTGCCTGCTTCATAAGGGAGGCTGGTGGGAGCCGTCACCCTAACTTCAGCCTCAAACCGGCACTATTCTTAGAAAAGTAACAACCATCTGTTGAAAGGGGCTTTTGTCCGTCGAACCAGACACTGTGCCCACAATAAACGTTCACTCTCCTAGAGACGAACCCACCTGTAGCCAGCAAAACAGGAGGTGTGAGGCTGAGCACGGGTGGGGTGGGGGGCATGCATCACCCCATGGTCCCACAGATGTGCGCTCTCAACTGGCCTATCAAGGCTCCATGTAGACCTGCTCGGCTGTGGTCTCAGCTGAGAAGCAGAAGACACTGACAGCCAGCACAGACACCTGGTCCTTTCAGGCATCCCATGAAGGGCTCAGCTCCCAGAGCCAAGGAGGCTGATTCGTGTCAGGGCAGGGGAGGGCATGGCGGTATGGCCTTAGCCAAGGGTGGGCCTGGCACAGCAACCCACCACTTTCTCGAGTGTGATCCTGCCGCAGAGGCCAAATTAAGAGATGCCATTGATGACTTGGTTATCAAATCAAGGAGCTCAAGTTTAGTAGCTTCTATTGTCCGGGGTTTGGCTCACTTGTCTCTAAATCTGAGGCAATCACTAGGGTTCGTCAGCTCTCAGTTTCCCACATGAATGAATGAATGAATGAATGAATGAATGTGTTCTTCCACACAGTCTGACTTCTTTTGGGCATCCTTCACATAGGATTCTACTGACTACATGCCCAGCCACAACTTGTCATGAAGCAGCTGAGTCTCTTTCTATGGCTGGCCCATAGCTTCTGTCTCATTGCCCCAGACCAGGACAAAATAAGTAAGTAGGCTCCACATAAGCAAGTCGGTGTTCTGTCAGAAGAGCTGATTTACCCAAAGCATGTGACACCCCCCCCCCCACACACACACCAGATATGAGTAGGCCTGAAGCTTCTGTCGGGGCTCTGTAAGAATAAGCACAGCTCATCAAGTGTGGGGACACACGCCTATAATCTGGACATGTGGGAGGTAGAGTTGTCAGGGTAACCAGGAGTCAAAGGTCAGCCTAGGTTACATGAGACCCCATCTCAAAAGCAAACAAATCAGCATGAGTGACTCACAGAAGAGCCAGCTCAGTGACAAGAGCTGGCCACATCACTCTGCAGGGAATTGCTCAGAGCAGCCAGCCAGCCATGAAGTAGGGGGAGACGTGGATGACCATCCCAATGTGGGACAGCTCTTCACACAAGAGTTTGAGATTCAGCGGCACCCACAAGTAAAAAGGAAGGGTCCTGACTTCCACATGGTTGAAATAACAGCTTTGCAAGCAGGGGACCCTCGGAGGCCCAAGGGCTAGCTTGTATTAGCTGGTGAAGTAATGGTTGGTGGGACAGTAAATGACCTTCCCTTGGAGGAGAGGCGGGCGATGCAGAGATTAACCATAGGGTCCTGCACCGCTACACAAATGCTCTATATACCACCGAGCCGCAGTGCGTCCCCTACACAAATGCTCTATATACCACTGAGCCGCAGTGCGTCCCCTACACAAATGCTCTATATACCACTGAGCCGCAGTGCGTCCCCTACACAAATGCTCTATATACCACTGAGCCGCAGTGCGTCCCCTACACAAATGCTCTATATACCACTGAGCCGCAGTGCGTCCCCTACACAAATGCTCTATATACCACTGAGCCGCAGTGCGTCCCCTACACAAATGCTCTATATACCACTGAGCCGCAGTGCGTCCCCTACACAAATGCTCTATATACCACTGAGCCGCAGTGCGTCCCCTACACAAATGCTCTATATACCACTGAGCCGCAGTGCGTCCCCTACACAAATGCTCTATGCGCCACCGAGCCGCAGTGCATCCCCTACACAAATGCTCTATATACCACTGAGCCGCAGTGCGTCCCCTACACAAATGCTCTATATACCACTGAGCCGCAGTGCGTCCCCTACACAAATGCTCTATGCGCCACCGAGCCGCAGTGCATCCCCAGCCCCACTCACCCCAGCTCTTCACAGAAGGTCACCAGGGCGTCAAAGGCCAGCAGGGTGGCTTTATCAGATGCTTTGCTCCCTCTCTTTTCCTGCAGAGAGAAATGACCACTTAGTCCCCCAGAGTCACAGCATGTGCCATCACAGTAAGTATGGAAGGAGAAAACAGTGCCCCTAGGCCGCTACGTCGGCATCTCCATTTTTGGGAACTGATTCTACCCAGTTCTAAACAGAGAACACAGGGTAGAGTCCTCACACATATATGAACATATATGCTAATGTACATACCAGAGAATACAACCTAAACTGCTAGTGCTGGACAGACAAGATTGTGCTTTGTTGGTATCTATTGCCAAAAATTCCTTAAAAAAAAAATCAACTGAGGGTCAGTGAGATGGCTCCCTGGGTGGGCACCCGCTGCTGAGCCTGAGATGGCTCCCTGGGTGGGCACCCGCTGCTGAGCCTGAGATGGCTCCCTGGGTGGGCACCCGCTGCTGAGCCTGATGCTCTGAACTCAGTACCCACAGTGCAAAGACAGAACTGACTCCTACAAGTTCTTCCCTGACCCCCACGTGTACTCAAACCCAATAAATAAACGTAAGACAAAATTCCCGCCTTAGAGGGGCTGGAGAGATGGTTCAGTGGTCAAGAGCACTGGCTACTCTTGCAAGAGGACCTGGATTCAATCCCCAGCACCCACGTGGTGGCTCACAACCATCTGTAACCCCAGTTCTAGGGGACCCACCCATCTTCTGGCCTCCATGGGAACCAGGTACACATGTGGCACATGTACATGTACACACATGCAAGTAAACACTTATGAACTTCAAATAAAGTGTAAAATTTAAATAAAAATACAGAAAACAGATCTCTGAAGCAATACGCACCCCCCACATACCCACAAAAACGACACTTCGTGGGGGGCAGCAACAGCAAAGGGCAGAGAATAGAAAGCAGCCTGTGCCTGCATGTGTGAAGACGCGACAATGAGACCCGTCACTTTGTATGCCAGTCTAAAAACGGTGCTAGGGAGTCAGGGAGACAGCTCAGCAGTTACGAGCACTCGCTGCTCTCGGAGAGCAGAGTCCCGTTCCAGCACCAAATGCTATCACAGCCATCTGTGACTCTACTTCCAGGGCATCGATGCCCTCTCCTGGCCTACTGTACCACCACTCACTCATGTAAATAAAAACAGTAAAACAGTAAGCATTTATGTATTTAATTATTTTGGTTTCTCCAGACAGGGTTTCTCTGTGTAGCTTTGGAGCCTGTCCTGGAACTAGCTCTGTAGACCAGGCTGGCCTTGAACTCACAGAGATCCATCTGTCCCTGCCTCCCAAGTGCTAGGATTAAAGGTGTGAGCTACCAATGCCCGGCTATAGATTGATTGATTGATTGATTGATTTCTTGAGACAGGGATTCTCTGTATTGCTTGGAGCCTGTCCTGGAACTGGCTCTGTAGACCAGGCTGGCCTCGAACTCACAAAGATCCGCCAGTCCCTGCCTCTGGAGTGCTGGGATTAAAGGTGTGCGCCACCAACGCCAGGCTTAAAGTTTTATTTTTAACTAATATGCATGAGTGTTTTGCCTGTGTGTATGGTGGTGCGCCACTTGTGTGCCTGGTGCCCAGAGGCCACAAGAGCATCATTTCCCCTGCAAGTGGAATTACAAGTAGTTGTGAGCTGCCCTGTGCATGCTGGGAACAGAACCAGGGTCTCTGCAAGGGCAGCCAGGACTCCTAACTACTGAGCCATCTCTCCAGCCCCATGTTTGTTGATGATGTTGTGTTTTGTTTATTTGGGTTTTGCAAGACAGGGTTTCTCTGTGTAATAGTCCTGGCTGTTCTGGAACTCTCACTGTAGACAAGGCTGGCCTTGAACTCACAGAGATCTGCCTGCCTGTGTCTCTTGAGTGCTGGGATTAAAGGTGTGCCCCACCATCCCCTGCTTGTTGACATTTTTAAAAGAATGTTAGCTAGGAACCTAGCACAGTGACATACTTGCCTAGCTCGTAAGAGAACCTGGGTTCAAATCCCAGCAATATTGATTATTTATGTGCAGTGCTAGGTATTAAACTTGGGCTTCATCCATGCACGTTAGGCAAGAGTTCAACCACAAAGCTGTACCTCTAGCTGCAACTTTCTTGTGACAGTAGTCTTTTCCTCATTATGGCTGTGTCAACACAGTTCCAAGCTGAACCACAGGATTACAATGGTACACTTGCTGTGATCACATCTCCTTTCTGTACAGCACTGTTTCCGCTGGAAAACAGTTGCTTCTCCATACCGACTTCTTTAGACTTCAGTCTGTCACTAGCTTCACCCCTGAATGCTCTCACATAACAAATAACTCATTTCCACAGGAGCCCAAGACTGTCAGTCATTTTGGCTTTGGAAAACCTTCTTGGACCTTCCACCCACAGCAGCGTCTGTGACTTTGCTCCAGGCCAGTACCCATCCAGTTTCTGGCTTTTTTCACACTGGCATGGCAAGCACCTTGCACTGAGAGCATCTCCCCAGCAGATGGCTGTTTTCCTGTTTTAACTTTGCTTATGGATGAGTGTTTTGCCTGTGTGTATATCTGTGCAATACATGTACTCTGGTGCCCTTGGAGGCCAGAAATGGGCATCAGAACCCCTGAAGATGAGATTAGAGAGGGTTGTGAGTGCCATATTGGTGCTGGACACTGGACCTGGGTCTCTGCAAGAGCAGCAAGTGCCCTCAACTACTGAGCCATCTCTCCAGCCCCAGGTTTTTGTATGTATTTTTTGCATATGTGATTAAAGATTTATTTGTAAGCCAGTCAGTGGTGGCGCACGCCTTTAATCCCAGCACTCAGGAGGCAGAGGCAGGCTGATTTCTGTGAGTTCAAGGCCAGCCTGGTCTACAAGGCTACACAGAGAAACCCTGTCTCGAAAAACAAAAACCAAACAAAGATTTATTTGTTTATATGTATGAGTGCTATTTGTCATGTCTTTGTGTATGGATGCTTTACCTTCATTTATTTGTGTGTACCATGTGCATGCAATGCCCAAGGAGACCAGAAGAGGGCACTGAAGTCCTAGCGCTATCTCTGACCGCAGGATTTCTTTTTTAATAAAGTCTTATAGATTAGGGTTTTCTAGGCAGACATTTGCCTTTTCTGTTTTTGTTTTGCGTTTTGAGATACAGTTTCATTTTTTCTTCTAGGCTGGCCTTGAACTCACTATGTACCATAAGCCGTCCTCTCCTCTCAGCATCCTGAGAGCTGAGTTACAACTGCACTGTTGGTTGACATTTTTTCCCTCTCCTGTTCTCCTTACCCTTGTGAGTTTATTCTTTTTGTTCTTTTACTATCACTTGGGTGGATATCAGAAATATTTGTATCTAATTTGTAACATTAACGTGTGTGTGGTGTGTGGTGTGTACAGGTGTGTGTGTGTACAGGTGTTATGTGTGCGTGTGCACAGGTGTGCGTGTGCACAGGTGTGCGTGTGCACAGGTGTGCGTGTGCACAGGTGTGCGTGTGCACAGGTGTGCGTGTGCACAGGTGTGCGTGTGCACAGGTGTGCGTGTGCACAGGTGTGCGTGTGCACAGGTGTGCGTGTGTGTGTACAGGTGTGTGTGTGTACAGGTGTGCGTGTGCACCGGTGTGTGTGTGTGTGTGTGTACAGGTGTTTGTGTGTGTGGTGTGTGTGTGTACAGGTGTGTGTGTACAGGTGTGCATGTGCACAGGTGTGTATGTACAGGTGTGTGTGTGTACAGGTGTGTGTGTACAGGTGTATGTGTGTGTGCACAGGTGTGCGTGTGCACAGGTGTGCGTGTGCACAGGTGTGCGTGTGCACAGGTGTGTGTGTGTACAGGAGTGTGTGCACAGGTGTGTGTGTGTACAGGTGTTATGTGTGTGTGTACAGGTGTGTGTGTATACAGGTGTGTGTGGGTGTACAGGTGTGCGTGTGCAGCGGTGTGTGTGTGTGTGTACAGGTGTTTGTGTGTGTGGTGTGTGTGTGTACAGGTGTTTGTGTGTGTGGTGTGTGTGTGTACAGGTGTGTGTGTGCACAGGTGTGCGTGTGCACAGGTGTGCGTGTGCAAGGTGTGTGTGCACAGGTGTGTGTGCACAGGTGTGTGTGTGCACAGGTGCCTATGGGGGCCAGAAGAGGCTGATCCTCTGGAGTTGAAGTTACATGTGGCTGTGAGCCGCCTGACATGGGATAAGAACTCAGGTCCTCTGCAAGAGCACCAAGGGCTCCTTACCTCCGAGCTAACTCTCCAGCCCCTTTTTCTTTTCTTTTTAATTACCACATATTCGTTAGAAAAAAACGACAAGTTTGTGACACTTTCGTACACGTGCAGCCTGTACTGTGCTCATGCTCATAATCAAGTAGAGTGTGGCAGAGGTCAATGTTGGATACCCTCCTCTAGCACCCTTGACATCGGCCAGACTGGCCAGGGGCCCCGGGCCCACTGAGCACACGTCCTGCCGTGTATAAACATTATCTTATTACCAACTTACTTCTCCTCTAAGCTGCTGTAGTGTGAGTACACAACAAAATCGGGGTTGGTTTCTGGTTTTTGTTTTTATCTGCTTGTTTACTGTGGTGCTGGGAACTGAACCTGGCCTCACAAATGTGCAGTACGAGCTCTACCACTGAACTGCATCCAGCCCTTTGTTTTGTTGTTGTTGTTTTGGGGAGGGGGACATGGGTTTTTTTGCTCTGCGGCCTAGGTTGACCTGGAACTCACTATGTAACCTTGGTTGGCCTTGACCCTCAATCCCCCTGCCTTCTGTCTCCTGAGTTTACTACCATGGCCCAACTGGGTTTTGCTTTTAAAGATCTTGAGTTACGGACTGACAAGATGGCTTAGCAGATAGATGTGACTTGACTGCTATCAAAGTTGATAAACTGAGATGGGTCCCAGCACCTAATGGTGGCAGAGGAGAACTGACGCCTACAAGTTGTCCTTTGACCTCCACACTCGTGCAGTGGTCTCACCACAGCAAGGCACGTAAATTAAAAAAGAAAAAAAAAGTCGCCAGGCACGGTGGCACATGCCTTAAATCGCAGCACTCGGGAGGCAGAGGCCAGCCTGGTCTACAGAGAGAGCTCCAGGACAGCCAGGGCGACACAGAGAAACCCTGTCTCGAAAAACCAAAACAAACAAATTGAGACGATTTTTCTTATTCCAAGAACATAAACTATTTTACTCTTTAACTTTACAGTTGTTTTGAAGTGTCAACCAATCTGAAATTCATACACATACCATGTAGGAATCCATCTTTTCCCACCACCGACTATTCAAGTCTCTCCCTTTCCTGGTGACTTATAATGAACCCATCTCACACCATATTCCTTTCTAGGTGGGTTGCTTTGTGGTTTTTTTGTTTCTGTTTTGTTTGTTTGTTTTTGTTTTTTGTTTTGTTGTTTTTCAAGACAGGGTTTCTCTCTGTAGTTTTGGAGCCTGTCCTGGAACTTGCTCTGTAAACCAGGCTGGCTTTGAACTCACTGAGATCAACCGGTCTCTGCCTCCCAAGTGCTGGGATTAAAGGCATGCACCTCCAATGCCGGGCCTGCTTTGGGCTTTCTATAAATAATTGGATAACCAGTAAAACACTTCTATAACAAAGCTCACTAAAGTAAGACAGGAATGAGTGTGTCTACATTTAACAGCATATATACAAGATGGTATTCAGGTAAGCTAAATGTTGACAGAGAGAAGTCTAACCCAGCTTGCCACCAGCAGCCTGCCCACCAGACACACCAGTTCTCCTTGGGTATGCTTTCCTGGCCAGGATCTGCCCTCTGGTTTACAGACGCTCTCTCTGGGCTCAGACAACAGGGGCATCTACTGCCCAGGACTCACCTGGAGTTTGGCTATTTCCTTTCTGATGAGAAAGCTGACTTGGTCTCGGTCATTCCTGGAGTAATAGAGACGGCACCAGGATGGTTTCCCATCCCTGCCAGCACGGCCAGACTCCTGGTAGTAGCCAGCCATGGACTTGGCAATATTCCAATGGGCAACAAACCTGTAGGACAGGAAAGGACATGATACACGATAAGAGTGGGATGCTCTGAGGGGGAGTGATCCTGTCAGGAGGGGAGGGATGCTCTGAGGGGGAGTGATCCTGTCAGGAGGGGAGGGGGCTCCGAGGGGGAGTGATCCTGTCAGGAGGGGAGGGGGCTCCGAGGGGGAGTGATCCTGTCAGGAGGGGAGGGGGCTCCGAGGGGGAGTGATCCTGTCAGGAGGGGAGGGGGCTCCGAGGGGGAGTGATCCTGTCAGGAGGGGAGGGGGCTCCGAGGGGGAGTGATCCTGTCAGGAGGGGAGGGGGCTCCGAGGGGGAGTGATCCTGTCAGGAGGGGAGGGGGCTCCGAGGGGGAGTCATCCTGTCAGGAGGGGTGGGGGGTTCCGAGGGGGAGTGATCCGCGCTTACTCCCTGGTGGTCAGCAACAGGGGAACTAACACACAAGAGACAGATCCCAGAGTTGGAGTCAGAGTTAGTGGGTGACACGCCCGTGCCCCTCAACAGGCCTCTCTGCCACAGAGCAGCCCAACTTAGAAGCCATAGCACCACTTACAGGAGACATTCTAGTAAATGTGGCAAAATAAACAGATCAAAGCTGCTCCTCAGCTTCAGGGCTGCCTGTGGTCTCAGTTCTCTCTGACAAATGGGATGTACCCTCACAAACTGGTTTTCTAAAAATTGCTATCAACCTAATTAAACAGCTTGGTATGGAAAAAAAAAAAAAAAAAAAAAAAAAAAACTTGACAGCCAGTCTTGAAGGAATGGCCCAATGGCTAAGAGCACTGGCTGTTCTTCCGGAGAACAGGGTTCGAGTCCCAGCACCACATGGCAGCTCACAACCTTCTTGAACTCCAGGCACAGGGGATCCAACCCCTTCTTTTGGTCTCTGCAGGCACCAGGCACACCAGTGGGACACAGACATACACACAGGCAAAACACCGTTACACATAAAATAAAATGAAAAACAAAACAAAACCCTTAAAGCAAGAGGCCAGGATAAACACCAGGTTCAAGAACAGGCTGGGCAAACTGGGCAGCGGTGGCGCACACCTTTGATCCCAGCACTTGGGAAGCAGAGGCAGGTGGATATGAAAGTTGAAGGCCAGCCTGGTCTACAGAGCAAGTTCCAGAATAGCCAGGGCTACATAAGGAGACCCTATCTTGAAAAAACAAAAAACAGGCTGGGCATGTTGGTGCACACCTTTAACCAGGACACCCAGGAGGCAAAATCAGGTGCATCTGAAAGCATAAAGCCAGCCTGGTCTGGTCTATACAGGGAGTTCCAGGCTAGCTAAGACTACACAGTTAGACCCTGTCTCAATAAAGTGATCAGAGGCTAGAGAGACAGCCCAGCAGTTAAGAACTGGACTGCTCTTGTAGAAGACTTCAGGTTGAGTGACTCACAACCACCAGCTCCAGATTTAACATATGTTTCTGGCCTTTGTGGGTACTGGCGTACATGTTCACACACACATGTACACAAGAAAACTAAAAGTAAAAAATTGTTACTTATGAATTGCATGACCTTTATTAAGTGCCTACTGTGCATTTGCTATGACATGTTTCATTTGTCAGTCACCATCATGAGTTAGCCTACTCCAGAGATGATAAAGGCGATCGGAGAGGCAAGTCTGTGTGAGAACACCCAGTGAAGAACTAGGACTGGAGCTAAGAAAGGAGGACTTAAAGTCAACTGCTAACAAGCAGACTCCGATACCAGTCTGTTTTTTTTCAAATGTGCGAACGGTCCCAGTGAGTACAGTGACTAATTCCCACCGGTGGGATCAATGGCATGTGTGAAGAAGTGCCCCACAAATCACACATGCTACTGTTGGTGTGAGGACAAAGGGCTCCAGGCAGTGGTCCCTAAGGGTTCCCAAAGTCAGACCATGGCTGAAAGAAAACCCTTTCCCAGTGTTGCCAGAGTGAGACTCAGACGAAGATGGACCTGAGCTCTAGACTGTGAATGGATGGCGATAAAGTGTGAGTAATGAGACCGTCACTTGACTCCCTCGGGGAGGCTGACAGAGTTACTTGCTCCAGCCCCAATGGGTGTGGACCAGATCAGCGGTGGAACAACCTGATGACACTGCTGAGTTCCCTGGTTGGGAACCCGGTCACCCAGAAACTGTCAGCGTTCGGGCTGTACACAGGGACTTCCCTGGTGGCCTCCCTCCTCGGTGGCACTAACCAAGCACACGGACTTGGGACTTTGTACACAGCACCAGGCAATCTACTATAAGCCAAGCCCCAACAGGGAACATAAGGCAGGAACCACAGCTTACCGCACGTTGGCTTTGTCCACGCCCATCCCAAAGCTGATGGTCGCGACAATTACAGGGACCTTCTCCTCCATCCACTCATTCTGTACCCGTGTTCTATCAGGAGCCTTAAGCCCTGGAAAGGAGGGGAAGGCAGTCAAGGAAAACTCACATTTCCCTTGGGTTTATCTTTAGGGTGTGAGGAGTTATCTTGGGTTTGACACTGTCCTGAACATCTAACCTATACCCTGAATTCATCACCTCTTACCCATATGACCATGAACCAAGCACTTAATCTCACGGAACCTGAACCCAGCCAGCCAGGCATGGGGACACACGCCTTTAATCCCAGCACTTGGGAGGCAGTGACAGGATCTCTGGGTTCAAAACTTGGTCTACAAGTGAGTTCCAGAACAGCCAGAGATACAGAGTGAGATCCTGCTTCAAAAAAAACCAAATATAAATAAAAGAACTTAGCCCATGAGTGGCACAGAATATTCAGTAAACATGAGAGCCAAGAACTTAAGTCCACAGTTCTGCAAAGTCTGTGGTCTTTTTTTCCCCCTAATACCCGAGCCTCCCCACCCCAAAAAAAAAAATCAACTGTGGCCAGAGAGATGCCTCAACAGTTAAGAGCAACAGCTCCTCTTGGAGAAGACCAGGGTTTGAGTCCCAGTACCCACTCAGAGGCTCACAACCATCTGGAATTCCAATTCCAAGGGATCTGACATCCTCCTCTGGCCCCTGTGGGCAGTAGGCATGCAAGTGGTACACAGACAAGCTTGCCGGTAAAATACCCATACATATAAAAACAAAAGCCTTTGTCTGCTGGGTCGGCAGAGGGCAGAAGAAAAGAATTCAGGAGTCATAACTTTCTAGAGCCCTTTTAGTGGACTTAAATAGGAAAGAGAGCGCCCGGCTCTCAAAGGAGCAGGTGGAGGAAGTGTGAAGAGGCCCAGGTCTGACCTCTTACCTGCGTGGTAAGCCTTGGCGTTCACACCCCTGCAGCTGAGCTCCACAGCCAGTTGTTCACAAGCCTCTCTAGTCCTGCAGTAGACAATGCCGCAGCCAGAGGCCGGCTGAGCAGGGAGGGATGGGAAGAGAGGGATCAGGGAAGGCGGCACTCACTAGAGCATGGCCTGCTTTAACAGTCTTCTCTCAGGCTCATCACTTCAAACAACGAAGGGCCAATCCCGGCATAGTGGTGCGCGCCTTTAATCCCAGCCACAGAGGCCAGGCAAAGTCAGTACGGGGACCCAGGACATCAAAGGCTACAAACATGGTGAGACCAAGCGCGCACACGTGTGCGTGCATACATGTGCACGCGCACACGCGCGTACACACACACGTACACACACACACACACACACACACACACATATGAAGGACCAAACTGAAAATCCAAAACCCAGCCTTTTTTAACGCTCATGCCTCCTCTCTGAAAACCCCGTGCAGCCTGCCAAACATAAGGACCGTTCACCTGCCTCCCGTAGTGGACCAGAGAAGCAGTGAGGAAGGTAAATGCTAAGTTTTAGGGAGCCTAGCTAAGGTGACTAGAAACACAGAGGGCTTTGAAAACAGCAGCTGTGTCTGTACTACAGACAGCACTTAGGCATCCCCACCCCAGACCTCACCCCTTTATCAGCCTTCTGTCCAAGAGCCTTCATGCAGAAGTCCCTCAGGTTCCCATAGAGGTCAGGAATGAGTTCCTTGAACTGCACATCATAGAAGAGATTGGGCCGGAAGCAGGGAGTCTTGAAAGAGGCCACTGGTTGCTTCAAGTGTAGGGACGTAAACACATCCTCTTGAACCTGTGGGGTGGCTGTAGCAGTCAGAGCCACACACGGGGCATGTGCCAGGCGGGAACGTAGAGCACCCAGACGCAAATAGTCAGGCCGGAAGTCATGTCCCCACTGGGAAACACAATGAGCTTCATCCACCACCAAGTAGGACAGCAGGTTTCGGGCCATGAGGGAATTCAGGGTGGGCTGGAAGGAGGCTGAAGCTGCCATCTCCGGGGTGATGTACAAAAGTTTGGTCCGAGGTTTGTCTCGCTCCAGGTCAGACAGCAGCTCCTTCCTCTCCTGTACTGACAGCTTCGAGTTCAGGGAACTAACCTGTACCTTCAAGGCCAGCAGGTGGTCTACCTGGTCCTGAGAGTAGAGGAGAATATGAAGTTGAGTATCATCAGCCCTCAGGGCCAGGCAGGCAGTAAGCACAACAGCGTCTCAACCACAGAACACGGAGCAGCCTCCTCCTACATTCCAATACGTCTTCTCATTGCCCAGTATGGATAGAAAAACGGATGGGAGGACAGGCTTTGAGTCAGAAAGACCTGGGTACACTGCTGGCTCACTCAGCTGCCACACACTCTGCAAGTCAGTTTATTCTCATTCGCCATTTGTACCCCTCACTCCCACCGCAGTGACTACCAAATAGGGTTGTGACGAGAGTTAAATGAAAGAGCTTCTCGAAGGTAATGTGTTGGCATGTGCCTATAATCTCATCACTTCAGATGTAGAAGCAAGAGAATCAGGGGCCTGAGGCTAGCCCCACCTACATGTGAAGTGTGAGGCCAGCCCAGGCTATAGGGGACCCTGCCTCACAAGATAAAAAAGAAAGAACAAAGCCACATGCCTTTAAACTCAGGAGGCAGAGGTAGGCAGTTTTCTGAGTTCGAGGCCAGCCTGGTCTACAGAGTGAGTTTGAGAACAGTCAGGCTGCAACAGAGAAGCCCTGACTTGAAAATAAAGAAGGAAAAAGAAGAGTGAGTGAAGTGGATGCACATAGAAAGTATTCCTGCTGTTCTCCATGGCTCCGCCCATGAGGGGCTCTTAACCCGACTGTGCTTCCTCAACGCCACCAGCCCACCTGCAGGCACTAAATATAGCCAGAGCACCTGCAGAGCAGATACTAACAAAAGTTCCAGTTTCTCTCCATTGTTTGCTGCTGTAATCCCCATATCTGTTCAAAATAAAATACCAGACACTCCCCATTATCAATTAAAAATAATTTACTTATTTTAATTTTATGTTCACTGGTGTTTTGCCTGCATGTGTGTCTGTGTGAGGGTGTCAGATCCCCTGGAACTGGAGTTACAGACAGTTGTGAGCTGCCATCTGGGTGCTGGAAATTGAACCCAGGTCCTCTGGAAGAGCAGCCAGTGCTCTTGACCTCTGAGCCACCTCTCCAGCCCCCTATATCAAATTATTGATCTAGTCATTCATAATCTCCTTCTGTTATGAGTACACACAAGAGAGGGAATGTATGCGCGCAGAGGTATAGTTGGACACTTTGGGAAAATAAGCAATAGAAGTAAGGAACCTCAAGCTAGATATAGCAGCGCACGCCTTTAATCCTAGCACTCAGGGGGCACAGGCAGGAGGATCTCTGTGAGTTCAAGGCCAGTTTATATATGGAACTCAAGGTCAGCCAGGGCTGCACAATACCCTGTCTCAAAAAAAGAAAAGAACAAACAAAAACAAAAACTCAAACACTTATTATGACCCATCACAATGATGTGCAGAGTGCGGAACACTATATCTGGGCAACAGAGAAACTCAGTATAGTTACCCAAGCAAATCGGAGAAAAGAGGCAAAGGTCAAAAAAGAAGTGAAACTTCTTTAATTGTGCAGTGTGAGTGTGAGTGTGTGCGTGTGTGTGTTGTGCCTGAATGTATGTCTGTGTACCACATGAGTGCCTGGTGTCTGAGGAGATGGTGAGAATCCATGTCTGTGCTAGGAACTGAACCCTGGTCCTTTGCAAGAACGAATGCTCTTAACCACTGAGCCAACTCTCTAGCCCAAGAAGTGAAATTTCTAGCTATAAAATCCTTACTCTTCAAGGTGGGCCTGGTGCACGTACACATAATTTTAGCACTCATGAGGTAAGGGTTGGAAGTTCAAATTTAGCCTAGGCTTAAAAAAGAAGCTAGCAAGATGGATCTACAGGCAACGGTGTCTGCTGGCAACCATCACAGCCTGAGTTCAACTTCCTGTACCCAAATGGTGAAGGAAGACAACCAATATAAATATAATGTAGCAAAAATGTCCTTAAAAAACACACAGGACATAAAATTGAAAGTAAAATTGGGCAGGGGGACAAGGGGAACTAAGGAGGGGGGGCAAGGACAGGGTAGGGGAGTAAGGGAAGGGAATACATTCAACATGCAATAGACATGCAATAGACGCTTATCTGAAAACCGAACCACCAAAAAAAATGGTCAGAACAAACAAGCCAAAAATTCCTCTCCCTCGAAAGTGATCCTCTTCGGTTTTCATGTTCATTCTCCCAAGACTCACCTGAATCAAGGCAATGAGAGGAGAGACTACGATGGTGATTCCTTTGGCCAACAGGGCAGGGAGCTGATAACAAAGCGATTTCCCTGCCCCTGTGGGCATGCACACAAAAACATCCTTGTCACCTACAAAGACAGAAGAGAACATTCCAATATGTCCCGCCTGCTTTTACACGAAGGCCAGTTGAGGAACTAAGGGTGCTCACTAATAGATGGCTACTGGTGGGAGTGAGGAAGGACTCATTTTCTCTAAGGGATAAGCCACAGGAGTTCAACAACGCTCCAGGGACTATATGGACAACACAAATGGGATTTTTTTAAATCTTTTTTTCCTTAGGGGAGTGGGGAGGCCACCAGGTGGGGGGGGGGGCAGACCTGGGAGGACTGGGAAGTAAGGGTAATCGGATACATTCTGGGAAATTCCCAAATAATCCAGCACTCAGGAGGCAGAGGCATCTGCTTGTTTGAGGTCTACCTGCTGATTTTGGCTTCGAAATTTGTTTATGCAGATATTCAAAGTCTATTTTGAGGTCACAGTGCTTGAGGGCTTTGCCTTTAAAAGCCCTTCCTTCTCCCACCTCTAGGTGGCATGTCTCTGATTTGGGTTAGAGACTGGTCCTGCTAGCAGCTTTGATAATTTGGCCAATTACAATCTAAATTCAGTCTGGGAATCTTTCCTTGGTGTTCTTGAACTTCATAACAGTACTAAAAAATGGTCTGCGGTAGCCAAGGCTACAGAGAGAAACCCTGTCTTCAGAAAAAAAAAAAGAAAGGGAGGGAGGAAGGGAGGGAGGGAAGGAAGAGTCAGGCATGGTGACGCACACCTTTAATCCCAGCACTCAGAGGAAGCAGAGGCAGAGGCAGGTGGATCTCTGTGAGTTTGAGGCTAAGCAACCAAGGGCACTTATAAAGTGAGAACCTGTTTCCAACAAAGAATGAGAAGAAATACAAGTAGTCTTCAGTTGCTGGGATATGAATGTTTGGATTAAGCAGCCAGGGACGCAGAATATTGGGCACACCTGTGTAGGCACGCAAGGCTAGTTACCACTCAGAAGTCTATTTATACACATATCATGGCTTGTAACTTCAATCCCAGGACTCTGGAGGCAGAGGCAGGAGGGTCTCTAAATTCTAAGCCTGCCCTGTCTTGACAAACAAAAATTAAAAAAGTAAGCATATCGTTAATGTTACACTGGTGCTCCCACTGGACCGCCTCAGCCCCCTTATCTCCAGCTACAGTATTATTGTTCTCACTACTCAGTCTTCAGTGAGAGGATTACCTACACACAAACAAGAATGGGTGTCTAGGACCAGACTTCAGAGACAATCTGTAGGTCTTGCTATGAAAAAAACAAGCCAAAAACAAACAAACAAAAAACAAGTGTGGGTGGTTGTTATTAAAACTTCAACTCTGGCCAGGTGATGCTGGCAACGGTGATCATCTTTAATCTCAGCGCTCGGGAAGCAGAGGCAGGTGGATCTCTGTGAGTTCCAGGCCAGCCTGGTCTACAAGGCGAGTGCCAAGACAGACTCCAAAAGCTACAGAGAAACCCTGTCTCAAAGACAAACAAGGACAAAAACAAAAACCTCAAGTCTGTATACAGCCAGTCCCAATGGCCCACACTTGTAATTCCAGTATTTAATAATCCAGAGGCAGAAGGATCGGCTCAAATTTGAGGCCAGCCAGATGTACACGGGGAGTTACAAGCCAGTCGGGCTTGTCAATAAATAAATCAGAAACAGAAATCCATCACCAATAAACACCCCCTGGCTGTGGAGGTGAAACATTTAGAAACCAGTGAGCAAGGGTAAAGAGATGGGAAGACTCAAGGAGAGGGAGTTGTGTTACAGTGCTACTCCGGACTCTGCCAAACCGGGTATGTTACCTTTCACTACAGCCATGGTCGCACTCTCCTGTAGAGGTGTTTTAAAAGAATCAAATCCAAACACTTTCTTCAGGGCGCTCCGGACTCGCCGCTCCCGCTCCCGCTCGAAGGGAGTGGGGGAAGGGTGGGCGCTCATTTTAGCAAAAAGCAGCGACCAAAGGGTTAACGCAAAGGCGGTCAAAGGCTGTCACGAAAATGCTCCGTTCCACTTTAAAATATAGCCGAAGTTTCTTCTGCTACGTTACACTATAACATATCATTCTCATGCAGTAAAACCGAAGGTTGAATTGCTTCACGCAACACATCCCTAAGGGATTAACATTACTTCTCTCTTAATGAAAAAACAAACAGAAAAACACTGAACTATCCCAGGCCGGTAGAACAGACCTAGAAACTGGGCCACCACAAAAGCCCACAAAAGCCTTCAAAACTGCCAGGAGAACTTGGAATCCTTTTTCTCAGGTCCTTGTTCTACAAGCAAAGCCATAGAGACCATTCTTCCCTCCAGGAGACCGCCCCCAGCTTCCTTCCCTCTTCTTCCTCGGGGCCCTTCACCAGCCGAGTGCTCCCCACGATATCAGAGCCCAGGCTCCTACATGCTGGCCCCGCAGCTTTCTTCGCAACGCTCACTACACGCTAACTCTTGGCTCAGAAGCCAACTCGCTGCAGAAGTCAGCCGAGTAAAAGCCGCAAAACCCTACTTCCGTCCCGTGCTGATGACGTCTCCAAGCGCCGGGCCTAAGGGGGGCGGGGCCACCTCAGACATCGCCGTTTTGATTGGTTTCCATTCTGGCGCGGGGTCTGCTGGGATCAGGAGGAAGTTGGTTCTCGTGCACACAGATCGGCCTGTGAGTCATCGGCGTGAGCCACACCGTCCTGAGGGAGTAAGATGGCGGGGAAGAAGAACGTTTTGTCGTCTCTTGCGGTTTATGCGGAAGACTCAGAGCCTGAGTCTGACGGCGAAGCCGGGGTCGACGCTGTCGGCGGCGCGGCAGGTAAGGCCTGGGCTGGAAAGGGGGATCGGCGCCTGCTACGGTTAAAAATGCTGCTTCTCTGGGGAGGTTTGAGGGGAAGGGATGCTCATTGTGCTCCGGGTATCGGACCCTGGGACCCCAAAGCGCAGTCGATGTCCCGGGGCAGGCAGAGCATTAGGACCTGGAGTACAAATGATCTCCCTTCCCGCGAACCCGTGCCGGGCGTCGTGCTGGCCAGATCCGCACCACGGGGTGCCGCATCACTGTCTAGTCCCACCGTCTGGTTTGATGTGGTGAGAGAGTAGTGAAGCGTCCCCGGAGGTGATAAAACCTGTGTTGGTTGAACTGGTGACTTTTGTTTAGGAATAGGCTTTTAAAAGTAGATGCCTCGAACATGCGTGAGTGGTTCTGTAGCTCTAGGATAGAATGTACAGGACATTCCTAAGCCTTTTAAGGGTCCGTTACTTTTGAGTTTTCAAACCCTATTGGTAATCCTTTTGCCCACGGACTGGAAATCTCGATGGGAGTAGACTTCTGGCTTTTTTTGTTTGTTTGTTTGTTTTGTTTTGTTTGTTTTTTGAAACAGGGTTTCTCTGTGTAGCCCTGGCCACCCTTGAACTCTTTTGGTAGACCAGGCTGGCCTCAAACTCAGATCCTCCTGTCTCTGCCTCAACACCCCTGTTCATAATTTGGTCTTCCTAAGTTCAGAATCTGATCTGGGCCTGTAGTCACTTACCCTAGACTTAGGTTCCCTTTTTATTTTCAGGAATAATCTTGGCTGTGCACACCTTTAAACCCAGCACTCAGGAGGCAGAGGCAGGTGGATCTCTGGGAGTTCAAGGCCAGCCTGGTCTACAAAGCTACACAGAGAAACCTTGTCTCAAAAAAACAAGAGAAAGAAAGAAAGGAATGGATGAGTGAATCTTGGCGACTCAATTTCAGAAACATGTTTGCACCCCCTCCCCTCTTTCAGAAGAGAAAGGTGGCTTGGTGTCTGATGCCTATGGAGAGGATGACTTCTCCCGCCTCGGGGGTGATGAAGATGGCTATGAAGACGAGGAGGATGAGAACAGTAAGCAGTCGGTGGGTAAATCTTCCAGATCCAGAGCTGTTGAAAACAGTCCTCCATTCCATGGTTAACCCTGATCTTTTTTCCCATTTGGGAAATGTAGGCCATGGAATAGTGCTCTACCTAAGCATGTCAAGAGCTTGGTCTTCAGCACTGCGAAAGGAACACAAAGTTGAGTTGGTTGAGTAATAGTAGTTCCCTTTGAAAATTAAGTTGGCTTTTCGTCAGGACCATATAGTACTGACTTTGGGATTGTAATTAGGGATTGGGGGGGTGTGTTTTGTTTCAGTTTCTTTGAGACACAAAATTGCTGTGTAGCCTTGAGCTCCAGACCCTCTTGCTTCAGCCTCCTGAGAGCTGGGGTTATAAAGCGTGAGCCCCATGCGTGGCCCGGTTATTCACTATAATCTAAGTGTCAATGGGCGTTTCATGTTGGTTTGTGAGTTCAACTAGTCTTCCTACTTGTGTAAGTATGTTCATTCTTAGTGTATCAGTTACATGTCTGCAATCAACTTTGTATTATTTTTAATCTTTCTTGGAGTTTATTCAAAGCGCTTCGCTTTCTAACAAGTTAAGGAAGGGAAGCTATTTTGCTCTCATCCACTCTGATTCTTTTGTTGTATTTTAATCGGTGTTTTGTGACAGCACCTCTGGCTCCTGATCACAAACTTTCCTGGCACCTAAGAGTAGGAGGAGGACTTGTGTTCTCATTATCAAGAACATTTTAGGACACACGGCCTGGATAGTACAAATCACACTTTAAAATTTGGAAGGGTAAAAGGCAAGGAAATTAGGCTGATGCTTAGAACAAGAAGATGTCTGAGTATTGGTATTGGGTATTGAGTCTGGCCACTTAAAAGCATTGTTCATCAAAATGCTCGCAACATACTTTATTTCTTGGTTATATGTTTTTATGTAAATGTTAGCATTAAAATGCTTTTTAACTAAGTACTGTGGTCCATGCAGGCAATGCTAGCATTCAGGGTGCTAAAGCAGGAAGAGTGAAGATCCCAGAGCTTATATCTGTCCCAAATGGATGAGTAAATAGATGAAGCTGAAGACTGGGGGTGTAGCTCAGTGGTGCAGCTGTAGCACTTAGCTGGCATCACAGGGCCCTGGGTGTGAGCCCTGTTACAACGTGGAAACAAAAGCAAATAAAACATTTCACAGAATGTATTCTTACTCTCTTTTGTGATCATTTTTCATGCCTTTAGCTCCACCCATTGGTGATAATTCAGGGTTGAGTAAAGTAGCTTAGAAAACGTGTGGACTAAGGAAATCACTCCTTTGGTCAAGTTCTGTGTGTGGCATGGATGAAGCCACACACTTGTTCATCAGCATCCACTGCTTGCGCCAGCCTTTACGATTCATGACCTGTAATTCTAGCACTCGGGAGGTAGAAGAATGAGGACCAGAAATTCAAGGTCATTCTTACCTAGAAGGTAGGAAAGAAGGCAGGCAGACATACAAGTTTTGTTAAGTTTCTTGGCTTTTCTTAAATGTGTACGCGCTGCCTCAACACCCAGGACTGTTCTCTTTAGTGCATTTATTTGCGTGTGTGTTTTTAAAATTATTGACCCAAATTTACTTTTTTGTCATATTCAAGCTGTGTATGATACTTTAGTTTAAAACAAAGCTCATCACACCCCTCAGTATGGACAGTGGGAGCTGTGTTAGCATTTTGCCTCGATCCATCCGTCTTTGATTCTGTAGTTGATTCCAATTTAAGGAAGTCATGTAGGTGGCATTATGAGCCTTTGATTCCCTGACACTACCCAGAGCACGTGTCTCAAAACCATCAGTGTAGTTTGTTCACTCTTAGGTGCTACCTGTATTAACTTCCCAAGGGCTGTGTCTTGTTTAGGTTAAAATGTAGTAGGTGGTTCCATATCTACTTCCTAGCTTTTGACCTTAGGTGCATTTGTGTTTGGTGGAATTGTGGGCTCGCTTTGGAGAATTCAGTGCCCACTGACTTGGGCACTGACCTCATTTGGGTAAGGAACAGTGATCCGGGACAGTTATGTGAGCACTGCCCAAAAGGCTGTGCCTTGTCCTTTAGTCCTAAGTCTTTGGAGTTCGTGGTCTGGCAATTTGATGCCATATTTGTGTTACTGTCGATGCTTGAGGTGCTCGTTCACAGCACCTAGGTGTTAAACAGCATGATGGCAGTCTAATGTCAAAGAAGTGGTAGCGGTCATAATCCTGGCTTTAATCCTTGGAGTTTGCCTTTTGGACCCTGTGGCCTGGCCTGACAGTGTGGAACCACATGATTTTGTAAAGGAATTTTCACTGATGTGGACGGTGACACACTGGTTTTAGCGACTGATTCCCCCCTCCCCCCGCCCGCCCCAAGAACATCTCCTTTTCCTTTCTTCTTTTCCCCTAGCTCGGGGTTGCGTGGTAGGGAAGGGTTCTTAGTGGGATGAGCCCAGCTGGGTAGACAGGCTGTTTGCCCTACCGCTGGCTATGTATGTATATTCCCTGGGCCCACTCCTTTTAAGTTTAATCCTCTAAATTCTTTGTCTTGTAGGAAGATGACGATTCAGAGACTGAAAAACCTGAGGCTGATGACCCAAAGGTATTTGGTGTTGGCTGTGGCGGGTGGCTGGATTTGTCAAGGCTTTTCACGGTCTTGCCCAGTTGATGTCGGGTCAGGACCTGCCCCATTAGCACACGCAATGTGGATATTTTCTGGAATGGAGCCAGTCATGGGCAGCTTAATGAGGAGCCTTAAGGCCACTAGGAATCCTTGAAGGCAGTTGGACTTCTTGCCCGGATTCTGTGAGACTTTAGATTCGAAACACACGAGGCCTGCCTGGATCCTGTAACCCATGCATGCTCTACGGCCAGTGTGGGACTTGGTGGTTCGATGAGGGAGGGTTTCTAGAATCAAGGCATAGGACTCCCTTGTCTGTTGTAGTTCCTCTTAGATTCTGAGGGGTTGGGATCAACCTGAGGCCTTGCCAGGGTTGAGTCCAGCCCTCATTTCCCAGGGATGTGCCCTTCTGCTCTGAGGCAGTAATGCAGAGTGGTCCTTTTGGAAAGCATACCTATTTCTTCCCATAGGTCTGTCCTGCAGCAGCTGAGAGTAATGAGCAGTGATTCTTGTCACAGCCCTTAACAAGCCTGTGGTAATGAAGGCCCAGCTGCTTGCTGTGTACTCAGTATTGGAAGTGTACTTTTTGCAAAATGGTACTTTATGCTACATTTTCCCCCCAGGAGTAATCCATGGAGGAGTAAATGCCAGATATCACAATTGCAAACTGCTCAGATGCCAGCCGAAACCTTCAAGGGGTATAATGAAACTTAGGAAAGTTATGCCTGGTTGTGATATGGAACAGTGGGCCCTCATCGTGTATGGGTAATTGGGTACCAGGACACTCCACCATCGTGCCCTGTAGATACCCAAGCCCGTAGCTTCTCACAGACTATTTAATACTTTACCACTGTATATTTGCATATAACCTATGTGAATCCTTCTGCTAGTTTCAGATCATCTCAAAGTTATTTGTACTACCTGGTACATACATTGTAAATCATTGTTACACTGTATTTATTGTTCAGAAAATGATAAAAATCTACTCTTGTCCAACACAGGAGCGATTTAAAAATTTTAAACCTACAGTTGCTTGAATTCATAGATGTGAAACTTGTAAAGATGAAAGGCCAACAGTGTCTGAAAAGATAGCTTGAGCCATTCCAGTGCGGGACTGACTGCCATTGTTACGGCTCTGCAGCCATTGGCAGAGGCTGCAGATAACATGTCTTAGCAAGGAGAATGTGAGAGTGGACAGTGTGGACCCAAAAACTAGGAGCAAACTACTTTCTGTGCCAAGTAAAAAAGCAGGCTAAGAACTGGCTTGGCGGGAGGGTGTCTGGCAGACCTGTGGCTCAACGCTGAAGGCCATCTGGAGAAGTTAGCTGTCACCCCTGTGATCCCAACAGCAAATTCTTGAGGAAAGATTGGTGAGGGGGAGCCCTGTGAAACTTTCTTACTGCTCTGCGTAAGAGCAGTTAGTAAAGAACAGGACGGACAGGCAGGCAGGCAGGCAGGCAGACACACACACACACTCACTCACTTTGTATGGATGGGTGCCTGCTGATGCCAGAAGTGTCTAGTTCTAGAACCTGGAACTAAGAGTTACCGTTGGTCTTGAGCTGTCATGTGGGTTCTGGGAATTGAACTCGGGTTCTGGGTTCTCTGCAAAAGCAGCAAGTGCTTTTAACTTCTGCGCCATCTCTCTCATTCTGTCGGTTTTGTTTTATTTAAGTTTATATGAGAGAGTTTGCTCTCCTAAGCTTTTGATTTGACTAATTCTAACAGAAGGACTTGCAATGTCGTTTGTGTAGCTGGTAAGTTGCTGTTAGGGCTTCATCCACTAGATGGCGCTCTCCTTTTTACTTTTAGCTTGTTCTGTGGGGTTCTCAGAACATTTTGGCTTCATGACTCAACTGAAAAATGCAGGTCCCAACAAGCTTCTGCTCGTTGTATATATTGATATCTTAGCAGTTCAAACTGAGATGCAGTCTCATGCGACTGTGACCCCAACACCAGGGCAGGAAGGAGACACAGCCTTGGAGTTCATTGGCCAGTCAGTCTAGCCAGTTGCTAAGCTACAGGTTCAGGGAAAGACCTTATCTCAGAAACTAAGGTTGTGGATAGTGGAGGGAGATGCTGGGCATCTGCTGCTGACCTCCATGCTTTGGGAGAGCCGATAGTCATGTTCCCATATGTGAACGTCGGGAGGGAAGGGCAGTAGCAGCGTGTTCCCATGAAACAGCACAGAGGGTCGTGGAAAGATTTGCCATCACACAGTCAAGAGCTTTCTGTCATCTCTGGCCAAAGTGGTTTGTGTTCTTCATAAGGTAGTAATCTCACGGTTGGTAGATGTTTCTTAGACTCATAAAACCTATTTGTCACTGATGCTCTAGTTTGTAGTTTGCTTTGAGATTTGACTAAACCCCCAAAGGGCCTGAGCCTCCCAGGACAGGACTTGGTTGCAGTAGAAGGACAACATTGAGCATTCTTTTGCTGCTGTTAGCTGACTTTACAAGTTTGTTTGTTTAAGATTTATTTATTCTGTATACAACATTCTGCCTACATGTATCCCCTGCAGGCCAGAAGAGGGCGCCAGATATGATTATAGATGGTTGTGAGCCACCATGTGGTTGCTGGGAATTGAACCCAGGGTCTCTGGAAGAACAGTCAAAGCTCTTAACCTCTGAGCCATCTCTCCAGCCCCTACTTTAAAAGTGTGTTTGTTTATTTCTGAGACAGAGTTTGTCTGTAACTTTGGAGCCTGTCTTAGAACACACACTCTATAGACCAGGCTGGCTTCAAACTAGAGAGATCCACTTGCCTCTGCCTCCCAAGTCCCGGGATTAAAGGAATGTCTTCACCACCGCCTGGCAAGCTGACTTTAAAATTAAAAAAAAAGAAGAAGAAGCTGGTGTGTTGATTCCTTTAATCTCAACACTCAGCGGCAGTGGACCTTTATGAGTCCAGCCAGCCTGCTCTGGATAGCAAGTTTCCGTACTAAGACTAGATACCGCATTTTTGTTTGTTTTGCTACTTTTCTGTGTTTTAAATTATGTTTGTATGTGTGCATAGCTATGGTGGAGTGGACACTCCTGTGCACCGTGGTGCAATGCAGATGGAGGAGGGGACACGCATGTGCACCGTGGTGCAATGCAGATGGAGCTACATCTTGGTCTCCATCAAACAGAGAGTAGGGTCTGTGCTCTGCAGGCTGTGACTTTGGCACAGATCAGAGGTCAGAGGGGAGGCACCTCCGCATGCCAGTGGAGGTGCTTGCATGCTTCCATGGTTTCTGTTAGTTTCTGGTCTCACCCCCTCAGTAAGCGGTCTGGCCCGTACACGCGTTGATCACTCAACAGAAGGAGGTGCTGCTGTCTAGAAAAAGTCAGGAACAGCAGTGTGAGTCTCCTGGCATGCACTGCAGGCCACCAGACAGCTCCCGTTGGTCTCCTTTCCATTTGCTCTGTGTACGGACACCCCTCTGTGCCGCTCTCCTCTGCCCATGCTTTACCTCCATTGCTCTGGAACATTCCCCATGTTCATTTCTCCCTCCACTCCTTCAGTTCCTGTGGATAAAGGTATTTCCACTTACTGTCCCTGGCACGCCCTTCCGTTGAAAACAAGCAGGGAGAGATGACCTGGAACCAGAAAGATGATGTGGCCTGCTGCCAACCGTCTGGGAGGGCCTGGGTTTGCTAGCTCCCTGAGGTTTTTGGTCTAGGCTCTGGCTCTGCGCTAGGGAAAGAATCCTGGCCTTTCCAGCAGCTAACACTGAGAAGTTGTTGTGGCATTTTTGAAAGAGGTGTGTATGATCCCAATGAAATCAAAAGAAAACATTCTTAAAATGTTAGGGGCCCAAGCTGGGTGTGGTGGCTAACTTAGACGGCTAAGGCAGGAGGGCCACAGATGTAAGGCCAAACTGATCTAAACAGTGAAACCCTGCGGGGGGGGGGGGGGGGGTTCAGCAGGACATGGAGGCACCCACCTTTAAGTCTAGCAGAGGCTGGTTGGTCTCATAGTTCCAGGCCAGCAGACTGAAAACAAGATCGACATGGGAGTCCGTAGCAGCCTTGTAGCTAGGCGGCCTGGGTGGCGCTCCAGCTTGGCTTCCCTCCAGCCGTGGAGCCCAGGTACACACACACCACTTCACCCAGCCCACGGGACTGTGATACCCGTTTTGTGGGGTCTTATGAGGTGGGGTAGGGGCGGGGAGAAAATGCTTCTCCTAAAATGTAGCAGTCTCAAGACTCAAGATGCCTTTGCAGAGGCCTGTGTGCTACAAGGCGGGTGAAGGCATCCTGTAGGCCATGTTCTCAGCTCACTGACTGGGCCTCAGGATTTTAGTTCACATAGCTCCTAGGACAAAGAAATGCTTAGCCGCAGTCACTAAGTATCACTCTTGTCTACACACACACACACACACACACACACACACGGTGTCAGTAGATGTCAACTGTTTCCTATGAGAGCACTAAGTGACCATTCCTTTATGTGCCGTGGGACTCGGGGTGCTCTGCTGCACGGGTTGGAAACTGCAGTGGGAGAGAGTCTCCAAATTGGGCTGAGGATGATGTGAGTCTCTCAGGAGGCCCTGCTCAGCCATGTGAGTGGTTCTGGGGTTCCTGGTCACTAAGGGTACTGGAGATTCACGATGGAGGTACTTATATTGGGCAGACCTGCCTTAATAATCCCTTCATTCTTTCTCCTCTCCCAAGTCATTGCAAATAGACAACAATGCTTTAGATTGTATTTTTCTATAATTGTGGGGTAGGTATATGCACATGAGCACAGTACCCTGGAGACCAGAAAGGCATGGGTGCCCTGGAGCTGACATTGCAGGCCGCTGCGAGCTCCCGGGCTCACTATGTAGCCCTGGCTGTCCTGGAGCTCACCATGTAGACCTGGCTGGCCTCGAACTCACAGAGATCTACCTGCCTCTGTCTCCCAAGTGCTGGAGATTGAAGGTTTGCGCCACCGTGTCTGGCTTGAGAATAGGCCTTTTGTGGCTGTGTTTCTAGTCCATCCAGGGAACCGAAAACTCACAACAGGAAAGCATGTGAGTTCTTAGACCTTAACTCTGTGCGGTAGCAGAGCATGGTGGCTCCGGGCTGCAATCGCAGAGCTCCCTGACACAATCGCAGAGCTCCCTGACACAGAAGGGTCGCCATGAGTAAGAGGCCAGCTTAGACCACCTGATAAATCACAGGTTAGCCTGGTCTGCAGACTGAGACGCTTATCTTAAACCAAGAAACAACTGTAAACTTAAAAATCAAAACAAAATAAAAAAAAACCCCACAAAACAGAATTGTTTGTCTAAAGAAATTATTTAAGGGTGGGGGGGAGAAATTATTTCAAAAGAAAGCCAGATGCCACGGCTCAGGGTAGTAATTCCAGTACTAAAGTCAGGCCAGCCAGGGCTACAGTGTGAGATTCTGTCTTCGCGATAAGAAAGGCAGGCTGGAGAGATGGCAGAGGTGGCTCAGCAGTTAGGCGCTCTTGCCGCTCTTGCAGGAGGGTCCAGGATTAGTCCGCGGTACCCTGGTGCCAACTCACAGCTGTCTGAATGTACCGCAGTCCCAAGGATCTAATGTACCCGCAGGCTCCTGTACATACACATGTTTGCAGGCAAAATACTCATGCACAACACATAAAACTAAATTAAAAAAGAAAACTGGAAGTCATTCTAGCAGTGGCTCCCACGAGCATGGCACTTGTCCACATTGTCCCGTGAACAGGGTTGTCAGATGAAGAGCTGCCTATAGAGTATCTTGGTGGGGGGGGGGCAGCCTCTGTGTGCCTTACACAGATCCAGAGTAAAACCTTGAGCCCCACCCTGTTGAAGCCCAGATAGTTATTCACCCACAGACGGAGGAGAGCTCAAGCAGGGGTTGGGATGTGGTGGCTTTTCTTCTCAGTGCTCAGGAAATCTGAGCTGCATCGTACCCCTTGTTGATGAGGTCTCAGGACCAGCCCTTCCGTTCAAGCCGACTCACACTTTACTCACTAGGGCCTGCAGACGGGAGGTGATCTCCCGGTGCGCTTCTTGGCTTTAGCACGCTGCCAGAGCCTTCTTGACTGCCCCTGCTCCAGGTGTACTGAAGCTGACGCTCCCGGGAGCCCTACCCTCTCTCCTCTGGTTCTGCAGCCAAGAAGAAGCCGCTGCATGCCTGTCTGCCCCCCATCAGCCATGCAAGCCCCAACATACCTCCTTCCTCTCGGAGCCAGATGCCATAGATTGCTAACTGAGGTGTGGCTGGGCCCCTCCTTTCCCAGCTGGGATTCATCTTTTTGAAATTATATGATGCAGAGAATTACCTGTCCTAGGAATGCAGCCCTCCCCACCTCGGGTCTCTTGTTTTATCCATGACCCTTGCAGTGTGGCTGCCTATGTGATTCATGGGTTTTAGGAGAATTTTTTGCCAATTTGGTTGTGGGTTTTATTGTGTTTTGTTGTTGTTTTTCTTTTTGTGAGACAAGGCCTCTGTGTAGCCCTGTCTGTCCTGGAGCTTGCTTTATAGACCAGGCTGCCCTCAAACTCACAGAGATCCTCCTGCCTCTGCCTCTCAAGTGCTGTAGTTGAAGGGGAGCCCACAGTGACCATTTGTACCCTGACTGCTCCAGGGGCCAGGAAAGGGCCACTCTTGGTACGTCCCGAGAAACAACAAAATCCTGCCTCGCTGTCAAGGATAGGCAAGGCTTAGAATAGTCGGGTATCAAAACGCCTCTGGAAGTGGCTCTTGACCAGACTTTCACATTCACATTCAAGCCTGCCTGTTTCAGAAGGTTTTGTGTGACAGCACATACGTTGCCACCCAGCCCTTCATTACAGCTTCGTTTCAATCAGGTATTTTCAGTGGAGAAAGAGACTATTTCCTTCCCCTTCCCCGCCTTTTCTTCAGACTGCAAGGCCAAGCTAGGCTGAGGCTGGCTTAATTTGTTTTGGCAGCCTCTATTTAACCCTTCCTGTGGAAGCTTCTCTGGCATTGGTTGGTGAGTTGAGCCTTCCTGTCTGAGCTGTCTGGGAATGAAGGCAAGTCCAGTGCATCTACAATGGCCCCACCAACTTCCGCCCATTTTTCTGCTAAGTGCACTGTTTCCATCCCTGGCTGGGCCATGTGCCCATGCAGCACCCTGTCCTGGCCCATGGGATACAACTGAAGGAAATGTCTTGATGGTGTTTCTCCACATCTTGCCTGTATGGGAGCTGGCTTCTGGGACACAGGGGTGTGTTCCCACACAGCATGGATTCTTGTGACTTCATTCCCTCACCGGACTGTCCTTTGCATACCCCATCTGTGGCCCTTGGGAGGGTTCAGGCAGGGCTAGGGAAAAGATGGAGACAAGGCCCTCGCAGCTCTGGTTGGCCTTGAATTCCTGACCCTCTTGCCTTTACCTCCCAAGTGTGGTGATTACAGGTGTGTGCCCCAACAGACAAGAGAGCCCTGTTGGTGGCCATTCTGATGCCCCAGGAGGGCTCCCCGGGGTGGTTAGCAGTCCAGAAGTAGCAGCAGGGCCTGGGGGGGTGCAGAGCACGCTTTGCTGGGCTGTTGTGAAAAGTAAGTGAGGTCATTAGTTAAAGGACTTAACATAAAACCTACACTTATTTCCTGGGATTAATTTTCCTTATTCTAGCTGTAGTGCTTGGCCCATCGTCTGTGACATAATAAAGCTTCGGCGAATTATTTATGGAATACTTAAGTGAGCTAACTGTGCAGCAATTGTCTTTTGTTGTTTGTGGATTTGGTCTGTATTTGTATGTTTGTCTTGAGGCAGGGTTTTGCTAGTTGCCTAGCCTGGTGTCACCCCTAAGCAAGTGAAGTGACCAGCCTCTCCACGTAGGGGACATCTGAAGTGCCACCACACCCAGCTTAATTGTGTATTTAAGAGCATTTGGGTGAATGGTGAGAAAGCGCCAGGTATGGCCGTGCAGGCCTGCACTTCCAATGCTGCAGAGGCGTGAGGCAGGGAGGGGACACCAGAGGTTCTGCACTGCAGAGGCCGGGCCCTGACTCAGACAGGCAGACAGCTGTGGGGCCAGAAGCGAGGGTTTAGCTTGAGCTTTGGCCCGTCTCCCGGTCCTAACCAGCCTTCATTGAAAGCTTAGCCCTGTTAGCACTCTTCTGCCTCTTGTGGTGTTTTTAGTGAACCCACACATCAGAGGTAACAGTTGCTAACCGAGCTTGGATCCTAAGGTTATTCCATGGCAGCTGAAGGTAGCCGTGAAACCGGGCTCTAACCTAAAGAAAAACAGTGACAAGTCCCCGGCCAGGCTGCGTGCACACCTGTGATGGCCAGGCAGTTTGAGAGGTCAGTGTGGGCTAGAAGGACCTCACTGGTCAGGCAGGTAGGGGTACAGGAAGCTTTCACAGGCTAAGGACTGAGGTGTGCTTAGAGTGTCTTCTAGATCAGGGGAGCAAAGAGCAGGCTGCCTGTAGAGGAGGGAGGAGAGAAAGCTGGAGCCTTTGGTAGGTCTGGGGGCTATGGTGAAGACTTTTGGGGAGGGACTAGCCTTGAACTAGGCAATGTAGCTGCCTCTACCTCTCCAGTGATGAGATTACAGGTGTGAGCCACCACGTATGGCTTTAAGAATTCCTTTGTTTTTGTTTTGTTTTGTTTGAATGCCTTGAATCCCAGCACTTGGGAGGCAGAGGCAGGTGGATCTTTGTGAGTTCGAGACCACCCTGGTCTACAGAACCAGTACCAAGACAGGCTTCAAAGCTACACAGAGAAACCCTGTCTGCGGGGAGGGGGATTCATTTTGTTGTGGTGGTTTTGCGTAAACTCTGCACAATAAATAAGATAGTATGTTAGGGCTTTGTAGCTGCAAGGACTGTCTCGGGGATACGGTAGGTAGATGCTCAGTCTTCTCCTCGGCTGCCAGGTTACACTGTCCAGCAGGAACTTGCACCGTGTGGTGTGCTTGCCCTGTGCCCTTCTCAGGGTGCCTTCTCTGTGCCTAACACTCCCAAGGCTGGGAAGAAAGCATGGCGCCTCAGCCGGCAGAATCACATGCCTGAGGCTGTGTACTGTGACTCAAGGCTGCCCCTGGAACTTGGTGTGCCCGAGGGGCCGATGGCGGCTGGCTGTACATACCTCCATTCTGTCCAGCACAGCCTGCTGATTCTCCCTCCTAACTCTCCGTAGCTCCTGTCTCACCTGCTCCACAGCTGTGTGTGTGGCTCTTCCTCCCTCTGCCTGTCCTCCATCAGTGACCATGACCAGACCTGTGTATTCTCTGCCTGGCAGCCACACTCCAGGGTCTGTAATTGCTGTGACACAGGCCGGTCACTGATCACATTTCAGTTTTCCTGTCATTGTTCTCTAGCCCCCTGCAGCCACCTCATGCTGTGGCTCCTGAGACCCGAGCCTAGGGGGGGAGGGGGGAGGGGAGGAGGGGGGATGGGGACGGGAGGACGGGAGGGAGGGTACAGGTAGAACAGGGGCCCTTGCCTCAGAGTGGGTGTTGGGACTCTCCTTCCCTCTCCCTCCTGCTCCCTGTATGTGTATTTGACAGGCTCTCGCTACCTCTGTGCAGTCCTGGCTGGACTGGAACTCACTGAGATCGCACGCCTCCGCCTCTGCCTCCGCTCTTTGCTGCTGTTTTCCTCTTCCCAAACAAGAGAGCCCCTGGGCCCCTCGAGGGGCCTTGTCTGTGCTATGGGTTCCAGGTCCCCTGGCTGATCAGACAGCTGCAGCCTGTGTTGGAAGCCAAAGGGAGAGCTGGGCAAGTCCTAACAAGTATCCCCTGGGCACTTCAAACACTGCTTTAGGAAACCAGAAGCGTCTTGTGTCCTGTGTCCTCATGACTCCCCTTCTGGCCCTTTTAAGGGTAGGTGAGTCTGGCCTGGAGCGGGTCTGTAGCAGGTTTCTTACCCTGTTTGCAGTTTAATGATGCCAGCCTGTCTTCCGTCTCCCTGACTCCCTCACTTGCACCGTGGCCGGTGTCATCATAGCTCACCGATGCTGGGTTCGGATTCACATAGGACTCTTAGCATCTGGAGATACTGGCGGGAGGCTGTCTCTCTGGATCGTTGCTTTGGAAGCCTCCCTGGTCTGCCCACCCCATCACTGGGGGCTAGGGCTCTTAAGGATGATTGCACTGTGCCACGGTAGTGGTGGTATTAAACTTAGCTCGGGGATAATCTGTGGTAAATAGTCTGACTTGGGAGCAGTGCGGGATGGGTGCTGGTTGCTTGCTTGTCTTTGCAGTGCTGGGGATTGAACCTGGATTTGTGGATGCTGGGCAACTGCTCTGCCACTGAGCTCGGGGTCCCCGTCGTCACTGGTCCCTTTCCACTTAGCCTTCCTCCGTGCTGTTGATGTCTGGGCCTGTCTCCACTGCAGGACAGGTGATGCGGTGACTCAAGCGCCCCCCCTCCCAGTGGATAGAGAGATGAATTTAGAAAGGCTGAGGAGGAGCCGAGCCACAGATCCTAGGACCAAGCGAGGGGAGAATGTGTTCTCGCCTATGGTATTTCTTCTTATCCCAGAGACAGGACTAAACAACCTCACCTAGGACAGCCAGACCCTTAAAAGAGAAGTGATCTTCTTCCCGTCACTCCGGGGTAGACACTATTAGAATTCTAGTGACTGCCCAGTGTACAGCTCTCTGGAGAATGCTGGGCCCTGGAGACTTGATAGGCTGCCCGCTATGTAGTCCTATGCTTCTGCAGGGGAAGGCGGGAACTCCAGCCGTTTTCCTACGGTCAGCACCCACGACGCTGTCTCCTAGTGGGAAAACACAAGGGAATTTTAGTCCCACGCCTGGTCACTAGAATGTTCCGTAATGTTGAGTTCTCCCAGTGCTACCACAGAAGAGTTGTTGTTGCTCCCTGAGACACAGGCACTGTCTGAACAGCAGCTGATTGATGACTCCAGCCTGGCCTTGATGTGGCAGTCCTCCAGGCCTGCCCCCCAGCCCTCTCTTTGCCCACCTGATTGGCAGGAGGTGGACGGTGAGGAAGGCAAGTTGCTAAGCAGCCTGCCCTTCAACATTGTGCCCTGGCAGTTTGAGTGAATAGTTGTAGTGTTCAGAAAAGAGGGGATTCTGGGTCTGACTCAGAATCAGAGCAGGGGGTCTGACCCTGTCCCAGGGCCACGCCTGGGTTGGAGGGGGTCCCTTCACATCCCCCTCCCTCCCTTACTGCCAGGGCCCAGCTCTGCAGCTGCTCTGATGTGAAGACCCTGTTGTAGAACTGTCGCTGTCTTACCTTCTCTCTCACCAAGCAAGGGAAGGAAAGGAGACCTGGCATCTTCGATGGCCTCCTCCTCTGCTGTTTTTATCAGTATCCTTGTGGCACTGAAGATCCCTGATCTTCCTGAGTTCGAGGGCATTTGGGTCAGCAGAGGCCTTTCTGCTGTGTGCAAGCCTGTAGCCCAGCTGTCATGTTCTCAGTCTCAGTCTGATCAGGTGAAGCTGTGAAATAAGACATTTGCTTTCAGTGAAAATTGTATCTGTAAGGAGCGATGAGGGTCAGGGAGGGTCAGGGACCTCAAGCCAGGAGCTTTGGGGAATCTCAGTCACTAAGGCGTTTCTTTGAGCTGCCCCTTAATGCTCATGGTGTTTGTGTGCAGTGCGAGAACCCCAGGAGCAACCAGTCTTGGGGGTTAGGTGGCACAGAGGGCTCCCTTGTAGCCGCCCTCAGCCGTGTGTTCAGATAAGCTCTCCCAGCCCGGGGGAGCCATTGCCAGGGGCATAGCCACTGCTGTGGGCTCTCAGCAGCTTGGCTGGGGCTGGTCCTGCCTCAGGGCCACGGAGCTCCCAGCTGCCGTGATGGAAGAGAAGTGGTCAGAACTCCGAGGTCCTAGGAACCTTCGGGCATCGCTCACTGTGAGAGTGCTGTGCTGGCAACACGTACCCCTTCACCTTGCACCGGGAGCCCAGCCTACCTTCATGTGTTTCTTTTTCTCCACAGGATAACCCAGAAGCAGAGAAGCGGGATCCCCAGGAATTAGTGGGTGAGTACCCTGGGGCATGCATCCTTCCGAGCCCTTGCCCCGAGCATGCTGGCTTCCATGCCAGGCCTCTCTCTTTTGGGCATCTCTCCGCTGTGAGCAGTTTCCCTCGGTGCTCCCTCCCCAGGCCTTTGGCATTTCCTAGGGTGACTGGGCGAGCCCTCCAGGCAACAGTCTTTGGAAATGGCATTCTTGTGTGCGTTTTTTCTGGGCTTTGGTTGGTTGCCAGTGTTGTCAAGGGAGCTCAGGGTCCCATACAGCTCATCGTGGTCTTTGCTTCTCCCACTGTGCCCTGGACCTGCCCTCTCTGTCTTTGTGTCCCCTTGTCCCCACTACTGTATTCACGTATTCACGTTGCTCGGGGAGTCAGCATGGGGCCTCTGCAGGCACTTTGCTTTGTCCCGGGCAGGAACATGGCTCATGCCTTGGCATGTGCAGCGCTTGGTAACTTTGGAGAGTTGAATAACTTGCAGGAAACCACATTCCCTCCATGCCCTCTGCCAGCCCCGCATCCTAAACCATTTAAAAAGCCGCTCTGCTCCTTAGTTTGGCCATGGACTTGGTAACGGCTCCAAAACCCTGATGCAGGGGAGGTTCCTGGTGTCCCCTGTCAGAGCCTTCCCTCTGCACCAGACATTGCCTGCTCTCTGGCCACTGTGCCAAACTTTAAGGAAAAAAATGTGCTCCTAGTCTCTTTGATTCTGTTCCCAAAGGACACCTGCAGAGCCCACCCTCATCTCCACTGAATTCAGGGTTTAAGCTTTCCAGCCCTGGGGGTTCACAGCTCAGAAGCTTGGCTTGAAGTCTTCCTCCATTGTCCCGCCCACCTGCCCTTCCTCCAAGAAGTACCCACTTATTGGGGATTGTTGACGAGTGACTGGTTTTCCATAACTAAGTGCTGGGAATTAATCAGTCTGTTTGTCTTCTGACCCATTGTGCAAGAGCATAATTACTTGGCCTTGATCCCTGGGTTCTCTGATAGACAGAGTTTAAGTCCCATTTTTAAAAGTCAGCCTGGAGAGACGGCTCAGTGGTTAAGAGCACAGAAGACCCAGGTTCATTTCCCAGCATCCATGATGTCAGATGGTTCACAAGCTCCCACGACTCCAGGTTCAGGGGGTCCACGGCCGTGATGCCCGTACACACGCAGACACACTCACATGCATCTGTGTAAATTAGGAACCAGGGTTTTCTTAAACCTCAGAATTTGTCCTTTAGAAAATGGCACTTGGGATATGACAGCGTAAAGGGCAGAGGAGGTAAGGTACACATCTATCTCATGGAAGTAGGTGGCCTACAAGGTCAGGTGTAGTGGGAGCTGCAGCCTCTCCCATCTGGGGCCCGCTTCACTCTGCTCTTCACCACCGAGAAACAAAGGCTTGGGGTCAGGAGCCACCTGACTGAGCCGCTCATCTTAGCAGCATCAGAGAGTGGCGGCCTGTGCGGGGTGTCAGCTGCACTGCTTCCACGACCAGTGCAGCTCTTCTCTGGTTTGGTTTGGACTTTTCGTGTAGGTAGCACAAACTGGTCTCAGCAACTGTGTGACCCAGGCTGGCTTTAAACTGGCTGGCCCTCTGCCTTAGCCTCCCAAGATCTCCAGTTACAGGAAATGCCACTACCTACACTCAGCCTCTGTGCCGTGTGTTTGAAATAGCTTTTATTGAGGTGCAACTTGTAGAGCAAGAGTTGTGAGTTTAAGTGTGCATTGGTGAATTTTGATAGACACGTAGCTGTGCTAACCCTACCAACCATCAGTTACAAGGCCATTCTAAATGGTCCCTGGTGTTAACTCCCCTGTGCAGAGGACCTGGGTTCAATTCCCAACACCCACATGGCACCTCACAACTGTCTGTAACTCCAGTTCCAGGGGCTCTGATGTCAAAGCACATTATTTTAAGTGATTTTCTTTTTCTTTTTTTTTTTTTTTTTTTTTTTTTTTTTTTTTAAGTAGTAATCTTTCCTTTTAAGATGTATTTATTTACTATGTGTACAGTGTTCTGTCTGGATGTGTGCCTGCAGGCCTGAAGAGGGCACCAGATCACACTAGAGATGGTTGTGAGCCACCATGTGGTTGCTGGGAATTGAACTCAGAACCTCTGGGAGAGTGGCCAGTGCTCTTAACCTCTGAGCCGTCTCTCCAGCCCTGTTCTAACATTTTTGTATAAATGAGGGCCCATTGACACTGGGGCCGGATCATTCTGCTACGAGGCCAGCCTGTGCGTGATAGGGTGCTTAACAGCGCAATTGCTGCCTGCCCGCTGGGCAGCACATTTTTTCTCCTTCCTCCACTGAAATGACAGGCAAGTGTCTCCTGGAGGAGCAGAATCACCACAGGTTGATGTGTGGCACGGACCCCGGATTTCCTGTCTAGCTTTCTGTATTGACATAGTGCCGTAGAGACTGCACCCACGCTGCCGAGCATAGCCGCTCTAACCCCGTGTCTTTTTGGCTAGGCCCCTCTCACTGTAACAGACACGTCTGTCCATCCGCTCCCTTGTGGGGGCGCGGTACATCTTTCATCTGCATTGGTGCAGTACCCTTTTTTCTCCTGATGAGTTGGTTCCTCTTCAGCAGAGTAGCTTCTGAGCGTGGTGTTTGCTGCCCATCAAGTACCCTGCAGGTGACCTCAGCCCCACTGGGACTATCCGCTCCGCTCAGACCCTACCTGGTGGCCATGGATACTGCAGACTTTCCTACAAAGGTGTCCGCAGGGCATGACTCACGCTGGCAACAAGCTTCTCAGATAGAAAGCAAAGCTGCCCTTACAGACCACCCCTGGCGTAGCGAAGCAAGCAGCAGCTGTGGGCAGGGGCTCTGGCTACTCTGAGACCCAGAGGGCAGATTCTTCTGTATCACATTCATTCTAGAAAAGTCACTGAAGTCTGTCTTAAAGTCTGTGCAGTAAACTTTTATCTTATTGTCCAGAATGTGTCACTTGCTTGTCGCTTGCTTGCTTCTAGGGAATGCCCTTGCTTCTACCCTGCACTTAGAGGATTCCTTCTCTTCTTCTGTCTACTGACTATGCCCGAGAGGGTGGGGTTGCTATGGTAACAGTGTCACACCCTGTTTTTCTGAAAAGCTTTCCTGGCAAATGCCAAAGGGCACTCTTTGTCTCTGTCACATGGTCATATACCGTCTCCAGCCTAGCGCCTGCCAAGGCCTTCTTCTGTTACTAATGCACACAAAATGCCACGACCAGCTCTTTCCACCCGTTTCCCCTCTCAACTAGTCCTGTAGTCCAAGCTCAGACCTGGGACTTCTGCTTATCCCAGGGCTGAGAAGAAAGGAGAAGTCATGATTCGGATTGAGCAGCGCTGGGTGGCGCCCCACTTGAGGGCCAGTCAGGAGATGGCAGGAAGGTGCGGTGACGACAGTGTGCAGCCCTTGGGGACTGTCCCCTGGAGACTGTCCTTGGGCTGGGCTGCTACTGCGTCTCAGGCCCACAGCAGGACCTTTGATCTGTGTGGCCCAGCCTGTGCTTAGGGTGTGTCTAGCTACAACCCGCTGGCGGTGCTGAAACCCAGCACAGTTCTCGTATTCTAAGGCTGCCTTGGGCCTGACCCCTGGCCTCAGTGAGTGTGCAGTGTGCACACTCCCGGAACCACAGTAGCTGACCGAGCAAAGTCACTAGTGTTTGGGATCTCTGAGGCCTTGTCCCCTGTCTTACTCAGCACCACATTCGTCACAGCGATGGCAAACCGAGCAGAGATCAAAGCACCTTATCAGCAAAGAAGAAAACATTAACTAAACTGGCTGCAGTGGTGCACACTTGCATTTCCTGCTAACCAAAGGCTGAAGCAGGAGACTCGCTGCAGCCGCAGACTAATGAGGGCTACATACATCCCCTAATTTTATTTTCTTAATCCCTTGACATCTGGGATTGTTTTAAAATAAGGCTCAGCAGCTGACCCATTCTGCTTAGACAGAGCCTGAGTTTGGGTCCCAGCACCCATGTCCAGGGGCTCACAACCCCCATACTCCACCTCCAGGGGATCTGATGCCCTTCCTAAACTCTGAGGGCACTTACACCCACACATGCAAAGAACCCACACACAGGCATAACAGGCATACATGTAATTTTTAAAAAGTAAAATCTTAAAAAGCAAATTCAATCAAGCCTGGGAAGGAGAGACCAAGAAGGCCATGCTACTCTAGCACCTTCCACCCTGGCACTCATCAGCCCTGGGGAGCCGTTCCAAGAAAGGGCTCAGGTAGGGGCCTGGCACACAGTAGGTCCCCGTGACTTAGGTAGGGGGCCTGGCACACAGTAGGTCCCCCGTGGCTTAGGTAGGGGCCTGGCACACAGTAGGTCCCCCGTGGCTTAGGTAGGGGCCTGGCACACAGTAGGTCCCCATGGCTCAGGTAGGGGCCTGGCACACAGTAGGTCCCCGTGGCTCAGGTAGGGGCCTGGCACACAGTAGGTCCCCGTGGCTTAGGTAGGGGCCTGGCACACAGTAGGTCCCCCGTGGCTTAGGTAGGGGCCTGGCACACAGTAGGTCCCCATGGCTCAGGTAGGGGCCTGGCACACAGTAGGTCCCCGTGGCTCAGGTAGGGGCCTGGCACACAGTAGGTCCCCCGTGGCTTAGGTAGGGGGCCTGGCACACAGTAGGTCCCCGTGACTTAGGTAGGGGCCTGGCACACAGTAGGTCCCCCATGGCTTAGGTAGGGGCCTGGCACACAGTAGGTTCTTGGTGGCTTAGGTAGGGGCCTGGCACACAGTAGGTTCTTGGTGGCTTAGGTAGGGGGCCTGGCACACAGTAGGTCCCCAGCAAGTATTCACTGCGTGCTGTTGGCGGTGGCTTTTTGGTGTTCCCCTCCTCCCGGCCCACCCTCTGCTGTTGTTGGTTGTATGGTCCTTTTCATGGTGACTGTTAAAAGAGCATGACAGAACATTACAACAAGCAGCCCATTGTCTGTGTGCCGCAGAGCAGGACTCGGGGCTGGGGTGGCCACAGGCTGCAGGGAACGGAATGAAGAGAGAAGAGGCCAGGCTCGGTGGGCAGTGGCCATCCTCTAGGGAACCGCGCTTGGGAGTCATGGTTCCTCGTCAGAATCAGGCTGTCCCTTCAGGTCTCTTTATGCACACGCTGTTTGGGACCCAAAACACTGGGAACCCTGACCGCAGTTTCTCATAGCTGAGGCAGGACAGCCCCAGGCCAGGATAGCACTGACAGCTCCCACTCCCAGAGAGAGGCCCGTGGAGGCTGGGCCTGGCTTGTACTGAAGCTGACTCGTGTCTCTTCCCTCCCTGGCTTCAGTGTCTTCCAAACTGGCAGCTTGAGATTAAGCCTAGCCAGGCGGAATGTACACTGTAGAAGTTGGCACAGCTTTGAATTGTGCCCCCCCCCCTTCCCCACACTGACACGTTCTCCTTAAAAGTTAGTCCTGGAACTTTGTAGCCTGTGTTACTTACATCTGTCCCCTCTGCCTCAACTTCCCTTCTCCCAGGTTGACACATGGCTTCTGACCTTTTGATGTCAGGTACGCTCGGATGGCCCTGAACAGCCCGCTTTACTGTTGGCACAGCGTGTTGCCCTCTCTGGAGTTGCCTTTACAGCCCTTGGCCTTCCCTCCCAACCCCAGAATGCCCCTTCTGTTTTCTCCACAGCCTCCTTTTCTGAAAGGGTCCGGAACATGTCACCTGATGAGATCAAGATCCCACCAGAACCACCCGGCAGATGTTCCAATCACTTACAAGTAAGCCAGGGTCTGGCTGCCCATGTGGATGGGGTGGCCTGGGTTTCATTGACTGATTGGGCCATGACCTCCAGAGGCCACCACAGAGAGAGGGGCCAAACAAACTGCCAGGTAGGCAGGAGCCTGCCATCTTGGATGCTTCCTGTAAGCCACTGCCACGTTCCCTGCTCTGCCTCCACTGAGGTCCTAAATCCGCATCAACAGAGTAATGTGCATCTTCCGTGTGGCCTCCCTGAGGACCCATTGACATATAAAATAAATCCCACAGTGTGAGATGATGCTTCTGCCCGAAGACCTGACCCAAGGTTTTAAATGCCTAAAGAACAGCAGTTGGCCAAGGGAAACGGGCTCAGTACAGCTGAAACTTTACGTACATGGTTGTTTCTCCTTATCCCTCTGTAAGGTCCCCTGTGAGTGGGCCCTCACAGGGTGGGTAGAGCCGGGCAGTGGTGGCACATGTCCTTTTTAATCCCGCACTTGGGGCAGAAGCAGGTGGGTCTCTATGAGTTTGAGGCCAACCTGGTCTACAGAGCAAGTTCCAGGACAGCCAGAGCTATTATACAGAGAAACCCTCTCAGAAACAAACAAAACACTCAGTAGGGCAGGTGCCCATGGCTACATAACGGAGGGCCTCTCTACCTGCCCTGCCTTTGATCCCGCCTCTTGGCCCCCCCCCCCCACTACCCAGCAAGCTGTGGCACCACCCTGGCGGATGGATGACTAACGGGGCTGAGGAGTGCAGCGGTCCAGGAAAAGCCCGTGTCAGGGCTAGAGCACAGCACAGAGTTTCTTCCTCTCCCGGAAGGCTCCTCCCTCGGCTGAGTTGTCTGCCTCCCTCCCCACCCCAGGGATGGCGTCACCCTCCATGCCAAACAAGTTCGAGCCTGTGAGGACAATCCCAAAGCCCTGCTGGGCAGAAGCAACTAGCCATGTGGAGCTCTTAAGTCAGAGTATTCTTTTTTAATCTGGTAGGGACCATGGCGTTAAAGCACACAGCAGAGCCTCTCATGGCCGTGGAGCCCGATCAAGGCAGCTGTAAGGCGGGTTCTTCTCGGGCTGCTGAGCCTCCAGTGTCAGGCCTGCCTGCAGTGCCCGGCACAGCAGCAAGGGAAGCTCTCTATCCCAGGCTCCCCCATGCTATCTGTCGGCAGAGAGGCGGTCAGGTTTGGCCTTCAGACTGGGGAGTGCTCACCTCTTCTAAAAGTGCTTGGGGGAGCTGCCTAGGACCTCTAACAGGCAAGGCGTCCCTGAATCTTCTCGTTCTCGAGAATCTGTGTGTCACTGCCAGTAGCTGGACGGTATCACTTAGCCCTTGAATTGGACCCGTGCTCCTGGCTCAGATCCCTCATCTCAGAGGAGGCTCTGCCCTGAGTGTCCAGGACCTCATCACTGGCACCAGGCAATATTGATGCCACCGGTTTTAAGGGTTTCTATTGCTCTGGTCTAAAAAGCTGTAACTAAGCTGGGCAGTGGTGGTGCGTGTCTTTAATTTCAGAACGGACCTGCCTACGTGCCATTTTCTGAGAAGATCCCCTCTTCCGGGTGTGCATAGGTTTGTGTCTAGTAGACAAAAACCAACCAGCACAGCCCCTGTCACGGGCTTTGTCTCTTTGGGCCTGTGTTACCGGCTTGGACGCTAGCCATACTGGCCAGGCCAGGCCCCCATGGAGGGGTTTTGGTGAGGGATTGGCTCTTGATCCTTGACTGTGGCCCTCATTTAAGTAGTGTGAGCCAGTTCTCTCGGCCCCCTTGCAGAAGCCACTGCAAGGTGCAGCCCTGCCTCCATCCTGTGTGCCTGGCCTGCGTGCAGCCCTGCCTCCATCCTGAGCATCCCCAAAACTAAAACTTAAAAAAGCATCTAGACAGTTTCAGACCAACTCCAAAACAGTCTGCCTGCCTGTCTCCCTCTCGGGTGGAGGCCCTTTTCCAGAACTCACTTTTGATGCTTGGACCCAGTGTTCACTTGTGCTCGTCAACACTTAAGACTTTATGCTCTTCCTGGGTTTGTGGGTTAGGTTCTTGGTTTCTGGGTGGCTTCAGACTTGACCTTTCTCCCACTCTGTACTGACCATCGAGAATGGATCAGCAATGGACGCTGACTGATTTGGGCTTGTCTCACCTATGCAAAACTGTGCAGAGGCTGGGTGCAAGGTGTGACGGACTGGAGCCAGGCTTCACGTGGTTTGGGGGCACAGACTGGATTGTGCGGGGCAGGCCCCTTTCAGGCTCACCCTCTGTCGCCTTCACAGGACAAGATCCAGAAGCTTTATGAGCGGAAGATAAAGGAGGGAATGGATATGAACTATATTATCCAAAAAAAGAAGGAGTTCCGGAACCCCAGGTGAGCTCATGAGCCTGTGAGACGGGACCAGGAACACCTTGGGAGGCTGTAGGGAAGAGGTCCAGCTTCGATCCCATCTGAGCCCAAAGTGGCTTCACCCAGACTTCCACTTCTTCTAGATGCCTGCTAGGCACATCAGAGGTTTACAGAAAGAATACAGGTTTAAGGTGTGAGCCACTCTATAGTGATGGCTAAGAGGCCTGGCTGGGTTCTGGTCACCAACTTGGTCCTAAAGGAGGCTATTCAATATGTTAATCATTAGAGGTTCTTCCAACTAAAAAACTTGTTTTTGCCTCTTGGTAAAAGGTTTTAGGGACAAAGCTATGTTGGAGGTCTTGGAGATGGGTCTCACTCTAGACCAGGCTGGCCTCAAACTCACAGAATCTGCCTGCCTCTGCCTCCTGAGTGCTGGGACTGGAGGGCTTTGAATACAGGTTGCACGGCTGTATTCTGGGTCTTATTCTGTCAAATGCTACACTAGCTACTGTGTGGGTCTGAGTCTGGAAACCCCAACCCAGCCGTGCTAACTGAAGGCCAGAAACGTCTACATTAGACATAGCATGCCATTGTCGGCTTGATCCCCTCATCCTGGCCTCAGCTACAGCCTATTTGAGGAGGACACAGAGCCAGAAGTGACAACGATCAGGAGCCTGCATTGGGAGAAGTGTGTTGGGTTTGAGGGTTTCATCCAGGGCCCGATGGTTCTGGTTCCATTTGAGGATGTGGGGCCAGTACAGACACTGCCCACTGATTGTCCTGTTCCCTTTTCAGCATCTACGAGAAACTGATCCAGTTCTGTGCCATTGATGAGCTGGGCACCAACTACCCAAAGGTGTGTCCTGTACCCGGGCTGGGTGTGGCTGGGAGCACGGAAAGGTCCCTGGAGCAGCGCTGCTGGCTGGCTAACAGATGCCAGTGGGGGGGCTTGGTCTCTGGGCCCCAACCAGTTAGGAGCCAGGAGTGCCGTTGCCGCCAGCTGAGCTAATGCTCGTTGTCTGAATTCCTAAGAGCACCCTGTTATCTGACTGGTGATTGGGCGCCAGCTGAAGCTCTGCTTCCAAGAGGGCTGGCGCTCCAGCCTGGGAAGACCAATTCTGGGCCCCGTGCTCTCTGGTCTTCTGACTGCAGCTTGACCTTCTCTTTTCAGGATATGTTTGACCCCCATGGCTGGTCTGAAGACTCCTACTATGAGGCTCTGGGTAACCACTATTATCTACTCACCCTCCCTCACACCCTTCCATCTGTCCATCCAGCAGTGAGTTAGGTAATCCAGATTTCAGGGTCTCTATGCCAGGCTGAGTCCACAGCCCTGCTGCCGACTTGGCCTTGGACAGACTGACTCTGCCCTTGCTGACAAGACTTGAACATAGTGATGACAGGTGGTGGGATCAGTTCCTCTGCGCTGATGCCACTCAGTTGATGAGAGCAGAATTGTGGTACAGCCAGGAGCCTTGGGTATGCAGTTGCCTGACCTGCCCAAAGGACTGGGCCTCTGTTGAGGAAACGGTTAGAGCTACAGCTGTGTAGGAGCCAGAATGCCCTGGACAGTGGCAGTATGTGTCCTGAATCCAGTGAGCCTGTAAGTCACAAGTCAGAAGCCTGTAAGCCAGGGCCTGGCTCATTAGAGTGCATATATGTGTTTACTTTGAGCTAGTTAGCAATAATTTTATTGACAATAAAATTCTATATCTGGTGTTTCCTAATGAGTAGGAAGGTACTTCCCTCGGGATCAGCTGACCCTTCCCAGTAGGATGTGCAGCCCCAGATCTTGGTCAAGGCCCACATTCCATGCTGACCAAGGCCTAGCCCTTTATCCTGCCACATGCAGGATGCTGAATCCATGCAATCCTCTATGCCAGAGTAAAGAATACAAAGTCAGGCAGAGGCCTCCCTCAGTCCCCCACTGACTGCTCATAACAGCCTCCTAACGCGCATGCCTCATAAAAGCCTGTGCCTTCTCTCCGCAGCCAAGGCCCAGAAGATTGAAATGGACAAATTGGAAAAGGCCAAAAAGGAGCGAACCAAAGTAAGTAATAACAGATGCTGACAGAGCAGGTGTGTGCAGTGTCTGTCTGTCTGTCTATCAGGTCCTGCTGGGCAGGGCAAGTGTGTGCAGTGTCTGTCTGTCAGGTCCTGCTGGGCAGGGAAGGTGTGTGCAGTGTCTGTCTGTCAGGTCCTTCTGGGCAGAGGCAGGTGTGTGCAGTGTCTGTCTGTCTGTCAGGTCCTGCTGGCTGCCTTCCACCCATCCTCTTCATTGCTCACAGGGCTTTGGGCAGCATTGGCCACGCCCTCTTCAACCAATGATGCTATGTCCTAAACGCCCTCTTCAACCAATGATGCTGTGTCCTAACATCTGACTGTTCTTACAGAAGCCTCCACTGCTCTGTTCTTGGAGGCTTGGCGTTCCGTGCGTTCTGCTTTTCTTCCTCTTTGCAGAGGATTTGTCTCTTGTGGGTCATTGGAGCCCCCCTGACCTGACTAGACAAAGAGGGTGTTCCTTCTGAGAGACTGGGGCCAGGGCCTGCTCCAGTCTGCATCTCTTGGCCTACAGAACTGACCTCGGCAGCCAGCCCATGTGCTTCCCTGTGGACCTCATGTCTGATAGCCACACGAGCTGTCACTTGGACATCAAGCACCACCACTTGTGTGGCAGTGTGATCTGGGTCCTCCAGGAGCATCAGATTAACTCCAAGATCAAAACAGAGTCCTCTATGTACTGTACCGCATGTCAGAGCCCAAGACAGATAGCTGTGATGAAGACACGGCTCCTGCTGCCCTGTGACTCAGTACCTCACAGCAGCTGTGGCCACAAGACACTCCCTTCACCTCCAGGGTTAGGGACTGCAAGGCCTGCTGTGCTGATGGCCTCTCTGAGGCCTTTGTTGGCAGACCAGGACTGTGGGGGCCAGTGCAAGGAGACCCCCCCCTCTTTCCCTCCCTGTCCCCTCCAAACCCTAGGCTCATTGCAGGGATGTGTCTGCAGCACCTAGGGACCACAGCTGCCCCTCCCGGGTGTGAGGAGAAGGGGCGTGGGGTGCCAGGCATATCCGATAACCTGTGAAGCTGGGAGGGCCCATGTGTTGGGAAAGATCTTGGAAGAGTGAGTGCTCAGGCACCTGTCCCTCCTCCAGCCAAGATGCTTTGTGTAAGTGCCAAACTCCTGTCCCCTGGCAGCGGACAGATGGCAGAGGAAGTAGACACAGCTCTGTAATGCTCTCACTGTCCTCTCTCCCCCTCCAGATTGAGTTTGTAACGGGCACCAAGAAAGGCACCACGACCAATGCCACGGCCGCCGCCACCACCACGGCCAGCACAGCTGTTGCAGGTAGAGGCCGCTCACCCAGCCCCAGCATTGCCTCGGGGACAGGCTGAGCCTGGGGCTCCTGGGTTTGTCTGGAAAGGGTCTGTGCTCAGGCGCTGCCCCTCCACTCTGCTGAGTGTGAGCATAGCGAGTCTTGGGCTCTGGGGTAGGTTCCTGGACCAGGGACCCCTGCTTCTACCCCAAGCCTCTGTCCTGCTGGGAAAGGGGCTGTGCCTTTGGGGCCCGCTGTGGTTGGCTTTGATCTAGACTTCTTTCTTGTATCACCTCTAGATGCCCAGAAAAGGAAGAGCAAGTGGGACTCGGCCATCCCCGTGACAACGATAGCACAGCCCACCATCCTCACCACCACAGCCACGCTGCCAGCTGTGGTCACTGTCACCACCAGTGCCAGCGGCTCCAAGACCACCGTCATTTCTGCTGTGGGCACCATAGTGAAGAAAGCCAAGCAGTGACCAGAGGCCACCCCAGGGCCCGGCAGGACGATGCAGCCCAGTGACCACTCCCTCTGTGTGACATCCCAGCCGAGGCCATGGGTGTGATGGACACCGATTAAAAGAACTGTGTTCTTAGGTCCTGGCATGTCACATGCACTGGCCTCTCCTGTGCTGTGTTCAGGCGAACATGAAGCGCTAGTGCCCTCCGTGTCTTGGTCAAGATGACGGCTCAGGGTGAACAGTGCTGTGACAAACTGGGGTGCTCAGAACGGGTGCCCCAGGGAGCTACTGTGCTCATTCCTGGTGTAACACCCCCCCCCCCCCCGTGGTGTGGACAGATGGGAGCACACGGAGGGAGTCAGGCACATGCCCCTCCCTGACGGCGGCTTCCCTGACCCGGGAACCAGCTCTCAGCAATTCTCAGGCAATAGCACAGGCCTCTGCTCTCTTGGGTGCAGTTAAGACTCCCCACATTGCTTCTGATACACACCCAGGCCTTTGAAATCAGGCCAGTGAACAGAGGGCTGGGGTGTGATTCCCAGCCTGCCTAGGGCAGGAGCAAGGTGTGGGCCCCTGGCCAAGGCCGCCCCAGTCCCTCAGTGCCCGGTGAGTGTGGCCAGCAGGATCCGCGCAGTGGGGGAGATGAGTCACCCCTGCTCTGGCCAGGGCGGCAGCTCATTGTTTGTGTGAAAGCCCTGCTCTTGGGAGGTCTCTGCCACCCCACCCTTCCTCTGTTGTTATCTGTGCCCAGCAGCAGCCCCTGGGTAGCACCAGTGGCCACTCTTAGGGCCCAAACAGGTTCACCAGCCCAGGATGCCAGAGGGGAAAGATTGCCTTTTGCGCCCTCTGGCAACTCTCCTTCCTACTCCGCGGAAAGGCCGAGTGTCAGAGGAGGAAGCCAGGCCGGGAAGGGTCTCGCTCTTTCCCAGGGACCAACAGAGGCCGAGGAAGGTGCTTCTGAGTTTGTGGCTGGTGTTTGTTTTGTGATCTAAGGACTGACAACCTGCCTGTGAGATCCCTAAAATAAAAACCGAGTCACACTTGTCCCTTTCTCTCCTTGACAGCACTCTGCAACCTGGAGGGGGGTGGGAGGGGGGTAACTTGCTGCTAGCCCTCCCAAGAGCACCTGGGAAGGCCCACCCTGCAGCCTGTGGCAGGCGGTGCCCTCATTGGCTCAGGACACCCAAGTCTGAGGTGGGCAGCTCAGGGAGATGCATTGAAAGGAACAAGTGGTAGAGTTTGGGACTAGATCACTTGATTACTCGATTCCCTGAACCACATGTATAAAATAGTGCGGTGGTGTCTCACGCCTTTGATCCCAGCGCTCGGGAGGCAGAGGCGGGCGGATCTCTGAGTTTGAGGCCAGCATGGTTGAAAAATTTTTAAAAAATTTTACATTCATCTTCAAAAGTGTAGTTTTGCCATATGTTCATGTGTTTTATTTTTTTCCTGTTTATGTGTGTGAGCGCTTTTGGGTTTGTTGTTGTTGTTGTTGTTTTTGAGACAGGGTTTCTCTGTATTGCTTTGGAGCCTGTCCTGGAACTAGCTCTGTAGATCAGGCTGTCCTCCAACTCAGAGATCCGCCTGCCTCTGCCTCCCCAGTGCTGGGATTAAAGGCGTGCGCCACCAATGCTTGGCTATGTGAGCATATTTTTTAAATCTGTTTTTGTGTGCCCTGTTGTGTGGAGGTCCGAGGTCAACCTCAGGTCTTTGCCTTCCACCTCAGATTGGTTTCTCCTTGTTTGCCGCTGTGTACGCCAGCTTCTGAGAGTTCTCATGTCTCTGCCTCTGGGATTACAGGCGCCATCTGGTTTGTCATACTGGGGATTTGAACTCAGGTCCTCATGTCTATGTGGCAGGCCCTTTACCCAGATAGGCAGCATCCCCTGGCTCTGTATGTTGTTTTTCGTTTGTATATACATTGTATGTATTTTAATACTTCATTCCTTTGTACTCCAGCATGATCTGAGAATACCCTAGCACATCTCAGACCGTGTCTATTAAGTAATCTGTGACTCAGTCCATGTTTACATTTCGTAACTGCCCAGACATGCCCATCAGAATGGTTTCCTTTTGAACCCACACCATCCGACCTAGTACAGCTTTTCCTTCTCCACACTGACTTTATTTTCCCCAGGATCAGAGTCTTAGATTTGCCCATTCAAGCATGAGAGACAGCACTCAGATAAAAGCTGGGGGTGGTGGCATGACCCTGCAAACCCTGGAAGGTGGGGGAGGCAGGTGGCTGTCCAGTGTAGCCGAGACAGAGGGTTTTAGCTAGGCTCAGTGAAAGACCCTGCCTCAAAACTTGGAAGGCCAGCTAGATGGCTCTGGACAGACGCCTGTTGACTGGAGTTTGACCATGTAAAGGTGAAAAGAGAAAACCCACTCTGTACAGTTGTTCTTTGGTCTCCACGCGTGCCGTGGTATTTGTGTTTAGAGTGAGCTGGCCACGTGTGCTGGCACACACCTTTGATCCTAGCACTTAGGAGGCAGAGGCCCCCTTAGTGAGTTCCAGGCCAGCCAGGGGCTATTCCTTGAGACCCTGTCTCAAAAAAAAAAAAAAAAAAAGTGGTAAGTAGTTCAGAGCAGGTGTTCTTGCGCAGGACCCAGGTTTGATTGCCAGCACTTACATGGTGACTCATGGCCATTCATAACTCCAGTTCTGGGGGTTCAGGTGCCCTCTCCTGACTTGGCCATCAGGCACGCATGCTATACACACACTTGTATGTAAAACATTCATACACACAAAATAAAAATTTAACAAAAGGCACCTGATAATCGGATGCCAACCTCTGGTCTTAGCACAAGTACAGGTATGTGTCAACCCTGCAAACATGCATGCACATGCATCACACACAGGCTCAAGCATGCACACACACACACACACACACACACAGAGGATAAGAGAAAAACATACATTTACAGAACTACATGTCAATGTGGTCAGATCACTAGAGAGGAATTCCCAGCATGACTTCATTTGTTTGTGAGGACTCGAGCAATCCGTGCTTAGACACACAACTTTATCCTCTCCCTGGTGATTTCCTGCTATGAATGTACACATTCAGTTGTCTGCGTGGAGCAAAGAGTCCCTTCCTCATCCGCCAACGGAGGAGAGCGGGAGCCACAAAGATGATAGATTAGACCAGCTGATTGACTCTTTGGGCTTTCTGGCAAAACCCCTCCATCATCGAATCTGGAATCAGATGAGCACTTACTGCTTTTCTTTCTTTGTCTCTTGGAAAAACATGGGCCACGTTTTGAGAAGCAAAACCACAAATTCTGCTATTCCCCAGAGGAAATGTTGTTAAAGATAATCCCCATGGGGACCAACTCCAACACTTGTCCGTCTGAGATGCACACCAGCTTCCCCTCTGGCTCTCCTACAAAATGACTAAGAAGCCCGCGCCCGCTTCCTCCACACTGGCCTATACAGAGCATCTGTTGTCCTGCAGAAGCCCTACTTTCTGGACTGATCTAATTGTTTTTCTTCGTGTGTAGGATTAGTGCTTTAGGACCTCAGGGAGTTGGTTCTCTCCTACCACATGAGTCCTGGAGAAAGGTCACCAGGCTTGGTGACAAGCACCCTTACCAGCTGAACTATAACCTTTATTTATTATTTATTTGTATTTATTTACTTATTTGGTTTTTCAAGACAGGGTTCTCTGTGTAGTCCTGACCTGAAACTCGCTCTGTAGACCAGGCTAGCCTCAAACTCAGATTCTCTTGCCACTGCATCCCTGGAGCTGGGATTAAAGGTGTACACCACAACTGCCCAGCTCTATCCTCATCCCTACATGTGTGTGGTTTACATGTATGTGGGTGCACATGTGTGGAGAGATGGATGCTTCAAGCCATCTGCCATTGTTGTTCCACACTACTCGCCCAGGCAGCGTCTCTCAGTCAAACCCAGGGCTCCCTGGGAGGCTCATCTTGCTAGACAGCAGCTTCTGGGGGGGTCCACCCCTCTCTCCACCTTCTGAGGCTTGAATTATAGGGAGGCCACCCTCACACTGCATGCGTGGAGTCTGGGGATCTTGGTTACATGACGAGACTGTCAAAGTCCAGCATAGTCCTGGAGGGTTGTCAGCACAGCCCATGGTTTGTCTCACTCAGACCGGGGCTCATTAAACATTTGTAAACTAAACAGTGATTAAACTAGTAACTAAAGCTTCATTTCATGGTGTGGGACAGTTATGAGGGATTGAGCCTCTAGACCTTTATGCATTCTAGGCAAGTGTAACATCCTCAGCCATTCACTCATTTATTTATGTGAGGCAGGCTCTCCAAAGTTGCCCAGACTAACCTCAGACAAGCCATGTAGTCCATGCAGGCCTAGGGTTGTATTGCTCCCATGTTAGCCTCCCAAGTAGCTGATTGTAGAACACCAAACCCAATAATTATTTTATTTTTATAAAATTAACATGTAGAGCTGGGCGGTGGTGGCACACGACTTTGATCCCAGCACTCGAGAGGCAGGAGGATCTCTATGAGTTGGAGGCCAGCCTGGTCTACAGAGCGAGTGCTAGGACAGTCAAGCTACACAGAGAGACCCTGCCACAAAAAAACAAAAATGCATGTAGAAGCAGTGAGATGGGTCCCTCAGCAGGGAAAGGCTCCGCCACTCAGGCTCAGCCACCTGAATTTGATCCCAGGAACCCACAGAAAGACAGAAGGGGAGGACTGACTTCACAAAGTTGTCCTCTGGCCTCCACGTATTCATACGTGCTTCATGCCTGAACATGCACGCACGCATGCACACACTAATAAAAGTTTGCTTTTAATTAGCAAGTAGGGGATGAGAGATGGTTCATGGAGTAAAAGCTTCACCATCCTGATGGTTTGAGTTTGATCTCAGAGCACACATAAAGCCATATGCAGTTAGCTGTGTCTATAATACCAGCACTCCTACGGCGAGACTCGGGTAGAGACAACAGAATGGTCCCAATGCTTGGGGACCAGCCAGCCTGCAGTATTCAGCACAGCAACAGAAACAAGAGACTCTGCTTCAACAGAGTGGCAGATGAGAGCCAACTCCTGAAAGCTATCCTTTAGCTTCCATTCATGTACCTGTCCTCACAAATATTTCTTAATTAACATGTGGAGTTCTTATTTCCCAGACTGGCCTGGGTGCCTGCCGGAGTGACTGATGCCCACAGGCACTGAACTGGCCTGGCACATGCACCTGAGTGCTAAAAGCACCTCCTCCTTCCCCAGTGCCCCACACTGAGGAGCAAGCGTCTCCAAGCACCTGGCCAGTGCAGAACGGCTCTCGGGTGGCTGAGCAGGGCTGCCCGCTGGTGACCATGGCTCCTGAACTTGCAGTGAGTGCTTGGAGGTAATACTACACTGGTCGGTTTCTAGATGAGACCTTAGATTTAATCTCCAGTGTGTGTGTGTGTGTGTGTGTGTGTGTGTGTGTGTGTGTGTGTGTGTGTAGGGGGATGAACTCAAAAAGGCTATTTGACAGTCTTCTTAAGATTTCTTTTTATTAGTATGAGTTTTGAGGCAGAGTTTGTTTAGCCTGACTAGTCTGAAACTCAATGAAGACCAGACTGGCTTTGAACTTATAGAGATTCACATGCCTCTGCTTCCTGAGTGCTGAAATTAATTAATTAACTAATTAATTAATTAATGCACCACCACATCTTATATTTGTTTATTTGTGAGGATGCAGTGCATATACACACCAAAGAGTACTTGTAAGAATGAGTTCCACCAGGGATCAGACTCAGGTTTTTAGGTTTGGCAGCAAGCCCCTTGAACCACTAAACCATCTTGTCTACCCACCCACACTTTTATTGAGCTCCTGTTATGTGCCAGGCATCAGGACTAAGGCGGTGGGAAAAGCACCCTTCTCTATAGCCCAGACCTGGGCATTGTCTTCCCTACCTCTCCTGACTTGGGTCACCCCAGGAGGCAGAAAACGTCTGCCCTCAGGGTTCACAGTCCAGTGGGCTGATCATTTCAAATCAGTATAGCAGATGCCATGAAGAAGTCATACCCCAGTGTAGAGGCACATAGTTCAGTGGTAGAGAACATGATTGACATGTATGAAGACCTAGGTTCTACCCCAAACACCATAACAAAGGAAAATAATAAAAAAGGGGATGTGGTGAATGCCTGTAATCCCAGCACTTGCGGAGAAGAGGTAAGAGAATTGCCAAGGTTCAAGACTAGCCTGGGCTACATGGTAAGAAAAGGCCATATTCTTGGACCTGTAAACCAAGAGAGGGTGTGGGGAGTCAAGGAACTCTTAAGATCTTGCAACATTGTTCAGGATCTCTAAAGGATAAATCAGATTGAGTTTCAAGACGGCACGGCCTGGCTCTGACACTTGGGGAGCTTGAAGCCCATGATTTGGAGACTGGACTGATGGGTGTGTCAGGTCCTGCTGGGCATGGCTTAGCAGGTGAGACTAGGGTGGGGGTCTTGCAACACCTCAACAGGCTCCTTATTAAACAGAAGAGAAAGTAAGATTTGTGAATCAGCTTGTCACCGACGTTGTACCAATCCTTGAGCGCTACTCCACGCTAGGTCACGTGGCCTCTAAATGTGGAGAATTGAATATCTGAAGGAATCCAGAGTACTCAGCCCTTGCCTATCAGTTCCGCTATCCACCCTGCCAGGAGCCCAGGAGTGCTAAACGTCCCTATCGGTTTGGGGCACGACCCATCCTCGCTTTGATGCCGAGAGGGTGGTGCAGGACCCAATGGCCATCGAAGCAGTGGGGCCGGCCCAGCTGGGCTCACTGCCCTGAAGCTGTGTATTAAGAAGCTGCCCCGCGAGCCGGAGCGGCCAGGGCACTCGATCCGGGAGCCTGGACGTGTCGGGAGGACGGAACCCCGGGTCTGAGCAGCAGAGAGGGGTGGCTCCTCCTCCAGCCCCCTCGCGGCAGCTCCGGGCTCTCGGCCGGCGCCGCAGGAGCCTCAGCCTTTTCCGGGGGGCGGGCCTGGCGGCTGCGGCGACACCCCAGCTCCTGCCCCGACAGGTGCGCGCAGCGCGCAGGAATGCAGCCCGCCTGACTCACCAGCGCCTCCTTCCTACCTGCACCGCCCGTCCATAAAGCGCTGCTGGCTCCCGCCCGCCGCCGCCCGTCCTGCTGCCCCTCCGGGCTCGCCCGCGCGCTCAGCTCGACCCAGCGCAGCCCAGGCCTCCACTAAGGTAGGTGCAGCTCCCACCGGGAGCAGCGTCCAAGGGCACGCCGCCTGCCCCCGTGCCCCGGGACGCCAGGACTGGCAACGAAAGGGAGTCCCCACTCCCGTCCCGGGCCGAGCAGAGAAATTGCCTGGCTTTTGTTTCCCCTTTCCCTCCCTGAAGATTGGCCGGCCCTGGCTCCCTCTGCCCACGCTGCCAGGACAGGTGCCAGGCTTGCCAGGGTGTGAGCAGGGTGGCTGGGAAATGGGGGGAAGGATATGGGCCACCATGCCCCTGCTAAAGGACACTGGGTAGGTGTGCAGCAGGAATGGGGAGGCTGGGGGCTCACCTCTTCCCTGGGGGTCTGCCTCCCGTCGGCAATCTGCTGGGTGGTAACCCAGTGCATGCGGAGGATGTGGGGAGTCCCTGATTTTCCTCTTGGCAGGCCACCAGCCAGATCCCTTCCCAAACACCCTCCAGGCGCCCTTTCTCAGAGCGGTTTCCGAATCTCACCCAGCGGCTCTGCAAGCACTGCCCTCCTCCCGACAGTCTCTGGGGTAGCCTTCGGGCTGGCTGTCACCGTGGCCTGGGACTCCAGGTGGTTCCCAAGGGCAGGGGCAGACCTCCTCCTTCTCCCCCTCAGACTTGCCACACCCTGAGCACAGGTTTCCACTGGGTGGCCCGTTTGTTTCTGAAGTGAAAACTGAGTCTTCTAGGGGCTGCGGAGGGAGAAAGGATGACATAGTGTGTCTGATTCCTTAACCCTAACTTCCAGTGGGCCGCAAGGCAGGTTCAGTAACTGTCGTCCTGTCTGCTCCACTCAGCCTGCCAAGGACACATGCTCCGATGGCATCCACAGTCCTAACTTTTATGTGAAATCTCATTGTTTTTTAATAGGTCACTATTTCTAGAACTTTTAAAAATACAAGTTGAGTGGAAGAAAACAGTGTCTGCCTAGACCCCTAATTGCCATTTTATAATTTTATTGTGTGTGTGTGTGTGTGTGTGTGTGTAGCTTAGCTTAGTGCACAATCTATGCTGTCCCCAAATCCCCACCAGACCCTCCCAGTGCTGACTGGTGGATGGGAAGCTCCACAGTCTCCCTTCCTAAAGCATACACAGGCAAGCCTCTCCCGCTGGGGTCCTGTGCAGAGCCTGTGGTGATCCTATGCTGAAGTGTTGTGGATGTCAGTTGCTGTCTTGGCTGTTGGTGACAGTTCTATTGCTGGGCCTCTGAAAAGGACTGGATTTTTCCCTCCAGTGCCCACACCTGCCTAGGTAATGGTGCCTCCAGGGAAGCCAAATCTGCAACTTGTATAGTGTAGCATGTGGGCGTGGTGCCTACGCCCAAGGCTGCAAGAAACACATTTCTCCCAGGAGCCACCCCTCTGCTGATTCAGGGCTCCCTTCTAGCCTCTGTCCTGCTAGGGTGGCTTCTCTATGCTGGCTCTGCCTGTGGATATGTTGGGGCTGCTGTCTGCCACTCCAGAGATGATGGCTTGGATTCAGGGGACAATGAAGGTCTCAGCCTCCCAGACACTGGGGCTCTCCCTGCTTTACAAACTGGAGTTGCTAAGAAATGATCTGAGGAGGATCAGTGGATGTGTCCTTGTCTGAGTCCCTAGAAGTTCTGGCCCTAGAAAAAGATGTGTGACCCTGGCCTTTGCCACCCTCTATACAGCCCCGGTAAATTTGGGGCCAGTTACGTTTCTTTTAAGACTTCAGGCTGCCCATCTTCTCAAAGACCTGGAAGTTCACTGGGGTATGGAGATGGTTTAATGGTGACTCACAGGACACCGTGTGTGAGACTAGGCGGCAGGAGCTTCCAAATTTGCCCTGGGCCCTGCTCAGGGGCCCTGAAAACCCAACTCTGGGCTAGGCACAAGTTGGGAGGCAAGCAGGGCATTTAGATGGCGCACATAGCTGTGCAGAGCGGGGCGGGCACAGACAGAGCCGCTGAGAAGGAAGCCTACTTCCTGAGAGACCATATCTCTGCTCTGGGAGCCCACAGACAAGGACAGAATAAAAGCCCGCCCTACCCTCACCCGGACCAGCTCCAGGACATCTAGTACTGGATCAGTCTCAAAACCCAGAGTTCACACAGGCCAGAGAGGTCTTCCTCAGGCGGGACAGTGGTACCAGGGATGGCAAGAAAGGGTGGTGAAGACAGGTATAAAACTTCTTGTATCCCTCGTTCACAGGCAAAGTACCCCCGGTGGCCGCCTAACCCACGGCAGCCTCCATCTCTATCACTGCAGTCTCCCATGTGCTGGGATTATAGGCATGATCCCCCATGCCTGGGTTGAGCCTCGATCTCCACACTTACACAAGATTGCCTGACCTGCAGAGCCAATGCCGCAGACCAGGACCACAGAGGCATCATGTGTCCATTGTTGTGGTTTTGCAGGAATAGGAGGATGCCGGGGCTGTGGGTGAAGCTGCTGCTGGCAGTGTTGAGTGTCAGTCTTCCTGGAAACATGGGTGAGTTTGAACATTCCCCATAGGCCCCTCTGGGCAGCTCTTAAGACCCTGCATCCGTCAGTCACCCACCACCGACGGCTGTACATCACTCAGGCTGGAGAACCTGAGGGTCCATGCCCTTCACCTCTGATAATCGCAGGCCCTGCTTGGTGACTGGGAATAGAAAGGGAGAAAGCTGTCCACTGAGTCAGAGCTGAGGCCTCAGTGGCGGAGCTGTGAGTGTTGGGGAAACCTGGAAGGAGATTGCTGACATGCCAACTACTCTCTTGAGTGTCCCCAGTTGGAAAATGGCTCCTACCAACTAAGTTTTCCCTGCCAGTCCAGGTCACGTTCATCTCTTAGAGAGGACTATGGTGGGAATGTTTACACCACAGACACAAATGCAGAGTCAGGCTTCCCTTCCCTCATCAGAACCATTGCTGAGCACTGACCGGGGAGCCATGGCCATGGGTCCAAGAGAGCCCTACTGTGTCTGTCCTGGTGCAGGTAGCTGAGCCTTATTGTGATTCGAACTAAGTAGAACTGACATCCCACTATCATCTGTGTAAACTGAGGGCTTTCATTCACTTACTGAGAACCTACTGTGTGCCCAGCTTTGTGCTAGGCACAAGGGTCCTGTGAAAAAAAACAGACAGTCCCCTCCCTAGAGGAGGTTCAGGGGACAGACCAGGCCCCTGGCAGCAATCTAGGAAGCACAAGCCATGAGGAGGAAGGCTAGCAAAGGGCAGGGAATGGTGGATATGGCTTGACACAGGAGTCTGGACAATTAGAGCCGACCTTTTGACACTGAGACATGATGTCATCTACAAAGTTTATGCTTGAGAACTGTGCAATCAGGTTACCAAAACAGGAAAAAATAAATAAATTTCATGATGTTTCAAGTAAATCTACTATCGTGTATTAATAGTTCTCTCTAGTCACACAAGCCCACGGGCTACAGGCTAGCCATGCCTGGACAGGGTTAAATGGCAAGGGTGGTCCATCCAGCACAGCCTCCACTTCCGCTTGTCTCTGCATCCTCCCGACTTAAGAAGGACGTTCCAGGTTTGAGGCCTGCTCTGCTCATTGCTAGCTCTGCTGTATGGAAGAGACCATTCTCTCCTTTATAAGTTTGGGAGAAGACTCCACGCTTCTCCAGGGTGAAGGTGCAGGGTGCAGCAGCTGGGGTAGGGTGGTCACTGGTGAGACGCCCCCATCCCCAGCTTCATGTGCCCTCTGCTCACCAGCCAATCGCTGCAAGAAGGCTCAGGTGAAGAGCTGTACGGAGTGCATCCGTGTGGACAAAAGCTGTGCCTACTGCACAGACGAGGTGAGTCCCTACCGCTAGGCTTTCTGGGCCAGCCTGAGCCACCATCTACCACCCCACAGCCCACCACTGGCTCTGGCCAACTTCACCCCTTACACCCGCTCAGCCTAGCCCCAGGCCAGATGTGTGTGCAAAAAAGAGGTGAGGGTGACAAGTTTCAGGGCGGAAATCAACCGGGATTGGGTCAGCCGGGGGTTGGCCATCACCTGCACTGAGACCATCTGCTTCTGGCCAGCTGTTCAAGGAGCGGCGCTGCAATACCCAGGAGGAGCTTCTGGCTGCAGGCTGCAGGGCAGAGAGTGTGCTGGTCATGGAGAGCAGCCTCGACATCACAGAGGTGCCTGGAGCGGGGTGGAAGGCTGGGCTCTCCACGCATAAGACTGGCTGTTTCTGAGGACCATGGTGCCCGTGGCCGGCCTGAGATGCCCCTCTCAGGTCTCCAGAGAGACCTTCTAATAAAGTGCCCCACTCCTTTGGATGCAGAACACCCAGATTGACACCACCCTGCACCGCAGCCAGGTGTCTCCCCAAGGCCTGCAGGTCCGGCTGCGACCCGGTGAGGAGCGTAACTTTGTGTTCAAGGTGTTTGAGCCCCTGGAGAGCCCCATGGATCTGTATATCCTCATGGACTTCTCCAACTCCATGTCTGACGATCTGGACAACCTCAAGCAGATGGGACAGAACCTGGGTACAGCTGCAGTGTGGAGAGGAGGGCGGTGGATGTGGGGCTCGCCCAGCTAGCTCAGGAGGTGCAGGACAGCTGCACCGATCCCCGGGGAAAGCCCCCACCTGCCCACCCTCCCGCTCACCTCAGAGACCCCCGCCCACAGAGGGAGATGCTGGCCAGACCCTGCTCCCGATGTGAGATTTCACAGGAAGCCCACGAATGGCAAGGAACGGAGCCATCTGGCCCTGACAGAGGGAACCCAGGCCACCAGGACATGGCTACGCCAGTTCTGCAGAAAAAACCGAGTTCAGTGACCTGCTGCCCCACTATCTCTTTGTTTATTGTTATTATTATTATTATTATTATTATTATTATTATTATTATTATTTTCAAGACAGCATGTCTGTATAGCCCCTGTCCAGGAACTCACTCTGTAGACCAGACGACATTCAAATGAGAGATTTGCTGCCTCTGCCTCAAGAGTGCTGGGATTAAAGGCGTGTGCCACCAACCACTGCCTGGCTGCCCCACTATTTCTAAATGCCCAATTCTAAGTCATCTCCAGTCTCATTTCCCTCCAAATATAAATCTGATGAACAAAGGGGCTGGAGAAATGATTCTACAGTTAAGAGCACTGGCTGCTCTTCCAGGAGACCTGGGTTCTATTCCCAGCACCCTCAAGGTAGCCCACAACCATCTGTGACTCCAATTCCAGGGGATCTGATCCCTCTTCTGGCCTTCATGGACAGCAGGCATGAAGTGGTACACAGACATATATATATATATATATATATATATATATATATATGTATGTATGCACATATATATATGTATGCACATATATATGCAAAACGCCATGCATACGAAATAATTAAAGAAAATAGAACAAAAGCTATGAGTCCATGAGCTGATGCTCAACACGCAGTGTTTGGTTTACAAGCGGTCACATTTGCTGGCTTCCTGCTTCCTGAGCTAGCACGGGGTCCCCTGTGGGGTTGCTGGGACTCAGCTGTCTTTCTTTTTTCCTGATGTCCAGCCAGGATATTGCGCCAGCTCACCAGTGACTACACTATCGGATTTGGAAAGTTTGTGGACAAAGTCAGCGTCCCTCAGACAGACATGAGGCCTGAGAAGTGAGCGGCTAAGTGGGTCTGGGTGGGCAGGGGCTCCTGGCCATGTGCCCTATCTCCTCTCATGCTGGCACTTAAAATTCTCCTGACCAGAATGAGTCACGGGCACTGGAGCATGTGGGACCCAGTTCTTCCCTGACGCTGGCTGTTTCCTCCTCTGTCCAGGCTGAAGGAGCCCTGGCCCAACAGTGACCCCCCGTTCTCCTTCAAGAATGTCATCAGCTTGACAGAGAGCGTGGAAGAATTCCTAGACAAACTTCAAGGAGAGCGGATCTCAGGCAACCTGGACGCTCCTGAAGGCGGCTTCGACGCCATCCTGCAGACAGCCGTGTGCACAGTGAGTGTCGGGAGGGGCCTTGCCAGCCGAGGCCAGGGCTGCAGCTTTCTGGGAATGATGTAAATCGCTGCTGGCCTGTCCGCCACTGTTAGGCTCAGAACTCCTTACAGGACCCCAGAGCCTGGACCCCATTCCTTAAGAGCATCAGACATTCCAGCAGCCTTAATTCTGATCCCAGCTTTGATATGCTGGAGGTCAAGGTCCAAACCTGAGCAAATAGTCACAACCTGTTTTTGTATTGGCAGACATGGGTCTAGTAGTTCTGGAATATTCCAGGCCCTGACACTAGCCTACCAGACCAACTGCCCATCCCGAGCTGTGCTGGCAGTTGTGTGTGTGTGTGTGTGTGTGTGTGTGCGCACTCCACAGTGTGGAAATGTGCATGCAGAGGTCAGAGGACAATTTTGGGAGTGAGCTCTCTACCTTCCCCATGCTTGAGGGATATAACTCGGCTTGAAGACAAGCACTGTTACACCATTACCTGATGAGCCATCTCTCTGGCCCAGTGCTAGCAGACAAAACGGCCACTTCTTTCTATTCTTACATTACTTTGTTTTTTTTGTTTTTTTTTTTTTTTTCACTTTGAAACTAACCAATCTATACTGCAGATAAATTAGGAAAAAGAACTCTCCTGTAAAACCACCACCAATAGCCATCCCCTTGCTGGCCTGTCCTACATTTTGTTCCTTTTTCCACATTCTGAAACTTGGCCTTCTGTCTTTTTTTCACTTACTGCTATCATGGGTACTTTCTCATGTGATGCAGTTTTTAAACCCGTGCTATGTAAAGCCAGCCAGGGGGATACATATCCACAATCCCAGCATTTGGGAAGCTGAGGCAGGAGATCATCGGGAGTCCAGGGCCACCCTCAGAAAGCCAGCATGGGCTACATGAAACCTAAAAACAAAACAGGCAGGCATTGTGACGCACAGCACCCTGGAGGCAGAGGCAGGCGGATCGCTGTAAGTTCGAGGCCAGCCTGGTCTACAGAGGAGTTCCAGGACAGCCAGGGCTGTTACATAGAGAAACCCTGTCTCAAAATAAATAATTAAAACAAACATACCCCCCCCCAAATAGTGGTGGTCTATGCCTATAATCCCAGCATTCAGGAGGCTAAGGAGGGAAGATTATAAGTTCGAGGTCAGCTTTGGCTATAGGGCAAAGCCTTGTCCTAAAAACAAAGTCACCCTATGAACTTTTCAAATTATTGGCAGCACGCTGCTGTCTTAGTCAGTGTTCCGTAGCTGTGAAGAGAGACCATGATCACAGCAACTCTTAGAAAAGAAAGCATTTTGTTGGGGTTGGGGCTGGCGTACAGTCTCAGAGCTTTAGTCCGTTGTCATCATGGCGGGAAGTGTGGTGGCTCACAGGCAGACATGGTGCCGGTTCTACACAGCAGTGGCGAAGGGACTGAGAGCTCTACATCTACACCCACGGGCAACAGGAAGAGAGAGACCCTGGCCCTGGCCAACAAGGCCACACCTCTTAATCCATCCCAAGTAGCGCCACTCCCTGATGAGCAAGCCTTCAAAGCACGAGGCTCTCTTGAGGCCATTTCTGTTCACACCACTACAGCTGCTCTGTGCCTTTCAGCCTGCCCACTTCATCTAGCATGGGGCTGTGAACATTTTCCTGTGCATCTAAAACTATTCTTGCAGTGTGGCTGAGGGCCTGGGGCAGGAGGTTTGACTCTTTTCCTGGTGCCCGTGGCGGCACACACTCCTCCTCATCCCTCGTCATCGCTTTACTCACATGCTGTTAGCCCTGTGGCTTCAGCTCAGCCCGCCCCCTGTGGGGAAGTGCTCTTCTTTTCCTGTAAGAGGGGATGTAAGTCCTCAGCTGACTTAGCGAGCATGGCCCTCCTTGCCTTCCAGAGAGACATCGGCTGGCGGGCTGACAGCACGCATCTACTGGTGTTCTCCACTGAGTCTGCCTTCCACTATGAGGCTGACGGTGCCAACGTGCTGGCTGGCATCATGACCCGCAATGATGAGAAGTGCCACCTGGATGCCACAGGCACCTACACCCAGTACAAGACACAGGACTACCCGTCTGTGCCCACGCTGGTGCGCCTGCTCGCCAAACACAACATTATACCCATCTTCGCCGTCACCAACTACTCTTACAGCTACTATGAGGTGTGAGCCCTGGGGCCCTGGGCAGGCGGGGACAGGGCAGTGGGTGGATGGGACTTCTCAGACCTCCCTTCCTTCCCAAAGCTTCTGGGTTCCTAGGAGTGGGCTCTGGTGGGGAGGTCTCTCGCCCATCCCCTAACTTATCTCCTAAGCAGCTGTACTGGAACACAGTAGCAGGCTCGGTGCCTAGTTTTACTGTGGACATAGTAGGACTAACAAAGATACAAAGTAAATGAGCTTAACCCGAGGCCTGTGTCGTCTCCTGCAGAAACTTCATAAGTATTTCCCTGTCTCCTCATTGGGAGTACTGCAGGAGGACTCGTCCAACATCGTGGAGCTGCTGGAGGAGGCCTTCTATGTGAGAAGCCCATGGGCTGCAGAGGTTGAGCCCTTCTGGGACGGGGGGCGGGGGGGGGGAGGAGAGTGGGTGAGAAGGTGAGGCAGGGTCTCTGGCCATCCTTAGGGACCTGAGGAGTCCACTTGGCCCTAGGCTCGCAGGGTCTGCCATTGTGATCACATGTACTCACACCTGTCTTCCGTGTGAGATGGAGCGAAGAACAGTCAGGCCCAGCCAAGGTGGGTGAGCCCGGGCTCCACACAGACCATCGATCATTTCTTCTCCTCCAGCGAATTCGCTCCAACCTGGACATCCGGGCTCTGGACAGCCCACGAGGCCTGAGGACAGAGGTCACCTCTGATACACTCCAGAAGACAGAGACTGGGTCCTTTCACATCAAGCGGGGGGAAGTGGTATGCTCCTGTGGGCGCAGTGGAATGGGTGGTTAGGCATAGCATCCAGAAGTGGCATCGTCTAACAAGGGACACACATGGTCCCTGGGGTTCAAATCATCTGGCATCGACCTCTTGGATGAGCTTGGCACATTTCTCTGCTTTGCCCATTTCCCTGTCCATGTGGTGGGTGAATGTACAGGTTGCTAAGATGAGCAAGTGGCCTAATGCCCCAGAGCCAGAGAAGCTCTTGTCCTGACACTAATAACTATTGCAAAGAGGGATTCCACAGCCCGAGCATGGGCAATTGGGGACCTAGGGATCAGAACACAGATCCATCCCAGAAGCCCAAGGGCCAAGGCCTGCAGGCAAGGTCTTCCTTGGCTGACAGCAGGGTCCCTACAGGGCACATACAATGTACAGCTTCGGGCAGTGGAAGACATAGATGGGATACATGTGTGCCAGCTAGCAGAAGAAGACCAAAGAGGCCACATCCACCTGAAACCTTCCTTCTCCGATGGTCTCCGGATGGACGCGAGCATCATCTGTGATGTGTGCGCCTGTGAGTTGGTAAGATTTAGTCCTGCTGTGAGGGAGGAGCTGAGCCAAGCACTAAGGCCCTGAGTATATGATATGAAACCTTCTTCGGGCACACATCCTAGAGAGCTGTCCCAAGTCACAGAAAATAGCAGACAGTAGCAAAGCCAGGCATAACAGAAACGCCTGTAACCCAAGAATTCAGGAAGCTGGAAAAGAAAACCACAAGTCTGAGGCCAGTTTGAGCTATATAGAAAGTTCTAGCCAGGTGCTGGTGGCACACACCTTTAATCCCAGCACTCAGGAGGCAGAGGCAGGTGGATCTCTGAGTTGCCAGCCTGGTCTACAGAGCAAGTTCCAACAAAGCCATGGCTACACAAACAAAATCCTGTCTCAAAAAGAAACAGAGGGGGGGAGAGAGAGAAAGAGGGAGGGAGGGAGGGAAGGAGAGAGAGAGAGAGAGAGAACAAAAAGGAAGTTCCAGACCAGGGTCAGCTATATAGTGAGACCTTGTCCCCCCACCTACAAATGTGCCCAGCGGCTCTGTCCCCTCCCTCTATGCAGGCTTTCTCTTTGGGGCCACCAGCCAGCTCTCAAATCATGACAGGGAGACTCAGTATTTGTTAGGAATTCTCAGCCTTATCTTATGCTTGCCCCATGAGCTCTTCTTTCTCTTCATCTGTGTTTTGCCTCGAGGCTTTTTACCTTCCCTTCCTTCTGTACATCCTACTCCATCTAGCTGGCTGGCAGCTGCCTGGCTGGCTCCAGGTGTTTCTCTCTCCTCTCTCAAACCTAGATTTCTCCTCCTACTTACTCCGTCTGCCTGCCAGCCCTGCCTATCCCTCTCCTGCCTAGCTATTGGCCATTCAGCTTCTCACTGGACCAATCAGGCAAGGCAACGCAGCTTTACACAAATTAAGCAAATGCAACATAAACAAATGTAACACGCATCTACACAGCTAAAGTAATATTCAACAGCACGAACAAATGTAGCGTGTCTTTACATAGTTAAGTAATATTTCACAACATGTGCACGCGCCATGGTCTTGTTCCAGCAAAAGGAAGTACGGTCAGCTCGCTGCCACTACAGAGGGGACTTCATGTGTGGACACTGTGTGTGCAACGAGGGCTGGTGAGTGGGGGAAGGGAGCCTGTCCTGAGACGTTCAACCACGGGCAGTCCTTGGGTATAGACTCCACTGCAGGTGGGATGGGCAGACCCTAGAAAGGCCTGGAGGAGGGGTGCACTCAGCTGCTGGGTGAACCTAGTTCAAACTATTTAGGTTGGCCCCCTGACGGCATCTGTTCTGGGCTTGTTTTACTTTGTTTGTTTGTTGGCTTGCTTGCTTTATGGGGTTTTTGTATTGATTTATTGTCGCGGTTGAGATAAGGTCTTCTGTGTAGGGCAGACTGGCCTCAAACTCACAATCCTGTCTCAGCCTCCCAAGTCCTAAGACTTTGTATCTAGGCCACCAGTCCTGTCTCTGGTCTCCTCCTGGTCTTCTTTTTTAGTTACAATGATGCAAAAGTGACGGACATTAGGCTGGGCTACACTGTAACCAGGTTAGGTGCTGTAAATGTGATTCAATTTACAATGGATTTGTTGGGTCTAACCCGTCATGAACTGAGGCACATCCATACTTGGACATGCAGGCTATTTGTGGGTGTCTCTCTGCTAAGACTGGGATGAGGTGGCTGTCAGGGGCTGGGACGGGTGTTGAGAGCAGGTGAGACTTGCTCTTCTTGTCCTGTTTTTTCCACCACAATCAGTCAGACCACCTAATCAGAAACAAACTTAGTGGCAGATATGGTGGCTCACATCTTTAATCCCAGTACTCATGAGGCAGAGTTGATTAGCTCTCTGAGACGTTGAGACCAGCCTGGTTTATATACCAAGTTCTAGGCCAGCCAGGCCTATGTAGTGAGACCTTGTCTCAGAAAGAAAAGAAATTAGCTTATAGGTGAGTATTAGTGAGAGCGTTTAAAGCTCTGAAACTTGCTGGCTGCAGTGACCCATGTACAGACCACTTGGTAACTTGGAGAGCTGAGGCAAGAAGATTCCTCAAGCCCACAAGTTTGGAGCTTGATAATGAGACCTTGAAGAAGCATCAAATCCACCTCTGCCAGGTGGTGCCTGCTTGTGATTCCAGCACTGGGGAGGCTGAGGGAGGACCTGGACAAAACAAAGGCTAGTTTTCTTAGTGAGTTCCAAGCCAGCCAGGGCCTCTTAGAAAGACCCCATCTCACAACAAAAGCAAAGACAAGCAAAACTGCCTTCCGACACTGAGCACGTCTGTCATGGCTTAAGACAGATGGACACTGAAGGGGGACAGTTATCGACCAGATAGCGGGACCCTGAGGTCTGAGTTTCAGCTGAGCCACTGCTGTCTGCATGACTTGGACATGTCTCCGCTATTTTGGAGCCTCAGTTTCTGTGAAATAGGACCATAAAAGCCCTAGACTTCTTCATAGGCTGTGCAGAAGTGACCAGTTTCTCCCTCAGGAGTGGCAAGACCTGCAACTGCTCCACGGGCTCCCTGAGTGACACACAGCCGTGCATTCGTGAGGATGAGGACAAACCATGCTCAGGCCGTGGCGAGTGCCAGTGTGGACGCTGTGTGTGCTATGGTGAAGGCCGCTACGAGGGTCACTTCTGCGAGTATGACAACTTCCAGTGTCCCCGTACATCTGGGTTCCTGTGCAACGGTAAGCTGGACAGCCTTTGCCAGCACTGAGGGCAGGGAGGGCACTTGGTAGAGAAAGAACCCCTTCCCCCAGTGCAGTATGGACCCTCCCCCCAATCTGCGGTGTCCGTGACAAAGTCCCTCACAGCAACACAGACTCCTACCCCTGGAGGCTTCCTCTGGCAACTCAGATCACCACACCCAACTCAAGATGGATATACTTTCTGGTTCAACCCCTAAAGGTTAATAGGAACAGGGGAGAACAATCTGTTTTCTCTCCAAAGATTTCTAGTGACACTACCACATTATGTCTCGTCCATATCTCTGCAGGGCCTAGAGCCAGGTTGTGCCAAAGCCATGAGTTCATAGCCACATAGTCTGGTGATCTTACAGGCCTGTACGTAGAGGCAGTACAACTCAGGCAAGGAGGCACATGGAAGTTGATAGTTAGACAGGGAAGAATACATAAAAATCCAACCGTTATGTAGTGGGTATTCGCCCCGCCCATGACCTCGAGGTGGAACTTATTGTTTGCTGCTGTGACACCTTTGAAAATAGGAGGGGAGGGCCTGGAGAGAAGACTCAGTGCTTAAGTGTTACAAGTAGTTTTTCCTGCCAGCCAGGTTACACAGCCACACCAGCCCCCAATAACACACTGAGACATCGTATTCGATATATCGCTGTTGGCCAGGTACTAGTTTCTTATCGGCTAGCTCTGTCTTAATTATTAACCCATTTCTATTAATCTAAGTATTTCCACGTGGTCTCATCTTACCGCAGAGTGGGCCTGGACCTCTGTCCTCTCCAGTCTCTACATGCTGACTCCTCCCTACTTCCTCGAATCCTCCTTGTCTCCTAGTCCCGCCTATCTTGCTTTCCAACAGTGCTTTATTCATTAACCAGTATGAGAAACATATTTACAGAATGACATCTCCCATCAGTTAAGAGCACTGACTGCTCTTCCAAAGGTCCTGGGTTCAATTCCCAGCTTCCACATGGAAGCTCACAACTGTCTATAACTCCTATTCCAGGTGGTCGAATACCCTCACACGGACACACATGCAGGCAGAACACTGATGTACATAAAATACAAATAAGTAAATAATTTTTAAAAAAACTAGGAGGGGCGTAGTCTCACACTCTTTAGTGCACGGTCCGGGAAGACCAAGATCATGGGCACAGCAAATACCCGCTACAGCATTCAATGTTTATTAATCGCCCACTGTGTACTGGTCACTGGAGGTCATACTTTTGCTTTTCTATACTTCCTTCTACCCTTGTTTTTCTTTTGACTTTTTATTGGCCTGTGCGGCATGTGTGTGTATGTGTGAGTGTGAGTGTGTGTGTGTGTGTGTGTGTGTGTGTGTGTGTTACTATGTGGATGGAGGTCAGAGGACAACTTGTAGGAGTCAGTTCCCTCCTTCCACCAGGCTGAACACAAATCAGGCTTGTCAGCAATCAGCCTTGCCCACCGAGCCACCTTACCGCCCTCCCTCCCTCTACCGGGTTTTTGCCTAGCATCTCTTCTCTTCAGCATGCTTCTCAGAGTGTGGTGGAGGAGTGAAAGCATTAGCCGGGTGCGGGTGCGTCTGGAGAAGGGCAGACGTTTACAGAAGTGGAAATGTAAGCGAGCCGGGGAGGGAGATGCCTGGGCATCGTTCACTGGTAGATTCTCCTCGATGTCTTCTAACAGCGTTTGTGGCTTTAGTGAGACATTGACTGACGATTGGATTGATTGATTGATTGATTGATTGGGGGTGAAAGCATGCATGCTGCAGGACAGGCATGTGAGCTCTCTTTTTCCGCCCACCGTGTGGGTTCTAGTGCTTGAGCACAGACCACATGTGTGCAGCAAGCACCGTTACCCTCTGAGCCATCTCCCCAGCCCCAACAGTTCGATGTATTATTCATATCTGTACACTTTCTCATGCCTATGTCCCATTTGAGACCCTTGAACATGCAGATCACAGAAATGGATTTGTTTTTGAGGATGGTCACTCTGCCTTCACTAGAAGTCAGGACAGAGAGGAGAAGATTCCAGAAAATTGAGGGGCAGCTTCTACCTCAAGATTCCCAGGAGCCCATCCCAGTGGGTGGCCATCTTGAATTGTATATATGCAGTGTGAATCTACCCTCCCTCCCTTCCCTTCTTTGCAGACCGAGGACGCTGCTCCATGGGGCAGTGTGTGTGTGAGCCTGGTTGGACAGGCCGCAGCTGTGACTGTCCCCTCAGCAACGCCACCTGCATCGATAGCAATGGGGTAAGGCCTGGGCATGTGGCCAGTAGGGGCGGGGTGGGGGGAGCCCTGGTCTGTGCCACTGAGGCTCCCCAAGAGAGCCGGGAAAGGGGAGCAGGCAAAGGATGGAACTCTGCTGCCTCCTCCTGTCCAGGGCATCTGCAACGGACGAGGCTTTTGCGAGTGTGGTCGATGCCACTGTAACCAGGAGTCGCTCTACACGGACACCACCTGTGAGATCAACTACTCTGCGGTGAGGCTGCAGGGGTGTGGGTGTGAGAGCCCTGGGGACAGCAGGGGGAGGGAGGGAGAAGCTGGCTGAAGGCGGGCACTAGGCAAGAGAAGCTGAGTCCGCCCAGCATGGTGCCTGTCTGCCCCTCCTCTCCACATCCAGATTCGCCTGGGCCTCTGTGAGGACCTGCGATCTTGTGTGCAGTGCCAGGCCTGGGGCACTGGGGAGAAGAAGGGCCGCACGTGTGAAGAGTGCAGCTTCAAAGTCAAGATGGTCGACGAGCTTAAGAGAGGTAGGGGGCTCCTTTCGTCCCGTCCGGACAGAGGCAGGCGGATCTCTGTGAGTTCAAGGCCAGCCTGGTCTACAGAGCGACTTCCAGGACAGCCTCCAAAGCCACAGAGAAAAAGAAAAAAAGGGAAAAAGGAAGGGAAGGGAGGGGCACCCGCATGGTGGCATGCCTCTCTGCCCACGTAGTGAGTTCTAGGACAGCCAGGGCAACGTAATGAGACCCAGTCTCCAAATGAAAGAAAGGGGGGGAGGGGCCTGAAAGATATAGTGCTGAGAGCCTGGGCAGGGAGAACCCAGCAGGGAAAAGGGGTTCCTCTACTGGGGGAGGGGCTCGAGCTGTAGGTCATGCAGTCTAGACTGGGGTGTGAGCTGAGCTATGAGATGCTTCAGGACCTAGGCGGGCTTCTGAGCCTACTTGGCGTACAGACTTGGATCAAGAGGCACAGAACGCTGGTGGTGGGCATGCAGCTGAGCAGGGAACCTGGCGTCTGGGAACACGGTGTCGGGGAGCGATGGTGCGTGCCCACAGCGGAGTTGGAGGGCCCAGGTGGGCCAGGTGGTCAGGCTAAGGGACGTTATTTGCCTCCCAAGTCAGCTGTGCAAGCTGGACATCACACTCATGGACGGTGTGGAGTTCAGGGAAACGGGAGACATGTCCTGTAGGCCAGGGTTACTGGTGCCAGCCCTGGGCAGGGCAGCCCCCTTCATCCTGGTGACTTCTGCAGTCAGGGGACTTACGCTCTTCCCCTGAACCCACGGTAGACCAAAGAGGAGGAACACTTCACCAGGCCCTGGGGTGCTCCGGGTGGAGGGCTGGGGGCAGGGTGACATGCGAATGATCTCTATGGGTCCAGCGGAAGAGGTGGTGGAGTACTGTTCCTTCCGGGATGAGGATGACGACTGCACTTACAGCTACACTGTGGAGGGTGATGGCACTCCTGGACCCAACAGCACCGTGCTGGTCCAAAGAAGGAAAGGTGAGCGGCAGAGGGCATGGCCTGTGGCACCTGGCCGCCCAACAGGACAGGCTAAGCACTGTCTCCTCCTGCCCTGCAGACTGCCCTCCGGGCTCCTTCTGGTGGCTCCTCCCCCTGCTCATCTTCCTCCTGTTGCTCCTGGCGCTGCTGCTGCTGCTCTGCTGGAAATACTGCGCCTGTTGCAAAGTAAGCCTCACTCTGGGTTCAGTGAGAGACTCCATGTCTAAGGAATGATGTGGAAAGTGTTAGAGCAGGACACCTGGTACACACACACACAATCACACTCACACATTCACACACTCACTCTCACACACACTCACACTTTCACACACTCACACATTCACACACGCTCACTCACACATTCGCACACTCACTCACACATTCACACATACATACATTCTCTCTCTCTCTCTTACACACACACACACACACACACACACACACACGAGCATGCACACGTCTAGCAAAAGGCCTACAAGCAGAGGCACCCGGAGAGGCCCGGGACAACCATCCTAACCCCACCTCGAACTCTTTATCTTCTAGGCCTGCCTGGGGCTTCTCCCCTGCTGCAACCGAGGTATGGGGCAGGCACACCTGTGAGCTGTGGGTATCTGACTACCCTTTCTTCAGGCTGGAGGAGAAGCTGGGTGGGGCCGGGAGCGGAGAAAGTGGGAGGTCCTGGGGTCCACCTGATGGGCGTGGCTATGGAAGCCTAGGCAGGGGCTGGAGCTGAGGACCTTCCCCACAGGTCATATGGTGGGCTTCAAGGAGGACCACTACATGCTTCGGGAGAACCTGATGGCCTCCGACCACCTGGACACACCCATGCTGCGCAGTGGAAACCTTAAGGGACGCGACACGGTCCGCTGGAAGATCACTAACAATGTGCAGCGGCCCGGCTTTGCCACCCATGCCGCCAGCGCGAGCCCCACAGAGCTCGGTGAGGGCCAGGGCCGGGGCTGCCCCTCTTGACAGTGCCCTTGGCACCTCTGTCTCTGGCCCAGGGTCATACCCCTTCTTTTTCTTTGGATGTTGGGTGCCAGCCCTGGACTCAGTCCCTTTCTGTCCCATCCTGATGGCACCGGAAATTTCAGGCCTGGGTATACCCTGCTCACTGAAAACAGCCGGTTCGCGGGGGTCGTGCGCTGCACTCACTGCCTTGTGTACAGGGAGGCTAACGATCTCATACTTCCCACTCAGTACCCTACGGGCTGTCTCTGCGCCTTGCCCGCCTCTGCACTGAGAACCTCTTGAAGCCCGGCACTCGAGAGTGTGACCAGTTGCGCCAGGAAGTGGAGGAAAACGTGAGGACCAGAAACAGCCTTATGTGGGCGCAATGGCAGCCTGTGGGAAAGCCGAGGGCTGCAGCTTCAGAACCTAGACTTTCCTAGGCAGGAGGGAGAGGGGCTCTCCAATGTGCCTTGCATGGGGTCATCCTGGGTGGTAGCCTATGACAGCCAACTTTGAGACATCCTCTGGACTATTCCCAACTGTCTTTCCTTGCCTGGCAGCTGAATGAGGTATACAGACAGGTCAACGGTGCACACAAACTCCAGCAGACCAAGTTCCGGTAAGTCGTGGGGAGCCCCGGGTCAGGTGTGGTGGGGGGTACCTGGCTGCACTGGATCCTACCATCAGGTAGCCAGGATTCCCAGGGTTTGATGGGGGCTGTGCATTCAAGCTCCCAAGGGGGTCATGCGCCACTCCAAAAGACACGTGGCTCATGGCCTCTTCATTGCCCCCACAGACAGCAGCCCAATGCCGGGAAAAAGTGAGTTGAAGATTCACAAGGTGGGACAGCCCCACCTTCTTCCCCTCTGTCCTGAGCTCAGTCTCCTACCCATCTACTCTCGCCCCACCCCTCCGATCCAGCCATAGGAAGGGAAAGCCCTAAGTCTATCATCAGCTAGACCCTCAGTTCCTTCCTCTCCTGGACCATTTATCCAGCAACTACTTGTGAGACCCAGTTACCATGAATCAGTCCCTCAACTAAAACAAACAAAACCCAGAGCAGCCCTTGCTCACTGCTTCACAACACTGCTCCTCCTCTGAGCCAGGGACCTCCCCACTGAGCCTCTGTAGCAGGCATGCTACAGACAGACAGACCGAAGGTCCTGTGGCTTCTCCCATACTGGGGAGTGTATGTGAGAAGGGGCCCTACACCTAGTCAGAACGGGATGGGCCACACCAGGTTCAGCCAGCATCTCTGAGTACTCACAGTGGACTCCTTGTCCCTGACCATCTCAGCCAACCCTCTCAGGGACCCTGCGAGAGATCGATCACCCTTGCTAACCCATCTTCTAATGAGAAAACTGAGGCTCCCAGATGTTATGTCCCGGGCCTGAGGTTGAGGTTACCTAGCTGTCAAGGACCAGAGCCAGAATTTGAACCTAGGCTGCATGGCCAGAGCCTCTTTGCTGTCCCACACCCAACCCTTGCCTCACCAGCCCTGCTTGGTGAGGTGGGCGGGGACGGGAGTTGCAGTGGTCGGGCTGCCGGACAGAGGAGGTGGGACCAGGGCATTTTTGGCAGCAGTACCCGGCACGAAACACCGTGCACCTTCCGCCGTCTCACACCTTGTCCCCTCTCCTCCACTCGGACACCTCCCTCCCCAAACCCAGGCAAGACCACACCATTGTGGATGCGGTGCTGTTGGCGCCCCGCTCAGCCAAGCAGACACTACTGAAGCTGACGGAGAAGCAAGTGGAACAGGGGTCGTTCCATGAACTCAAGGTGGCCCCTGGATACTACACCCTCACCTCAGAGCAGGGTAGGGAGACAGACTCCTCACTCTGCTCTACCGCCCGCCCCCCATGTGGCCCTGAGACCCATGTCTGACTGGCACCCTAGATGCCCGGGGCATGGTGGAGTTCCAGGAAGGTGTAGAGCTGGTGGATGTGCGGGTGCCCCTCTTCATCCGGCCTGAGGATGATGATGAGAAGCAACTGCTGGTGGAAGCTATCGACGTCCCTGTGGGCACCGCCACCCTCGGTCGCCGACTAGTAAACATCACCATCATCAAGGAGCAAGGTTGGTCGGGGTGGGGGCCAGGAAGGCAGGTCTGGGTTCCTCAATCCTCCTGATATCCAAGTGGAGATGGGGTGGGCCACAGAGCCTGGGTCAGTCACTTGCTCTCTGAGAACCTTGGCGTCTCTATCTGTAAGATGGGCACAGACCTCTGCGATGAGACCATAGCCCCCTGCGCAGCACCCAGTACAGGAGCTGAGTGGCACTCGCTCTGTCTCCTCTTTGTGGTGTTGGGGATGGAAGACACACACCAGGAAAATGAGTTTGACCATCCTCCTGGCTCCCAGAGTTTCCCTGATCCCTTCTCCAGGCACCAGGATGCTCAGCCCTGACTTGGAGCTCTGTTTTGTGCCCTGTCCCTACCTAACTTTCCAGGCTGCCTGCTGGGCTTTTTTTTTTTTTTTTTTTTTTTTAAACTCCTTAACTGCTGATGAAATTTCCCTCCCATTCCTCTGGTGTCTGGGCTGGGTAGGAGGGAGGGTGTAGAGATGGAATGAGACCAAGACCTCCTGACCAGCATCTCTGTTCTTTGCAGCCAGTGGGGTGGTGTCCTTTGAGCAGCCTGAGTACTCCGTGAGCCGTGGAGAGCAGGTGGTCCGCATCCCTGTCATCCGGCACATACTGGATAATGGCAAGTCCCAGGTTTCCTACAGCACACAGGAGAATACAGCACATGGCCACCGGGTAAGTCACAGCCAAGAGGGGAGGGGATGCTCAGGGACTCCAGATAGCCAATGATTTATCTGGTTGCTACCCCAATCCTTGGATGCTGGCAGTATCTCTAGACAAAGGTGGCCCTGCCACCAGGAGTGGCTCACCTAAAATGCCAAGAACACTCTGGGTAGGGTACCATCACCGCCAAGAACTCGGGGCAAGAGAATCGGGCCAGGCACCTCCCAGGAGCATCCATGTTTACTCTTCAGGGACCAGGACAGGATAGCCCTGTCACCTGCTTGTCCTGTCTGACTTTGGGATTTTGTTTTATTTTATTTTATTTTGGTGTTTTTTGAGACAGGGCTTCTCTGTTCCACAGGTCTAACTGTCCTTGACTTGCTTAGTAGACCAGGCTGGTCTCGAACCCACAGAGATCCACCTGCTTCTGCCTCCCAAGTGCTGGGATTAAAGGCGTGCGCCACCATAATCTGGCTTCTTGAAATGAAATTATAAGCCTTGCAACCTTGAGCCAGCCCCCCTGTTCCGTTCTGTCTCTGTTGGTTGCCTCAGCCCTGGAGGGGCTGTGGCCTGGCTGCCGCCCCTTCATTCCTGAGTCAGTACCTAGAGGACTTAAAGCCAAGTGGTGCTGGCAGACGTACAGGCTTTCTTGGTTTTGATTCTGAGTGTACATGGGCATGGCGGCACAGGTCTGTAATCCCAGTGGTCAGGAGGCCAAGGTGGGAAGATTACAAGTTCCAGACTAGCCCAGGGTACACAGCCAAACCCAGCTCAGAATCACTGGAGAGATGGCTCAACAATTAAGAACCCACACTCATCGTGCAGAGCCACTCCTGGTGACATACAACAGCCTGTAACTCCAGCTCCAGGGATCCTCTGGCCTTCAAGGTCACCTTCCCTCACAGATACACAACACTACACAGACCTACATGAATACATACAAATAAGAAAATGTTAAAAACGAACAAGGGCCCATGAGATGGCTCAGAGGAGTAAAAGCACTTGCCACCAAGCCTGATGGATGCAGTTCACTCTGTGGGACTCACACGGGAGAGAGAACCAACTCCCACAACCACACGTGTGCCGTGGCATGCACTCTCTCCCACACACACACGAATAAATAAATGTAGTATTTATTCTTCTGTTTTGGCCTTTTGAGACAGGATCTCTCTGTGTAGGCCTGGCTGTCCTGGAACTCATTGTATAGACCAGCTGGCCTCGAACTCAGAGATCCTCCTGCCTCTGCCTCGCCTCCTGGGTGCAAGCACTAAGGGCATATGGCACCACACCCAGCATAAATGAATTTTTTTTTAATACTGGACATGGTGGCACCAGCAGGTAACCCCAGCCATCAGTAAAGGAAAGGCCGGAGGCCATCCTGCCAAACACAGCGAGTTCCAGGCCAGCCAGGAGACGAGGCTCAGTAGCAAGCACCTGATTAGCATGTGTACAAGGCTATAAATTCAATCCTCAATACAAAAAAAAGTAATAATAATTTTTTTTAGTTGAAAATAGGGCTGGGGATATCACTCAATTGGCAGAGCACTTGCCTAGCATGAATGAAGTCCCGAGTTTATCCTCTAGCACCATAGACATAGGGCATGGTGACACATATCTACCGTCTCAGTTCCCAGAAGATACAGGCAGAATGATCAGGAACACAAAGTTATCCTTGGCTACATGCTGGGTTCTAGGTCGATCTGAGCCACACGAGACCTACAGGCCTATTTGGCCAACTCAGGGTAACCTGGACTCATCGGGACCAGACAATAGGGCTGTGTCCCCATTTTCTTTACTCTCTTTTGTTGTTTTAGTTTGGGTGACTGTTTTTTGTGAGGCAAGGTCTTGCCGCTAGGCCTGGATGGCTCACACTAGCACATCCCTTGCCACGGCCTCCCAAGTGCTGTAATGACAGGCGTGGGCCATGCCTCTCCCTAGTTCCCTCCTACCTTTCTGTTCTCAGTTGAGTCTGGCATAGCTATCAGTCCAGCCAGCCAGGCATGGGATGGAACTGTTAATGTGAAGCGCCACCTAGTGTCTTTTTGTACAAAGGCCTTTTTCTTCCAGTGCAGTTGGGTGAACACTCAGATGTGCACACATCAAAATCTGGGGGCTAAGAGACGGCTCAGTGCTTAAGAGCACCAGGCCTGGCCTTGGTGGTGCACACCTTTCACCCCAGCACTCGGGAGGCAGAGGCAGGTGGATCTCTGTGAGTTTGAGTCTAGTTTGGTCTACAGAGCAAGTTCCAGGACAGGCTCCAAAGCAATACAGAGAAGCTGTATCAAAAAAAAAAAAAAAGAGCACCAGCTGCTCTTCCAGAGGACTTGGGCAGCCTGTAAATACAGCTTGGAAATGTTCAGATCTAACCCTTCTTCTGGTCCTTATCATTACTCTCATACATACAAAACACAGCATGCACTTCCAACACACACACACACACACACACACACACACACACACACACACATTTAAAAATAGGAAAGCTAGAATAGACAGGAGCACTCCACCCACCAAGAAGGGTCTGGGGCCCAACAGAATCCCAAATTTCAGAGCCACATTGCAGGGGACAGTTCTTTTCCTCCTGGGCATGTCTGAAATCCCAGCTGCCCTGGGTTAACTTCCTGCCTGTGCGAAGGACTACTTCACGTGCTTGGTTCTCACCCCAACCCTGGTCTCACCCGACTCCTCCCATTGCAGGACTATGTCCCTGTGGAGGGCGAGCTGCTGTTCCAGCCGGGGGAGACCTGGAAGGAGTTGCAGGTGAAGCTCCTAGAGCTGCAGGAAGTAGACTCCCTTCTGCGTGGCCACCAGGTCCGCCGCTTCCAAGTCCAACTTAGCAACCCTAAGTTCGGGGCTCGCCTGGGCCAGCCCAACCCTGCCACCGTCATCATCAGAGAACAAGGTGAGCATATCCTGGGGTCAGCATAAGCAGGTGGAAAGCGAGCTGAGGACCTCTTAACAGGACTCCAGACTCTCAAGCATGCACCCAGGACAATTGGTCTAATAGGAATGTCACACGTCACCAACACTAGGATCGCACACAAGAGGCACCCTGCAGTATTTGGAACATATGTATTCTTGCCTTGTTTTGTTTGAGACAGCATCTCACTATGTAACCTTGGCTGATCTGGAGCTCACTATGTAGACTAGACTGGCAGCCTTGAGTGCCTAGCTACAGAAGTGCCACCATATCCAGCTGTTTTGATTTTTATTTAATTGAGACAAATTTAATCTTCTTTTAGTGTGTGTGTGTGCTTCATGTGTGGGACTCAGGGCTCAAGCTCTGACAAGTGATTTTCTTGCCAGCCCCATACTCAGTCTTTTTGAAAATATAATTTTACTATTTTAAATTATGCATATATTTGTGTGCCTGTGCACCTGGGTGCTGGTACCTACTGAGTTCACAAGAGGGTTTTGAACCCCTGGAGCTGGGGTTAAGGCGGTTGTAAGCCACCTGTTGAGTCCTGGGAACCAAACTGCAAGAGCAGTATATGGTCTCTACTGCTGGCCGTCTCTCCTGTAGTCTGGAATTCAGGCGTATCTATGCATCCTGTGCCTGAGCTGGCTACCCCCATGACAACCACAGGCTGAGGCCATGTGGCCACTAGGCCCCGAGCATGCACGGCCCCAGCCCTATGCACACATCCCTGGAAGAGAGCGACTTTGTTCAATCCTTTTAGCAACTACTGTGAAGTACTCGGGAGAAATGTGTAGCGATGGGAGAGGGGAGCAGATTTCTCTATGGAACATTCTCTGGCCTGCCAAGACAAAAAGAAGGCAGATGAATCCCTCCCCTCCCCTCCTCCCCTTCCTCCTCTCTCTCCTCCTCCCCCTCCTCCTAGGCTCCCTCCAGGGAGGTCCTCTGGCCTTCCACTGTGATTGCTAGCCTGGGATGTTTAACACAGTCTCTGGCGCCCCCTGTTGGTAAACTCTGCTGAGCCAGCTGCTCACCATCCGCACCCCTTTGACTAGATGAAGTGGACAGGAGCCTTACAAATCGGGAACTTTCATCCCCGCCACCGTCCCGCGGGGACCTGGGTGCCCCACAGAACCCCAATGCCAAGTCTGCCGGGTCCCGGAAGATCCATTTCAACTGGCTGCCCCCTCCTGGCAAGCCAATGGGGTACAGGGTAAGGTGAGGGGCACTGGGGAGGTCACTGACATTGGATTGCCCCTAACTGAGGGGGAGGGCACATTTGGTACCAGTGGGTTTCCCCCTGGGTGACCCTGCAAATGGGAAGGGCCACTCCAGAGTCCGTCAGCTTCGGGCCTTCTCCCTTTGCTGCAATGGAGTCTTCCCCCTGCCTGGGAGACCCCCTGTGCTCCCCCTGGCCCTGCTGGGAGGCGCCAGTGTGACATACAGTGCTTGCTGTTTCCCACTGAACACCGCCCGCAGGTGAAATACTGGATCCAGGGCGACTCCGAGTCTGAGGCCCACCTGCTGGACAGCAAGGTGCCTTCAGTGGAGCTCAGCAACCTGTATCCCTACTGTGACTACGAAATGAAGGTGTGCGCCTACGGGGCCCAGGGAGAGGGGCCCTACAGCTCCCTGGTGTCCTGCCGCACCCTTCAGGAAGGTAGGTGCTAGCGATGTCTCTGGCCACCCAGCTACTCCGCCGTCCGCGCGCCCAGCCCGCTGGCCCAGCCCCGCCCCTCCCCTCCCTCAGCCCTCCTCCTCCCTCCTCTCGGAGCTCAGCCCTGCCACTGACCCACTCACTAATAGGGCTCTTCCCGCTCCCTCCCAGTACCCAGCGAGCCGGGACGACTGGCTTTCAATGTCGTCTCTTCTACGGTGACCCAGCTGAGCTGGGCGGAGCCAGCTGAAACCAATGGCGAGATCACAGCCTATGAGGTCTGCTACGGCCTGGTCAACGAGGACAACCGTAAGGAGCAGGCTTCCCTGGCTTCCTAGAGAAGGGGCCCAGAGCTGGAGGGTGGGGTGGGGTGGGGTCCGGATAGTTCCTGTTTCTGGGCACTCTAGGCCCCTCTGTCCCAGCCAAGCAGCAAGCCTGAGGCACTGTACGCTTTTTTGTTTTGGTCAGGGTTATGCTGGCTTGCATTCCAAGGGTACTGACAAGCATGTTCACGAGGGCCACCGGCCCCAGGGTTACCTCCCTCTGCTGGGAGCCAAGGTGACTCATGTCTGCACATTTTTTCTTATGGCCAGAAGAGTTGTCTAATTTAGTTGGATGTGAGGCTGGATTACCACTTGAGCCCAAGAGCTTGAGCGCAGCCTGAGTAATGTAGCAAGACCCCTTCTCAAAACAAACAAACCAAAAACGGGTCTGAGAATGTAGCTCAGTTCGTAGAGTGCTTGCCTTGCACACAAGAGGCCAGCTGAGGAGAGCACTTTTGAGGCCTTCCTGGGGGGGGGGGTCTCACGTTGGTGGCAGGGATTGTCCAGCATTGTCCCCTTTCCAGGACCGGCCGTCAGATAGTGTAGTATATTGAATGAGATTTGGGGTGGGTGTAAGAGCAATACTGGGAATTGAACCTGGGAATGAAGGTAAGGCCAGCATTGTACCACTAAGCTACTGTCCCCTGTCTTTGAACGAACTATTCTAAAAACAGAAATGGATTTGAAGTTTTATGTTGTTTTGTTTTCCTTCATGGTTTCTTGTTTGTTCGTTCATCATGGGGTTTTTGCCGTTTAGTATTTGAGACAGGATCTCATGTATGCCTGGGTGGCTCAAAGCTGCTTGCTATGTAGTGATGGCTCCTTATGATTGCTCGGCCTCCAACCAACCTTCCTAAATGCTGGGGCCACCGGTGCGCGCCACCACACCCAGTCTGTTTTGTGCTGCAACCAGGCTGAACCTAGATAGTCCCTCTGAAGTGCTGTCCCTGCCCCCAGGACCCATTGGACCCATGAAGAAGGTGCTGGTGGACAACCCCAAGAACCGGATGCTACTCATTGAGAATCTGCGAGAATCCCAGCCATACCGATACACAGTGAAGGCTCGAAATGGGGCTGGGTGGGGACCGGAGAGAGAGGCTATCATCAACCTGGCCACACAGCCCAAGCGGCCCATGTCCAGTGAGTGTCAGGCAAGGGTGGACTTGGGGGACTAGAGGCCATGCTAGGGCCATGGCTTACTTCTTTCTGCCTACAGTCCCCATCATCCCAGACATCCCCATTGTGGACGCCCAGGGTGGAGAGGACTATGAAAGCTTCCTCATGTACAGTGACGACGTTCTGCGCTCCCCAGCCAGCAGCCAGAGGCCCAGTGTCTCTGATGACACTGGTGAGTGGGATCCACCAAAGGAGGTGGGGGTCCTCGATGGGGGTGGCTGTCCCTGGTATCCAGAGTGATCCAAGAAGCCAGTGACGTCATGAAGGAGAAGAGCAGAGGTCTCCTCTCAGCCTTAGACAGAGCGCACGGTTTTACACCGACTGCACAGAGGGGCGGACTGCTGTGGGCTCCATGTCGATACGTGTGCCTGCCTGAGTATGAGAGAATGTGGACGACTACCTCAGGGACAGATATTCCCAGGTTCATGCATGTACATACAGGTTCATGCACACAGGACAACAGCTTTACAGCCGGAAGGTTCACATGCTGTGTTAGGGAGTTGGGACCCTCCAGTCACCTCTCAGAGAATGACCTTCGAGAGAGACCTTAGCTCCTGCTACAGGGACCACTCTGGCCCTGAGGTGGAACCTTAGACGAATCACTTATCCATCTCAGAATTAATTGACTTTCTGATCTGTGAAATGAGATGCCAATGAGAAAAAAATGCCTCTGAGCCTCAGGCCAAGGTGGGCAGACATTGCCAACACTGGGTGGAGCTTGGCACACTGAATTACTTCTTTTTTCCCTTCCCGCTGGGGTTGGGAAAGATTTGAGACAGGGTCTTGATAGATTAACAGCCTGGCTGACCTTGAAGTTGCTAGTGTGGACCAGGCTGCCTTTGAATCTGCAGTTGTCTTCCTGGTGCTAGGATCTAAACCAGGAACCCCTGCTTAAATACTACCAGCACCTAGGGCTCCTACAGCTATTCTATTCCTGGAGGACAGACAGGGTGAGATTACTTCCCTTTGCACTGAGCGGAAACAGGTTCAGAGCGGTTAAGTAACCAGGGAAACTTCACTTCAGGAGGCAACACAAGGCTTTCTCAAGTCGGGTCTTTCTGCCTGAGCAGGGGTCAAAACTGCCCCGTTTATCTGGAAAGGCTGGAGCAGGGCGAGGGGTGATTTTTTTGTTGCCCAAAGGGACACCCACAACCCTGGACTCCGCCTAAGTGCCGCAGGCCTCCTCCACCTCCTGACCCTCCCCGGCGCCGCCCCGCGTCCCGGCGGTGCCAACGCGGCCCTTCGTTGTTCCCAAGGCTGCGGCTGGAAGTTCGAGCCCCTGCTCGGGGAGGAGCTGGACCTGCGGCGCGTCACGTGGCGGCTGCCCCCGGAGCTCATCCCGCGTCTGTCCGCCAGCAGCGGGCGCTCCGACGAAGACGGCAGCGTTGCGGGGGGCGTGGACGGGGAGGGCAGCGGCTGGATCCGTGGGGCAACGCCCCGGCCCCCGGGAGGTGACCGCCTCCCCGGCAAGCCTGCTCGGGTCCTGGGCTCACTTAAGTCGCTTTAGGTCCCCAGTTTTGATCAAGCCGCCCATTAGAGTGCCCTGCCTGCCCAGGACCTGCATAACTGCGTGCAGAAAAGCCTCGGGGACCCGAGGGCGCCACCGGAAAGCACTTGGGTTCTCCCCAGGGGAGGATAATACAGGGACCTACAGGAACTGGAAGGCAAGCGTTGGCCCAGAGTCCCTGCAGGGTTGAGTAAGCTCCTGGCTGAGGCTAACTGTGCTCGGGTGGAGGACAGTATGGCGCAAGAAGACAGGCTTGGAAGACTTGTGTAGTCTGGTTTGCCTCTGGGTCCTGGAAGCTTGAGAAATTGGCTATAAAAATAATACCGCCCTCTGCATCCCCAGGGCCGCAGCCTGCCCCATAAGACCTGTTACTTGCTGTAAGCCTCACCGACTGACCTCTCTCTTCATGCAGAGCACCTGGTGAACGGCCGAATGGACTTTGCCTACCCCGGCAGTGCCAACTCTCTGCACAGGTTGACCGCGGCCAATGCTGCCTACGGCACACATCTGAGCCCACACCTGTCCCACCGAGTGCTGAGCACATCCTCCACCCTCACTCGGGACTACCACTCTCTGACCCATACAGACCACTCTCACTCGGGGACACTTCCCCGGGACTACTCAACCCTGACTTCGCTTTCCTCCCAGGGTGAGTGACGCTGCTTCACCCACCGACCTTACTGCATTCCAGCTCCTGGACAGCTGTTGGCCTGCTGTCCATACTGCATACCTCCTTACACACACACACACACACACACACACACACACACACACACACACACAGCCCTTCTCACTTTCCTTTTGTCCTGCCCTAGGCCTCCCTCCTATCTGGGAAGATAGGAGGAGCAGGCTTCCGCTGTCTTGGACCCTTGGGTCCTGGAGCCGGGCTCAGATGAAGGGTACCCCCGCATCCAGGGGTTCACCAGACTCTATAATCCTGGCTGGGCAGTCAGCAGCACCCTCCAGGGGCACAGGTAGTACAGGGGTGGTCACCATGTATCCGTGGCTGCCACGCTCCATCCGCCACCCAGCCACCATCACAGCCCATGTATTCATGCACTGCCTAAGCTTCATTGCAATTCAGAACCCCTGACCACCCACAGGAGCTAACCACTGCTCTACCCTCACCAGTGCTGAAGCCTAACAACAGCATCCGCTGCTCTCCTGGGGCATAAAGAAAGAATTGGGCAAGGATCAGGGCCAGCTGAGTGGGCTGGAGTTTCTAGCAGACTCAAGGGGACTCCAAGCCCATAGGGGAAGTGTTGGGCAACCTGGACAGGGTAGCATCCCGGCTGGAGAGGGGAGCTGAGTGAGCGAGGGTTGGACTGCGACTCATCCCACCCCAAACTCTTTGGACTGACTGTGACCTTCCATATCAGACTCCCGCGGGGCCGTGGGTGTACCTGACACACCCACCCGGCTGGTGTTCTCGGCCCTGGGGCCCACGTCTCTGAAAGTCAGCTGGCAGGAGCCACAGTGTGAACTGGTACTGCTGGGCTACAGTGTGGAGTACCAACTACTAAATGGCGGTGAGGCATGGTCACTATCGGCTGTAATGCTCCCCCCCCCCCCCGCATGTCCCATCTTAGTTAGGCCAGGAACCCACCCAAATATTCTCCTAGCAACCCCCCCCCCCCCCCCGCCACTACCAACTTGAGGTTTCGCCCACCTCTCTGGGCTTCTACTATCCATTTCCTAAACTAAGGCTTTGTTTCGTGAGGGTTTGCAGACCCAGGGCCTCTGCTACGGTGAATTGCCTTGGTGAGAACTGGGAATTAGAACACGCCCTGGCACACAGTCAAGGCAATTCGAGGCCCTTCACCAGAGCACAGGTTTAACCAGAGCCACAGTCAAGGCAATTCGAGGCCCTTCACCAGAGCACAGGTTTAACCAGAGCCACAGTCAAGGCAATTCGAGGCCCTTCACCAGAGCACAGGGTTAACCAGAACCCAGTGGGACGGCAGGTTCCACTTATGTTGGATGTTTTCTTCTTTTAGGGTAGGGGCTCAAGCCCAGAATTTCCTACAGGCTAAGTAAAAGCTCTACCACTGAGCTACCTCACCCCTAGCCCTCCACTAGTTTTAGGCAACAACCCACCACAGCGCACTGTACGCAACCCCCAGGCAGACCTGGTTAAAATGGTCAGGTGATGGCGGCACCCCACGGGAAGGGGCAGGGGTAGAGGTGGTCAGCTTTCTGCCCTCACTCCACTTCCTAGGCGAGTTGCATCGGCTCAACATCCCTAACCCTGGCCAGACCTCAGTGGTTGTGGAAGACCTCCTGCCCAATCACTCCTATGTGTTCCGGGTGAGGGCCCAGAGCCAGGAGGGCTGGGGCCGTGAGCGAGAGGGTGTCATTACCATTGAGTCACAGGTGCACCCACAGAGCCCTCTCTGCCCCCTGCCAGGTAAGCTGCCTGCCCCCTGCTGTCACCGAGGTCGCCACCACCTACCACTCACCCCCTGACATTCTCCCGCACTGCCTCCAGGCTCCGTCTTCACTCTGAGCACCCCCAGCGCCCCAGGCCCACTGGTGTTCACCGCCCTGAGCCCAGACTCGCTGCAGCTGAGCTGGGAACGGCCACGGAGGCCCAACGGAGATATCCTTGGTTACCTGGTGACCTGTGAGATGGCCCAAGGAGGAGGTGCCACCTATCCTGGAAGTAGGGTGGTTGGGGGGGAGGGGGTGTGTGGAAAGCCCCACGGGAGCTGAAGGCGTCTTCCCTATGTAGGATCAGCCACCACATTCCGGGTGGATGGAGACAGCCCTGAGAGCCGGCTGACAGTGCCTGGCCTCAGTGAGAATGTCCCTTACAAGTTCAAGGTGCAGGCCAGGACAACGGAGGGCTTCGGGCCAGAGCGTGAGGGCATCATCACCATCGAATCCCAGGATGGAGGTGGGTGTCTCCCCGACCTCACCCCAGTCCTTCTCTGGCCTGACATTTGCACAGTACCATCATGACGGACTGATCTGCCTGTTCTAGGCCCCTTCCCGCAGCTGGGCAGTCACTCTGGGCTTTTCCAGAACCCTCTGCAAGCAGAGTACAGCAGCATAACCGCCACTCACAGCACGACCACTGAGCCCTTCCTGATGGGTGAGTCACCAAGGACAGGGGACCCCGACTCCTGGGAACAGGGCAGAGAGGGGCAGGGACATACACAGGGCCCTTCTCATTTCTTTCCTTGCAGATGGACTAACCCTGGGGGCCCAGCGCCTTGAAGCAGGAGGCTCCCTCACCCGGCATGTGACCCAAGAGTATGTGAGCCGGACGCTGACTGCCAGCGGATCCCTCAGCACTCATGTGGACCAACAGTTCTTCCAAGCCTGAAACCCCAGGGACCTGGCCCCTCCTTGCCTTCTTCCCCCAGCTCCTCCTTCCTCCGCTCCTCCTTACACCTGCACACTGCATGCTGACCACAGAGCCAGCACCTCTAGCCAGCGAGCAGGAGTAGGTGCCCTCTGGGCAGCATGAAGAGGTAACACAAGGCCTGACTGCATCCCGCCCTGGGCCCAAACCCACATGTAACCAAAGAACTGGAGGTAGCCCCAAAACCCAGCCTTTGTTCTGCACTTAATAAAAGATCTCTGCTACTGCTTAGCTGCCCTGTCCTTCATAGGCCAGAGAAGTGTCAGCCTGCAGTACAGCAATGGCTCTCCCAGAGCGCGTACCCACCTCCAGGGGCAATTGGCTCCAGAGGCTACCACCATCCACCGAGAGGCACAAGTTTATTAAGCACCCAGCTGTAGGATGAGGATGCCAGAGGCAGAGCTGCAGTATACACCTGCTGCCTCCGCCCTACGTCTGTGTATCCGCCGGTCAAAGGGACAGGAACGCCTGCCTCACAGGCTCAGCACCTGGGCCCCGTCGGCAGCTTGCGAGAGGTAGAAGGTGGCTGTGCCACCGTAGTTCTCCTAGGGGAGAGGTAGGGATGAGAAACGGGTGACCTGGGTACCCGCCTCTCCTGCCCTCCCAAGCTCTGGTGATCACCCACCTGTATGTGATGTATGACTAGGGGAGCCACAGAGGCCTCCAGCAATGTCACTGTGCAGCCACCGAAGCCGCCACCTGTCATGCGGCTGCCATAAACCCCAGGCACGGATAGTGCAGCCTTAACCAATTGGTCCAGCTCAGGGCAACTAACCTCAAAGTCATCCCTGCAAAAGGGCATTAGGAATGGGAGGGATACAGGCCGGGGACCCACCTAGGCCCAGAAAGCACAAGGCGTGTAGAAGGCATCACCTGAGTGAGTAATGACTCTCCACCATGAGGCGCCCAAAGGCCTTATAGTCTCCACGGCTCAGAGCAGCAGCTGCCTGGGCTGTTCGCCGGATCTCACCTACCACGTGCCGGGCCCGCCGGAAGCCTTCCTTGCTCATCAGCTCCCTGCCGGCTGAGGAGGAACAGGGTTTAGCAGCCCCACCTTATGCTACCTGTTAGCTCAGGTTGTGGAAGACAGACCTGGTAGGCAGTGGCCAGCCACTTAGTGGACAGCTGCTTACTGAATTGTCCTTGGAAATGGGCTTCATCATCCCTGGCCTGGTTCTGAAGGGCCCTCCTCATCTCTGAGCTCTCGATATGAAATGGGGCAAACCGCGCCTATCCATCACTTGAGAGCCATGGAAAACTACAGGAAACGGCATGCTGAGCTCATCACAGCAAGCCAGCAGAGAGCTCGCTACCGTGAGCTTTAGGGCTTTCAAGATGAATGGGACAAAACGCAGGCCTTGAGATCTTACTCTATGTAGCCCTGGCTGTCCTAGGACTCACTATGTAGACCAGGCTGGCCTCGAACCCAGAGATCCATCTGCCTCTGCCTCCAGACCACTGGGGGGTAGAAAGGTGTGCACCACTACGCTTGGCTTGAAAGGGCAAGCTTAAGGTTTCAAGCAGTGCAGGGATGTGACTCTTTGGCAGAGCACTTGCTTGGCACCTGCAAGGCCCTAGGTTCTATTCCCATCAATGCCAATTTTTTTTTTCCCAAGTAACCCTGCTGAAGCTGGAACCCTAGGTTTGCAGGAATTGGGGATATTTCTTGAGCAGATGAATGAACCTGGGGGATGAGGGAATGGACCACAGGCCATACGGGCATCCCAGCAGGGAGCCTGGCCATTTCTAGGACAGAACACGGCAAGCTGGCTCTCACCCTCAAGCTCCTCCAACCGCACCTCTCGAAGGCTCTCCTTGCCCAGAGCCTGGGCCACTTCTTCACACTGGCGCCGCCGAATGGGATACTCGCTGGAGCCCAGGGAATGGCGGACATTGGAGTTAGTGATGAGCACGGCCAGCTTGGGGTCTGACAGTGGCACCAGGCTTGTTTCCAGGGACCTGGGGTGAATGAAGTTGGAGTGAGGAAGACATCCTAGCCAAGGTTCCGCTTCTCAGACTGCACACTCCACTCGGGAGCTCCCGGTTACAAGGCGGGGGGGGGTACGAGGGCAGCCCCTAACCTGCAGTCAATCAGCAGCGCATGGCCTTTCTGCCCGAGCAGCGCGATGAGCTGGTCCATGATGCCACAGGGCACCCCTGCGAAGCTGTGCTCGGCCCGTTGACACACCTGGGCCCGGGCAGCTATGGCTCCCGAGTCTGCGGTACAGAGTAAGGTGGGGAAGCTGGGGTCCAGGGAGGGCATGGGGGTGGCCACATTGGGACAGCAGGGCTCTAATGACAATCAAAGGGACTCCCCACCGTCCCTCCCAAAGCCCAGTAAGGGAAGAGGCTGTGACCGCAGAGGCCTCTGAGAAGTCATACCTGGGCAGAGCTGCTGGAGGAAGGTATAGGTGGCCACTTCCAGAGACGCTGAGCTGGAAAGCCCACCCCCCAGGGGCACCGAGCTGACCACCACTGCACTGAAGCCAGGTAGGGGAGCAGCTGCAGGGGAAGCAAAGGACGCAGGGACTGTGGGCAGAGGCAGGGCACCCACCCTTCCTCTGTTCCCCTCTGAGTCTGCTGGGCTAATCTTCCTACTTGTCCTCCTGAGCTGGGGTTCCAGGGACCAGCAAGCTGACAACTGAATCCTGGCTCCTCTAATCATATAAAGGAAACCCAGGACAAACTCCAGAGCTTCCAGGGCCACAGATCCCGTATCTGTACAATGGGCTTCGCAGCAGGGAAACACCATTCTTGGGACTCATACCTGGGTAATGTTGAATCACTCCCTTGACGTAGTTGGCCCATTGTGGGGTTCCAGGCTCCAAGGAGCGCAGGGCTGTGGGCAGTGGGAATTGCAGTCGCTGGGGCTCATCTGCATCCTTGGAGGTGGTGAGAAGGGAAACAAGCCCATCTGTCCGGGGGCTGCCAACAACCACGGTCACAAGCTCCAGAGCCTGAGGGAGAGGGCATGTGTCACCTCACCAGCTGACAGAGTAAGGTCATCCAGGGCCACAAGGTCACAGCAACATTTAATTTTTTGTTTTTTTGGTTTTTCGAGACAGGGTTTCTCTGTATTGTTTTGGAGCCTATACTGGAACTAGTTCTGTAGCCCAGGCTGGACTTGAACTCACAGAGATCCGACAGTCTCTGCTGGGATTAAAAGCGAGTGCCACCAACGCTAGGTAGGCTGTTTGCTACCTCTTTATGGTGTTTTTGTTTGTGTGTTTTTCTAGACAGGGTTTCCTTGAGTAGCCCTGGCTGTCCTGGAACTCACTCTGTAGACCAGGCTGGCCTCCAACCTAATCAGATCTGCCAGCCTCTGCCTCCAGAGTGCTGGGACTAGTAAAGGTATGCTGAAGGTATGCAGTCACGCCCAGCCCACAACCCTGAATACCCTGAGGGGAAGGCTTGTGTGCGGGTGAACATCCCCTTGCTGGTAGGAAACTGATCTTTGAGGTTCCAGAACTTGCCTGGGTCTCCCCAGGGTGATCAGAGCTGCAAGATTCAAAGCTCAAAGTTCTGTTGTATGGACAGACAGGCCTTGGGGGAACAGGTTCAGCTTGAACAGAATGAGAAGAGGCTCCAGAAAGATCTTCAGTATAGAGCTGGCCTCGGGGGCTTAGAGTCCAGCCTCCTGGGTCTTCAGGGCGGGGCCAGCTGCAGCCAGAGAGCAAATCTGGACTCTGCCCAGAGCAATGCTCCCAGCTGAGGGTCAAAGGGGACAGATAGCTTATCTTAGCTATCTAAGACAAAAAAACAGAGCCAGAGAGGCTCCAGGCTTCCCCATGGAGCCAGCCTCCACAGTGCTGTAACCCTCATTCAGGAGCTAAGCAGGGGAGAAGACAGAGATCCAAGCGGAACCCTTGGAAGGAATAACTCAGTCACATACCAAGAACCAGCTGTGTGACTTTGAGCACGTCATCAGTGCTCTGTGGGTCTGTTTCCTCCGTAAATTCAAAGGGCTGGACAAGGAGAGCTACATTTACAAAGGTCTACCCTTGCATAGGTCTAGGTCTGTACTGTAGGCCCAACCAAAATCAGGGAACGAAACGACCTCCTGTTTTTCTTGTTTTGAGATAGGGTGTCTCACTCTGAAGCCCAGGCTGGCCTTTAACTCGCAATTCCCCCGCCTCTGCTTCCTAGGTACTAGGATTATTAGGCATGCGCCACCATGCCTAACAATCTCCTATACTGCTACCTTGGTCCTCACATTTTTAAGAAATACACAGCTTCCAAGTTGAGAGCGATGATTAACAGCCCCCAGAGGGCGGGTTGAAGTGAGAAGACAAACACACCCCTCCCAGCTTCGGCTTCCTGTCTTCACACGTGGACAACTGCACGTCCCGGGGTCGCTCACGAGTGCTGGACCCCTCACTCCGCCTTCCACCCGCAGAGTACTCGCCCTCCCACTCCTCCTATGCTGGCCCTTCCCGACCGCAGGCTGGGCCACTGCACCCAAGGCTCCCCAGTGCGGCCCCTCACCATGGGCAGCACCAGGCCCTGGTTGTAATCCGTGTGCTCCCCGATGAGGTTGACGCGGCCGGGCGCAGACACTGCCAGCTCCGGCTCAGCTCCGAACTCCTCCAGGAAGGCCCGCCGGGCCTCGGCCAGCAGCTCCTCAACCCGGGGCGGTCTCCAAGCAGCCATGACGCTCGTCTGCAGCGGGGTGCACCGCCCCGCGGGATGCTGGAGGCGGAGCCACGTGGCACGGACTCACATTCCTGTCCGACGCGATGCCCCGCCCCCGCCACGACGGTCCCGCCCATCCCACCTGCAGAGCCGGGTTGAAGCTCAGCTGTCCAGCGCCTGAAGGCTCAGACAGACAGCTGACAGCCAGAGGAAGAGACCCGAGGGAAATTCTGCATCCTGGGGGTGTCTTCTCAAGACTTTGGGGGCTCCCATTTGAGTGGCAGTTAACACGAATAGGGATCTTAGCTGTCCTTCCCTGAACCCGGAGCCTCTTAATGCGCTTCGCATCACCACCCCCCCAACTTGGCCAGGGCAATGAAGTTGGCATCAGGAACACCTGAATGTCTCAATGTCCCAAAAGGATCTGCCTCTGAGGTCGTCAGAGCGAATAGATGTGCGAAGTCGTCAGCCTCTGACCATGCGTCTAAGGATAAACAAGTTCAGCAGAGCTTGGAAGTGACCCGAGAAGGCTCCTTTTACAGGCTCTTTTTCTGTAACCTTAGCGATGGAGAACTGAAGGAGGATGCCAGTGTCCAAAGCAAAAGCCCGGGACCTCTTTAAGGGCCCAACAGCTACTGCAAAATTAGGTTATTTTGTTGGCTCCTAACAAGGTCTTCATCCATGAGAGCAGACAGGACCATCTGCCTGCCTAGAGCCTCCATTCTGGCCCAGATCTTTGCCTGGGTGCCTGCTCACCTTGTGTGAGACCTTGTAACAGAAGGGAGGACTGAAATATAAGGAAAGCAGCCTGTCTGGGATTACAGAGGGAGCTCTGTGGAGAACCGTGGCCAGGGATGCAGCTTGGAGTCAGCTCAGAAGTCTGACCACAGATTGCGCAATTTCAAAACTCAGCTTAGGGGCTTGGCGAGTAGGTCAGTGGTGAAGCCTGTACTTACCATGCTCAAGACCCTGGGGTCAACCCCCAACACCATATTTTAAAAAAAAAGAGCAGCTAGAAGAGAAGACAGGGCTAAGGCTTTGTGATCTTAAAGGAAGGGAATGTGGCTCAGTGGTAGAAACACACTACCAAGCCAGGCATGGTGGGTGGTGCAGGTATAATTTTAGTAGACTCAGGCAAAAGGGGTCCCGGTCTGGGCTACATAGCAAGACCCTGTCTACAAAACTAACAAATAAATAAGCTGTCTTATCAATAGACGTGTAAATTAAGAAAGTGGGATGTAATGGCACAGGTTTGTAATCCCAGCACTCAGGAGCAGAAGCAGGGTTGTGGTAAATTCAAGACCAGTCTGGTCTACACATGGCTACATAGCAAGCCCCTGTATCAAGTGGGGGTGGGGGTGGGGTGGGGTGGGGGTGGGACTGCTAATAGTAACAGGTAAATGCCTGTAATCCTAGCTCCTGAGACTGAGGCACGATGACAGCCAATTCTAGCCAGGCGTGGTGGTACGTGTCTTTAATCTCCAGAACCCAGAAGTCAGAGACAGGCTGGAGTTCAAGGTCATACACATCTACGTAGTGAATTCCAGGCCAGCTTATACTCTGTAAGACCCTGTCTCAAAAATAACAAGTAACACACACACACACACATACACACTCTCTCTCTCTCTCTCTCTCTCTCTCTCTCTCTCTCTCCTGCTAGAGCAATGAACGGCTCAGAGGTTCAGAGCACTGGCTGCTCTTAGAATTCTCTTAGAATTCCCAGCGACCAAGGAAGGGTGGCTCACTACCATCTGTAATGAGATCTGGCGCCCTCTTCTGGCGCACAGGAATACATGCAGACAGAGCACTGTACACATAATCTTTTTTTTTAAAAAAACAATTGCTAGCCAATTGCTAGATGGCCAGTGGTGTAACACACCTTTAATCCCAGCACTCGGGAGGCAGAGGCAGGTGGATCTGTGAGTTCCAGGCCAGACTGGTCTACAGAGTGAGTTCCAGAACAGCCTCCAAAGCTACTCAGAGAAACCCTGTCTCAAAAAACAACAAACAAACAAAAATTAATTGCTAATTTCTTTTGACAAGTGGATTTTTTTTTGTGGTGGGGGGTTGTTGTGCTGGGATTAAAGGCACAAGTAATCGCTGCCTGTTGACAAGTGTACCTTTTGAGTACACTTCAATATAGCATTTTTTTGCATAACCAAAAATACAACAAATCACAAGTGGCCTTTGGAGCAGGCTGAAATGACAGACAGAGCCTTGTCTGCCTAGCAGGCCCTCCCTGCCATGACAGAGCTGTATGCTGCAGCCCCTTTCTCTGACGCGCTCAGCCTGACATCTAACAGCCCACATACCTGTTCAGCCGAGCTTGGGTTAGCGTAGACCACTCTGAACCCCAGTTGCTCATTCCTACAATGGCTGGTGTTTTCTCTTTGGGCCCTTTATGTCTAAAGTGCTCACATTGCACCTGATACTTAGAAGCACAGAATAAATGTTTGCTCTCCTTATCAGGCTTTCACTAATTCAACAGGCATTATCGGACTCTCCTTCGTGCAACTGGCCAGAAAGATAAAAAGCTCCTACCATCTGGCTGGGAGGCAGACAACCTCAAATCTGATCTCCTCTAATTGATATAAATACTATGCTTACATTGAGGTGTCGGGTTTTTAATGTATTTATTTTTAAGCAAGATCACAATGTGTCCTTGAGTTTTTGTTTTGCTTATTTATTTAACATTTATAATAGTAAGACCCTGTCTCTAAAAAAAAAAAAAAAAATTATGTGTTATTGACAAAGAGCTTGAATTCCAGTATTCAGGAGCCAGAAGCAGGTGGATCTTTGTGACATCAAAGCCAGTTCAAGGAGAGATCTATGTCACCCTGGCAAACCTGAAGTTCACTATGTAGACAGATAAGGCTTGAACTCACAGACATCCACCTGCCTCTCTCCTTGGTGCTGGGATTAAACACCATGCCTGTTCTTTTTTTTGGGGGGGGTTGGGGGGTTTCCTCTGTGTAACAGCCCTGACTGTCCTGGAACTTGCTCTGTAGATCAGGCTGGCCTCAAACTCACAGGGATCTACCTGCCTCTGCCCCCAAGTGCTGGGATTAAAGGCGTGCACCATCATCACTGCAAGGCTTCACTCTGTTTTTGCCTGTAAAGAGGTGATGTATTAGCTTCCTACTCTGGATGCATGTCTCCCCTGCAATCGTGGAGTTGTAAGCCAAAATGAACTCTTCCATGAGCTGCTTGTCATTACGGTGTTTATCTCGGCAGCGGAACAGAAGGCGCTAACTGGCATGGAGCTTGTGGGAAAGAGAGGGAAGGAGAATCATGACCCCTTTGGACACCACACCCACGCTTACACTGCCATCTTTCTTTGTATTGAAAACTATGATCACCGGCACTGGGCATGGGTGATACAAACTTGTAATCCTAGCACTCAGGACGCTGAGGCAGGAAGATCACTGAATTCTGTGTTAAATAACGAGACTCTGATGTGTTGATGGATGCGGAGGTAGGCAGGTCTCTGTGAGTTCCAGGCCAGTCTAGTCTATCTACAGAGGATGTTTCAGGACTACCAGAGCTACAGAGAAACCCTTTCTCAAAAGACAAAATAAAACAAGATTAAACTAAACTAAGACAAAAAACAAAACTTCAGTACGCCTTCCATAGCAGTAAGTAACACCAGCCTGCTTTACATAGTGAGTTTCCAGGCTAAAGTGTACATAGAGGGACTCTGCTCCCTTTTTCAAATTGTCCTGTTACAGGAACTCTGTTCAGAAGGAAGTCCGCTTTGGCCTTTGACTCTCCCTCCCATTTCTTTTCTTTCTTTTTCTTTTTTAAGATTATTTATTATGAATATTGTATTCTGCCTACATGTGTCTGCATGCCAGAAGGGGCCATCAAATCTCGTTATAGATGGTTGTAAGCCACCATGTGGTTGCTGGGAATTGAACTGAAGGCCTCTGGAAGAGCAGCCGATGCTCTTACCCTCTGAGCCATCTCTCCAGCTCCCATTTCTTTACCATGTCACAGTACTGGAGAAAGATTGCACCCCAGTGTGGACACCGCATCCCCAAGGTCAGTCTCTGCCCTGCTGACCAAGGTATCATCAGCAGCAGAGCTACTGAGAACAGGTACTCCAAAGATGCCTCCCAAGGCAGAGCCAAACATTCATCTCTTGAGTTTTTAAAAGGAAAAATCTTTTCATTTTAAAAGATTTTTAAAATGATTCTTAAATCACGTATGGGGTGGGTAACTACTTTTGGGAGTGTGTGAGTGCAGAGTCCCAAAGAGGCCAGGGGTATTGGGTCCCCTGGAGCTGCTGTCACAGATCATTGTCAACAGCCTGGTGTGGGTGCTGGAAATGGAGCCATGTCTCCATCCCTTGGGTCTTTTTTTTTTTTTTTTTTTTTTTTTTTTTTTTTTTTTTATTCAAGACAGGGTCTCTCTGTACCTTTGGAGGTGGACTTGAACTCACAGAGGTCTGCCTGCCTCTGCCTCCCACGTGCTGGGATTAAAGGTGCGTGCCACCAATGCCTGGCTCCTTGGGTCTTTCTTGATAGACTCAATCTTTTTTCCATCAGAAGTGCTGTATGCTTAGCCTAGACCTGGCTTCTTCCTTGCCAGCTCAGCCTGGCCTCCACATATAGGACTTGGGTCCTTATCTTCCAAATGCTTGGCTCTGATAAAGTTTGCTCTATTGAGAGCTCACATCTTACCCATTCTTGGGAGAGTCTTGTCCCTTAGTTCCTGGTAAGTTCTCTTGGCTCTTATATGATAGGTGTAATACACAGCACCGGTGATACAAATTCAAGTTGGCACAGACTGAAGGGCTGACAGCCAGTGGACAGCACCTACAGGGTAGAGCTAGTCTGTGTTCTAACTGGCCACTGCACCAGACTTCTCTGATTAAATATTTTCAGTTGTCCCCTGCACTTACCAGGCTGGTGCAGACGGTTTCATTAAATCCTTGAAAGCCTATTGGACAGAAATTCCATTTTACGAATGAGAAGGGGCTTTGAACTTGAGTCCTCTCTGTCAACCTCCTGTCCCCATGAGGACTGCAGGCTGCCACCACTTTTAGTCTGACACCAAAATGGCCAAGCTGAAGCTTTGTGTCCTCAGTGGAGAACAGGAGGCCCTGTCCCCACAGGGCACTCTGCATTTGGGAGAGGCATCAGTAAGCTAAGCTCTCTAAGTCAGGCTGGCTCTTTGCCACTAGGGAGATCTCAGGGCCTGGCTCATGGCCCCCCCCCCCCCCACTGTACTGTTTATGATCTGGCTCCTCAAGCCGCTCAGCTTCAGGGAAACCACCTGCCCTTGCTTCCCCAGCAGTGGCCATCTGCATGGGGAAAAGCGAGTGCAATCCTCGGAACAGGCTGTGGAAGCACGCTTTGGCCCGGGTAAGAACTGTCAGGACGGGTACTGCTGTAGGTGACACTGTGCTTGGATGAGAATGGGACACGCTGGGCCACATCACATGGGCTGTGGCCCTGTATGAGTGGGGCTGCTGCTTGGAGAGTTTCTGGAGGCAGCAGGCCAGCCGGCAGGGCCTTCCCAGGGTAGCACCATCTCCTGACACTTCATCAAAGCCCTTCAAGCAGCACTCCCCTAGGCTGTCCCCAAACCTACTGAAAGCAGTAAAGGGACCAGCCACTTGGTCCAGAGTGCCCATCAGGACAGCCTTAGGCACCGGGCCGTGGTAGTGCACCCCTTTAATTCTAGCACTCAGGAGGCAGAGGCCAGTCTGGTCCACAGAGTGAGTTCCAGGACAGCCAGGGCTACACACGGAAAACCAAACCAAACCCGAACAAAACAGCCCCGACCTTCTCCACAGAATGCCAAGGTACTTGGGTTGGCTCTTTCTCCTCACTTTGCCCCTGGACAGGAGCTATAGCATAGTTGTTTATGTGAAAATGTGAACCAGAAGTCAAGGCCAGCCAAATGGAGCTGTCCATGGGGTGACATCTCCCCCAGGAAGGAGGAACACATCGGAGGGAAGCAGTGTGGGCCCAAAGAAGGTACACAAAGTGAACTATTTCAATTAGAGGGGTGACAAATATTCTCACCCCAAGGGCTTATGAAGTAAGGGTAGGAATAGAGTACCCAAAGTGGACACTAAAGGGGCTCATGGCCAGCTGCAGAAGGGCCAAAACTGCACCGGGAGTCACTAGCAAACTGGCCCTTGCCTGGAGGGCCTAGCTTTGGAAAGCAACATCGCGCTCAAAAGTAGTAGACCATCCAGGTAATGGTGTCACACAGCTCTAATCCCAGCACTTGGGATGCAGAGGCAGGCGGATTGCTGTGAGTCTGGTCAGCCTGGTCTACAGAGTGAGTTCTAGGACAGACTCCAAAGCCACAGAGAACCCCCACCACCACCACCACCAAAAAAAAAAAGGAATCTTTGAAGGCAGCTTATTTTGTTCATCTGTCCCTGCACCAAAGGCTGCCTTCACTATGATTTGCCAAATGTGGGTCACAGTAATGAGGCACAGGAATAAACTGCTATTGTTCTGGGCAAACTCTAACTGGCCCCTCTTACCTGCAAGCAAGCCTCTCACAGCTGGGGACATAACTCAATGGTAGGGTGTTTATCTAGCATACACAAGGCCAGGGGTTCAAACCCTAGCACACACACATACAGAAAAAGCTTCCATGAACACTAATGAAATTTTTCAACTTTCCCTAGTCAAAGGATATCCTATACTGGCAGCTGTCTGGAACCAAAAATGTGTGCTCAGGCCCTGTGTAAGCTCAAGATACACAATTTTAAACAGAAGCCTCCAGGCTTTCCAGCAGTCAAGTAGCAAATTAGGAAAGCCACTCCTTACTGATGTCTCAGGCTTCTTTCCCAGGGCAGTCCAACACAAAATTTGACTCCTTCAGAATCACAATGTGAACAGAACTGTTCTCAGTGTACTGGACCCCACTACAGACCTTTCTCATATCTGTTAAGATACCCAGTCTACCTTGACTCTCAAAACTATCCAAATTGACTTAAAGCCCTAGCTAGGGCAGACCATACCTTCTAATCCTAGCACTTGGAGGCTGAGGCACGATAGGATTCTATTCCCTGCCAGTATGGGGTACACTTCAGTGGGGCTTTTTCCTTCTGAGACAGGGTTTCACTGTGGCTTTGGAGGCTGTCCTGGAATTCTCTATAGACCAGGCTGGCCTCAAACTCTGAGATCCAGCTGCTCCTGCCTCCAGAATGCTGGGATTAAAGACGTGTGCCACCACTGGCTTGTACCAGTTTCTTTAGCTACTGTAGCTTCACACCAGTATTTTGCTGACTCGACTCAGGCCCACATCTTGCTAACATTCTCAGACTAATGCTCACAAGCATTCCTACTTGAAAAGGTGGCAGATCAATCAGTCTCTGCAAGACATCAGAGTAGGACACTTGTTGGAAAGGGGCTAAACAAGAATGGGTGTGGGGGCCGGGCATGGTGGGGTATGCTCTTGATCCCAGCATTTGAGATAGAAGGCAGGGATCTGAGTTGGGGACCAGGGTGTACATAGAGCTATTTCCAGGATAGGACTATAGAAAGTCTCCAAAAAAAAAAAAAAAAAAAAAACAAAACCAATGAACCAGTAATGGGAGGTAAAATTATATTCAGGTGTAATTTCTTACAAGAAAATATAACTTACATGGTGGGCAATTATGGCTCATACCTTTAATCCTAGTATAGGCAGGCCATCTCTGTATTCGAGGCCAGCCTAACCTACAGTGACGTCTAGGGCAGCTACCTAGAGAAACCTTGAATTCTACACCTGCCCTTTATTAAGATCGGCTACAAGGATCCAAAGACCCTCAACAACACAAATCCTCTTTGCATTTTAACACTAAGGGAATCTATAAATATGCTTTGTCATTAAGCCCACACCTTAAGATCAGATTTTGTCGTCAGATCAGTGACTTCCTGCATGGCAGCCAAATGTTCTACCTCTAAGTCTTGATTCCAGCTCTCAGTGTTTTATGGAGTACTGGCCTGTTAACAGGATTTTTGTAAATTTCCTTTATCCACCAAGTAAAAAAACTTTAGTATAGATAAGCCAGGCAGTGGTAGCAAAGGCCTTTAATCCCAGCACTGGGAAGGCAGATGTGAGTTCAAGGGCAGCTTCCAAAACCAAAGTTACAGAGAAATGATCTCAAAAACAAAAAAATCTAAATAGATGTATTAAGAGCTTTGTGTATTCAATTTAGGTTTGACACTTCGTTGAATAAACAAGTTTATTTGTAAATTTAGTCAACATACATAATTGACCTAAAAACTTCAATAGGATACTTTTAAAAACCACTTGAAGGCCATCTCTATAAAAGGGATTTTGCCAGGACAATACCCAGGTATAACCTAACCCATCTTCATTGGCAGCTCCCGTGGCTGAAGCTGTACCCTAATTCCCATGTTTAAACTCCACAAGGAGAAAACAAGCCTTGTACTGTTTTTCTCCTTGAATATTAAAAAAAGAAATAAAACTCAATCTAGGTATAAGACCAAACACAATGAGAAGCTGCACTAACTAGACCAGTAACAGGTGATGCTGGTGTGAATAACTTGTTATTTTACTCTAGAGCCCTTATAAATAAAATCCCCGTTAGTGTATGTCATCAGCTGGAGGGTTAGTTAACATGTGGTAGAATGAGGACTTATGCAAGGTTTAATAAGCATAGCATTTTTCTATGTTGTTAACAAATGCAGTCCAGTCAGGAAATAACAACTGGACTAAATTACACACACCTTAATGACAAGACTCCCCACCACTTGTGAATGTAAAACATTTAATTTAAAAATGTTCAACACTACAATATATAAAATAGCTATTATAAATGCACATAGTGTATTCTATAGCTGCCAGGTTTACTTTCTTTTTTCTTTTTTAGGAAACTGTTACACTGTGGTTAAAACTTGAATCTTCAACCTTTGAAAAAGCCCACATTCTATCACAGTGATGTATGGTAACACTTGGATCAAGTCATAACCAGTTTTATTGCAAAAGGACCCTGTACATTTATCAATTCTAGTACCTTAATAGCTACCCAACAAGTCATTAACATACAGAAACATGCATCATGAGAAGCAAGTAGTATCACCCAACCCTTCTGCATATTAGCAACTTGTCACTCCTGAGCCACAGTGCTCATCACTGAGGTCTGAACAGTCACTCTTCCCATTCATCCTGAGTGAAAGATGGAATGACTTAAGTACAAATGCAACATATTATAAACAATTTCTTACAAAAAAAGTCACAAGTTAAACCAAAGTATTTTACAGAATTTACTACAAAATGCCATAAAAACCGCCTTGACTTAAGCTCTCTCCCCCCGTATCCGGCGGGCCAACTGGATGTCTTTGGGCATGATGGTGACTCTCTTGGCGTGGATGGCACACAGATTGGTATCTTCAAATAACCCCACCAGGTACGCTTCACTGGCCTCCTGTAGAGGACAAGAGCCGCGGCATTAAGTCCCTTACTGCAGAAACCAAGCCGCCACCCCCAGTGACACACACCGAGCCTTTGTCCTTTTTCCCCTCCCCCTTACCTGAAGGGCACCAATGGCTGCACTCTGAAACCTCAAGTCGGTTTTGAAGTCCTGGGCGATCTCCCTCACCAACCTCTGGAAAGGCAGCTTCCGGATGAGCAGCTCAGTCGACTTCTGGTAACGACGGATCTCTCTTAGAGCCACGGTCCCGGGCCTGCGGCCATCAGAGAAAGGAGGGCGTCAGAGGACACGGGCGAGGAGCGGCGGCGCTCGGCTCGCTCCTGCTCGTGCGGGCGGGCGGGCGGCCAAGCCATTGTTCCCGGCGGTCTCTGCCTACCTGTAGCGGTGAGGTTTCTTCACCCCGCCGGTAGAGGGCGCGCTTTTCCTGGCTGCCTTGGTGGCCAGCTGTTTGCGGGGGGCTTTGCCACCCGTGGACTTCCGAGCGGTCTGCTTGGTTCGGGCCATTTTCTTTCACCTGCCAGACAGACAGACAGCCAGCGCTCAAGCGCAGGTCCCCGGCCCTGGCCGCCCGCCCGCCCCTCCTCGCGGCGGCAGATGGCCGCCGCCTCCTCCCCCTCCCCTAATGACTCAGGCTGCGCCGAGCGGCGGCCTCCCCCGGGAGGGGGAGCGCGGGGAGGAGCCACTTCCCGCTCCACGGGCGGCCGGGGACGGCGCGTCGGGACCCGTGAGTCACCACCGGGAAGCAGACACGACGGGACGGGCCGGGGACCGGGCGGGGCGGAGGCGGCGGAGCGCCACCGTCACTGTCACAGCCCACTTCCCGGGCCGCCCCACCGAGCCGGCCGCCGCGGACCCCGCGGCCGCACAGCCTCCCGCCGCCCGGCGCCGCCACTCACCCAAAGCCGAGGTCTGAGGCCCTTGCTGGGACCGCCGCGCCGCTGTTAGCGCTCAAACAACAGCCGCAATCGCCGAGTGGAACGGAAGACCTTCCTCCAACCAACGACCAAACCGCTCTGCGCTCCAAGCCCCCCGACGCCTCCATTTTTATATAGACGCTTCACGCTGCGTCACTGCGTCATAGAACCCTCATTTGCATACACCAACGACTTTTTCGATTGGCGGGAGCTTTCGCCGACGCGCTGACATCTCCCGACACAAAGGCCGTACTTCGGGCCCGCTTCCTGATTGGCGGGTGTTTAGGCCGCTGATTGGCTGTTAAAATTGCTCCGTGATTGGATGGATGCAAAGGGGAATAGACGAATCAGAGTTTAGCACTAAGCCGCTCTTCTGATTGGATAAAATGGAGCTATGTTTGGATCCTTCTCTTGGTTCCAAAGCTCCACAATAGAAAGTCAATGCAAATGAATTGCGCTGGTCTCTCAGAATTAAAGCAAGCCGGGCCGGCCGGCAAGAGCCTAAGACTGTTTGCATCAAAAGAACACTGCAGAGAGAGTTTGCACAAATATGTAATAATAATAATTCCAATGTAGAATACAATTTATTTCCTGAATTATTAACTTTTTTTGGCTAGATTTTGGTCTTTGAGTACAGTGTGAGAAATGTAATTCAGTAAATCATGTTACAGTGTACAGTGTTTTGGGTACCATGCATACCTATTTTAAATGAAAAAGCAGTTGTTTAGTGGGGAAGGGTAATAGATACAAAGAATCAAAATTCAAAAAATGATTTCAGAGTTAGGTGCACTTGAGGCCAGCCTAATCCACATAGAAGATTCGAAACCAGCCAAACTGTGCCTTTGTGTAATACTTGTACGTGGTAATTATTACTTCTGACAAAAACCTGACGGATTTGTAGAAACAGTAATATTTTTAGTTTTTTTTTTTTTTTCTGTTTGTTTGGAAACAGGGTTTCTCTGCATAGCTCTCGTTGTCTTGGAACTCACTCTGTAGACCAGACTGGCTGACCTCAAACTCGTATCCACGTGTTGTGAGCCACCATGTAGGTGCTGAGGATTGAACCCAGGCCCTCTGCAAAAGCAGCAAATGCTCTTAATCATTGAGGCATCTCTCCACCATTACAAAAAGAGCACACCTTTACCAGGGAGGCAGAGACAGGTGGATCCCTGAGTTCAAGGCCAGCCTGATTTAAACAGCAAATTCCAGGTCAAGGCTACACAGAGAAATTCTGTCTAGAAAAAAAAAACAAAAAACAAAAAACAAAAAAAAAAAAAAAAAAAGAAAAGAAAACAACAAAATCCCAGTCTTTACTGTTGCTTAAAGAACTGTCAAACTGTCTTCAACATATTGCAATATTTAAATATATAAAACACCAAACCAAGCTTAAGATAGCCCGTCCAAGCTCAGGAAACTGAGGCAGGCTGCCTGTAATTCTGTGCCTTCCTGTCTTGGCCTCTTACGCGCTGCAACTACAGGTGTGTGCAGTTTTGTTTGCTTGGTTTATTATGAGATTGAATCTTTTTTTGTTGTTGGCTTTTGCTTTTTTTGTTTTTTGTTTTTTGTTCCCCGCACCCCCACCCCCCAGAGAGGGTTTCTCTGTAGCTTTGGAGGCTGTCCTAGAATTCACTCAGCAGACCAAGCTAGCTCGGAACTCACAGAGCTGTGCGTGTTAAATGCTGGTATTAAAGGCGTGCCCCACCACTGCCTGGATATACTGTCAGTTTTTTTTGCATGAATTTGTTTCAGGGTAGAACATAGCTGACGCTCTGGCATGGTAAACCTCAATGATCAGTTATGTAAGGAACAGAGTCTATAGCGCCACGCCTGGCCCAAAGGTCAACTTGGAGCTATATTAGTGGAACAGAAAATGCAGAGTTTGAAAAGACTAAGGAAGGGAGCATCTTTGACAAAGTCTCTGGTATGAGAATTCCTCCCAAAGTTTTACAATTGTAGATTGTGATTATTTTATTTTATTTTTGTAATGCTAGGGATCATGGGCTTGGCCCTAACTGGACAAGTATTCAACCACTGAGCTACATCTTGATCCCTTGTGTTGTTTGAGATTTGGTTTCCTTAATTAGCTCAGATTGGCGTGGGATCCCTTATGTACCCAGGATAGGTGTTGCTTTCACCCAGAAGGCTGGGATTTCAGGTGTGTGATTGAGACAATGTGCCCACTTCATCCCCTTTGAGATGGCCTCATTCTGTAGCCCAGGCTAGCCTGGACATCACTATGCATCTTGATTGTGTTGCTCTCCTGCTGCCTCAGCCTTCTGAGGGCTCAGCCTGTGTGACCCACCACACTTGGCTCGGGAGTCCTTTTAACACCACACTGCTTTAATTATTATTTACCTAATTTGTTGTTGTTGGAGATTGGGTCTCATGTAGCCCAAGTTGGCCTTGTTTTCATTCTTTGAAGTTTTTCGAGACAGGATTTCTCTATGTAACCATGGCTATACTGGCACTAGCTCAGTACCGTACTGGCATCAAACTCAGGGATCTGTCTCTGTCTGCGGAGTCCCTGGGATTAAAGACCCATGCCACCACAGAGTCCTCCTCCTCCTTCTCCTCCTCCCCCTCCTTCCTTCCTTTTTTTTTTTTTTTTTTAAGACCATGATGGCTGAACTCAGGCTTCCCCCAGTCTCTGGGGTTAAGGCAGTGCACTGCTGTACCTCTGACTTCTACACTCATGTGCTTTATGCTCCTGCTTCTGCTCCTTCTTTGTTGCTCTTGTTGTTTTTGAAGCTGGGTTTCCCTGTGTAACAGTTCCGTCTGTCCTGATATTTGCTGTGCGGTAATGGATGCAGAACTGGTGAGGTGGGGGCAGGAGCAGAGTGGACTTGCCTAAGTGGTGAGGTGAAGCCCCAGGTTTGAGCCCACACTTGAGTCAGAGTGATAGTAAACAAGGTGCACCATCTACTGCTGTCCAAGGGTGGTTCCTTTTCCTTCACTAACTTGTGTGAGACTTTCTGCTACTTACTTTTCTGGGTTTCGTCTCCCTCTTCAGTAAATTAAGCAATCTGGATGATATCATCTCCTAATTCTACAGTGCATGCTTACTTGGAAGTTCATATTATATGCCTAGCATTAAAGCTTAAATCTCTGAGACATAGTTTCTGTAGTGAGTTCACACTTGGGGACTTCAAGGGACAGCATGCAAACCAATTCTTTGGATTTTAATCATAAGAATAAAGCAGTTAGTCATCATTTCTATTTGTCCTTTTGGAATAGATCATCTTCAAACGGCTCTAGTGGCAAAACAATTGACTTAGCCTGTTTAGGAAATACCAGTTTGTCAGCTTTGTAAAGCTGACAAATTGGCTTCCATTGTGAGGTTACACAGAACTTTAAAAGAAAAAAAAAGAGTGTGTGTCAGCCCCAAACACTAACAATTTCCATTTGCCCCACCCTCTCCCATCCTTCAGGTCATTTGGAGCGAGCTTTCACTGGAACTTGCAGTATAGACTAAGCTGGTCTCAGACTCACAGAAATCCATCCCTTCTGTGTCCAAGTGATAGAATTAAAGGTGTGCATCAACAAGTCCATCCAGCTTCTCTCTTTAAAAATGGTATTTAAATTATATTTATTTATTTGTGCCCTGGTGCAAGTATGGAATCTGTTCTCCCACAATGCAAGGGATCACACTGAGATCTCACACTTGGCAGCAAGCACCTTTAGCCCTGAACTATCTCACTGGCTCTCTCTTCCCTTCCCTTTCTCCCTAACAGGGTCTTGCTATGTAGACATAGCCTTGGATTCACTATAACTGAGAAGACTCTAACTCCTGACCTTCTTGCTCCTCCCATATTGTCTAAGTGCTGGAATTACAGGTTTATTTGATGCTGAAGACTGAGAATTCAGGCTTCCTGCATGTTTTTCCAACTAAATTACATCACAGCCCAGATGCATTTCTTTAATGAGACCATTATTAACTAAAATGATCTCATTTAACTAAACAAATACATTTGAAAACCATAGATTTGATCAGGTGTGGGGTTTACCCTCGTAATCCCAGCACTTGGGAACCAGAGGCAGGTGGGTCTTTGTTAGTTCAAGACTAGTTCAAAGCTAGCCAGGGCTACATAAAAAAAGAACCTGCCTGCCTCAAAAACAACAGGAACAATGCAGGGGGCCGGGTGGAATGTCGGGTGGGGGGTGGGGTGGGGGGGAAGGTGGATTGGGGATGAGGGGGTTGGGGAGAGCGGGGTGTGTGTGCTCAGTAGTTACTGACTGCTCTTTCAGAGGACCAGAGTTCAGTTCCCAGCACCCACATGGCAGCTCACAACTGTAACTCCAGTTCCAGGGGACCTGACACCAATGCCCATAAAATCAATTTAAATAAATTAAACAAAGCAAAACAACAACAACAAAAAACACCACAAACAAAAGACAACGAAATTGAAATAGATTGATTATAGAAAACAAAGTGTTGTTCCTGTGATGGACATTTTTATTATTTGTTTGTATGTGCTTGATGTGTATGTGAGGGGGAAGCCAAAGGACAGCTTCGGGGACTGGATTCTCCCTTTCCACCTTTACAAACAGTTCCAGGGATCAAACTCAGGTTTCCAGCCTGTCAAAGAAAGCACTTTTACCCACACCCATCTCCCCACTCTGATCGTTTTGTTGTTCTTGGTGTGGCGTTTAGACTGAGGGTAGCTCTAGCTGACCTGCACCTAGCTATGTAGACCAAGCTGACTTTGAACTCACAGAGACTCACTTTCCTTTGCCTCCAGAGTGCTGGGTTGTGTCACTCTGCTCTCTTTTTTTCCTTAGGGTTTTTGGAGACAGGGTTTCTCTGTGTAGCCCTAGCTGTCCTGGAACTCTCACTTTGTAGACCAGGCTGGCCTCGAACTCACAGAGATTCGCCTGCCTCTGCCTCTGAGTGCTGGGATTAAAGGCATGAGCTGCCACCGTCCGGGTTGCTATTGTTTTTTGAGATAAGGTCTCAGTATGTAGCCCAGTTTGGCCTGGAACTTGTGACTTTCTTCCCTCGGTTTTGTGACATTATATCCATCCTGGAGAGATCATTCCGTAACACCAAATGCCTAAATTTGCCATGTATTTTCCCAAACAAGAAGGTTGTCTCAGAAAGGGGAACCAGAGTGGATTACCACTCATTCCTTACTCAGACCCTGGTTCTTCATATGGAGTCTACCGTGATGCTTCTCAACAATTTACCAGTACCTAAGAGAGGGTAGTCCAGATAAAGATTAAGTTCGCCTTTGGACCTTAACGTACTGGAAACAAGGTGTTTGGGCCAGTCACTGAGTTCAGAAGGAGCCCAGGTTTCATGCTTAGTAAAAGTTAATGAAGCGCGGGATCAATATGGTGTAGTGAAAAGCTTCCTCAAGCTGTCTGCCAGCGGCATACCATCTCTGGTGATTTACAGGTTACTACCATCTCAAGATGTTGGCTGACAAGCTTGCTTGCTTGGAGGCGATGCTCTAGGCTGACTTTAGAAACCCTGCGCAAACTGTACTGGTACGGAGGCAAGGAAATTACGGCACTACTGGCAGTGTAATTACTCTTGGAATATTCTCGGTGGAATCGTTTAGGTCCTCCCTAACTGGCTTCGCGTACTCCGAAGGTTCCAGTTCCAAGGAAAAGCTCTCCTACCACACTGAAGACGCGTTGGGAACAGTAAAAGCGACTAGACTACAATTACCACAAGCCATCGCGGGTCCTAAACATCCGGGACACGGCCCGCAAAGATCCCTGGGTATTGTGGTCTTGCGCTTTGGCAGCGACCCTGTGCCAACGCTAAAATTTCAGCGGAAAGGAGGACCACAACTCCCAGCAATCTTTGCTGCCGTGCGGGGGGTCTTCACGTTCTCGTGGCGCGGCGCAGGCGCTGTGGGTCTTCGGCGCGGACCGCGCAGACTGAATAATAAAAGGGGAGCGGCGAAGAGGCAGGAAGACAGGACCATGTCGAAGGGCCCCGGGCCCGGCGGCTCGGCAGCTTCCTCGGCGCCCCCGGCCGCTACCGCTCAGGTGCTGCAGGCACAGCCCGAGAAACCGCAGCACTACACGTACGTAGAGCCCCCCCCCGCCGCGCGCGCACGCCTGACGTCAGCGGCCAGCGTGAGTCACGCGCGCAGGGAGAGCGCGAGGCTGTCTCTCCCTCCCCCCCCTTCCTTCTCCAGCTCGGCCCAGACCGGTTCCAGCCTGCTGGGGCCGGTCCCAGCTTCCTCAACTGTCACCAACCTCTGGTCGGGCCGTGGGGCGGGAAACTCGGTCCCAGCCTCCGAGTTGGGAAGGCAGCAGCTCGGGTCCCGAGTACACACTTCTCAGGGTAGGCCTTGGAGGCCTGAGTATTCCTAAGACCGTAAAACCACAGTCCCAGGCTCTTTGGGAGCGATGCGTCCACGACATGACAAGTTGAATTCTGTAGCAGCCAGCCCTAGACCTGCCTGGAAGTGACTGTTTGCTTGAAGCCTTCCGTGCGCCCGAGGTCTTTTGTATCTCGAAGGCCTCTTAGGCTGTCCACGAAGATCACCCACGCTTGAATTCCCTTACGCAGTGAAACGTGCAGACACGGAATCACTCTTTGCAGGCTACACTGTAACAGCCCGTGAGGGAGCGACCCCCTAGGGTGCTGAGTGACTGCAGGCCCCTTCAGAATGTGGCAAGAGAGAGGAAGCCTCATACCCACAGTAAATGAGATTGTCAAAATGGAAAACCGCTGAAAAGCAGCTTGTGTGCAAGTTTAGGTTCCTACCATCCTTGCTGTCACCCACAGTAGGCCTAGGTGCTGTGGGACAAAGGCCAACGATGTGGCTTCTCTTGTAAAGCCGTGTTGGCCTCTGTTCCCGGCTGTTATCAGTGCTCCTCGTCCCCGTTAGGTGCCTGAGCGATGTGGGTGTTGGGATGGAGATTTCAGAACCCGAGAGGTTGAGCAACACTCCAGTAAGCCAGGCAAAACATCCATTGGTAATAGAGAAAACTAAAAGCAGGCAGGAACAGCTCTGGCTTGACGCTCAGAAGGCCTGGGAGATGCGATTGGGAACATCGGCTACAGGAAATGTATTGGTTTATTTGAGGGACTCAAATGTTGGCTGACACATAAGCTTCACTGCGGTGTAACTCAGGTTAGCCTTTTAAGTTTGTTGGTCCTTTCTTACTGTAGTTTTCCCCGAAACCTTGCTGTTGCTTTGGTTAAGAAGATCTTAACATTAGAATAATGCCACTTGACTTACCCCGACCTACAGCAGTGTGGTCTTGATTTGCAAATCTGTAAACTTAATTGGGACTAATTTTTGTATTACATTTATTTAATTGCATGTAAACGTGTGGGAACACACGTGCCGTGCACAGGTGTGTAAGTCAGAACAGTTTGAAGGGATTGTTTCTCTCAGCTTGTGGGTTACGGGGGGTTGAACTCGGATGGCTCAGCTTGGTAGCAAGTGCTTTACCAACTGTGTGCCTCCTCAACAGCCTGTGGCGGGGTGTGTGTGCCCTCTCAAGAGGCTGTGGGGAGGGTGTTAGAAACCCTCGGAGGGCTCTACCATTGAGCTGCAGCCTCACTCAACACACTTGTTTATTGGTTAGTTAGTTAGTTAATGCTTTTTGAGCTAGGGTCTTACAAGGTTGCTCGGGCTGGTCTTGAACTCTGCATCCTCCTATCTCAGAGTCCTGAGTAGCTGGGAATTACAAATCTGTGCCAGTGGGCTTCACTGGGAAACTTCTTAATGATCTCTGGTTGCTTGGAGCATGGTTTTCAGTACAATTCCAAACTGACTCGAATAAACCTTGGTTTCTTTGTGTGTGTGTGTGTGTGTGTGTGTGAGAGAGAGAGAGAGAGAGAGAGAGAGAGAGAGAGAGAGAGAGAGAGAGAGAGAGAGAGAGGCCAATTGTGCACTTGGAGATCAGGGAGGACATCAGATCAGACATCTGTCATTTCTTAGTTCCTTAAGGTAGGTTCTTTGGGGCTGGAGAGATGGCTTGGTGCTTAAGAGTACTGGCCGCTCTTTCAGAGCCCTGGGGTCCATTCCCAACGCTGTAGTCTCATGGGGATCCCATGCCTTCTGGTGTGTAGACAAGACACTATATACGTAAAATAAATATTTAAAAAAACAAAAACAAAAACGGTTCTTTTACTGAGCTGAAGCTTGCCCAGGCTGGCTGCCCAATAAGCCCCCAGGGTCCACATCCTCTGACTTCCCAACTCTGGGATTAGGAACATATGTGGCTACGCCTGACTTTTTACCTACTGATGAGGGTTCGAACTCAGCTCCTTGTGCCTGTGCAGCAAACACTCTCAGCCACAGAGCCAACCCCATAGCCATCCTACTTGTTTGATTTTTGAAGGATAAGGTCTTGCTATGTAGCTTTGGCCAGCCTGGAACTCACCATGTTGCTCAGCTGGGCTTCCCACTAGGGATCCTTTTCTCTACCTCATTCTCCACAACTCTAGGATTATAGGATGTGGATTATAGGATGTGTGTTGTCATTGAGATACTATGAGGTTACAGTGGAATGGTTTTCTGTCAGATGGAAACAGTGGACACAGTGTAATTGTCAGTGTCTGCCTTGTGTGCTGGTATGTTTTCACTCTGTAGCCCTGTCTATACTGGAACTCACTGTATGGACCGGACTGGCTTTGGACTCAACAGAGATCCGCCTGCCTCTGCCTCCCAAGTGCTGGGTTAAAGATGTTACCACTATGTCCCAATCAGCATCTGAGTTTAAACAATTATTTTTTTTTTTCTTTTGGAAAATGTTAGCATTTAATTAACCTCCCTGGTTCAAGCCACCAGGACACAGGCGCCTCCAACACCCTTATCTTCTCTTCAGCGCCTCTGCTGAAACATTTGGCTTTCAGGATGGGCTGCTTAGGGAGCTTTCCCTTCCCCAGAACTTTGTAGTAGCCCGTCACACAACATCAATGATGGGAGGGCTCCAGTCTTGTTCTTGGCAGCATTGACCCGTGTCTGCTCACTGACCAGTGTCCACAACTTATCCAGGTTGACAGTCGGCAGAAGCTCTGGTTCCTCTTTAAGTGATAATGCCTCATACCAACTTTCCCAAGGTAACCTGGATGGTATTTGTGAAGTTGATCCTGTGGTGAAGCATGCCTCCAGCATTTCCCAGGAGTCAGTTTTGGTGGCAAGTGCCATCTGAATCATTTCATCAGCTTGAGACAGCTTTTAAATCAACAGGAATTAATGAGGTACCCACACTTAACACACTTAACTGGAAGGTGCAGGTGCTGGAAGGGTTTGTTTCATTTTTTTTTTTTTTCCCCCCTTTGAGACAGAATTTCTCTGTAGCTTTGGAGCCTGTCATGGAACTCACTCTATAGAGCAGGCTGGCCTTGAACTCAAAGAGATCCTCCTGCCTCTGCCTCCCCAGTGCTGGGATTAAAGGTGTACCCCACAATTCCTCTTTTTGTTTTTAAAGATTTATTTATTATGTATACAGTATTCTATCTGCATGAAACCCTGCAGGCAGAAGAGGGCAGCAGATGTCATTTACAGAGGGTTGTGAGCCACCATCAATTCCCATGGCTGGGAATTGAACTCAGGTCCTCTGGAAGAGCAGTTAGTGCTCTTAACCTCTGAGCCATCTCTCCAGCCCGGACTAGATATTTCTCAAGAGTCTTATACATAGCGTAGCCAGGCGTGGCATTCACTATTTGAGATATGCTTGCCTCCGCCTACCTTGCAAGTGTGGCATTACAGGCATGTGCCACTATGCCCACCTGTTTGTTTGTTTGTTTTTAAATTTATTTTATGTGTCCTGATGTTTTGCCTGCATGTTTGTCTGTGTGAGGGTGTCAGACTCTCTGTAGCTGGAGTTAGACAGTTGTGAGCTGTTATGTGGGTGCTGGGAACTTAACTTTTGACCCATGTCTAGCCCCCAAATGTTTTGTCTTTAAAACCTTGTGACGTGTTGGCTTTGGGACAGTTCTGTCAGACACCTAGCCTGCCTGTGACTCATGATCTTCCTGCCCATCTGCCTCAGGTCAAGGTTGCCATTACTTTGTTGTTGTTGGTTTGTTTTGTTTGAGATGGGGTTTTATATAGGAGAGGACGACTCTAAGCTACTACTGACCCTCTGCCTCCATCTCCCAGATGCTGGGGTTACAGATGTGTGACCAGGAAGGTTTTTGAACATCCCTGAAACCAAAGGTACACAGAGAAACCCTGTCTCTAAATAAATAAATAAATAAAAAAAATAAAAAAAGTTTGGTTGAAAGGAAGGTGTCTTTTTGTTATTTTTCTTTTTTCTTTCTTTCTTTTTTTTTTTTTTTTGTTTGTTTGTTTTTGAGGCAGGGTTTCACTGTATTGCTTTGTATCCTGTCCTGGAATTTATTCTGCAGACCATGGTGGCCTTGAACTCACAGAGATCCTCCTGCCTCTGCCTCCTGAGTACTGGGACTAAAGGTGTGTGCCATCGATGCTTGGCTGTTTTTGTTTTTTTGAGACAGGGTTTCTGTGTAGCTCTGGCTGTTGTGGAGCTCGCTGTGTAGACCAGGCTGGCCTGGAATTCAGGGGCCTCACCTGTAAGTGCTGGTGTGCTACTATGAAGTTGAGGAGGGTTCAGATATTAGTTCCTTTGTTACGTATGAGGACGTATGCTTCAAAGAAGATCTCTGTGGGAGTCCTTCAACTTTGTTGATTCGCAGACTTGTTAATGCTCTTCATACAGGAAAGTGAAACTCTAGTTTCTGAAAAGGTTTTAGGATGATTCTGTCTATAATCCATCCATCTATCATATTTGAAACACGGTCTCGCTGTATAGCCCTGGCTAGCCTGGAATTCTCTGCATAGACCAGACTGGCCTTGAACTCAAATCTGCTTGCCAGTGCTGGGATTGAAGGCATGCACTACACTACCACACCTGTCCTATAGGTGATTTCTTAGAAGAGAAATGCTCTGTAATTGTGTGTATGCAGACTTCACCTGAATTGAGAACGCATTTCTTTTGTTGTAGTTGTTAATTTGTGTTTATTTCATGTGGGGCTGCCACATGAAATGTGACAGCTTTTGAGAGTTGGGGGTTCTCTGTCTACTGTGTGTGTTTTAGAGGCTGAATTTAGGTTTAGACTTGGCCATGGGCACCACTCTGAGCTGTCTCCCCAGCCCAGGCGTGGTTTCTTGAGCTTTATTCAGGAAAGTGGCTAAGGATTAGCTTAGTTGGTAGAATGACTGCCTAGCATGCATAAAAAGGAAGGCAGCCAATTTGTAGTTTTAGTACCCAGGAGGTAGGCAGGCAGATCAGAAGTTCAAGGCCAGCTGGGTTACATGAAACTGTAGAGGGGGAAAAAAAAGACGTGTGTGAAAGAGAATAGCGTTCCATCGGTAGCTGTTTTGAGGCAGTTTTGTTGATTGCTACATTACTGTTATGAATTTTACTTGATTCCACCTGATTGTGTTTTGAAAAATTCAGGAAGTGAACATGTATTTAAACCACTATTGCAGACTCCAATAAAACCATACATATTATTGGCGTTCAACTATGGCCGACATAAGTCACTTGCTGAAGGAGTTGTGACACCAGAGAGGATGAGCTAATTTACCAGGATTCCTTTTTTGACCTTATTTACTCGTTTACCAAATCACATTCATTTTCTTTGAACAAAAGGGCTTATTGTGGCCTTAAATCAGGCTCTCCAGATCCCATTTGTAAGTATTGAGTGCCCACACTGAGACTAGACTCTTGAGCCTGGCACCTGTTAACTGCTATATCTAAAGTAATGATTAAAGTTCACGTTTGCTTAATGGTTAAGTTTTTTTTGTTTTAATCTAGCTATGTTAGACCCTAAAGAAGGCTTCCCCTCAGTCCATATGCATCTGCTTTGACTGGTGGTTTCTGTCATCCTACAAAGACTGACTTATTGGTGAGGGCAGCTGGACAACTCTGAGAGCAACTTAAAACAGTGCATCTTGGGCACACCCTGTAAGGACTTCTCTGGAGATAGTGCCCCATGTAAGTGCAGAAAACACGACACCCTCCTGGACCTACTGCTTCCCGCTTCCAGAACCCAGATGCCTGAGATGAGGCCTCCATGTGTCTTAGAAGCCATGTGCATACTTAGGTCATTGGAGCCCTGCATCCTGAGCAGCCCGTAGGCAGGCTTTCTTGCTAGACCTTTGTCTGGCTGTGAAAGCAGAGCCACTCCACAGCTCCCCTTGCCGTACTGGAAGTGGGAGAGAAAGGCCCCTTGTGTGCTTCCAAACTGGACATTTGTTTAATAGTTAAAGGGGATTTCCCCCCCAGATTCCAGATGTATGAGTGCTCTATCTGCATGTATGACTTTATGCCAGAAGAGGGCATCAGATCCCACTACAGGTGGTTGTGAGCTGCCATTTAGTTGCTGGGAATTGAACTTGGGCCCTCTGGAAGGGCAGCCAGTGCTCTTAACCTCTGAGCCATCTCTCCAGCCCCGTTATTATTCTTTTATCCAACTTATGTTTGATCCTAAAGAAGGGTTCCCTGCTATTGAAGTACATCTTCTATATTTTCAAGTTGCAACTATGGACAATTGTGGCTAATCCAAGTATACTACCCTTCACCCCTTTATTTTTATTTTTTCTTATTTTACATATGGATCCCAGTTCCCTCTCCCTCCAATGCCCCCAACCCCCTCACCCCTTTTTGAGACAGGATCTCTACATGTAGCCCTGGCTGTCCTGGAACTTACTTTGTAGACCAGGCTGGGCTGGTACTCACAGAGATGCACCTGCCTCTGCCTTCTGAGTGCTGGGATTAAAGGCATGCGTTACCATGCCTGGCCTCTGTCTTCTTTAACGTGGATGAATTTGAGGTACACTCATGTTATAGGAAAGTGGATGCTGAAAGTAAATTTTTCTGCCATTCTTAGCTAATATATAAAGTTATATTGGCCTAGTTATTAAAAATGGTAAGGATTTTGGTTTGGTGTCAGCTAGACATGCAGCAGTCCATAGCATAGTCTATAGATTCACTCTAGCCAATCTTATTTAAATATCAGGACATAGACACCAGGAGAAGCATGGGTAAAACAGTTCATGAGATTTGTTTTTTGTTCACTGGGAATATTCTGAAATTACATAGCTAAGATGATTATACTTCTTTCTTTTCCTTTTGAGACAGGATCTCTCTACATAGCCTTGGCTGTTCTGGAGCTTACTGTCACAGAGATCTGCCTGCCTGTAGACCAGGCTGACCTCGAACTCAGAGCCCCGCCTGCCTCTGCCTCTGAGTGCTGGGAGTAAAGGCTGTGCCGCCATACCTAGTTCATTATAACATTTTCAAACTTCCCTCCCATCTCCCCCACTGCACACTACCCTGTCCCCCCCCACCTCCTTTTAGACATTGTCTCCGTTAGCTTAGGCTGGCCTCACACTGCCATTGCACTGTTTCTCACCTTGCCTTCTGGTCTTCTGCCCCACCTGAGTGCACCGCTGTGTGTGTTTTCTGTGATCCTGTGTATCTAGACAAGTACTTGACCAACCCAGGCACATTCCCAGCCCAGTGACTGCACTGTAACGTACACCAACTGTACGTTAATGGGTTCAAACTGTGTGAACTTTATTTTTGAATAAAACTTACTACCACACAGTTGAATAAAACTTCTGAGCATATGACTTGCCAAGGCTCAGCAGCCTTCGGTTCAGTATGAGAAAGCTTGTGATTTCAGGAAGCTCCACAGTGCTGCTCTCCCGGTCAGCACCTGCCCACCCAGATGTGGGGAGGCTACAGCTTTGCAGCTAAGATTCTCACAGCAGGTTTGAGAAGCCTAGTGGTTAATTGTGTTGTTTGTGAACTGACAGCTCCTAAAAGGAAAAAAAAATGGCTTTATGGAATGAACTGGGTTTTCTTCCTAGGGTGGAAGGGGTGGAGGGAATGTTTGCTGAAGGGAAGAGACAACAGTGGGATGGCTGTTCAGGGCTGCAGGGCGGCCCATGTGTCCAGGCGTCCAGGTTGGTCTAATGGCTCTATCTTGATTCGTTGTAGTAACTACAGCAAACTTTTTATCATTTCTCTGCAAAATACCTCAATTTTCACCCCTTTTTTCTTTGCTCATGTGTAGAATTTGACAACAGTATCAAGAACTGAGGAGAAAGAGAAGATGGAGAAGAATCTAGCATGTAAAAAATGTCATAGTATTCTGTGTGTGGTGACCTTTTTCCTGTTGGTGGCAAGATTTGTTTAGGAGCTAAAGAAGAAAATGAGGCCTATGACAGTTGCATCATGTCATACTTGAGTTTGTCAAACATGGCCTCCCTGTCTACTTTCTATGCCACAGTTTGCTTCCCATGCTCAGCATTGACTCATTGTTTCCCGTCAGTATTTGAAACACTGCATGGCCACCAGCAGTCCTGAGAGACTGGCTTCTTGTGAGGAGTGGGAGGTTCAGGGCTTACCCTTCTATGGAAATCTGGTCTATTTTCAAAGCAGTTGTCACACAAGAGAAGTAGATGTGCTCCAGAGAAAAAGTTGATTAAATCCCTGTATATGGTGTGTTGTTAATTAAAATTTTAACTAGTTTTTAATGTCTTAGTTTTTATTAATTTTGTTATTTACTATGTCTTTTGATGTTAGTTTATTTGCGTGGTGTTGGTTATGTGCTGATCTGACTCTTTAGGCTTGTGTGAGTAAAGTCTGTTTAAACATAGTATAAATCAAACCAGGCAGTGGTGGCACATGGCTTTAATCCCAGCACTCAAGAGGCAGAGGCAGGCGGACCTCTGTGAGTTCTAAGACAGCCTGGTCTACAGATACAGAGCTAGTTCCAGGACAGCTAGGGGCTAGGGCGGTTACACAGAGAAACCCTGTCTTGAAAAACAAAACAACAAAAAAGCCAAAAAACATTGTATACATCAGAAATCAATTCTTGCATTTTCTATTTGAAAATTCACATGTTTTACCATTGATGTAAGAGTTCTCTGCAGTGATATACAAAGTGCACACCAAATGCCTAGCAGGGAGTGTGTGTTTCAGGGTACCGCCTGTCCCTCCCCCTGCCTCTCCCCTTTCCTTCCTTTGTCTGGTTCTATAGACTTGCTTGGCTGGCCTGCAGTTTGCTATATAGACCAGGCTGGCTCCAACCTCCTGAAGATCCACCTGTCTCTGCCACCTGAATACGAGGGAGGGTTAAAGGTGTGTGCCACACTGACTCTTGTTTTCTTTTACTAAATTGTGGTATTGTGTGGCCTGACACACATGCTGCGTTGACACACTCAGAGCAGCATCATGGGCACCTGTTTGGTGCTACTTGTATTTTCCTTTCACTCACTTCAAGCACAGTTAGCAGTCAGCAGGGTGGTTAAGGGGTCAGTTTCACAGCCATGTCAGCTGTGCCTGGCCCTGCTCTGCCTGATGTGCAGCTTCCTGAGAACAGCCACAGGGCAGGTTGCTGTGAGCTTAGAGCCACCTGGAGCTGGGTGTGGTGTGCTTGTGTATCTCAGCAAACGTCGCAGCAGAGAGCAGTTCCTGGCGATCACAGTCTTGGACTCACTGGACTCTCAGACTCACTGGAGAGCACTTAGACAGTCCCCTGGTACTGGGTACCGGATGTACTCCTTTCCAGGGCTGTGCTCAGCCCAAGTCTCCTTTCAGCTGCCTTGAGACCTCATTCAGTAGCCTTAATTGGGTGCCTTCCTTGGCAGCCTCCGCACCAAAGTGGGTGGGGCCCACAGGGTCCCTGATCAGTGTCTCAGCACAGCCTCGGCCTTCTCTGTACATCTCCAGCTCCGCAGAGCTCTGTTGGAGGCCTGGGTCTCAGGTGCTGTCTAGGCTAACCTACTGTAGTAGGGCCAAATACTTGGTTGGTTAGGGAACAGTATAGTAAGTAAGTTTAAATATATGTACCAAAGTGCTGCTAAAATTAGGGATTTTTCAGAGCAGCTATGTACAGAAATACTTAGTAAAGTCAAGGTCTGGGGAGAGTGAGCCAATGTTTTGTGACTCTATTGCCCTCAAGCGCTGTGGGCAATTCTTTTGTTCTGTGTTTGTCTTTGAGACAGGATCTCTGTGTAGGCCTGGTTGTCCTGGAACTCACTGTGTAGACCAGGCTAGCCTTGGACTCACAGAGGTCTGCCTACTTCTGCCCTCTGAGTGCTGGGACTAAAGGTGTATGCCGCCATCACCTGGTATTGTTATGTGATTTGATTATGATTATATGTATATAAAAATACTGTTTGTTTTGTTGTTGGGACAGACTCTCAGTTTAGGCCACAATGATCTGGAACTTGTCTGTAACCCAGGCCTGTCTGACCGTGAACTCACAGTGATTTGTCTGTCTTATCTAGAGGCATGACCCTCACACCTGGCTGTGATGGCTCTTTACTTAGGTGCTCCAGGGCTTCTGAGGAGTTGACTGGGGAACAGTTCTTAGTCTGCTTAGTTCTCAGATTTTGTGCTGGGACTGAGAGTCCTGTGCTCCGTGACCAACTGCCATCAGACTTGTCGGACAGAGGCAGGATGGAGTTTACTGGAAGCAGCTGCGCATGTCTGCTGAAAACTCAGCATCTTAAGGTTATAAGGTTCACACTTGTCATCCCCTCTGCAGAAGACAGAGAGGCAGGAGGCTATACTGGCAACTTAGTGGAACCCTGTTTCAAAAACAATGGGCCCGATTGGCACTCACCTTTAATCCCAGCACTCGGGAGGCAGAGGCTGGCGGATCTCAGTGAGTTTGAGGCCAGCCTGGTGTACAGAGTGAGTTCCAGGACAGGCTCCAAAGCCACAGGGAAACCCCGTCTAGAAAAGACAAACAAAAAGTAACAAGTGGTGCTGGCACACACCTTAATCCCAGCACTCAAGTTAGAGGCAGGGGGAATCTCTGAGTTCCAGGCCAGCCAGGACTACACAGTGAAAACTTGTCTCAAAAAAAAAAAAAAAAAAAAAAAAAAAAAAAAAGGAAAGAAAGAAAAGAAAAATTTTATATTTCATTTCAGTCCATGAAAGGTGGAAGTCAGTGACTTCTAAGGTTTTGTCCTGATTGGAAACTATTTTCCTGTTAGTGCAAAATAAGACAGTAAAGGAAACATGGGAAATTCTGAACACATACTTTGATGCATGGTTAATAGATTGTACAGTTTCAATAATGGCTTATGCTTGAGTTTAGAAATCTCTCTGATTTAGTGAGTTGAAAGTAGCTTTTATTTATTTATGTGTATGAATACTTGCCTGAATGTATGTTAAGTACACCATGTTTGTGAGTTAGATCCTCGGGAACTGGAGTTATAGATGGTTTTGAGCCACCATGTGGGTCCTGGGAATCAAACCCAGGTCCTCTAAGAATAGCCAATGTGCTGGATGGTGGTGGCACACACCTTTAATCCCAGCATGCAGGTGTCAGATGCAGGTGAATCTCTTGAGTTCAAACCAGCCTGGTGTACAAAGCAAGTTCCAGGACAGTCTCCAGAGCTACTGAGAAACCCTGTCTCAGGGAAAAACGAAATAAAACAAAATATCCAGTGCTCTTAATTACTGAGCCACCTATCTCTCTAGCTTCAAAAGTAGTAAATGTCTGTATCTTTACTTTAAGTAAGTGCCTGTGGATGTTTAACCTGCATTTATGACATCATCAGGTCCACGCATGGTACCTGCAAAGATTAGAAAAGGGAGAGGAATCCCCTAGGAATAGAATTGAGCAGTTGTGAGCTGCCATGTAGATGCTAGGAATTGGACCTCGGCCCTCTGGAAGAGCAGCCAGTATTCTTAACTGCTGAGCCATCTCTCCAGTCTCCCAAAAGTAGCTTTCATTTTTCTTACTATTATTTGTTTGGTTTTTGGTTTTTCAAGACAGGGTTTCTCTGTGGCTTTGGAGCCTGTCCTAGCTCTTGTAGACTAGGCTGGTCTCGAACTCACAGAGATCCTTCTGCCTCTGCCTCCAGAGTGCTGGGACTAAAGGCGTGCACCACCCCCGCCTGGACTTATTATTTGTGGTGCGTCCATGCATCTATGTGTGCTTGTGCGACAGGGAGGCTCATGTGGTCATCAGAGGACAACTTTGTGGGGCAGTTGTCTCCTTCAGGGACAAGTCCCTTCATCCACTGTGCTATCTTGTGGGCCTAAAAGTATCCTTTTAAAAATGGAGTTTATCTCTTGTCTTATGGGAATTGTCTCTGCATTGCGCTCCAGTCCCATGTGCTAAGTCTGAGTTGCACTGTAGCACTTCTCACAGGGTAGAGGGCTGGGTGCATCTTTGCAGTGGCATCATGAGATGAGCCTGTTTATGGGTGAGTGTTTATTCCTTGATGCTTGTATTCAGAGAAAATGCATATATTGTTTTGTAGTCAAAGTCTCTACTGGATTCTTACAGGTTTGTTGTTGAGGCATGTATATGACAGTAGTATGAACTGAGCAGCTGTTCCCTGAACTCCAAAAGCATAAAACTTTGGCCACAGACACGACATCATAAGTAGAGGGTTGAACTGATGCCTCATTCAGTAAAGTGCTTATCTCTTAAGCATGAGGGCCTGGGTTTGAATCTTTAGGATCCAGATAAAAAGCTAGGCATGGCAGTACATGCCTGTAATCCTGTAGCTGGGATGTGGAGACAGGAGGGTCCTGGAGCTTGTTGAGTTCCAGGGTTAGCCAGAACCTCTGTCTTTAAAAAAAAAAAAAAAGCTGGAATGAAATAGAAGACACCCAAAACCAACCTCTTTCCTCCACATAGTACACGTGTACACACACACACACACACACGTACACACGTACATACGTATGTACGTACGTGTAAGTACAAAAATACAGAAACATTAGAACCAAGTGGGAAGTTTTTCTCCTCATTCTATGTAATGGATTGCAGGTATGGATGGGCAGGGTGATATATATCTGGTTAACAACGCTGATATTTACAAAATGTAAGTGAAACGTAAATTAATTTTGTGAATAGAGTTATGTTCCCCATGATAGCTGAGTGTGTAGATACCCAAATTCAAAAAGTTCTAAAGTAATGTTCATCTCAAGCATTTCATATAAGGTATATTCCACTCATAAAGGAAATATGCATAGCAGGATAAAAACTTTTAGAAATGCCTAGGGTGGCTCTGAGTTGTAGCTTAGTGGTAGAGTAGTAGCCTACTACATACATGTAAGGCCATGCCTTCTTCTGCAGCATTCCCACTGCAGGGGAGCTAACTGATAGCTGGAAAGCAAGTTGCAAGTTAGACTTCTCAGAAGTGGCATCCAAAGGATTCATTCCCACTCAGTCCACCTTTGGTGGCTTCTGCAGGTCAGGAGTGAGACTTGAGCAAAGACAGAGATGCTCTCTGGCCACAAGCACTGCAATGCTGAGTCAAGAGAGACCGAGCTGGAAAAACAATGGGCTGGCTGGCTGGCACTAGGAGTGCCAGGCTGAGGCGGTGCCGCTAAGCTGGGCCTGAGGAAGATGCGCGAGCCCTATTAGGAAGTGCCGTGTATCTGACTTGGGGCAGTAAGAGTGGAAGTGTGGCTTTAAATGATCTGTTGCCTCTGTCCTTACACAGGGACTCCTGTCATGAGGAGCTGTCTGCATGTGGCACTGTAGATATTTCTGCGTCAATCGTGCAAGCTTCATGTACATAGCTTCTATCCCGAGGGGCTTCTTTTCATGAGAAAACGCCTGAAGTCAGGGACCACACATTCGCCTTCTCCCCATCTCCTGTGTTCTCACCAAGATGCTGATACCAAACTTTGTGATTTGTTTTGTTATTGAGACAGAGTTCACTAAATAGTCCTGGCCTGGAATTCTCTGTTGTAAAGGCTGGCTTCCAACTCAGAGATCTCCCTGCCTCTGCCTCCTGAATGCTGAGATGAAAGGTGTACAGCACCAAGCCTGAACTCAAATGTTCTGTTTCAGCTGGGCAGTGGTGGCACATGCCTTTGATCCCAGAATTCAGGAGGCAGCAGCAAGTGGATCTGTGAGTTCAAGCCCAGCCTGGTCCACATAGTGAATTCCAGGACAACCAGGGCTACACAGAGAAACCCTATGTTGAAAAAGAAAAACAAAAAAATTTAGGGAGGGAGGGGTTGTTTTTAAGACAGGGTCTCACTGTATAGAACAAGCTGACTTCAGACTCAGAAATCTACCTGCCTCTACCTTTGTCAAGTGGTGGGGTTAAAGATGATTCCACTGACCCCTGTCACACTTTTAGAAGCACCAAAATTAATTTTGCAAATAAAAACACTGGAAGTTATCTAGTGGTAGCACGGCTTGCACTCATTATCCTAGCTACTTGGGAGTCCAAGAATGATTGCCTAAGCCCAGGACTGTAAGGCCAGCCTGGGCAAAAGCAAGACCCTGTCTGAAGAGAACGTTAAAATACAGGATGCCAGCTAGATAGAATCACAGGTCCCCAGTGTATATTCCTCAGGGTTAGTGTGTCTCGTGCAATATGCAGGGGGAGTCTCTTCAGAACTTTGTGTGAGCGTCTTACCAAATATCTGTGCAGGTGATAATACTAAAGATATCTCAGGACAGGGACACTTTACAAATGGGCACCAAAGCTAGTGTCTCCCCTAAGAGCATGTTTTTGCCCTGAACCCATAGTGCCAGCTTGGTTGCTGGTATAGGGGAGGTCTTTGGGGGTGGGCAAGTGTATGTGGGCAGCGGAGAATCACAGATCCTAGGGGTGGCTGCTTCTGCTCTTGTGAATAGCCCTGGCCCTATGATTAGTGGCTTGGCCTGGGAAACCTCAGATGACTCAGCCAAGCTGCTGCTGAACACTACAGCTGGCCTCTGCCACACACAGGGTTCATGTGGCCTGTGGCTCCTGCCTTTCATGCCAGTGGGAACTTAGATGATGTGATATGTCTAAAAGCTGAAATCTAGCCTCAGCCCTGGACCGCTCCTGTCCCGGTGGGACTGGCACTCTAGAACAGGCCCTCGAGGCTTGGTGGCATTTTCCTGGGAATCGAGGAGCTTTGTTCTGCTCCTGGCTTGCCTGTCCCTCATAGACTGTCTCTCTGCAGGTACCTGAAGGAGTTCCGCACCGAGCAGTGTCCACTCTTTGTGCAGCACAAATGCACACAGCATCGGCCATACACCTGTTTCCACTGGCACTTTGTGAACCAGCGGCGACGCCGGTCCATCCGCCGTCGAGACGGCACCTTTAACTACAGTCCAGACGTCTACTGCACCAAGTACGACGAGGCTACGGGCCTCTGCCCAGAGGGCGACGAGTGAGTGCCCTGCCAGCTCCTTCTGGGTCAGACACCCTCAGAGTAAGCGTGGTACATCCCAGGAAGCTAGCCGAGGCTCCTGCGGGAGGGCTGGCTACAATCTATAGGTCAGACTTGGGCCCACCCTTGCCCTAGCTTAAAGGTACAGCTGTAAATGGGACTGGCTTTCATTTCCTCTGCCTATTACATGAAAATCAAAAATCAGCCTTTTCTCCCACTAAGCCCACAGGACCACATTTGAACAAGGATGAGGCTCTGGGCTTTCTCTGGCCCTCCATGCCCTGTCCCCCTCTGCTGCACACTCCTATGCTGTCCCCACTGTGGTGGCACTCAAGGCTCAGTAGTTTCCCTGTTTGCTGATCATTGTTTGAGGTAGGGTCTCATAACGAAACCCTGCGTGGCCTGGAACTCACTGCATAGGCCTGGCTAGCCTCAGATTCACAGAGATGGACTGCCTCTACCTCCCAGGGGCTGGCTTGAAGGCATTTGCCACCACCCCTAGCTTGTTCGCTAATTTTATTAAATGTCTTCATAATTTCTGTTGAGGAATTGAGTGTACCACTGGTAACAGGTGAGGTAGCCTTGCCTGTCATTGTTTCAGCCTCTCCGGAAAGTGCTGGAAGCAGGTCCGGGGTCTGTTGTACAGCATGCTGAACTTTCCCTACAGTGGCTGACCTTTTCCACAGCTTGTGGGGCATGTGTGCAAGTTTCAAGGTTGATTGTTGGAAGTCCCTGCATTGCATAGCATTTATTATCCAAATATCTGTTCATCCAGAAGTATGTCCCTTGAAGCAGCTACAGGCAGCGGCCTGGGGTGCCACCCCCTTCAGATTTCAGCAGTCAAACACAGAGCTGCTGGCCACAGCATTCATCATTGTCCTCCTCAGTCTACCTACTGCCACTGTACCCTCTGGCTCATGGTGACAGCCTTCAGCAGCTGGCCTCTGGAGGCAGAGTTGACTGACTTCTATTGCTATGTTCCAGGTGCCCATTCCTGCACAGGACCACAGGGGATACTGAACGCAGGTACCACCTTCGTTACTATAAAACTGGAATCTGCATCCATGAAACAGACTCCAAAGGCAACTGCACCAAAAACGGCCTCCACTGTGCTTTTGCCCATGGCCCACATGACCTCCGCTCCCCTGTTTATGACATCAGGTAGGCTGGTGCTGGGCCAAGAGGAGGGGCAGGCAAAGAGCTCAGCCCCTGCTGCTGCTGACTTCAACAAGACAGAAGAGTGATGCCCTGTTTCCCATTCCCTCATCCCCCTCCCTCCCTCTCTGTCCTGTGCTTTTCCCCCAGGGAGCTCCAGGCTATGGAGGCCTTACAGAATGGCCAGACTACAGTCGAGGGCAGCATAGAAAGCCAGTCCGCCGGAGCTGCAAGTCATGCCATGATAGAAAAAATCCTCAGTGAGGAACCTCGGTGGCAAGGTACAGCACCCTCGGGGGCCACAGCTGGCTCGAAGCCGTCTGCTGCTTCCCCAGCTAAAGGCAGCACTTTCGTTAGGAGGGTCTGGCCTTTGTCACCCCACTTGAGAACTTTATTTCCACATTTGTTTTATGTGCATCAGTATTTTGTCTGAATGTATTTCTGCACATGTGCATGCTTATGGATGGTTGTTATCCACTCTGGTGCTGGGAACTAAACCCAGGTCCTCTATAAGAACATCAAATGCTTTTAACCACTGAACCATTTCTTTAGTCCATCCCACCCCTTCATCTCATGTTAAACCCATTATTCAAGAACACTTTTAAGGGAGTTTCCAGATAGATGGCATTCCCAGGATTCCCTTGGGCTTTCGCGTATACACTCATCCATGCATTTTCCCTCCTGATGCATGCCCTGGCCTGTAAAGAAGGTGGCCTGGTCATGTCCTGCATGGAAACCTTAGCCCGGGACCCCTTCCCAGGAGCTCATCCATGCCTTCCCTGCACTCTGCTCGGCTGTTGCTGGGGTGCTCCGGCCCTGTTCCCTGACCCCTGACCCCTGCCCTCTGACCTGTGCAGAGACTGCTTATGTGCTGGGGAACTACAAGACAGAGCCATGCAAGAAGCCCCCACGACTTTGTCGCCAGGGCTACGCCTGCCCCTACTATCACAACAGCAAGGACCGGCGGCGGAGTCCCCGGAAGCACAAATACAGGTCCTTTGTCACCAAAAGGCCAGCCATGGGAGGGAGGAATGGCAAGGAAGGGTTATGGCTGAGGCTGCTACCGCCATGGCTCTTAAGGAGGTGGGAGGACAGGGCCCCTTACAAAGGAGGGCCACACAGGGTGATGGAATGGCGGGGGCCCTGTTGGCTCCTGCATGAGACCCGTCCATTTCTGAGTCTTCAGGGTGTGTGCTGGCATAGGGCCAGGCCAGTGTGGGAAGTGTGTGGTTGTGGCCTGACTCTGGAACTGTCAGAGGTTCAGTGCCTGGCTGAAGGGACCAAAGCTGTGTTGTGTCTTCCTTGGTGATGTGGCCCTGGGCCAGAGGGACAGTCTGACTTAGTACCCTAATGGAGAGCCTTCCTGTCTAGCTGATCTTTCCCAGTCCTGCACTTGAACTTGTGAGGCAGGGAGACCAGAGAGGGTCCTGCACAAGGACTCAGGTGGCACTGTGCAGGGCCCAGTCTCATCCTCACATGCCACTGTCTGACCCTTCTCATTGGACCAGGTCATCTCCATGTCCAAACGTCAAACATGGGGACGAGTGGGGAGACCCCGGCAAGTGTGAAAATGGAGACTCCTGTCAGTACTGCCACACCCGCACAGAGCAACAGTTCCACCCAGAGGTAGGCCTTGAGAGGACGGGCGGCAGGAGAGAGGCTGGGAGACGGGCGGGCGAGGAGGAGAGCATGTGACGGCGCTAGTCCAGAGGAGGGATTTGTGGGTAGTACCTCAGCGTGCGGCCCCCTTGCTGCGAGCTCACCTTTCCTCAGTTCTCCGCTTCCAGTTTGTTTCCTAGCCCACCCAACAGAAGGTGTGCATGGACAGGGTCTGATAGTCGGGCCATTCTGGACTCTGTGCTGCTTATAGTATTTACACTCTACTGAGCGCTGTGGGTCGGAGGCCCGGGACGGGGACAGCGCCTCCCTGATGTAGTTCTTCCTGCATGGTGTTAGTTTACTGCTGCTTCTGTGGTGTCTGTGCCTGCCCTGGTTCCTTGGAAGCCAGGATACGGTGGCATACAGACAGCCTTATGTGGCTGTGACGGCACAGTAAACAGTTAGACCCAGCGCAGATCAGGTTCCCCATGGGAGTTTTGAAAGTGATTCTGGGCCGGGAGGTGGTGGCGCACGCCTTCAGTTCCAGCACTCAGAGGCAGAGGCAGGCGGATCTCTGTGAGTTCGAGTCCAGCCTGCTCTACAAGAGCTAGTTCCAGGACAGGCTCCAAAGCCACAGAAAAACTCTTGTCTCAAAAAGCAAAACAAAAAAGAAAGAGACGCTCTGCTTCCTGGGAGCTTCCTGGGATCTTGGCTCACTTAATGCAAGGAGGTATGCCCATAGGTATCCCCCCAGTCAGCTCCTTTGTGATGACCTGTGACTGCAGGAGGGTGTTGGTGGTGTAGGCTGCTCTCATCAGTGTGATGGTGTGCCTGTCACCCCAGTACATGAGACAGTGAGGCGGGATGGACGGTTATGAACTGAAGGCAGGCATAGGCTGTGTGTCAGGACCCTGTCCCCAGAAAAAGAAGTTGGTGGACGTGGGGGAGTTGAAAAGGAGAAAGCGGAGGGGATTCCATGCTAGCCCTGCCTCAGTGAAAGAGTGTGCCTGTGGTTGAGCTTGCCCTGTTTCTGCCCTGCACCTCCAGATCTACAAATCCACCAAGTGCAACGATATGCAGCAATCGGGTAGCTGTCCCCGAGGACCTTTCTGCGCTTTTGCCCACATAGAACGTATGTACGCAGTCCCCGTCTTCCTTTTCCTCCCATCACCACCTCTGCTGCGGCTCAGGCATGGGAACAGTCCCTAACAGTACCCTGTGCACAGGAATCTTTGTTAGAGTCCCTAGCCACTCTGAAACTCACCCCGAATCCCCGGTGCAGGCGCTTCCAAGAGCCTGAGATAGACTGGGAGACCCCCTGCCCTGCTGGGTAGTAAGTCCCAGGCGAAACTGAGGCACCAAACATTAAAAGCAACTTGAGATCCTAATCAGCCGCCCTGTGTCACCCATGAACATGGAGCAGAGCCCTCTATCAGAGTATATAAGAGGGCCCCCATAAGTCATTGAAGTTTTGGGTAACATGCTAAAGAGAGAGACAGACAGGTTAAATTAATTTCAGTGTTTTTACTTAGTTCAGTATAAAAATGATATAATTGAGTGTTGGGGCGCACGCCTTTAATCCCATCACTCAGGAGGCAGAGGCAGGTGGATCTCTGTGAATTTGAGGTCAGCCTGGTGGTTTACAGAGTGACAGGCTCCAGAGCTACACAGAGAAACCCTGTCTCAAAAAAAAAAAAAAAAAAAAAAAAAAAACCTGCCTCAAGATAAATAAAAGCATCAAGCTGTTTACCATCGTTGTGCCGAGTCTCAGAGAAAGGATAGTCATTTTAACCTCTGCAGCCATGTCAGTTCAAGTCAGCTCATTTCAAGTGCTCAGCACAAGTCTGGAGCTCCACGTTTGGCTCAGGCCTCTCTTCCAGCATGGCGTGGGGTGCTGAGTTGATGCCTGTCTTACCTGCAGATCAGGCCTCTGCTTCTCACCCTGTCTAGGTTCAGCTCTGCATGAAGAGAGAATAAACAGAGCTCTGGGAGGGGGACATGGAGGGCACAGAGGTAGCTGGCAGTTATAGGTCCTGGGACCACCCACGTGCAGCCGCGCAGAGAAGTAATAGTTTGGGTTCTATGCAGTGGGGTTGAAATGAGCTCTTCTGACCCTCTCTGTTACCTTAGAAAACTCCCATGCCCTTTCTACCAAGTGAAGCCCATCCTATTACTTGTATTTGTAGTTGATTGTAGAAGGTACACTGCCAATGGAAATAGTAACTCCTCCCCCTTGGTGGCAGGGACATATCTGGCCTTCTTTAGAAGATATATTTGCAGAGACAGACCTGCCTTGGGAGCCTTCTGACCCCTATCCTCTCTTGCAGCGCCACCCTTAAATGATGACATGCAGCCTTCCTCAGCTGTATCCAGTCCCACCCAGCCAGGTCCTGTTTTGTACATGCCATCTGCTGCCGGAGACTCGGTCCCTGTGAGCCCCTCCAGCCCGCATGCCCCTGACCTCAGCGCCGTACGTGCCTGTCCTGGGGAGTGGGTGGGCGCCTTGCCTGCCCAGGAACAAGCTCCTGCCTCTCCTCTGTCCCAGGAGCTTGAGGCCCTAGTATTTGTCTTGGGGCTGAAGGCAGGGAGGTGGGGTGCAGCTTTAGAGCCTGTGGTGGTCAGCCTGGGCAGGGCCAGGGTAAGCCTGTCACTGCTGTCTGTCGGGTCCCTGAGTGCTTACTGGTGCCTATTGACCACAGCTCTTTGAAGCGGGGTTGCCCACCACCCACCTGTCCTCTTCTGCAGCTCCTCTGTAGGAACAGTGGCCTGGGCAGCCCATCTCACCTCTGCAGCTCCCCACCAGGCCCCAGCAGGAAAGCCTCAACCCTGGAGGGCCTGGTCTTTCCCGGGGAGTCCAGCCTTGCTCCTGGCAGCTACAAGAAAGCTCCTGGCTTTGAGAGGGAGGACCAGGTGGGGGCAGAGTACCTGAAGAGTCTCAAGTGCCAGGTAAAGGGTGCGGGGGGGGGGGGGCAGGGCCCTGAGCTTGGCCTTTTACAGGGGTAAGAGCAGCTTAGAGGTGAGGCCTGGCTCACCAGTGGGAAGGACACTAGGAACTAGCGTCTTCAGGGTTAGGGAGAGTGGATGACATCATCCTCTTCACAGTGGAGGAGGCTGCACAGAGACCCTGGCATGCTTGGAAGTTGTTTCTCAGGGTTCCTTTATACCCTGTGTTCGCTCTGCAGAAGGCCGCATGGCTTACCCAGAGCTAGTCAGTAGGTACAAGATTGTCCCCATCTCCTTCCCAATCTGGTGCCTAATGAGATGACAGTGCCTGGGGGACCAGGGCAGAGGGGTCTTAATAGCAGGGGGCAAAGCTGGGGTTGTCCAAGGGTTAATCATTGAGGAGGGCAGAGGGAGGGGGCAGGCAGAGGCTATGTAAGTGGAGAAAGCAAGCTGGGAAAAGAAAAGGGTTTTGTTTGGCCGGTGACAGGTGCTGTCACTTCTTGTCAACCCCCCACCCCATATCTGCAGCCTCAGTAGACCTAGCAAGGCCAGGGAGACGCTAGATTTGGAGCTGCCCAGTACCACAGTCACTTCCTGTTCCCTAATTTCTCCTCTCAGGCTAAACTAAAATCCCATTCGCTAGAGCCCAGGAGTCAAGAGCAGCCTCTGCTTCAACCCAAACAGGTACAGGGCTCTTGGCCCCTGCCCCTGCCCCTGGTGTCACTGTGGGTAGGATGGGCTCAGAGTCCCAGCTGGTATCAGCAAGTAGGGTACCGGTTTCTCCACGAATTAAGGCAGGAGTAAAGTGGGCCCAGCCCCAAGTCCAGAGAGGGTGGGGGTCAGGCCTAGAGCCCATCCCCTCCTAGACTCACCCATTCACCAGGAATGTAGGGAGCATCTCACTGCCAGCCCCATGCTCACCCTTGCCTCTGTTGGACCCTGCAAGGGTGCAGAGCCGATGGCTTCCAAGTTCACTGTCTCCCTAGTGCCACTCAGCAAGGTGGACCTGGAACACCCACCCAGGCCTATCAGCTGCTGAGCTATTGCACACTTGCCTGTGCTAGCTAGCCTCTGCCACAGCTCCTGCAGGCAGGCATCCCATCACTTCTCCTCACTCTCGTTACAGGACGTGCTGGGCATCCTCCCTGTGGGCAGCCCCCTGACCTCAAGCATCTCTTCCAGTATTACCTCCAGCCTGGCAGCCACCCCCCCCAGCCCTGCAGGCACCAGCAGCGCCCCTGGCATGAATGCAAATGCTCTGCCCTTCTATCCCACCAGCGACACGGTAGAGTCGGTCATAGGTAACTAGGCAGGGTGTGTTTGCGAGCCTAGGACTGAACCTGGAGTCAGGGACACAAGGTGTTCTGAAGTGAGTCTCTGTGAGACTCGGATGAGCACACTGCATACTTTAGCCATCTGGCTTGGGAGAGTCAGGGCTGACACTCTGGGTCCTCTGAAGCAGAGGGAAATGAGTTTGCATGGAGGGCCAAGACTAGGCCACACAGCCCTAGTTTGTTTACTAGACGTCTGTCCTCAGAGCTCTGGTGGTAAGAAGCTAGTGCCGTGGACTGGGTATAGCACAGTTGTAGCATGGGTGCTTAGCATGTGGAAGGCCCTGGGTTTGGTCCTCAACACCAAGAGGAAAAAGTTAGTGCCCCTGTCCACCATTACTTACGTTGCCCACATTGTGCCAAGCACTGGGGAGCCAGGTGGTACAACTACCTTCTCCTAACCAGGCCAGTTCAGCAAAGAGGCACTGGTATTTGTCAGGTACCTACTGTACATTGCCCTCAAAGGGCTCAGAGCTGTTAGCCCCCAGTAACTCAGGGTGAAACACACGGCCTGGACATAAGGAGACCACACCACACATGTCAGACTAAGCTGCAACCTTGAATTCAGTATATTTTTTTTCTTTTTTTTTTTTTTTTTCTTCTTGAGATGAGATCTTGCTATATGTAGCCCAGGCTCATCTTGAATGCTTAGTCCTCCTGCCTCAGCCTTCTGAATGCAGGGATGGCATGCCACACCACACTGGACTGGGTCGGGTCTCAATTCCTCCTAACGGTAGCAGAGAAGCAGCACTTGGCTGGATTTGTCAGGTGTCACCAGGGTTAGTGTGGGTAGAAGTGCTGAGCAGAGATACAGCAAAGGCAGGAAATGAGGTTGCCAGGGTCGGGAAGCCTGGAGCCAAGGGCATGGTCCTTGGGAGCCTACACTCCATTCTCTGTCCCTAGAGTCTGCCTTGGATGACCTGGACCTAAACGAGTTTGGAGTAGCCGCCTTGGAGAAGACTTTTGATAATAGCACAGTGCCCCACCCCAGCAGCGTCACAATCGGTACTGGGCAGTGGGTGGGCCAGGATGGCCCGGAGGGGGCCTTGGGGTTCACTTGTAACCACAGGGCTTGCCTGGTCCTCACCCAGCCCATCCTCTGGGTCTCTTACAGGTGGCAGTCTGTTACAGAGCTCTGCACCTGTGAACATCCCTGGCTCCTTAGGCAGCTCAGCCTCCTTCCACTCTGCTTCTCCATCCCCTCCCGTTAGCCTCTCCTCACATTTCCTGCAGCAACCCCAGGGCCACTTGAGTCAGTCAGAAAACACATTTCTGGGGACCTCAGCGTCACATGGATCTTTGGGTAAGAAAGGGACTGGATAAGAACCTAGTGCCTTAGCAAAATCCTTTGGCGGCTCTGCCCATGACATCAACCCCACTGTAGGTTAAAGCTAGAACTTCAAGCCAGGCGTGTCTTCTCTCCATACCTACAGGATTGGACAAGTGGTTGGAAACCAAGCCTGTGTCTTAGCTTCCTGTGCTATGGAATGGGTGTAGTGGTTGTGAAGAGGAGGTGAAGTGCCAGGGCCTGGCCTTCAGTGCAGTTTTGACTGGTTATACTAGGTCAGCACTGACCTAGCATGTACCCAACCCTGGGCCTGATCTCCAGGGCCACACACAACAGTTATCCCGTCACCCAGAGCTCCCAACAGCTGGTCACATTATCTAAGATCACCAAAGAACAAAGGCCCACCCAGTCTCATCCCTTCCTGGCAGGGAGAGGCGTCAGGGACCCAGATCTAGCCCAGGCTGCTCTTTTGCCCCGCCCAGCCTGAGAACACGGGGCCGGAGTGATTTTCAGGTTCAGTGGTGAAGCACACTGGGGAGACCTATAGGCTAGGCCACGACACCCAAGCACCTTGGCTCCTGGGATGGAGGCTGTGGGAGAATGTTCCCTGAGGTCATTAGTGCCTCTTTCATCAACTCCCTGACCCTCATCCTGCTCCCAGGATGCTGGACCTCCAGTCAGTCAGAGGATGGACTAAGGACCTCTGAAGTTCTGGTCAGCTTAGGGACTTCCCTCATCTCAGCCAGGATTTTGCAGACCCTCCTCAGTTTGGAGGAGGCTTCTGTGTTGAGGTTGTATCCAGTTAAATGTTAATGCTGTCTCTGACCCCACGCTCTGGTAACACCTGGCCTGTGCTCTACCCCACTGGCTCTAGGAGCCCCTTTATGGGTGACTCTTTTTTTTTTTAACATGGCTACATAGATGCATGTGTCACCCAACTGCCTCTGTGAGTGTCACTGAAGCAGAGGGACACAGATCCAGACCCTGTGCCCAGCCAGGGTGATGGGGCTTCTAACACACAGGGTGCTCTGCAGGCCACTCTACCCCCCCCCCCCGGGAGTGAATAACCCCTGCATGGGGCGGGCAGAGGTGCAGGGGGCAGAGCCTGCAGCCAAACCAGGTTTTTCTCACTAGTCTAAGGGGCACACAGCACACGGCGGCGCCACAGGACAGAAGCACTCTTTCTCTCCTGTTTTCCAGACTGGGTTTCTCTGGGTAGCCCTGGCTGTCCTGGAACTCAGAGGACCGCCTGCTTCTGCCTCCCGAGTGCTGGGATTAAAGGTGTGTGCCGCCAATGCCCTGCTCTCTATTTCTAAAAACAAAGTCTTGTTCCAGGACAGCGAGGGTTGTTACATAGAGAAACCCTGTTGGTGGTGGAGGGGGGGAGGACCCAACCAACCAACCAACAAACAAACAAAAAACCACCCCACAAGGTCTTACTATGTAGCTCTGGCTAGCCTCAAACTCAGAAATCTGCATGAAGTGTACACCACCTCACCCAGTCCAGTGTCTTTTTTGCCCCCAAATGTGCTGGTATTCCTGAGGTGGGGGGTGGGGTGTGTGCCTGAAATCTGGTTCAGTTAGTGGAAGAGGAGCAAAGGAGCCAGAGGGTTGTAGATAGTGTCAGCTGAGGGCTGGTGTGGGCGGGTGTGGGCAGCCTAACTAACAGCAGGCTTCTGGAGTCAGGTGCTCTGGCTCTCCTGTTCCATTAGTGGTTCTAGCATGTTCTTTGTCCTGCCTGCAGAATGAGGAGAGGGCCCAGGCTCCTCTGGCCCTTCTTGCTCCAGCCCTCCCATCTAGGTGCTGGCTGGTGGCTTTTGGCCTCTGATATTGTCAGTCAGGACCAGGACCCTTCTCCACCTCTCACTGGGATGCCAAAGGAGCTGTGCAATAGCTCAGCAGTTAAGATGCATTCACAGATTACTCTCCTACACAGTCCTTAGCCACGTGAGACCACTTCAGAGATGAGGATGCTGAGATTAACACCAAAGTTTAGATCTGAGTCGACCAATGATACCTTCACACACTCTTCCCACGAGGGGCTGGCCAGGGCCTGGGCCTAAGCCCTGCACAGCTGACATTACCCCCTCCCTGGGGCAGGTCTGAACGGGATGAACAGCAGCATCTGGGAGCATTTTGCCTCTGGAAGTTTCTCCCCAGGCACTTCCCCTGCCTTCCTATCAGGGCCAGGGGCTGCTGAGCTGGCCCGGCTTCGGCAAGAGCTAGATGAAGCCAACGGCACCATCAAGCAGTGGGAGGAGTCCTGGAAGCAGGCCAAGCAGGTACTGGGCCCCACGCCCGCCTGCAGTGCCCACCCATCCCACAGCAGGGTGAGGGTGGGGAGTAGGGGCCTAAAGAGCAGAGCAAAAACGTGCTTGCCCTCCCCCATGTGGGAGAACTGGTCTTGCCAATTGGATGTCACAGTAGCTGGCACCACAGGCCTGGAACTCCATAGGGGAATTGTTTTTAGAGTGGCCCCAGGACCTCCTGTCTGCTTCTAGATTGTGAACTAAGCCATCCACGCAGCTGCCCATGGCAGTACAGGCTAGTTTGTGATCTCTGCCTTGTGTCCCTGCCATGCTGGGCCCGGCCCCTTCCCTGCATACAAAGAGAGGGTCTGCTGAGGCTCTGAAACCTTTCTTCTCTGCAGGCAGCAGCAGCCTTCTTTCTGCCCCCTCCCCAGACAGCAGGCCTAGCTTCCTAGCAGGCCCCATAGCCAGAGTGGCCCACACTGGCTCCTGGAGATGCTCTCTGGGAGGAGAAGGGCTGGGGGACAGGGCCGGGGCCATCATGATGAGGTACTACATATTGCGCCCACAGGCTTGTGATGCCTGGAAGAAGGAAGCAGAGGAGGCTGGCGAGCGAGCCAATGCAGCTGGAGCAGAGTGTGAGCTGGCTCGGGAGCAGCGAGATGCCCTGGAGCTCCGGGTGAAGAAGCTTCAGGAGGAGCTGGAGCGGCTGCACACTGGGCCGGAGGCCCTGCCGGCTGCCCCTGACCTGGAGGCCCTCTCCCTCTCCACCCTGTACTCCCTCCAGAAGCAGCTACGGGTCCACCTGGAGCAAGTGGACAAGGTAAGCCCTGGAGACCAGGAGTATGGGGTGGGACACAGTCATCTGTCTCAGTGCTAGGCTGATGACGACATTCACCCGTTGGGAGGATGAGGAGGGCATGCCCTCATGGAGAGCCCGAGAGCCGTAGTGGCAGGGCCGGTGTTCACTCCTGCACTAGAAACCTAAGCTTAGCCATGTACCTTGCCTTCCCTGGTTCTCCACACTCCGGTGTCTGCTGCTCCTTGGGGTGGCTTGCCTAATGGGGAGCTGTAGTTTTTTCTGTAAGAGTCATCAGCGATCAATCCCCTTGGCATGTCTTCTGAATCTCGTTGGTCTTTCTTGGGTGCCTGGGGTAAGGTCACGTATAACAAGAAGCATTAGCCTCCGTGCCAACAAAAGCCCTGAGTGATGGGAGCTGCCACCCAGCTGCCCCTCCACCTGGCTGTTCCGGCTGGGAGTTGGGACAGTGAAGTGACAGAGGCACTGCTCGCTCAGCTCAAGGCCAAGAGGGTGGCAGACACCACTCCATTAATGTCCTGTTCCCCACAGGCCGTGTTCCACATGCAGTCGGTGAAATGCCTGAAGTGTCAGGAGCAGACCCGAGCAGTGCTGCCCTGCCAGCACGCTGTGCTGTGTGAGCTCTGTGCTGAGGGCAGCGAGTGTCCCGTCTGCCAGCCCAGCCGGGCCCACGCCCCCCAGTCGTGACCCTGCAGACCTGGCCCCACTGGGCCCAGACCTTTTCACCTAGGACTTTTTAAAGTATATATGTATGTATGTATGTATGTACGTATGTATGTATATGTATATGATTATGTACATGTATACATTTCTGTGTGCGGGTGTGTGTGGTGCCAGCGTGTGCACAGTGTCTGTGTGTGTATCTGGACATAGATATAGACACACACTTTAAACAGACTTACCAAGCACTTTTTAAAGAAAAGACTTATTTTGCGGTCCTCTCCTGTGCATCCCCAGCCTCCCTGCTCAGAGACAAGTCCCTCTTTTCGCACTGGCCTCTTGGCAGTGAATATGTTTTTGTCTCTTTTTTTATGTAAGAACTAACTATTTTTAACTTCCTAGGGCCAGAGCAGGGAAGGATGGGAGGCTGGAAGGCTGGAAGGGCAGGCTCCATTCGCCCTGCATTCCAGGCTAGGGCCTATGTTGCAGTGTGGACTTGGGTCCCCTAGTCCCAGCTGTGAGGGCTTCAGGGAGGCCTGAGACTCTTAAGCCAACCTAGCTCCTGGGTTTACCAAATACATATTTAACCCTGGAGGCAGCCGCAGAGCTGACAGGCCAAAACTGCAGGCTAGCCCACTCCCACCCCTGGGCCCTTGAAGCTCCTCAAGGGTCAAGACCTAGTTCAGTCTTGAAGCCCGGGCTTCTCCCCGATGATTTCTTCTGGGATCTCCAGGACAGCCTCTGTGGCCCCACAGCCACCTGTCTGTGGCCCTGCCCACACCTGCCCCTGCCTCCTTCCCTCTGGCACATGGCTGTGGGGCCGGCAGCTCCCCCCCCCCCACCCCCTGGCAGCTAGCGGGTGACTGTTGGGAAGAGTGCAGTCTGAAGACCAAGGGGGCTCAAGGCCACCCTTCCTGCGAGCCGTGCCGGGAGGAGTTGTATGCATTCCTTGGTGCTCTCTCGAGTGCAGCTGGCATACTGCCATTCTGGGCAGACGCCTGTGTGCATGTGTGTGCGTGCCTGTCCAATGTATATTGTGTTTAGCTTCAATTTTAAAAATTGTTATGTACAGAGATGCGGTGGGATGGGAAAGCAGAGTGGGCAGAGGGAGGCAACCCTGGCTCCCAGCACTGGGTGTCCAGTGGGCTGTAGAGGGCTACAAAAAAAAATCTGTCCCAGCCCAGGCCCCTCCCTTGGGCTCAGCACGAAAGGGCTTTCAGTGAATTAAGTGAAAACTTTCTCCTTTTTTACAAAAATCAACAAACTTATTGGAAATAAAGTATGAACTTGCAGTGGCTTGTTTATGTGCGGGCGGGGTCAGCAGGTGAAGACATCTGCCTTGGCCCATGGGAGCAGCTAGCACCCACCTTCATCCTGCAGTGTGGAGAGGCTGCTGGTGAGGCCCAGCGTCTGCCCAGGTTTCTGAGCCCGGCCTGCAGGGATCATCACTGTGGATACTGTCAGCCTTACACCCTGGCCTCCCAGGCTGGGTGACTCCTATTCAGGGTTCTGGAATGTGCTATGGTGGTCCCCAAAAGGTAACAAGGATAGGAAGGAGGAGCGTGTCGCTCAGGGAGTCCCCCTCGCACTGAGGAAGTACCTGCCTTAGGTAATAAACCCTTTTACCCTGTTCCCCACACCTAATCGGGGTACATGGCCTGGTCTCTGCTAGCCTTGCCACCCACCTTGTCAGCATGCACAGACTTACTTTACCAGGGTCAGGTTTGAAGACCCCCCCCCCCCAGGCATGAAGCTTTAACTGCCGAAGTTCAGAAGACCCTGCACACATTATGTCCAGAGCAGCCCCTCAGCCTCATGCTCCCCCCCCCCATACCAGATCCATGTCTTGGATTGCAATCAAAGTAACTGCCAGGTAAAATGTGTTCAAAGTCATGGCTGAGGGCCTGCAAGGTGGTTCAGCAAGTACCTGTGTGTCTGGCACTCTCGGAGTGACCCTGGAACCCGTGGGGAGACCCAACTCCTGACAGGACCAAGCTCTGCTCAGTGGCCGGGGGCTCTGGGGGTGGGGGTGGGGGAGCATGCAGTGTGCTGGAAGGAGGCAGGCAGGCATTCAGGACTCGGTGTCTGCCTGGGCCCACTGTGAACCAACTATAGATTTTCTGAGGGCAGTGGATAGTGGTTTATTTTTATTTTCACTAAGAACATTTCTAGGTGGCAGGTGCTATCTGAAGGAGGAAGCCTCCTCTGTAGACAGCCAAACCGGCCTTTCGGCTGCCATCATCTGAGCCAACTCTCACCTCAGAGCCAGAGTCTTCCCAACTCCCCTCCCTCCAGTAATGGCCATGCCCCTCCTGCGCCAGGGCGGCTCTGACAGACCCCTCTGTCTCTAGACTCTGTGCCCACAGCCCAGGTCCCAACTGTCTGGGCCCTACCCCAGTAGCTGGAACTGGCAGCTCTGGGAGGCAGATGGCACCAGACGATACCAAAGCAGCTTTTGGTTGGGGGCGGAGGCAGGGACAGGAGACGCTCCTTTGTGCTGGAATATGGCAGAGAACACACCAGGCCAAGAGGGAGGGACAAGAAATAATAAATATCCAGGTGGGGGTGGTGGCGGCGGCGGCACACACCTTTAATCTCCGCACTCAGGAGACAGCGGCAGGCAGATCTCTGAGTTCAAGCCAGCCTGGTCTACAAAGTGAGTTCCAGGACAGCCAAGAATACAAAAGGGAGAAACCCAGTCTCAATAACAAAAAAGATAAATACTGGTCATGGTACTCCATCACAAGGTCTCTTCTAGCAATAACTCTAGGCCTCCACCTACAGGCTCCCTGTGTGTTACATCAGGATGTACCAGGATAGGGCTCCCCTCAGTTAGGAAGACCCCAAACCTGGAGGCCCTGGGCGTGGGGCATGCTGGGAAGCCTGCTTGGCTCGCTGCCTTCTCAGCTTTACGAAGGCCTGGGCCTCTCGATCACCTTTCCGGCTGTCTAACAGCTGCAAAATCGGATCCCCTGTGGAGACAAAGGTTTGAGGGTCAAACTGGCTAAATGAACAGTACTCCTCAGTCCCTATGCCAACCTTGAAGGAAACTGGTGGACACACACCAGCTAAACTAGCAAGGTATGTCTTGACAAACAAGGCTGGAAATGTAACACGTCCTGATTGGGCAACTACTGCCTTTTTCTAAGAGATCCTGAGGCTAGATCGCTAACTTCAGTTTCAGCTTACTCATTAGTATAAGAGTGTGAGACTACAGATCACTAGGCTCTGAGAAGTCAAGGTACTTTTTACTTAAGACTGGGTCCAGCTGGGCATGGCGGTGCACACGTTTAATCCCAGCACCCTCGGGAGGCAGAGGCAGGTGGGTCTCTGAGTTCCAGGACAGCCAGAGCTACACAGAGAAACCTTGTCTCTCTCAAACAAACAAACAAACAAAAAGGACAGGGTCCTTGCTATGTAGCCCTGGTTGGCCTCAAGCTGACATCACTGGGTTTAGAGGGGTGTGCCTTCACACCCAGCCGTAGAATACATGAGTGTCTGGTGACAGAGGCACAGGAAACTTTCTGTTACCAAACTTGGCATACCCTGCAGTATGTGTTCCCTGCAGAGATCCAGGCCCCTCATCACAGGGATTAATTGGTTTCCCCACCAGGAGCAGTCACATAATACTTCCAGAGCTTGGATTTCACTGGTCTGTCCTTTACACCAGAGATTTGCTGAAATACTCAGCAACGTGAGCAATGGTGCTTGTTTTACTGGCTTTCATCTCTCAAAAAGGTGCCACAGAGCCCTGCCCTGGGACTCAGGCTTACCATTGTGTGCAGGGTATGTGAGAGGCAGGCGAGTCTGAGGTGCCTCACCAGGCTCTTCACCGCCTGTCAGTCCAGGCACCCTGCAGAGTGGCAGGAAGGCCTCCCCCTCCAGGTCATCAGCTCCCAGAGTATCATGGTCCAGCACGGTGAGCAGGAGACATGCCCAGTCTTTTTGGCATGGCTCAGCAGGTACCAGGCTGGCAGGGAGTCAGGGGCTCTGTCAGTTTTGCCTGTTTCACTCAAATCTGCCACCAACAGTCCCTCCCTCCAACATACAGCGTGTCCCCTGCTGAGAAGAACCATTGGGTCTCAGCCTGGTCATCGCTGTCAGGTGCTATAACACACTCTGATCATGGTTCTGAGGCCACAAGGCCCGTCTTCAACAAAGAGCAGGTACCCAAGTACCTTGAATACAGCAGCCTTCCCTGAATAACCTCTGTTCCATGGGAATCCATTCACTCCCTTTCTCCCAGGGAAGCAAACACCTGTCCCATGGACTCTCCTTCCGGCCCAATGTCATCTCAAGTTCAAGGGAGCCTTACAGGAGGCAGGGGTATCGAGGGAGGGGAGAAGGGGGGGGCTGAGGGAAGACTAGGGACCCACTCACAATTCAAAGGTCTCATCAAAGAGTGGGTGAAGTTCCTTCTTATGCTTCTGGGTCTCCCTGGGGGCCAGCTCAGGAAATTCATGTCTGGGCTCCAGTGTCAGCTGAACAAAGGGGTCACTGGAACCTGGCAAGTGGCCCAGAGAGGGGCTGTTGACTGAGTTCCCGGGCCACCAACACACCCCACACTGCCCCCCTCCCCCCGCCCCATGCTGTTAGTCCTTATCCCCCTAGAGAAAATGTGCTTGGAGCTCCTCTGTGCCCAGGGATCCTGGTGGGGACCAGTCCAGGGCAGCCTGCACTCACCGTTGGAGTCCAGGGGCAGCAGGCTGGAGGCGCTGAGTAACTCCACTCGGAGCTTCTGCTCAGAGGCACGGTAGGAGGTCTTGATGGTGACAGCACCCAGCTGCTCAGAAGTGGTTTCAGCCTGGGATCATTGTGCATGGGGATCAGCTGGGAGGGGTGCAGGCGAGGCCCACTATGACCCTCAGAGGACGTGGGAAAGAAGGAGTTTCTCACCTGCTGCTGGATTCGGCTACAGAAATACTTCTGGATGAGTTCCCGGCTGGAGGCCGCCTGCAGCTCCAGGTCCCTCTGCAGAGCCTAGAATGGCATATCAGAGCATCCACCCAAACAGCTTCATGCCTACCCATACCGATGATGCTGCAGCCAGGCACTCAGAGAGGGTAAGATGTGGTAGGAAGTACCGGGGCCCTAGGGCCACGGAGAGGGTACACCAGAAGACCCTGAGGCAGAGTACCAGATGGCCAGCTCTGGAAGGAGAATCTCCCTAACGCCAAGCATGTAGGGACCCTGAACCTTGAGGGACACTACATTTGGATTACTTTTTGCCAGCATCACAAAATTTATAATTAATTTTGAATAAGAGGCTCAACTTTTTTTTTGTTTTGTTTTTGGTTTTTTGAGACAGGGTTTCTCTGTATTGTTGGAGACTGTCCTGGAACTCACTCTGTAGATCAGGCTGGCCTTGAACTCATAGAGGTCCACCTGCCTCTGCCTCCCGAGTGCTGAGATTAAAGTCATGCACCACCAACGCTCGGCTGAGGCTCAACTTTTTTTTATTGCACTCAGTTTTATGAACTATGTAGCTGGATACAGGTAAATACAGAAAGGTAGGTTCCATGCTTCGACCTCATGCTAGCAAGGCCCTGGGCTCTCACCTGGAAGGTGGCTGTGTGCAGGGCCTCTGGTGGCAGACCACAGCCCTCGGCATGGAAGCAGAGCTCCAGGTTCTGGGGAAGAGAAAGAGATGACTCCAGGCACACTCAGGGTTAATATCCTTGCAGCCCAGCCCGCAGGTACAGTTACCTGAAGGGCTGCCTTAAGCCTGCTAGAGGCCAGGGATGAGCTCCGCTGAGAAGAGGCCACCTCCACCAGCACAGAGAGCGTGTGGGTCCATAGCAGAGTCAGAAGACTGGCCAGACACAGGACAGTAAAATGGGAGGAAGCAAAGATGCTCTTTAGGAAGGAGAGGCCTTCAGGCTCTCGCCCTACCTCCTCCTACATCCCCCTCCACAAGTTCCCCAAGTGAGGCTGGGCCAGAGCTGGCAGATGGTGTAGAGAGCAAGGGGCTGCTCCCAGAGTGAAAGGGGCCAGACCAAGGGTGGTATGATCACGGGCCTCCAGCAAACCACTAGAGGGTGGAGAGGAAAGCTGGACCCCAGGGTAAGATAGGATCTCAGCCACCACACCGCATGGGTAAGGACAATAAAATGACAACAGCACCTGAGACTCTACATGCAGCCCCGTAGAGCCAAGGAGTAAGTGTCTTAAAAAGGTCCTGTGTCCTGCTCTGATGGAGAAGGCCCAAAGGGGGTATATAGCTCGCCTAGTGTGTGGGGAAGGAGGCCTTCGTTTAAAGCGGTGAGTGAACTCATTTAACAGCACCAGGCACTGTTCTAGATGTTTCTGGACAAAGCTCCTGTCTTAGTGGAGAGTTAATTCTCGCTTATGTGAGGAAAAACAGAACAGAATAAACAAAAAAACCACTCAACAAGTGACAAAGAAAGCCAAGCCTCCAGGGGCCCTGCTTGCGGCTCAGTAGGAGGCAAACACAACTCCAGGAGCAAGAGCCCGACTGCCAGTCAGCACCCAGGTTCCACCTGGAGGCAGCTGAGGCTCTGGACCAGCACAGTCCTGCCTACAGCTCTTCATGGGCCCCATTCCGTCTCGGGAGAGGCTGGGGCTGTGATCACGGGCATGAGAACTTGTTCATCTTGAAGCTACTGAAGAGGAACCAAGAAGCTGGAACCTGAACCCAGGGATCCAGAGCCTATACTTTCAACATCCCAACCAGAAGTCTCCCCCAACCCCCACGCGGGACTAGGGGCCCTGAAGATGGGTCGGGCCTTCCTCGCTAAGAGCCTGGCAGGACGAAAGTGACCAGTGAGAGAAGGCGTGAGCACCCCATCCCTGAAGCTGGTTGGATCTTCCAAAGAAAGTCGCCAAAAGGATTCCCAGCATACCCCCCATGAGCACTGAGGCCTTGGAGACATGGGGCAGAGCGCAGTGCAGGCCAGGGGAACACAGCATACCTGCTGAAGTTCTCCTGGACCAGGTTGGTGTTCATGTAGCGAAGCTTCACCTCCAAGAATTTCATCAGTGGGAGAATGGCCTAGGGCAGACAGGAAGGACACAAACAGGCCACTTTAGTCCCCATCCCTGGGCAGGGAACGAAACTAGGCTTTTGTGTGTTGGGTATCACGATGTCTGTATCCGTTGCTCCCTGTCTCCTGTCTGTCTTTTCTGCCCCTGTTGCTCTCCCTACTCCGACCACACCATCCTCTGCACCCTGTGGACCGGCTCTGCACCAGCCGCCTTGGGACCTCCACTCGCCCCGATGTGGCCTTCCTCTGGGCATCCTCCCTCCACTCGCCCCGATGTGGCCTTCCTCTGGGCATCCTCCCTCCACTCGCCCCGATGTGGCCTTCCTCTGGGCATCCTCCCTCCACTCGCCCCGATGTGGCCTTCCTCTGGGCATCCTCCCTCCACTCGCCCCGATGTGGCCTTCCTCTGGGCATCCTCACACATCCCCACACATCCCTTTCTTGTTTCCTGTGGGTCTTGACTCAGCTGTCGACCAGAACAAGGCCTTCCCTGACCACTATCAAAAAGCACAACGCTTTGACGTTTCCCAGCCCATCCCCTTCTGTTTTATTTTTCCTTTTAGCGCTTATCATCATCTAGCACACTATGTAAGCGTGTGTGCAAACATGCACATGACTGCATGTCTGTCGATAGTTCAGTTATAACTGTGGCTGTAGTTAGTTGTAGCTCTGCACTTAGCGATCCCTTTATCGCCCTCAGAGCAGAAGCCCTCGGAAGGCAGGAGTTTGGGTCACACTGACTTAATATCAATGCTTACGTTCGTATCTGGAACTAAAATGCCTGTTTACTCAACATTTGATGAGTTAACTTTACCCCAATCAATCAGAGGCACAGTGATACACTTTCCTTTACACACGTGGAGCTTGGGATCAGCTGGCTGACACAAACGGGCATCAGAGATGCTAAGCACTGGGAAAGATGTTTCCAGACCTATGTGTTCCCAGGGCTACAAAACAGCTGAGCCTCCTGAGGTAATCCCCCCGCATCCACTGGTCTAGGAGAGCTCGTGTCATGACCTGAGGACACCGTGGCCCTTGGAGACATCACTCCTGGGTCAAGGTTGGGGGACTGATCTGACATCCTCCTGACTTTCAGCTCCTCTCTACCCAGGTGCTCTTCACAACCCCAGATGCACAGAGCTGGCCAGAAGTGAAGGTCAACAAATAGGGTGAAGTTACTCACATCCTCAGGCAGAACGGATTCCTTGACGCCAATGAGTTTCTGGATGTGTGTGGCGATGCCCACCTCCAACTGGGGACACAAAGAAGGGAGACAAAGGGAGAGAGAATGAGTCAAGCTGGCTTGAGGATTGCGTTCAGGTTCGGGGTCAGGGGATGGACATTAGCTCAGGTCCTGCTGAGGAACAGGGTGGGCAAGGTCCCCGGGGGACCAGGCAGTACCTGCTCAGCCAGGGTCTGGACGCCAGTACGGATCTCATGGCCCAGTCCGGCCAAAGCGCCTTGCAGCTGAGCATGTAGCGTGTTCTGCAGCTGCCCCTGCTCCAGCACGGCCCCGACGCGCTGCTCCAATGCCTCCCATGCCAGCTGAGTGGGCAGCTTGTCAATGATGAGCCGCAGCTGCTCCATGTTGTTCACGACCACACACAGCTGGGGGCAGTCACGGGCAGAGGGATGCGGGGCGGGGCTTAACACAGCACAGAGACAAGCAGACCCACCCTTACCCTGGAACCCTTCTGCCCAGCGCCCAGCTCTGGGTCTTACCATGTTGGCTGCCTGGCCCTGGTCCTTCTGACCTGCAGACAGCTCACGGGCCCGGGCCTTTATAAGGCTGCAGTACACCAGAGCCAGCCGGCAGGTGTCCTAGGGTGAGTGGGTCACAGTATGGTTAGGATGCAAGCTATGTGAGGGGCTGGCAGCTTGAAAGCCTGTGAGGAACTGGGTAGATAGAGCAGAAGTGGGTGCTACCCTGAGGGGAGAGAAGGGTGCTGGGAAGGTGCCATACCTCCACAAACTTGACAGTGATCATGAAGGCTTCCTCGGGGTCTGGCCAGTCCAGTTGCCGGGCAGTATGGCTGATCTGGGCAAAGCAGGTGGACAGATCCACAGCGGAAGTGCTATGCTTGGTCAGTTCACCCAAGGGCACCAGCTTGGGAAAGGAAAACGCTTGAGGAGAGAAGGCTCTGGGCAGGCAGACACAAATCTGTTCCCCAACCACCGAGCCCAGAGCTCAGTGGATGCTCCACCCACTGCCCCTTTGGCCCACAGGACCCCTTGGCACAGGGAAGCCCTACTGAGCCTCTGGGTGTCTACAGGCCATATTTTGCACCCTGATGAGATGTTCAGAGACAGAGACTTCTCCTGGCCAGGAGGTCCCAAAAGAGCCCAACCTCACTCCCAAGCCTAGGGCCGCCGCCTGTACCGAGTCCATCTGCACAGCACGCTGCACCCGCTGCAGGGCAACACTGTAAGTCTTCTGCAGCCAGGAGGGGATGGCTGGCTGGAACCAGCGGTGGAAACCATCCAGGGCCAGGACTCCATTGCTGGGGAGAGCAGAGGCTTAGCCTGTGGAAAGTAGGGCCCGGCCTTGGGCCACAGCCCTCGTCAACCCTTCCTGCATGCCTGAAGCCCACCTTCAAGCTACTCGTTGCCCACCTGTCGGAGGGGCCTGGGCTCAGCTGGCTGATCTCCTTCAGGGTGACATAGAGCTGAAACAGACTCTCTCCCATGTCCGGAGACACGAGGTTGCCCACTGCGGCTGTGTGGGCCTGAACCCTCTTGGCCACCTACAAGGAAAAGCTGCTTAGGCACGGCTTCAGAGTTAGACAGAGGGCTACCTAGGGATGGCAGAGGGTCTCACCAGCCACTGCAGTTCCAGGAAGGCCATGGAGAAGAGGTCTATCTTGAGGACACTGCAGGAAAGGCAGTATGTGTGACACTGGTACCCACCGGGGTCCCACAGGCCCGTCAGATCCAGACCCATAGATGCTCACTTGTGGAAAATCTTGTTCCATGTGTGACGGCACTGGTACAGATCACCCATAACGTCCTGTACCAGGCTCAGCAAGGCCTTGCTGGCCTCCAAGATGCCCTGGGAAGGGTACAGGTGGTTGAACAGGGTCACAAGGGCAGATACCACATACCCACCCTCAACCCGCGCCAGAGTCTACCTGCACCATGGGCTGATGCTGCTGCTGCATCAGATGAAACCATTCAACTGTGCCCGTCTGTTGAAAGGCAGTGGGGGGGTTACTGGGCTCAGGAACACACCCCCACCCCCACCCGGGGAAGGGCACCTACCCGCAGTGCCTCAGAAACCAGCTTAGGCAGTGGGGCACTGTCTGGGCACAGCTCTCCAAAGGCCTTTGTCTTACACATCTGCACCAAGACTCTGGAAGACAGAGGGCTCTGTCCAGAAGCCTGCCTCCCCACTCCCGCCCAACAGGCTTTCTTGGCCCCTCCCCGCAGGTGCCAGACCCTGCACAGTCATCCCTGACCCCTGTGCAGAGGCAAAAGGGTAGCTACTGACCTGAGGAGGGACTGAAGCCTGGATGGGGAGTCAGAGACAGACAGGGGAAAGATGGAGCGGAACTTCCGGATGAGGGAGAGGCCATAGGTCAACAGGGAGGTGAAGGAGGCAGCCAACTCCTCCTGCTGCAAAGCCGGGAAGATGTTACTCACAGTCCATGGCACTCCAGAACCCTGCCTGCCCGACTCACACGGCTCACCTGTTCTGCCTTGAGCCGGCCCTGGATCCACTGGTACTCAATGCTGGTGATGGGGTGCAGGAGGCAGCTGCTGGGGAACTCCAGGCTCTGGTAGAGGCGGCTGTAGGCCAACCACTGCCTGCAGAGACAGGAAGCCCTCAGCAGGTATATGCCCGTACCCTCTCCACCAGACGAGGATGAACCAGGGGTTGATAACGCCATACACAGGACCTCTGCCTGTTTCTATAGATGCTGTTCAAGTCACCTGACTCTTTGGATGTTTGTTTTTGACTTTTTGAGAGAGGGTCTCCCAATATATCCCCGGATGTCCTGGAATTCACCCTGTAGACCAGGCTGGCTTTAAACTCACAGAGATCTGCCTGCCTCTGTCTCCCAAGTGCTGGGAATAAGGTGTGAGCCACCATGCCCAGCATCACCTGACTCTTAAATTGTGCTTTGGATAAAACTTCAGAGCTGGGCCTGGTGATAACGGTGCATGCCATTAATCCCAGCACTCTGGAGGCAGAGGCAGGTGAATCTCGTGAGTTTGAGGCCAGCCTGGTCTATAGAGCAGGTTCCAGTACAGCCCAGGGCTACACAGAGAAACCCTGTCTCAGCTTGGCAGGATGGAGCACTCCTTTAATTCTCCAACTTGGAAGGCAGGTGAATCTCTTTGGGTTAGAAGCCAGCCTGGTCTACACAGCACTTTCTAGGTCGGTCAAGGCTACATAGAGAGACTTTGTCTCAATAACAACAAACCCTTCACTGTTCCTGGGGTCAGTGAGAAGGCTCAGTGGGAAAAGAGCAGCTGCACCAGTCGGGGGAGAGAGAGAGATGGCCCAGCAACTAAGCACTGGCAGGGGACCGGAGTTTGGAGGTTCATAACTATCCTAACTCAGGCTCCAAGGCCTCCAGTGCCCTCCCCTGGCCAATGAAGGCATCTGCACACAAGTGGTATATGGTCACGCAGACAGCACACACACATAAATAATTCTTAAACTGAGCTGGGCAGTGGTGGCCCACGTCTTTAATCCCAGCACCTGGGAGGCAGCGTGGATCTCTGTGAGTTCAAGACCAGCCTGGTCTACACAGTGAGTTCCAGGACAGCCTCCAAAGCCACAGAGAAACCAAAAAGAAAAACCAAAAATGAAAAAGACAAAAAGGAAGGAAGGAAAGAAGGAAGGCATGGGGGAGACTAGACAGGGGTGACTGAGCTAGATGAGGCTTTGTTGAAAGCAGGGAGCAACCAGGCACAGGCTGAGGCCCTACTGAAACAGCTACTGTTTGCATTAAGTGCCTGGATCCTGAGAGGGAACCTGGCATCTCGCTGGCCTCACCAGCTTCCTCATCAGAACACCCATCTGCCCAAGAACCCAGACGCTCACACAGACCCCGAGTCCCCCTCCCGCCTCTGCTTTTCACCCAAAGACCAAGCCATTGCCAGGCCCCAGGTGGCATTCTGCTCTCACCGCTCCTGCCCAGCAACAGGTGTGACCACTCTCCACTCCACACAGGCAGGCACGCCGATCATTCACAAGTGCCCTTCTTGGCATTTCCCAGAAGCTGACATAGCTCAGGGGCATGATGCCCCTTGAAGACTGATTGCAGTTTTTAGAGTTCTTGTTTGTTTGTTTTTTTGAGACACTGTATATGCCAAAGTGGCCTCAAACTTGCTCCTGGCTTAGCTTTTTGAATGCTGGGATTGATCACAGGTGTGTATCTCCAAGTCCTTTTAACATCGATTTATGAGTATCAACTATTTACTGCTGTAAGCCTACGACACTGAGAAGACGGGCCTGCCAAAGATGGGCCACCACAAAAGCCCAGGACTTGAGAGACGCAGACAAGGACAGCGAGTGACCTCGGAGGCAATGCTGAAAACGGGATGGTGGTGGCACACACCTTAAATCCCAGCACTCGGGAGGCGGAGGCAGGCGGACCTCTGTGAGTTCAAGACCAGCCTGGCCTACAGAGTGAGTTCCAGGACAGCCAGGGCTGCACAGAGAAACCCTGACTCAAAAAGCAAAAGCAAAAGAAAAGCTGTGCTTTGAGCGGCCAGCCTGTGGCTGGGTGGGCATGGCGGAGAAGGTCCCTGGGGGTCCCGGGCAGGGTGTGTACTCACGCCATGGACTGGTGGAAGTCAGACAGGTCCTTCTGAGTGGCATGGAGGAAGAGGATGGTGGCAGCCTGGGGACTCAGGGTTGCATCCCAGGAGGCACTGCCAGCCTAAGGGAAACAGTGGTGGCTTATCAGGACCCAACAGGTGGCCCTGGTGGTGCCCAGCTCTGGCAGGCAGCCGTACCTGGTGCCGGGTGACTTCATGAGACACCAGCTGCTGTAGTAGGTGGAGATGTACAGTGTAGCTGGGCTGAGAGCGGCTGGCCACCGTGGCTCTCTGCAATAGGATCAGCAGGGCTGTGAGCGGAGGACTCCATGAGAGATCCACCCCGCCCTCCCCAGCCGCTGGCCCAGGCCCTGGCAGACCCGCTTGTGAATGAACTGGAGCTGGAGGCGGCACTGGCCGCGGTCCGGGTAGGTCTCTGTGCAGGGCTCCAGCGGGTACCATCGGTCCTCTCGGCAGCGCAGGTCCTAGCAGGCAAGATGCACAGTGGCGAGCATCAGGACCCTGCAGAGAGCTGAGGCGAGGACAGGGGCGCAGTCGGGGCAGCAGCCAGGCTCAGGCTGGGTCAGACCTCAAGGCCCCCAGGGCCCTTCAGCCTCCCTGCCTTTGCCTCTGTCCTGACCTCCCTCACCTGCAGTCTCAGAACCACGTTGCCCAGAAAGTCGTCCTGGCCCTTGTCCTTCCGAGCTTCCTTAAAGATCCTGTTTGAGGCAGGATTGGTGAAGGGTCAGCCACCTGGGTACTCAAGAAACCAGGGTGTGTGTGAAAGGGTGGGGGACCTCCTTCCTCTGAGTCTGTAGCACCCACCTTCGGAGCCCGTGCAGGTCCGTGAGCTCCCCAAACTTTTGTCTCACCGATTCCACAGTGTCCAGGTCCCTGTAAGCCAGAGGTTTGAGCACGGGTTAGAGAAGAGGCCCGTGACCTCATCAGTAAATAAGGGCTGACACCTGCCCCCATGCCTCCTTTTGTCCCTCGTCCTTTGGAGCGGGGCGGGGCGGGCCACTCACCACATGTCCAGGTGAAAGCTTGCGCTGGTTATGTCCTCAAACTCCCTTCAAGGGGAAAAGAATACATCTGCTGAAGGGCCTTAGCTGGGCAGGGTACCCGTGCACACTCACGCTGGCCCAAGTCACAAGGGTTGGCCACAAGCCCAGAACCTGTCCTCTGAAACTGGAGTTGTAGCTCCTTCCTGACTAGTCCTCCCCTCCTCTTTTAAATTTTTCTCTTGGGTACAGGATCTTATGCAGCCCTGGCTGTCCTGGAACTCACTCTGTAGACCAGGCTGGTCTTGAACTCTGCCTGCCTCTGCCTCCCAAGTGAAGGGACTAAAGATTGAGCCACCCCACCAAGCCCTCCTTCCTGACTACTTCTCTATTTTGAGGACAGGCTGGAGTGCCCCTGGTCACCATCCAGAGATGCCCAACTATCCCTGCTCTGCTACTATAGAGCCATACTATATATGTTTAGTCATTTGGCAGGGTCTTGCAATGTAGCCTAGGTCAGCTTTGAACTTGCCATCTTTCTGCCTTACTCTTCTAGCATCATAGGTGTGCAGCACGGCATCAGGCAGGTCCATGCTGGGCCTTCATGTCATGGGTCTGTCCTATCTAGCTGAGTCTCCCTCCAGCTCTACTTGAGGACCGAGGGTTGAGCTCACTCTCTCGACCCAGGAAGACCACCGATCTCGTTGGCTAGAAAACCTACACCCAGAGGAGCCCCAGATGGGAGCAGGGAATAGAAGGTAGAGGCTGGGACGGAGCCACATACAAGACAAAGGTCTCGTCCCAGACAGGACTCAGCGTCTGGTTTTTGACTTGGGTGCGATGGGTTTGCTCTTCCGGGATGGTGTGCTTCACTACCGCCTTCTGTCGACGTCGAGACACCGGGCTGCCCTCCGGTATGCCAACTCCCTGCTCGATGATGCCCAGCAGGCAGTAGGGGTCACTGAACCCTGGCAAGGAGTGAGGGACAAGACTCCAAGAAGTCAGCCACGTTCCCTTGAATTCCCATCAGCTCCCTGGGTCCCAGCCGCCTCCAGAGAAGGCTGGATAAGGGTCCCTCTAAACTCAGCATCTAAGCACGGAAGGCTTGGCTGGGTGGGTTTTCTGGCAAAGAGTTCAAGGCCAGACTGTGATGGGGAGAGGAGTCCCAGGGCACCCCAAACACGCTCACCACTGACATCCTTGCCCAGAATGCCCTTGGCCTGCTTCACTGTTGCTTTCAGGCAAAATATAGGTTTCTGGAGGGATGGGAGTGGGGGCTGCCTGAGTTCCTGAGAAGGCCAGGCTTCCCATGCCCCTTCCTTTCCCAGAGTGCCCTGGCCCAGGTTACCTGGAGCTCCCCAACGCGCTGAAGCATCTGTTGGTGCTCCTGGGGCTGCACCTGGAAGGCCTGAAGAGGACAGAAGTGTGAGAGACTGGGGACACAGGTAGGGTGGCCTGGTGGGGGGGAGGAGCTGAGCCTGGGCTGTAGGAGGGTGGGTAATTTACCTCCTGCAGATAGCACAGCAGCTCTGAGGCCTCCTTCACGTGGCTGGGCTCTGGCTGGCCCAGGCGGTGTAGGACAGTATAAAGGGCTTCCTCATACAGCAGGTTCCGCTGAGATATAGCAGGGCCACCTCAGGAACCCCATTATCACCCAGCAGCCTCCCTGAAACCGTCATCTCAAGCCCAGAAAAGGGACAAAGAGCCACATGTGCAGGGATGGATGATTGAGACAGAGTGTTCTCTACTAGGTGGCGGCCGCCGCCTCCGCCTCTGGGGCCTGAGGGGCCTCCCTCAGAGAGGATGTAGGGCTGGGCTGCTTCCACATCCCACACACTCTCCCAACTTCACCTCTTACCTCTTCTGTGGAGAAATGATGGGACTGAACCTGGACCTAGGAGCAAGGGCAAAGTCCAAGCTGTCCCCGAAGGCTTGCCCAGTCAGGCATGGCGACCCGAGAGAGAGGGACCCCAGCACCTCAGCCTGTCTGGCCTCTAGGCCCACTGATCCCCCTCACCTGTTCCAACATAAGGCTGCCTGAAGGGCTCACCCCTGGGTCATTTTGCTCATCCCCCGGCCTGCCATGCCTGAGGTCCATGGGCGTTCAGCCGGCCCCACAGTGGGCTCTCCAGTACCGCTACCCCCTTCCTTCCCCAGAGGAAACAACAGTGCTTATCAGGCGGCCACTTACTCCTCACCCCAGCTGCGGAAGTGAGGCCTTAGCAGCAGAGGTGGGGGACGAGCCAGGCAGGTCTGGGGTATCTCAGGGGGTCCCTAGGCAGCCCACTGTCATTGGAGGGCAGTGAAGGACTGATGCCTTCAGAGCTAGAGGGACAGGGCTGGAGGTGCCGGCCCATCAAAGGGATGAGACTAGAGAAGCCCACCGTGGCTCAGAGAACACAAGGAGGACCTCTCTCTGCCCACCCACAAGGCTATGTATGCCCAGGGCCAGACAGGGTAGGCGGGTGGGGGCCTCCAGACTGCGCTGCGCCCCCAGGCTGGCTCTTTGCCCCTCTGTGGTCATTCCTACCTCCTGGGTGGTTTGGGGTGGCGGATCCTGGAGGTCCCTGACCCTGCGGCGCCTTATCTTGATGGCCTGGCGCAAGAGTGGAGGGCGCTGATGGGGGTGGGAGAGGTGTGTCGCCATGGTGGCTGACTCTACCCTTCCTTCTACCAACCCCCTAGCTGCCGACAAAGCCGCAGGATGATGCAAAGAGCCCCAGCGGTCCTCTGCTAGGGGAGGGTGGAGGATGGAAGGGTCAGGGTGTCTGCACCTTCCTTCAGCCTCAATCCTTGCAGGATCTGCCCCAGCCTGGAGCAGAAAGTGTACCCAGTGGGCGGGGTTAGCCCCACCCATCCTCCCACGGAGGCCCTGGGGAGAGTCCAGAGCTCCTGGCAAGGGTATTAAGGCCAGGCTATGTAGCAGCCTGCCTCAACTGTGCCAGGGCCAAGGAAGCTGACCTAGACCTGTGGTGTTCTCACCCCAAGGTTTCCTGGATGGGCCCCAGATCTGGGTTAGGGTAGGGCAGGTTCAGGGCAGTGACTGGGAAGCATTTCCTCTTGCTCGGTAGCCAACAGCTCAACCAGCTCCACCCCACAGGTGACATTCCAGGGGAAGGAAGGTACTACCTGGTGTTAGCCAGAGAGGGACAGAAGTGACCTGAAGCCCAGTCCCAGCACTGATGGTCAGGAGGGAGCTCCTTCAAAGGCCTGAGGGTCGGGGGGGGGGGGCAGAAGAGGTGGCAAGCCCTTGCTGCCTTCTCTATGTGGAGCCTTTTGTCAGGAGAGGACTTTGGTACTGGGATCCCCCACAGTTCCTTGTGGAGTGCAGGTCTGGCAGTGGATTTAGCTTTCTTCCATCTTTTCCTCTTAGGTCAGGGGGTATGAAGCCACATTCCCCTCACAGGAGTCCTGCCGTGTCTGCCTGACAAAGTGGCTTGGCTTCCCAGCCCGTGCTCAGTGGGGTTGTTGCAGAAGGGGATACAGGTCTTGTTCTGGCCCCCTCCCCACCCCCGATGGCAGTGGGTGGCACTATGCACCATCCCAGGCAGGTAGAGGCCTCTGTGGGACTGAGACTCACTGACAGGAAACAGGCTCCTCAGTCCTGCCTCCCAGCTGCCAGCAGCCCCTCCTCCCGGAAGACCTCACCCTCGTAACCACACAGAGTCAAGAGAGTCCAGCTACTTCATTTACTGTTTCACAGTTGTAGCAAACAAATCAAGGTGCAAACAGGGTTTATTTCACATTAATATATTAACTGGATTTTTGTGTGTGTGTGTGTGTGTCAAATAAATAGGGAGTTCTCTTTAAATAACCATCTCCTCATTTTGTGTCCAGACCAGGAACAAACAAGAGCAAATCTTAGTGCATCCAGGGGGCATGAAGCTCACACAGGGGCAGATAGCAGGGTTCAGGTCACATGGTTGGAGGTGCTGGTTCTCAGACCAAAGTCATGACTGCACAGACATGCACTCTCTACCGCTCCTGTGGAAAAGCCCCTTGTAAAGGGGGAGGGGTTATTCCCAGAACACTCCAAGAGGGGCTCCTCCCAGCTACCTCGGTCGCTTCTGTTGCCACTGGCTACTGGAAGCTCAGGGTAAAATTCCCAAAGCCAGGGGCAAGGAAAGGAACAAGGACAAGCGTAGCAGAGTGAGTGTGACGGAGGCCGGGCCTGGCCCTCTGCTGGAACAGTAGCCTTCCAGGGTCGGGCACACCCCAGGAAGGAGGAATGTGAGCACGGCCTGGCAGGGCCCCTACGAGAGACACAGGACTGGTCTGATGAGCCCACACGATGGAGTAAGATGGCCACCAGGCTGAGGGGGCTGGACCATGGTGGAGGAGTGGCCAGAGAGTCCCTCTGTGGGGAGGAGCTATTTCAGTGAGGAGCAAGGGGTAATCCCAGGCTTCCAAGAGCCCCAGAGATGGTGAGCCGGAAGCTAGACAGAACAGTGCCTTGGGCTGAGCTAGTGTGGGAAGCTGGGAGGCGCCTCTGGGAGGAGCCCTGCCCAGGGCTAGTTCCCTCCCTGGCCTCTCAGAGTCTCAGATGCAACTCCATGGGAGGCCCAGGAGGGGGGGGTCATCCAGTAAGAGGCAGGGAGGTGGGCAAGGTCTACTGTGTCTTCTTGTCTTCTGGGGGGTAGTAGGGCGGCGGCGGAGGCTGGCTCTAGAGGATGAAAACCAAGGTCACATGAGACATCTCAGAATGAGCTGTGGCCTCTTTCATCTCTAGCTCCCAGGCCGTGTGACTGAGAGGGCGGGCCGGTTTACCCTACTTACCGTGGGCATGTAGACATTGTGTGGGTTGCCTGGGTTGTAATAGGCGCTGGCAGCTGCTTCTGCGGCCTTGGCCTCAGCTGTAAAAGGAAACGAATGGCTGGATGGCAATGGGTGACATGCCCAGCTCCTCTGCCCTTGCCTGAGTCAGGGCAGCTGGTGCTGCACTCTGGCCACCAGAAGATTCCGTGACTTTCCTAAGCACCGGCCGTGTGCTGGCACTGCCTTCGCAGTCCCTTTACATGCCCTTGGCGTAAGTCTATGGGGCGGTCCTGGCGACCATCTGTAGATTCGAGCATCGAGGCATACAGGGTGACCTGGGTCCAAGGTCACTGGTAGCTGAGGGCCAACAAGGCTGGAATCTAGACCTCATCTCACTTTCAGATTGTTCAGTGACACTGGGGACACAGAACACAGACCTAGCCCACGGCCAGGCGAGGGCTCACTGACCACACCCAGCCCTTGGAATATAGCTCCTCACCACCGGGCTACCACGCTGCTGGCCCCTCTGGGTGGTCTGTAGGCCAGAGGCCCTCCCCAGCAGTCTTCAGTCACCTGACAGCCTGGGGGCCTCACCTGCAGGGGTGGAGGGGGCACTAGGGCCACTGACTGGAGGCTCCATAGGCCCAGGATAGGGCGGTGGTGGGGGCTGTACATAACCCATGGCTCCATCCATCATGGGAGGTCCTGGGTAGAACTCTGCTTGGGAAGAGAGTGACAGACAGTGAGCAGGCCCCCGTGGCCCCCTCAGAAGGCTAACCCTGGGAGTGGCCTGTCTAGTTCCTTGGGATGCCCTCTACACTCCGATGTCTGTTGGGTCTAAAGCAGGTGGAAGGGCCCATCGCCCCCTGCAACCTGAAGGTGTGGTTAGTGGGTGGGTGGGGAGGCTGAGGCGGGGCAGCAAAGGACACTCACCGGGTGGGGGCGGTGGATAGGGGTAGCCAGGAGGGCAGGGGTACATTCCATTGGCGACTGGCGGGGGGAAGACATAGGCCCCGCCGGGCATGTAAGGGTACCCGTAGGTTCCATTAGGGGCTTCCCCTCTGGAGGCTACAAGTGCAAGGGGAGAGAGGTGAGTGTTGCCCGCCTCGGGGACTGACGAGCCCCAGGACTGTGCCCACAGATGTGCCCTACAACTATCGCACTGCCCAACCCACTGAGTCTGCCTAGCTCACCATGCTGAGGGAGGGCAGGAAAAGAGCCACAGGACAGGAGTGGATGGAAAGGGAACGGGGGGGGGGGGGGGGGTGTGTGGCGGCTAAAGGGCGGGAGGGAAGGAACGCGGAACACAGTGCCTGGTGATTAATTTACAATGGCTGCTGGACGGTACTTTAACAGTTGGGTTTTCTGTCTGTTTTTCAGTCCAAACATTTCTGTCAGAATGTTGCATGCCTGTTATGGGCAGAGGAAACCCACAGACGGAAATTACAGGATTCTTTCCCAACTCCCAGACCTGTCAGCTGGGCTCCTGGTGCTTACAATACACAATAAAAGGACAAACAAGACACCCACGTGCTAGCCCCTTTTTTTAAGAGCCAGGATACCTTGTGATGCCACCTGGAGCATCCGCTGCCCAAACTCAATGGCGCCCCCTGCTGTGAAGGTCAGCTTGTAGGAAGTGGAGCCTTCCCAGCCACCTGAGGAGGGAGGAAAACAGGTTCAGTTCAAGAGGCGGCTTTGTCCTCTTCTGGCAGGGGTCCAACACTGACAAGGCTGCCGAGAAGGAAGGGGCGTGGCTTCTGCCTGCAGCCGGGATGGCCCGGCTCCTGCTTGTGGGTTTCATCCTCTCTACAGGGCCTTCCCCCACCCCCAGCCAAGTACACCGTCAGCACCAAGGCCATCAGCAATGGGGAGGGGAGGGAGGCTTCCCTACACGCCTCTAATGCCCTGGGCAGCTCTCCTGGTAACTGACATGGAGGTTCTGGGTAGGACTCTCCTGGTACAGAACAGGAGTCTGGAGTCAGCCTCAAAGCAGGGCCCTGCTAGCTCTATGGTAAAGCAGCTGCCTTTTCTTGGCTCTCATGGAAGGCTCCTCCCCAAACCTAAAACCTGGGCCTTCCCTGGGGAAAAATGAACACCTTTAGTTTTCAGTCTGCTGGGCTCACTCCCTGAACACCAGGCTGGTCTAACCCAGCATTCCCCAGCTCCTGGCAATCAAAGCTCACACGTGCCACTCAGCCATTAGCCAGGCATCTGAAGTTAATTCAGGACCGAGAGGGGGGAAGGCTTGGACCGCAAGTCTGCAAAGGGCCCTCCAGGAGGCATCAGAGATGCCCAGAACCCCTCACTGGGGACCCAATCCTGCCCGAGTCCCCTTGTCACCTACCTCCTGCTTCAGCCCTCACTATCCCCTGGATGAAGTTTGCGCCAAACACTGGCTGCTTGATCTCACAGTCCTTCATCAGGTAAAACGGCATCATGAAGGACTGCATGGCATCCTTCCCCTTAGACAGGAAGATGACCTACGACAAGAGGTGACCAGGCCATCAGGGCCAGAACCTAGCCAGCTTAGTCATTGCTTCCCACCTGGTTTTTGTGTGCCGCCCTGTTCCTAGTGCCAGAGCAGACAGCGTGGCCCAGGTCTGAAAGCCGCATGGCATGGCTCCTCCCTGGGTGCATGCTGGAGACCCCAGATCTGGTGTGCACACTAGGAACCTGCAGGCTGCAGTGTGAGGATATGCCACTGTCACTTCAACACTTCAGAGACAGAGGCGGCGGTCAATGTGCATGGGGGGGGGGCCCTGCTATGATGCTAGCTGCAGGGCAGGGCAGGGCAGGGCAGGGCAGGGCATGCTCCTGGGGGTGGGAGGCAGAGCCCACGTTCACACTCATACAAAATGCAGCACAGGGGTCCAGGAGAAGGGATCATTGTTTACTCTGCCTGACAGGCACAGGGTTCTCCTGTCCCACACCTGGAAAATCCCTTGATTTCTTTTTTTTTCTGAATCACGGTTATTTACGTGACAGGTGTGGGTTATGTTATGTTATATGGAGATCAGAGGTTAGTAAGTTCTCCACCTCCACCATGTGGGCCAACCCCCTGGGATTCCAAAGTGCCAGACACTATCTAACAGAAGATGTGAATCTGAGTCTCCAGAGGTGGGTGCCGTCCTTAAACCTGCAGATGTGCGCCCCTCCCAGCCATCCTGACCCCTCACCAGAGGGAGGCTGCAGGCAGCCCTTTCCTAACTATTAATTTGTATTACTCAGAGTCCACATGGCTCGCTCTCAGGAGAGTCCGATGCTGCAGCCTGGCACCTGTCCCTCTGCAGGGTTCTGCTGGGCTTTCTGCCCAGCCCGAAGGCTGTGTCTCTGCTACTGTACCCTGGCTACCACACTCGTCACTCTGATTATGCACATGAGCCTTGAGGGCTCCTCCAGGCAAGTCACTGCAGCAGCTGTAACCCACCACAGAGATTTTGTGCAATGTGCATGGCCCAGGTCAGGAAAACAGCACAAAGGGCCTGGTGGTTCTAGAACCCAGGGTCATGTGACAAAGAAACAGGCAGAGAGCAGGGTCTTGCTCTGCCCCTGCAGGGCTCAGATGACGACACTGGCTGGCGACACTGGCTGTCGTCACAAGGTGATGTGGATATGCGCATGACCGTCTGAAAGCATGGAGCCTCTGACCAGCTGCAGCACTTACCCGGTATGGGGTAAGGTAGACAGTGCCTTTCTTGGTCCCTTTGAAGGCCTCTGGCATATTCTTCAAGTCATTGAACGTAAGCTCCACATGATCATAGGACATTAGGATGCTGTGATTAAAAAAAACACAAAGAGCCCTGATGGTATGTCGTCAGTCATCCTAGACACGGGACTAAGTCACTCACAACACGGTTGCAACAGGGCTATGAGGAAACCATCAGTACAGCCAAGTAGAGAGGAACAAGTTGGGCCTACAGTCCCCAAGTGACCAGGGAACTGTCTTCACCTCTCCGACTGGACTCTCCACCTGGGCTTTCTCTTCAGCCCCTCTTAAGCCCTGTGGCAGGGTTTCATATAGCTCAGGCTGGCCTTGAGCTTGCTAACTTCTTCCTGCTTGCACCTACCAAGAGCTGGGATTACAGACTTCTGCCACCAGGCTGCTTTCCTGAGGTGCTAGGGGTGCATGCCAGGAAAGCATTCTACCACCCGAGTCACAGCCACAGCTCTTTTAAACAACAACAACAACCCTGATATAACCAGTACTCGCCTTTAATCCCAGCACTCGGGAGGCACAGGCAGGTGGAGCTCTGTGAGTCGGAGGCCAGCCTGGTCTACAGAGTGAGTTCCAGGGCAGCCAGAGCTACACAGAGAAACCCTGTCTCAAAAATACCAAAACGGGGGCTGGAGAGATGGCTGAGAGGTTAAGAGCACTGGCTGCTCTTCCAGAGGACCTGAGTTCAATTCCCAGCAACCAAATGGTGGCTCACAGCCCTCTGTAATGAGATCTGGCGCCCTCTTCTGGTGAGCAGTACAGGTATACACATGCAGGTAGAACACCCCATACATAATAATAAATCTAAAAAAAAAACCCACAACAACAAACAAACAAAACAAACCCTAATATATAAACATGAGTCTAATGGGACTTGAGGATGTAGCACAGTAGTATTTGCCTAGCATGGTCTCTCTCTCTCTCTCTCTCTCTCTCTCTCTCTCTCTCACACACACACACACACACACACACACACACACACACAGCCAATAAATAAAAGTATAGAGTCAAAGACATGACTCTGTACTTGCAACCGACCCTCGGAAGCTGAAGATACAGGTGGCTCTGAGCTGCCCAACATGGATGCTAAATGGGTCCTCTGGGAGAGCATATTTTTGTTTGTTTGTTTGTATGAATGTGTATGGTTTTTTTTTGACACAGGGTTTCTCTGTGTAACAGCCTTGGCTGGCATAGAATTCACTCTATGCTGGCCTTGAACTCAGAGATCCACCTGCCTCTGCCTCTGGGATTAAAGGCATGCGCTACCACCTGGCTAAAAACATGTTCTTAACCATCTGAACCATCTCCCCAGCCCCTTAATCCAAGCTTCTTTAGCTGGAGCTGTAGAAAATGTCTGTACATAAAGCCCTTGAGGTAGGTGTGTGTGTGTGTATCTGTCTGTCTGTCTGTCTGTCTGTGTGTCTACATATGTACTTGGTTCTCTGGGAAGAGTTCACAGCTTTTATCTCTAACAATGGTTTGTGAATTAAAGATTAATGTGAATTAAAGATTAGTTTAAATATCAAAGTTTGAGCAACACACTTCCAATTTCAATTATTACTGATGCGTGTTTCAGAAGTGAGGCTGAAGTTCTTTCCAGGACTCTTATTTGGTAGCAATGAGCTATGAGCCAGGTGCTGAGCCCAGGAGGGCAGACACCTTCCAAAACACTCCCAAACGGCAAAACCAAACAGCTCTGGTTGGGGTGGTGCATCCCTGAATTCCCTGCACTCAAAAGCTGGAGGCATGCTTGCCTCAGGTTCAAGGCCAACCTGGAATGAAACCATAACCTGAAAACCAGAGAGAGCGGTAGCAGTGAAGATGCCATCGAATGGCATCAAAGTAGTGGACTCAGTCAAGGCACCGGGTGTAGACGACGCACACCGGAGAACAGTAAGGCTTCTCACATTACATGATGTAAGGGTCCAAATTCATATGAGTTCATTCATCTGTCTCGTCTTCATCCCAAATATCCTTTCTTGGTGCAGAGGTAATAGGAGGACACAGAACTAACACAACCAAAGGGATCGACTCTGGTTACAGACGTCATCACCAGCCGGGCAGCAGTGGCCCACGCCTTTAATCCCAGCACAGGGAGAGGGAGGCAGAGGCAGGTGGATCTCTGTGAGTTCGAAGCCAGTCTGGTCTACAAAGCGAGTTCCAGGACAGGTTTCAAAGCTACAGAGAGAAACCCTGTCTAGAAAAACTAAGAATTAAAAAAAAAAAAAAAAAAAAAGTGATCACCAGATACAGGCTGGGCTGGCCAGAACCTGCCAAGAACAAACATCAGCGTATCCAGTCTGTGTCAACCCACACCTTCTCTTCTGACTCATCAAACATTCTCAAGTGACAGGTCCCAAGAGGGTGTAGGCTTTGACCTCCACCACACCTCCCTTGGCCTTCAAGAAGAAATTAAAGCCTGCATAGCTCAAGTCAGGAGTCTCATTTCCAATGTCCAAGGAAGAAGAGGAAAGAGAAGCCATCAATAGGGCCGAAAACTTGGAGAGAGTGAGTGGATGGTGCAGGGGAGGGTAGAGAAAGAAGAATCTTGAAGTTGAGAGACCTCGACCCTGGCAACCGAAGTAAGCCATCAGGAATCCAAGAGAACCAGGCAAGGGACACAAGAGACAAGCTTTTTACAAGGCCCGCTGGAGCCAGGCACTGTGTTGAGCAGCTGACAGCTTTTTTAGTTCCACCTCTCTAGGGCCTCAGCCTTTCTCTTGGAATCTGAGACGTTCTGGGATAGACCAGCAGACTGGACAGGAGTACTTAAGCCTATTGATTTTGCGGTCAAGATCCTTGCCTTCAATTCCCATCTGTTACTCACAGCACTAGAGCCAAGTTATTTACCCTCTCTGGGTCTCTCCGGCCCTACCTGTAAAATGTGTACAATAGTTTCTGCCGCACAAGATTGTATGTGTTATGTGAGGTAGAGCAGACGCAGCGGCTGCCGCGCAGTAACAACGTAGTAAACGTCCAACACGGAGCAATTATTTTCAAGGCTCCATTTGGGAAGGAGCCCGAGAAATCAATCACCCGTCGGCCTCCCTCAGCGCCCCAAACCCTGACACCATCCTGCTGCCCCACCCCCACCGGCTCCCCGGGTGATCAGCACCCCGTCCTCCCCCACGACCCACCCACTCCCTCCAGCCCCGCCTCCGGCCGTTACCACCCCTTCCCCCAGCGCTCCATCCATTCCCTTCCCCACCGCATCCCACCGCCCACCACACAGCGGCCGACACCCGCCCCGCGTCTCCAGGATCCTTCCGCCGTGGTTTCACCTCTCGGTGTTGTTGACGATCACTCCGCCACCCTCCGAGTGATTCTTGTTGAGCGCCATAGTCTCTCCCACTGGGGTCCCGAGGCTCGCAACGCCGTGCGCCTGCGCCGGCCTTTGGCCCGCCTCTAGTGGCGTCGTTCGTATTACATCCAGCCAATCGTAGCTCCTGCGCGTAGGCTGACCAACCACCTGATCTCCGATGTCACGTGGCGAGAGTTTACTCCCGCTCCCCCTCCCCCAAGTTGCTGCACCTGCATCACAAACAAGCCTCGGACTACAGTTCCCAGCAGGCAATGGTCCCGCAACCGCAACCTCTCTCGTTGTGTTGAGTGATGATTGCATTGTGGAACTTGTAGTCTCTCTGTCTCTGTTTCTGTGTCTCTCTGTCTCTCTCTCTCTTTTTAATAATACCGGACAGGCTTGCTACGCTATTTACAAAACCTTAAACCTCTGAACGCTTCTCCCAAACCGGCCTCCTCATGTTAAGTGAACTCAAACGAAGAAATGTAACTTAAACGTGATGACTTGGTGTGTGCAACGTTTAAAAGTCACTTCGTTTTCCCAAGTGACCCGAGTGGCTCGCCCATACATTTGGGTGTGCGAAACGCAGTCCCATCTAGGGTGGACTGGAAGACTCCGAGAAAAATACGCTTTACGAAACTCAAACCTGACCGACCGCTCCAGCCGGACTGTGTGAACTTCTGGGACAGTGGTCCGCTCCGCAGCGGCCCCCGCCCCCGCCCCGCGCCTGCCGCCTGCAGCAGCGGCCTCGCGATGGCGCTGCTTCCTTCTCCTGGTTAGCTCGCTAGTCCTGCTTGGTCCGTGCTGGAAGAGATGGTTGAACAGCAGGGTTTAAACGTGACCTGGAATAATTGAATGAAACCAGACACAGTGTGAGGCCAACGGCCAGATAGGGCTTTCAAAACACCACTGACTCCTTTCGGCTGTGACCCAGCACTGGGCGTCTCTCCACTGCATGGTAGTGAATCTGAACTCCGTCCTGGAAGGATTGCTGGAGGCCCCCAGGATCCTTAACGCTAGGGAACCAGGGCTTGACTGATTTGAAGCAGACAGTATTGTGGCTCATATCCCAGCATTTGGGAGGCTGAGGCAGGAAGTTGCAGCAAATTCGAGGTCAGCTTGGGTTGCATAACGATTTCCAGTCCAGCCTCAGCTAGAGTAAGACGCTGTCTTTAAAAGAAACAAGAGCCTTTAAAAGAAACAAGAGCCGGTTGTTGGTGGCAAACACCTTTAATGCCAGCACTGGGGAGGCAGAGGCAGGCAGATCTCTGTGAATTTGAGACCAGCCTGGTCCACAAGAGCTAGTTGTAGGACAGGCTCCAAAACTCCCAAGAAATCCTGTCTCGAAAAACAAACAAAAAAAAAAAAGTGGTGGTGTGTGTGGCGGGGGTGGAGGTCAGGAGGTTGACAACTGCTTCTCATTCCAGCTCGTTTTGTCTCTGGTCGTCTTATGCATCGTGCATACATGCACACACCAAATATATGCATACACATACGCATCATTAAAAAATAATGAAAATACATAGTTTTAAAAGTATTTCTCATTTTCATTTTGTGTATAAAACGGTTGGTCTGCATGCTTGGATGTGTACCACATTGTGTACAGGAGCTGCAGGAGGACAGAAGAGGGTATCAGATGTCTTGGAGCTGCAGTTCAGAAGATGGTAAATTGTTTGCATGGGTGCTAGCACCCAAATCCGTGTCTTTTGCAAGGACAGCAAGTGCTCTTAGCTACTGAGCCATCTTTCTGGTCCCATGAAGAAAATCTTCTAAGAAAGTAAAATCCAACTCTATATGGTAATATACAGAATGGTGAAGAAATACAATTTTATTTGCACAAAAATAAGAGACTGATAGAAAATGTCACTTAGGAGTTCAGCACTATCCCTTTGAGAGACAGTTTTGGGAATTTCGGGATGTGTCAATGCAAGGAGTCTTTTGTATTCTTTAGTTTTCTACTAGGTACACTGTAGTGAGATACCCAACCGGCCCACACCAGTTGCACTGACCACAGCCATTGGGGCGTGGGGACAGGTGTGGATGTGAACAATGGGCGCTAGTTCTGGGGTCCCAGACCCCAGCTCGCTATTTTACTTCCTGGTTGGAGACAGAGCATCCGGAGCCTTATGGGAGATGTCATTCTGTAAATACGTTTCCAGTATTGATTAATGAATAAAGCTCTGTTGGCCAATAGGAAAGCAAGATAGGCGGGACTAGGAGACAAGGAGGAGAGAGGAAATAGTAGGGAGGGGTTCCAAGATGAGGACAGAGAGAGAAGAACGCCAGCCCCTCTCTCCGGTAAGATAAGACCATGTGGCAGTACTTAGATTAATAGAAACGGGTTAATATTTAAGACAGAGCCAGCCGATAAGAAACTAGTAACTGGCCAACAGCTTTGTATCTAATACAGTGTCTCTGTGTGTTATTTGGGGCTGGCGTGGCCGTGGGACCAGACCGGCGGCAGGAAAAACTACTCATAACAGGAGGCAGTCTTGGAACTGGAACCTGAGGCAGTCATCTGTTTCTGATGTGATTTCTCCCCGAATAAACATCCATCAGCCAATATTGTGTCCTGGAATCTTATTTCCCAAGCACTAGTACACTCTAATAAAAGTCAGTTTTTTTTTTTTTTTTTTTTTTTTTTTTGACAAAAAGCCTCTTCAGACCTCTACTTAACTGTTACGTCGCCAAGGCCGGCCTCTAATTCCTGGTCCTCCTGCCTCTACCTCCCAAGTGCTAGCAGTACAGACTTCTGCCACCACGCCTGGCTGGATTTATTCATTTGTTAATTTACTTAATATACAGGGTCTCCGGTTGCTCACATTGGCCAGGAACTATCTATGTAGGACTATGATCTTAAACTCCACGTCTCCTGGCTCCACACCTCTTGAGGTCAGCTGAATTCAGTATCTCATGCACACTATACAAGGCACTCTACAGAGCAAGACAGTGCCCCAGCTCCAGACTTTACCTTTTTTAGACAACTCCAAGCGTAATGAAGCAATCAGGAATCAGGGACTGCTGAATCTTTGAGCCCCTGCCCCTTATTACGTGCTGAATCCCCAGCCATCCAGGTCTACGTACAGGGACCCTGTCTCCAACCAAACAAACAGAAACCAAGCCGGGTGTGGAGGCACAAGCCTTTAACCCCAGCGCTCGGGAGGAAGAGGCTGGGTCGCGAGGATCTCTGTGAGTTTGAAACCTATGTGGTCTACAAAGTGAGATCCAGGACAGCCAGAACTGTTACAGAGAAACCCTGTTACAGAGAAATCCTATCTTGGAAACGAAACAAAACAAAACAAAAACAACAGCAACTCAACCAAACCAAACAAAAACAAACTAAAATAAAATTAATAGCCAGTCCCAGCACTGGGGAGGCAGAAGGAGGCAGTCTCTGACTGAGTTCAAGGCCAGCCTGGTCTACAGAGTTCCAGGACAGCCAGAGCCATATAGAGAAACTGTTATCTCAAAACTAAACAAAGTCAGAAGAATAAGGGGCCAGGGAGATGACTAAGGGATTAAGAGTGCTTGCTGTTCTCCCAGGGGACAGAGTTCAGTTCCCAGCACAAGTCAGGTGACTCACGATGGCCTCTAAGTCCTCTCCCGTGAATCTGATACTCTCCTCTGGCCTCTACAGGTACCTGCACTCAAATGTGTGCTCACACATGTTAATAGTAAGAAGAGCAAAATCCTTTCCTGGGACCTAAAGTTTGTCCCTGAGACTTGGGGATGGACTGGCAGGAGGGAGGTTGCTGGGGAGATATCATCTCAGGAACTGAGTCTCTGAGAAGTTTCTAGACTCAAGTCATATCTTGCAATGTTTGACATTCACTGAAGTTATCAGTTTTTCCTCTTGACATGGACTGGACAGAAAATTTATAAACAGTCTTGTTTGGGACAGTTTCCAGCCAAATGACTCAATACTTCCTTGACTGGCCCAGTTAGACCAGTGTTTCCTGATTTACACTTCTGTCCTTCAGAGACAGGAATATCTATAGGTAGAACTGTCTTTGCTTTATTCCAACCTCCTCTTAAAATTTTTTTAATTAAAAATGCTTTCTTGCCAGGCAGTGGTGGCACACACCTTTTATCCCAACACTTGGGAGGCAGAAGAAGGTGGATCTCTGTGAGTTTAAGGTCATCCTGGTCTACAGAGTGAGTTCCAGGATAGTCACAGCTGTTACACAAAGAAACCCTCTCTCAAAAAAAAAAAAAAAAAAAAAATTCTCTTTTTTTGCCAGGTGGAGCACTCCTTTAATCCCAGCATTCAGGAGGCAGAAACAGGCAGATCTCTGAGTTCAAGGCTCACTTTTCTATTCTACAGACTGAGTCCCAGGCTGGTCTTTATTGCTGGGGTTAAGGTGTATACCACCACAACAGCTCCTTTTTAAACCCCACCCCTTTTTTAATTTCCTTGTTGAGTGTGATTTTTATAATAACCTATTTATTCTTATTTTATGTGCTTTGGTATTTTGCCAGCAGGCATGTCTGTGTGAAGATGCCAGATTTTGGAGTTACAGACAAGTTGTAAACTGTCATGTGGGTGCTGGGAATTGAACCCTGGTTGGTCTTCTGACCACTGAGCCATGTCTCCAGCCCTGTGTGTGAATTCTTTTTTAAATTTAATTTATTTGCATTGGCGTGAAGGGGTCAGATCCTCTGGAACTGGAGTTAGACAGTTGTGAGCTGCCATGTGGGTCCTGGGAATTGAACCTAGGACCTCTGGAGGAGCAGCCAGTTTTATTAAGCACTGCCCCCAACCCAGACAAATTCTCAGTATATAGCCTGGTTGGCCTAGAACTTGATATGTGGTCCAAGCGGCATCTGAATTTGCAGAATTATGCTTGTTTCTGACTTCCAAGCATGTACTATCATATCCAACATTGTTTATAATTTCTTTTTAAAAATATATTTATGTTGGAACTGGAGAGATGCTTCAGTGGGTGCTGCTCATCCAGAAGATCTGGGTTCAATTCCAGCACCCACATGGTGGCTCACAACTGTCTGTAACTCCAGTCCCAGGGGATCGGAATCCGCTTCTGGCCTCTTAGGGCCTCCCTATGCATTTGGTTTGCATCCATACACATAACATAAAAAACAATTTTTAAAAAGATTCATTTTATTTTTAATTATGTGCATACCTGTAAGTTTCCGTGTGGGGGAGGAGACCATAAGTATTAGATCTGTAGGTATGAGCTGCCAACGTAGGTGCCCGGGAATCGAACTTGGGTCCTCTGGAAAAACAGTATGTGCTCTTTGGTTTTGTTTTTTTGTTTTTGAGACGGGGTTTCTCTGTGGCTTTGGAACCTATCCTGGAGCTTCATTTATAGACCAGGCTAGCCTTAAACTCACAGACACCTGCCTGCCCCTGCTTCCCAAGTGCTGGGATTAAAGTGTGCTCTTAACCACTAGGCCATCTCTCCAACCCTGTTTATAACGCCTTGCTTTACATTTTAAAATATTATCCAGGTGTGTGGCTGGAATTCAGGTATCCAGGAGGCTGAGGCAGGAAGATGATGAATTTCAAGCAGTCTGGACAATATAGTAAACCACCATCTTTAAATATTAATAAAAAACTTCAAAAGGAAGAGGAAAACCTACCCAGCTATGTAAGAATAACTATAAAAGGAAAAGGACTCATGTCCAGCTCTACTCTTCGACAAACGAGTCAGAGGCAGAGCCCGGCTTTGTGGGCCTCAAGCTCGTAAAGTTTTAGAGGTCCTACTGAGGAAATACAATATACTACTCAGAACAGAGCCCTTCACAGAGCCACGCTGGGGGCCTCCTGACGGGAAATGTTATGGACAGGAAGTCATGGTGTTAGAGATAGCAGGCTTAATCGGCTAAAACATCCAACTCTGAGAGTTTCAGAAAAACAGATGACCATGTGACATATTAAAGAAAACCAAACAAGCTGGAGAGGGATTAAGGAGGGAAAGGGGAGGGTGACGGAGGGAGGAGGAGGGGTCTTGCAAGCTGGGTTTTTCAGTATCTCAGCATCTGATAGGAGAGTTGCGGGAACCAGGAATCTAGGGCATCCTCTGCAGTGTGAGATCTTGTCCCCCCTAACAACAAACCAAAGAATTTGCCCTGCTGAGTTGTTCAGGCTTGCTTCAAACTCCTGGATTTAAATGGTCCTCTTGCCTTGTGGAGTAGCTATGACTACAGATGTGGGCCACTGTGTCAACCTCACAAGCTAAACAGGGACCAAGACCTAGATAGGGACCGTTGGAGGAACCTGATATGGTTTCTAGTGGGTATTCGATCAGCCCATGACCTTGGGAAGACGGAAAATATGCAGAGTCTGGATTATGTATACTTACTGTGTTTTCTTTAAAAGTTTTGATGGTTAATGAGCTAACAGCTGAGAGATTTTTGATTATAGGGGCTGCTAAGTTAAATCAACACACACATACACCACACACACACATATATATAAAGATGTCTTGATTTCAAAACTTGAGTCTAAGGATGTGTTGCTTTGGAGAAGCTGTGGATTGCTCTAGGCTAACATGGTTTGATCAAGTAAGACCCCCTGAAATGATGGCCCAGTGATCCACATCCACGACAGCTTCAGGATTACTGACTGACATGGACCAACCACACAACATACCCCAATCAAGACTTGACCATTCTCAGGGTCCTCCTAAGGTCACTGTGCCCAACAACCAGTAGGAAGTTGTCTAGAAAACTATGCTCAATGATACAAATTAAGGTCAATTTTTTTATACTATATGTATGTTATCTACTCTTGTTTAAGGTATTATGCTTATGTAGCTGATTTATAAATGTAATATGATATTAAAACATAGATTAATAGACAGTCATCAATGATAGTCAACTTATAGTCATGTTAGGCTTTCCAGATATACAGAGATATATTTTGGATGATAGGTAATCTTGAAACACTTCAAAGACCTACAGAATAAAGCATTTAAAGTGTTTTAAGAACTTGGACTTTTCTTGACAGTGAGACACGTCTGCTCCTGGCAGCACCGATTACTTTAAGAGAATGATGGGCATTGAAGAAGCTACTTAAGGAGTTTGCTTTCATTGTGGCAAGACTAGCAAGCAATTTGGGCAAGAAACTGCCCTTTCCTGGACTGCTTGACTGTGTGCTGAATAACCTGGACATGCAGGACCCACAGGAAAGTGACTGCTGAACTTGCCAAAATGGCCCTTCAAGGTTCCTGCCTTACAGAAGCATCTGCCAGACATTTTACATGACACAGAAGAAAGTGGCTAATGAATTTTGTCAAAATAGGTGGGACAGTCCTTCAGATTTCCTGCTTCACCTGAAGGCTGAAGATGGATGGCCCAATGTTACAGAAGAACTTTGGGTGACTGTCCAGGCAGTCATATTTCTCTGTCATTTCTAGAGTTTTGGAAGTTGCTTACAATACACTTCCTGTTTACTTAGGTAATATTACATCCTTCTGGGGACTTTGATGGAGTTGAAGACAGTTATAATTTTCCTTAGTTATGAAAAAAGATAAATTAGATATAAAACTTTAGACTCACAAAGATAGGATAGATGATAGAGTATTTTCTTAAATTTTGCCAAGTGCAAAAGGACTAAATATTGTAACTATAATTCTTGCTTGATAACTGTTTAGTTATACATAATTTTACGATGTTAAAGTAAAACCTTCCTTTTTAATCAGAAAAAGGGGCGATGAGGTGGGAGGTCCTTCCGTACACTGTGAATACATGTTGTTCCCACTGGTTGATAATTGAAGCTGCTTTGGCCTATGGCAAATATAGCTGTGGGGGGGGGTAGGAATCCAAATAGATAAACAGGAGAAGGGTGTGGTTGAGAGGAATACAAGCCAGCCACCCAAGAAGACAGATGCCAGCAGCAGCCTAAGGAGAAAGACGCCAGACCAGAGGTCACACACTAGTTGAAATGGGCTAATTTGTAAGGGAGAGCTAGCCAGTTGTAAGCCTAAGCCATTGGCCAAGTAATTGTATTTAATATTAGCCTCTCAGTGATTAGCTCATAAGCAGCATCGGGGACCAACAGGTGGGAGAGACTGGTCCAGCAGGACCAGGTGAGACAGAGAGAAACTTCCATTTACATGGGTAAGAGATGGATGTCAAGCTCAAAGAGCACTCTAGAAGGACCCATCCACCACATTGACTTCTTGATTTTTTATTAACTTGTGTGTGCAAGGATCATATTGTATAGGTGGAGGAGGATAGAGGACAAATTTTGGAAGCCAGTTTTTTCCTTTCATCATGACAGTTCCAGGCTTGGTGGCAAGTGCCTTTACCCATGTGCCTTTACCTTGCTAGCACATTTTTCCTTTTGTGTGTCTGTGTTTTTGACTTTGTTCTTTTAAGACAGGGTTTCTCTATGTAATCCTGGCTGTCCTGGATCTCTCTCTGTACACCAGGCTGGCCTCATACTCTCAGATCTTCCTGCTTCTGCCTCCCAGGTGCTGGGATTAAAGGTGTGTGCCACCACCGTTCAGGTCCAGCTGCCTCTTCCCTTTTAAAATAGTCTCTGTAGCCCAGGCTAGCCTGGTCTTTAATATTTAGCCTATCCCAGCCTTGAACTCAAAGCAATTCCCCTGCCTCAGGGAGACACCAGCACTCCAGAGTCTGATGTCTTCCTTTTTTGTTTTTCTTTGTTTTAAAGTTATTATTTTTATGTTTATACATGTGAGCACCTGTGAATTTATGTGTGCAGAAGACCACTGAGGCCAGAAGGGGCTTTGGATCCTCTGGAACTGGAGTTACAGGCAAGGTTGTATCTTGGAGATAAACAAGAATCGGGGAAACGATAAGCTGATGAATATTTATTTGGGGAGAAATCACTTACACCAGAAACAGATGAGTGCCCAAAGATGCTTCCGGATGCTCTCTAACTTCAACCAGGAATCAAGAGAGAGAGCTGGGGTTCAGAACCCCAGACCTAATCCTCCCTGGTCACGCCCACATCTGTCCCCACACACCAATGGGTGTGGTCAGGGCAACAGGTGTGGGTGGGGTGGATACCTCACTACAAGGCTGTGAACTGGTTGATGTGGTGTTGGGACCAGATTCAGACCTCCTACAGGAGCAGTAAGTGCTCTTGAGCCCTAGCCATCTCTCCAGCTCCTGGGAAAGTTGAGAATTGTCAGAGAGCCACTGTTAAGCCAGAAGTCACTGGGCTTCTGACCAAATAACAGCTGGGTAGGTGGGTAGAAAACAGATTTCCTAGAACAATTGTAATCCTGTTCCAGTTTATCTGAAATTATTTCAACATTTTATCATGAATGTTATTCTTTCCCAGAAGGACACTATGAATTGCAACACCTAAAAAGCAAAACAATAAAAACATTGCTGTAAGCCAAGTTTGGGATTTTTCTTTCTTTCTTCTTCTCCCTCCCCGCTTTGGCCATTGTCTGTTCCTTTTGAAATGAACTAAAGGAGAAAGGGGAGGTTGTAGAGGGAAGGGATGAAATTGAGGAACTTGGTCCATATGACTCTTCCATTTTTAGGGTCCGAGAGTAAAGCGCCTTCAACAGACGAGGCAGCGTGACTTAGCTCACCCTGAACTTTCTGATGGCAGGATTACTGGGTTTTGTTTTTTGTTTTTTCGAGACAGGGTTTCTCTGTGTAGCTCTGGCTGTCCTGGAACTCACTCTGTAGACCAGGCTGGCCTCAAACTCACAAGGATCCACCTGCCTCTGCCTCCCAAGTGCTGGGATTAAAGGCGTGCACCACCGTCTGACTCACAGGATTACCGTTTTAGCTATTAAGATTTACTTCGCTCTTCCTGTTTGGAAGCAGAGTGACAAGGTCTGTAATTCCAACACTGGAAAGCTGAGGCAGGAGGACAAAGAATTACAGGCCAGTTTGGGCTACTGAGCATGGGGGAAAAAATCACAAGATTTCCCCCCCCCCCCAAGAGCACAGATCATGGGGCTGGAGAGGCAACTTGATGGTTAAGAGCACTTCTGGCTCTTTCAGCAGCCTGAGTTGGGTTCCCACCACTCACACCCATCTATAAGTCATTCCAGGAGATCAGACGCCCCTTCTGGCTTGTAGGGGTACTGCACACATGTGGTGAACAGACACGTGCAGACAAACACTTAATACACATACGGAAAAGGAAAGAAGACAGTGTCACAGCTCTGTGCCCCACTACTAGAGAAGTTTGGGAAGCAGGAAGATTGTTAAGTTCAGGGCTATAAGCCTAGGCAACTAACAAGACCCTGTTTAAAATAAAAATTATAAAAAGGGCAGTCTCATCGATCCATTCCCCAAACTTTCTTTTCTTTTTTTTTTTTTTTTTTTTTTTTTTTGAGATAGAGTCTCATGTAGCCCAAGTTGGCCTAGAAATCCCTTTGCAGCCAAAAGTGACCTTGGAGTTGGGGTTCCCCTGTATCCCATTCCTGAGTGCTAAGGTTAGAGGCATGTGTCACCATACCCAATACCCTCTTTTGATTTGTTTATTTTGACACATTATTTTGACATATTTGTTATGTACCTTAGGCTGCTCTCAGACTTGAACCGTCCTCTGTCTCCTCCATGCTGGACTCCAGGCATGTACCTCCAGCATGGGGCCTTTCTCACAGTCTGCTTTTAGGGCTGGTTGAGCACAAGCTGCCATACACTTGGGGGGCCAAGGCTTGCTGGTGCACAGCTTGGACTGCAGAAGTGACTGGCTAGACTTGGGGGCGTACTTTCCAAGGCTTCCGGAGAACAGCTAAGCTTGGGGGACTCACTAGTGCTTCAGACCCCTGTCTTGTTCTCAAACTAGCTATCTGAGCAGGGAGAATTTATGTAAAGAATTAACCAGGAGCTGGGCCGGGTGATGACGCACACCTCTAATCCCAGGATTTGAGAGGGAGAGAGGCAGGAGGGTTTTGAGATTGAGGACAGCCTGGGCTTCTTGGGTAACTGAAATAGAAAAATAAACTGGCAGAAAGGATCCTGGGGTTTATAAAGGCAGCAGGCACCACCCACAGGCCGGGAAGACCAAAGAGAATGTTGGGATTCCTACAACGGGGAACCTTGCAGGAGGAAGCCGAGGGGACTGTCATCAGCCCAGGACTCAGAGGTGCCTGTGCCCCTGGAGCTTCCGAGGCCACTCAGCGTGTAGTGTCTGTAAGGGTTGGAAAAAGCAGAGCCTGGATCCAACAGAGGCTAGGGAACTGGACCTGTGCAGGGCAAGGTCTGGGAGCTGTAGGCGGAGGGGAAGTAGCCACTCTTCCCCCGCACCCCGGGTCTTTTCAAGGAGACATCGGACTGTGGCGGGGCTCACAGAGATTCACCCCCAGCTGCAGGGGGACATTATGGGCTGAACCGTGTACAACACTCTCAATGCCATCACCATGCCCCCTCCGTCCATGCCGACCACATACATGCGGGAGCCTTAACCCTTCATTTTTGGCCTTCTTTGGAAATAGGACTGTAAAAGGCACTATGACCTGAGCCCTAATTTATGTGGTCATTGATTTCAGTTGTTAACTGGAGAACCGAATCACCTGAGGGGCCACAGAGACGGCTCAGCAGTTAAGAACAGTGCCTTTTCTTCCAGTGGACTAGGGCTTATTTTCAGCACCTGTGGCTCACAACTGTCCGTAACTCCAGTCCCGGGGTCATCTGGCGCCCTCTTCTGGCGTCTTCAGACAAGTGCATACATGTAGTGCACAAACATACATACAAGCAAAATACCCATACACATACATAAAATAAACATAAAATTAGGATTACCTGGGATACGGCCTTCTATTCACGGCTTTAGGGATTTTTCTTATTTGGGTTAATGAGGTGAGAAGACCCATCCATGGGTTAATGAGGAGGGAGGCCCCATCCGCTATGGATGGCATCTTTCCTTGGGCCGAGATCCTGGACCGGGTGAAATGGGAAAGGGAACTTAGGACAAACATTCATCACTCACTGTCTTAAAGTTTTTTTTGAAATTTATTTTAAAACCTATGCTTGCTTAATATGTGCACCCATACGTGCGTGTAAGTCAGAGGACAGCTTTTGAGACTCAGGGTCCTCCTTCCAACATGAGTCTTGGGGATACAGCTGGGTCATTAGGCTTGGAGACAAGTGCCTTCATCTGCTGGGCAATTTTATCAGCCTTCTTTTAAAAAATGTATTTAGATGTGTTTATTATATATGACTGTTTTGCTTGCAGGAATGTATATATGTGCACAACCACATGTCTGCCTGATCAGAAGAGGCCATCAGGTTCCCTGGAACTGGAGTTACAGATGGCTATGAGCCACCGTGTGGTTGTTGGGAATTGAACCCAAGTCTTCTGGAAGAATAACAAATGTTCTAAGCTGCGGAGGCAGCTCTCCAGGGAAAGGTCTCAGGTGTAACAGCTCTGCTCCAGCGGGGGATGCCTTCCCCAGCGAAGCTGTTACCATTTGGCTCCTGTCCCCAGGAGTGTAATATAACAATTCCACTCCGCTAGGGGAAGCGGGGAAGGTGTCCCCAGCGAGAGTGTTACAGCCCCGTTCCCCTCTGCTCTGCCCAGACTCCAGGGAAAGGCGGTACCCCCATTTAAGAGACTTACTGGGAGAGAGGAGTCCAGGAGAGCGGCTGCCTCTGCCAGGGTAGAGAAAGGCAGCAGCAAACTAACAGTCTAGGGCTTATACAGGGCTTCTCATGGGCAGAGTTTTTCCAGGGTGAAGATTTTCAGGGTGGGAATTGGTCGGATTTCAATCCCTGAGCTTAGACAAGCTCAGAGATTGGCTAGATTTCATGCTTAGGGATTGGTTGGTTTCCTGCTCAGGCTGGTTTTCCTGCTCAGGGATTGGCTGGCTTTTGTGCTGAGTTGGTCCTCCGGCAGAATGTTTCTTTTGCTCTGGTTTCTTTCACTGGCACTTTTTAACTTTTTGGCTCTGGTTTCAGGTCCAGTGGCCTTACCACAGTAGCGCTATGGGTTTGGGAGTGCAGACACAATGATTCGGTATCATTCTGAACCTTTGCCTGTAGTCACAGTTCCCTTTGGGCCCTGAGCTCACAAACAATGACACAGAGACTTATTAATAATTATGAAAAGTGTGGCCTTAGCCTAGGCTTTTCCCAAGAGCTCTCATAACTTAATCTAACCGATGTCTATTAATCTACATTTTACCACGGGGCTTTTTTCCTTTCATTCATTCTGCTTGTCCAGCTCCCTCTGTGTCTTGTTGGCATCTCTTTGGCGTAATTCTCACTTCTAGATTCCTCCTCCTCTTCCTCTCTCTCCCCAGAAATCCACATATCATCCCTGCCTATTGGCCATCCAGCTCTTTATTACACCAATCAGAACAGTGCATCATCACCCAGGGTATAAATATCCCACAACACAGAGGGGTGTGGGAGCAGCCACAGCGCAGAGCACTCTGGCTCCCACGGAGGAACCGCAGCCCTGGTGGACAGACTATCAGAGGTGCTGCCACCCGGCCCAGGTGTGTGTGTGTGTGTGTGTGCGCGCGCGTGTGTGCGCGTGCGCGCGCGTAAAGAGGTCAGCGGACACAGTGCAGGAGTCAGTTCCCTCCTCCCACTCTGTGGATTCCTGGGATGGAACTCAGGTTGAGCCAAGCCATCTTGCAGACTGGACCTCTCTCATACCTGAGGACTATGGAATTACTCCTTCCTGATATGTTCAGTTATCTTTCAAAATAAACCAATGAAAGAAACAGAATCCCTGGTAAGGTTTCTGCCCTGCGCTGTTGGCTGAGCTGAGGTGGAGTGGCAATGTGGACCTGAGCTATTTCAGGGCGAGGCCTTTTTTGGCCACATGTATTTATTTGAGGAACACCAGGTCCCTGCTTCTTCGTCATCAGGCAGGGCCGGCCGGCACATGTTGCAGACTCTTTCAGGTTGCTATGGAGAGGGGCCCCACCCTTGGGCTCCCAGCCTGGACCTCTGTCCAGTTCCAAATCCCCAGACACAGCTTCAGGGTTTGTTGTGAGCGGTTCCTGATGGAGGGGTGATTGTGCAAACCTCTGCTGCCCAGAAATCCAGAGAGGCAAGTTTCTTCCAAAGATGGCTCCAACACCAACACTGAGGATTCAGGGCAAAGGTGGGGGGGGGGAGGTTACCCCAATTCAAGGATAGCCTGGGCTACATAGTGAAACAGTCAGACATGTGTGTGACACAGTTAGGAAATGACCAAAGTGGAACTTTTTAAAACTTATTTTTATCCATTTGTTTGTGGCAGTATAACATGCATGTGTTCCTGTGTGTGTGTGTGTCTGTGTGTGTGTCCTTCTGTGTGTGTGTCCTTCTGTGTGTGTGTTCTTCTGTCTCTGTGTCTGTCCTTCTGTGTATGTGTGTGTGTGTCTGTGTGAGTGTCCTTCTGTGTGTGTGTGTTCTTCTGTGTGTGTGTCCTTCTGTGTGTGTGTGTCTGTGTGCACGCACACACAGGACTGTGCTGGTACACGTGTGTATCCATGTGTCGAAGCCAGAAGCTGCTGTCGGGTGATTTCCTGACACAGGGTCCTCCCTGAGCCTGGAGCTGGCTGGTTTACTTCCCTGGTGCTGGATTTCACATGGCTGCCAGGACCCCGCCTCAGATGCTGGAGTTAGCACGGGAAATGCTTCTCCCTCCAACCCCTGAACTGGGACTCTTTAGTTCCAGTTTCTGGCATTGAGATCCCTCCAACCCCTGAACTGGGACTCTTTAGTTCCAGTTTCTGGCATTGAGATAAACATGTCATCTGTCCCATGCTAAGCATACACTCTGTCACTGAGTTATGTCCTTATTTCAGCTTTCTGATTCCAGAACTTAGAGTTCCTCAATTAGGGGTGGAAAGGGAGAAAGTTAAGACAGGACGAAGGAAGGAAGGGAAGGAGAGAGGGAGGAGGGAGGGAGGAGGGAAGGAGGGAGGAGGGAGGAAGGAGGAGGGAGGGGGACAAAACTGAAGGGAGGAAGAAGAGGTATGGGTGTAGCTCACTCTCACTTTGTGTGACCTTCTGGATGAGATGCTCTTCATTGTGGGGAACGAATAAAATCCTGAGCCACTGTGTTGCTGACACAGGCACAGCCTTGCCCCGATCCCTCAGATCCACAGAAACTGGCACAGCAAAGCCTTCCGTGGGTAGGCTCACGGCACCGGCACAGCCTTCCCCTCACCGATATGTACCACCAACCCCGGCCTCCTCCTGGGATGGCCACAGCCTGAGACCGCGCCTATGGGAACCTCCCACAGTGAATGCCTAGACAGCCGGCTTGCTCGCTCGCTCGGCTGTGCGCCACGGCCTGCTGCCTCCAGGAGTCTTTGGTGGCCACTTTTGGTGGCCTATCTCAGTCAGAGGACATGGGCCACCTGGCGTCAGCTTTGCTGTGGGTGAGTCTGTGTGTCTGTCCTTTCCTCAATCCCTCATTGCCCCAGAACCGAGTCACAAAGGCCTCAACATCCCCACGTATTTACACACTGGGTCTGAAGTTGATGGGAGGTGTGACCTTGCTGGAAGTTCCTCACTTTGAGAGTTCAAAGACTCACTCTGTTCCTAGCCTGCTCTCCGTGTGGTGCTTGTAGCTCAGGATGTGAGTTCTCAACTGTCCCTGCCGCTGCGCCAGCTGGCTCGCATGCTTCCCACAGCGATGGCGATGGACTCATCCCTCTGGGACTGCGAACCCCAAGTAAACTTTCTTGGTCAAGTTGCTTTATCATGGCAACAGAAAAGTAACTGAGGCACTTGGTAGGGATTTGTCCAGCACACATGAGACCCTAGGTGCAGGGACACTAGTCCTCAAGCGTGTGGCTCTGGCAGGCCTTACTTCTCCCCCACTCCCTCTGCCTTGCTGAAAGCTTTAGATCACATTCCTAACGCGAGCCCCCAAGGTCTGTCCCCTTATTTGGTCACTTCCTCCTCCCGAGGCTGACTGCAAGGTCCAGCTACCAAAAGCCCCCTTTGGTTCACCTAATTCAATCAAAATCCACCACTGCATCCCAACACACACCTCTCCTTTTTCTTCTCTTAAAACGACATCTGCAAGGTCATCTGCTGCTGTTTTTCTGCCCGAGTCAGAAAGCAGCCACTTAAACTTTTCTTCCCTGCTTAATAAAGGACCTGAAAACAGGTGTTTGGGTGTGGTTTGTGCCTAATCAGGGGTCCAAGAGGGAGCCCCTTCTGTGCAGCGTTGTGGTGGGGTGTCGTCTTCACCGGGTTGCATCTCTAGCCCTACACAAAGCAGGCATAGTGGCACACATCTTTAATCCCAGCACTAGGGAGGTAGAGACAGGTGCATCTCTGCAATTTTCAGGCCAGCCTGGTCTACAGGGTGAGTTCTAGAGAAACCCTGTTTAGAAAAAAAAACCACAAAAGGGCGGACGGTAAGAAAAGTACGCAAAATATCAAAGATTATTTCTTGTATGTGTATGCAAAATAATGATGAGTCTGTGAAGTCACTGGCTCTGCCTAGCGTCTGTAAGAGCACTGGGGAAGGACACAGAGCCTCTGCATTCTAAGCCTACAATCTCCTGCCCACACCCCCTCCTTTAGATTTATTTTCACTTTATGTGTGTGGGTGATTTGCCTGCATGTCTGTCTGATGTCTGTCTCACATGTGTGCAGTACCTGAGAAGACCAGCAGAGGACGTCAGATATCCGGAACTGGAGTTGCTCTTAGTTGTGAGCCACAAAGGTAGGTCTTGGGAACTGAACTTGTGTCCTCTGGACGCACAGTAAATGCTCTTAATTGCTGAGCCATCTCTAGTCCTCTTTTGGGTTTTTTGTTTGCTTGTTTGCAAGTGCTAGGGATGGAGCACACTAGGTAAACATTCTGCCTCTGAGACACTTCCTGGGACTCTGTCCCGCGGGTCGCAGGCATTCACCAAAAGATGGGATTTGTACAGGGAGGGAGCGGTCTTACCTTCCAGATTCCTCTTATGGTTGCAGCTGAATGGAAATATGCGTGCTGGCTGTAGGGCTGGATGGGACAGTGACTCTGCAACTAAAACTTACTTTTTCCTTCCTGGGCCCCTAAACCAAGTCCAACCCTGCAGCGCTCTCTCCAAACCTCAGCCGCACCCAGCTCAGTCCACCTTCCTGCCAGGCCCTGCAGCATAGCCACAGGCTCTGCGCAGACTCCCAGGCTCCGTGTGGGAGGAGGGGCCTCAAGCGTGCCCTGGAAAAGGGCAAAAGGAGGGCGGTGGACTCTTCCCTCCCGGAGCGCCAGGACCTGGCAGCGTGCAGCTGCCAAGAGCGAGGGAGGCGCAAGACCATTCTCGGCCGGTTGTTTGCGCCCTGGGCCTTATTTTCCCACAGAAACAAAGCTCAAGTGGAGGTTGGCTCCTTGCCTGTCACCAGGGAGCTGTACTGAGTTCACAGCTTGTGCCCCGGCCCTTCACCCCTGCACATTGTCTGCCACTGGCTGGGGCTCTAGCGAGCCTCTGAGACCACGGACCCACAGGCACTTTTGCGGTGGCTGGGGGGTGGGGCTGAGGGAATGGGGGCCGGAGAGGACATAGTTCTCTTAAGCTTTATTTTTCTTCTCCCCCACCCCTTTTCCCTTTTGGGTGCTAGGTTTCTACCCAGGACTTCTTGTCTCTAAGCTTCATCCCAGTACCACTCACCTAAGCCACGGGGTAGAGCGGACTCGGGACTGCTGTCTAAGCAACTTGGCTTTCTCTCTTATAAACGGTAACGGGTCCACAATCCTCTGGCTTTTTCTCTTTCTAACGTTTTCTCCCGGTACTGTTATGCCTACAATCCTAGTACTTAGGAGTCAGAGGCAGGAGGATTACCGGGAATGGAGTTTGGCTTGGGCTACGTAGCACATTACAAGGACATTGTGGGCTGCAGAGTGAGAGCTTGTCTTTAAAAAAAAAAAAAAGATAAAAAAGATTTTAAAGAATCTTTTGTTTTTGTTTTGTTTAAGGACGGCCCTCACTCTGAAGCCCAGGCTGGCATAAGCATCTAAATATCCAGCATCTCGAGTTTTGGATTCTGGGTGTGAGCTACTATTCTGGGATTGGAGCAGCTTTGCCTAAAACAGATTAAAGTGTTGTGAAAGCGGATGAAGGGATAGATTCCTCTCACACTGCCTGTGTGGCAGTGGTGGCCACGTCATGTATTTCTTCCTACCTGTTCCTGGAGGAAAGCAGGGAGGGGGTGGTGGATCGCAAGGCTACACACACGCACACCCCTACACAAGTATTCAACCAGGCAGACATGTGTACATACAGATACAACATGCATGCATGCGTGCATACATACATGCAGACGGACACTAACTCACCTAGCGAGTGTTAGCTTAAGGTCTGGAAGGAAGCAGAGCTGTATATCACATTTCAGACCGGATGGGGATGGTGTGCTCTGAACCCTGGAGCTCCCTGTGCAGCCATGGGCAAGCCAACGCCACTCTCCCCCATTTTCATGGGGACTTGGGATGATGATGGCTATTTCTTTTCCTTTCTCACAAGTACTTATGTGTGCATGTATGGATGTGGGCGCACCCTTGCCACAGCCCGAGCGCGGAAATCAACAGAACAGCTTGCAGGAGTTGATTGGTTCCCACCGTGTGGGTTCTGGAAATCAAACTCAGGGCATCAGGTTCACCAGCTGAGCCATCTTAGGGTTTCGTGACAGTCGTTTGGAAACAGAGTAATTCTACAAGCCAGAAACTTCTGAGTGGCTGGAACCATAGCCAGATTCCAGCAGGGAAGCCGCAGGCCTGTGCCGCCCTTGTCCGCCATAGTTACAATCAGGGTATGCCAGGGCCTCCTGCGCTAGGGCAGCACGGGGAGTTACAGCTGTAAGAATATGGGGGCGGCGGCAGCGCAGGCCAAGCTGGGGGAGGAGAGCGGACAGCACAGGTGCCCTAGGGATGGAAGATGGAGGCCGTCTCCAGATGAGAAAAGGCTCTAGGAAGCTCAAACTGGCCCACGGTGGGAGACAGCAGAAGGGCCTACCTAGCAGCCGGGAGGATGGATGTACTGGAGCTGTGGGACCTGTGGCTGCCATGGGAACAGGGCTAAGAACACAAAGCAGCAGGAGCAGGGAGGCTCCACCCGGAAAAAAAACATCCTGGTTGCTGGGGCCAGGCAGGCTCTGTGGGAGGGGTTATTTTTAGCAGTTTAGGCGGCTGGGGCTGGACTTGTATGGCCTTGCTGTCTGGCTTCACAACCCACCCATTGTCCTGTCTGACCTTGCATAGCTCCTAAGAGGCCTCCCCGCCTGCCCCTTGCCCTCTGGGGCGCACCCGGGCTACACAGAACCTAGAGAAAGAGGTGGCCTGGAGACAGAGCTGTCCTATGTAGCTCCACGTTGTCCCAGACAGGGCAGAGAGTTTCTGGGGTGGTGGAGGCACCGAGTCTTCCTGGAAACAGCCAGAGGCTCTCCTGAAACCCAGGGCCATAGGTCCCATGATGGGTGCAGAGATGTGACACTCCAAAGGACATAGATCCCTTATTGTAAATGTCCTTTCATTCCAGTCACACCCTGGGAGGTCTCAGGCAAGTCTCTCCAGGGGCTGAGGTGTGGTGTGTGTGTGTGTGTGTGTGAGAGTGTGTGAATGTGTGTATGAGTGTGAATGTGTGTGTGAGAATGTGTGAATGTGTGTGAGTGTGTGTGTGAGAATGTGAATGTGTGTGTGTGATGAGTGTGTGTGGGAGTGTGAATGTGTGTGTGGGAGTGTGTGTGTGTGTGTGTGTGTGTGTGTGTAAAGCCCATTTCTGTCACCCACACCCAAGCATCCGGCTCAGCTATTGGCTTTGGGTGTGTTAATTCTGAACACAACACACACAGCCGGTCTAGAATTGGTTTGTAGCATCAAGGATGAAAAATACAGCAGAGGGTACCATCCTCCCATCCAAAGCTGCCATGGGCAACAAGGATGACTATGGAGCTGGTCTCAGGGAGATGCCATCTCTAACTGTCCCTGCCTAGAGCCAGGGTACTGCTGAAGGACAGACAGCTTGCTTCAGGCCCCTCCTCCTGGGCCAAGGGGACACTACTCTCTACTCTCTTACCTGCTCATAGGGGCTCAGTGTGTGTGTGTGTGTGTGTGTGTGTGTGTGTGTGAGAGAGAGAGAGAGAGAGAGAGAGAGAGAGAGAGTGTGTCTCAGATGTCTCTGCAGACCTCCACCTTATTTGCTGAGATAAGCTTTCTCACCTGAAGTTCACCTGTTAGATTGATCAGGGTGGCAGTCAGCAAAGCCCAGGGACCTCCCTGTCTCTGCCTGTCTCTACCTCTCCAGTGCGGATATTCCAAGTAAGATTCTTCTCTAGGGCTCAAACTCAGGTCCCCTTGATGCTTGTGGATCTATCAAGCACTTTACCAGCTGTTTTGTTTTGCACATCTGTTTTTATTTACTGTATACCCATGTGTTTCTGCCCGGCTCATGTACCAGGACACGCAGTTAGAGGTCAAAGGACAATTTGTAGGAGTCAGTTCTTATCTTCTATCCATGTGTGGTTCAGGAATCAAACTCAAGTCCCCAACACTTGGCAGCAAGCACCTTTACTGGCAGAGCCTTCTTGCCTGTCCCTATTGTCAGATCTTGAAGGCTGAGAACTCATAGCAATTTCTGGTGGGTGAAGAATGAAAAAGGTAGTCAAGCATCCAACAGATGTTTATTGAGCACCTACTATGTACCAGGTGGTTCTAGAGACCTGGAAGAGAAGGGCTGGTCCAGTCTAGAGTTGTCCCAGCTTAAGTTCAAGTCCTGCAAGGGGCTGGAGACCCCTGCCTTGAAAAGTGGAAGAGACCTCTAGAGCTGTAACAGTTGCAGGTGTGGGGGTCCGGGCTGGTGCCCTCACCCAGGAAATACGGGCAAGGCCACTGCAGGGTGAGGCAGCCAGCCCTGTATCATCTCCTCTTCAGTACGGATATGCACGATTTCTTGAGCGGCCCGATCTGCAGATGGGCGTCTACGCTCTCCAGGAAGAAGGCGGGCTTGAGCCTGTGGTTGAAGAGCCCGGAAAAGTGACTGTCCAGGCGGCTCTGGAAAGGGTCGGTGGGGGAGGCCAGGGCACCACTGCGGCGCGGTCGGGAGGCTTTGAGCCTCCGAAGAAGGCTCAGCTTCCCGTCTCGGACGGCGTAGAAGGCGAGCGCATGGTCGGCGTACTCCAGGCAGACCCCAACGGTGGGTGAAAAGGCGTGGTGGGGCAGTGGGGCTTCCAGCCCACAGAACCAGACGGAGAACCCACGCCCATTCCACTGCAGGCAGCATGAGTGTGCGTTGCGGCCCAGCCGGCCCCGGTCGTAGGGCTCTTGCGGAGAGAAGCCCTCTGCCATGACACCCACGCTGACCCATCCTTCGATGATCTCCACCTCCCAGTAGTAGGTGCCCCGGTCCAGGGCGCCCTCTCCTAGCACCTGCTCACAGTGTGTGAATCGGGTGGGGGACTCCGGGTAGTTGATGGGACACAACACCCTCTTGACACCTTTGGTTCCGAAAAGCTGCAAGAACTTGTCCGCCGTGTCACTGTCCAAGTCCACGATGTAGGCAACTGACCCCACGGATGGGAGAGAGATCGAGATCACAGCCAGGCTCCGATGGAGTAGTCCCCCACAGGGACCCACCTCCCCAAAACACAGCTTGTCATCCCTCCTTAGGACCAGCGAGACCCACCTAATGGAGACCACCCATGGAGATGACCTGGTTCACCCGAGATTAAGGATGGGGATGGGTTCCCGAGCCTCGTGTTTTCTCTGCAGCCTAGCGGCTAACAGAGGCGCCTGGGTAGCGGAGCAGCGGGCTGGCTACTTACACTTGAGGAAATAGTCCCTGGGAGCCTCACTCTCCAGGAGGTTGGAGCTGTCAGGGTCCTGGGACTCCACGTCTGCTGCACAAGGAGGAGTGGAGGAGAAGCCATCTCTCTGACTACCTGTGGCTGGCTGCCCTTCCTCCCAAAGCCCCCAGCTACCTGGTGACAGACACACCCATGTGGGACTGTGTTCTCATGAACGTATGCTTGAGTCCTCCCACCCTGGCCTCCTTGCATGCAAAGCCCAGACCTGTCTGAAGTCCGTGGGTGAGCAAGGAGACGCCCCTCTGTCCTCCCCCCAGGCAGGATGAAGGGCCCCTCCCCCAATGCCAGACACGTTCCCTCCTCCATTCCTGGACGCACACCAGAGCTGGGGGCGCGTATGGTATGGGGGTGTGTGTGAGTCATCCCGGAGGAGCACCCACCTTCCGAGCCAAGCTTCTGTAGCTCACCCTCGTCGGCGCTCAGCCCCCGCAGCTGCTCCCACTGGCTGGCACAGGCTGAGACCAGAGTGTCTCTCAATGCTCTGACCACTTGGGAGGACTTGGTGAAGCTGAGTTCCCTGGGGGGCCCAGGGCCAGGGCCACACCCCTCTTCCAGGGCCAGCCGTAGTGCCAGGAGCTCCTGTGACAAATGCCCATTAAGGCTCTGTCTTCCAAAGCTTCTCCTAGCTAGGGAAGGTAGCAACTGTCTCGGGATGCCAGGCACCCATCGCCTCTGCCACCATTTCCCAACCCCCACCCCCATCACTTCAATTCCCGCTGTGGCTCATGAGCAGCCCTCACCTGCAGAAAGCTGACTGAGTCAGCTTCTGGAACCTGACTGAGGTTGTGCCTTGCCCGGCTCAGGCGGCTTCTCTGTTCCTCTTGTCTGCGCAGGTCACCCTGGGAGCGGCCCAACATAGAGGCCTCTCCCTCCTCGATGAACCCCAGCACCTCAGTCTGGAAACTCTGCAGGGTGGCGGTGGCCTCTGCAAACATCTGGTTCACCCTGTCCCGCTCTGCCACAGCTGCGCTCTACAGGAGTGGGCAGTGGAGACAAAGACTCAACCTGGCGGCAATTTCCTTCCCTGACTGCATGCCCACCCACCCAGCCCTACCAGGCCAGAAGGGCCAGCCCCAGCTCTGGGCCCCAGCCACGTCTGTCTCGGGAAACAAGGTGCTTCTGCTTAGTAAGGATGGGCAGCCCCAACTCAGGACCCATCTAGTGGCGGTGGCGCCGCCCTGGAAGTTCACGCCCACCTCAGAGGTCTGCTTCAGGGGTGCACAGCGTGAGGGTCCTAACCTTGATGAGGGCCACAGTACGGCGGGACTGTGCGATGCTGGCGCCCAGTTCATCCATGCGGTCCTCCACAGCGCTCAGGACTTTGGGCTGCTCGGCCTGTGGATCGGGCTTTGTGAGGTGGTGCCTCGTGACAAAGGTCCCTGACCTGCCACAGATCTCGGGATTTGCTGGGGAAGACTAGGCAGTGACATCTGACTAGAAGGACAAGCATCTATGGCCCAGGCTGGGTGCCATTCCAAATGCCTGGGAAGGTTAGCAGGCTGTGGGCATCTGACTACCTGTAGCCCAGAGAAGCCAGTACAGGGCCACCTAAGGTTCTCAGTTTGCCTGGGGTTTCCCCCCAGTGGGGAAGAGGCAAAGGGTGAGAGTTTGGTTGGGGTGTGACCAAACGAGAAGGGGGGGCACTAAATAGCCCTGGGGATTAGTTTCAAAACCGCCTTCACCCCCAATTCAGCTCCGAAAAATGGGGATTCCGGGCAAATCCCTTGGGTCTTATGAGTCACAGCTCCAGGCAGGAGAGACGGAAAATCCCAAAGCTCGAGGTGCCAAGACCGGGATGGAGGCCAAAGGAAACTGGGGGTGGGAGGTAGTGGGACACTGGGCACATGCTCCCAAGGGCCCCAGAACATTCAGACATAGGAGTTCTGTGTGACCAGCCCAACCTCCATCGCGCTCCTGCCACACCCATCCGCAGTGGCTGACTCAGTCCAGGACAAATTTGAGTTGAGACTACCAAGAAGAGCTCCTGGGCCATAGAGCCACGCCCGCAGCCACTCCTGGTCCCCACCAGCTCCAAAGGGCCTAATCCAGATACCTCTCTGGCTTCACACCCACAGAGCCAGCATCACCCACACTCACACACACATACACACACAGGCACGCGCGCGCACTCACACACACGCACACGCTCTCCCTTTCAGCCTTTGCCACTCTCGTTTACTGACTGGTCCCTTCTGACTTCCATCCACACCAGCCCCAGCGAACAATGCTGTAGACCGGAAGGGGTTGCAAAGATCCTCAGGTTAGAGGAGGAAACTAAGGCAGCGCCCATCGAATCCGGGAGATGAAACCCACATAACGGTGGGAACCAACTCCACAAAGTTGATTTCTTAAATCTCCACATGCACATCCACAATAGTAATAAAAGACACAGCCCGAGAAGAGTGTGTGTGTGTGGGGGGGACCAAATAGCTCTCCTGCCCCGCCTGTCACCCATCTCCACGTGCCCGCTCTGGGTGCCCACGCCCCACCTCCTGAAGCGCACGCTCCTGCTCCAGCGGCACTAGCTCGTGGCCGCGGTGCTCCTGGGCGGCACAGGTCTCGCACAGGCACACTCTTTCCACGCGGCAGTAGCTCTCCAGCGGGCGCAGGTGGCGCGGACACAGGCTCTCCTCCAGCCGGCGCAGCGGCGGCACCAGGCGGTGGCCGCGCAGTGCGGGGCTGCGTTCGTGCGGGGCCAGGTGCGCAGAGCAGAAGGAGGCGAGGCAGGAGAGGCAGGAGACCGCGGCGGGCAGGGCGGCGCCCTCGGGGCACGCGTCGCAGCGCACCGGCTCCTCGGCGGGCCAGGGCTCGGGCGCGCAGGGAGCCGATGGCTCCGGAGCCGTAGGGGGTGCGCTGGGCGCAGAGGGCTCGGGAGTTGCGCCCCGGGCGGGGCCTGGAGCCGGGGCGGACATGGGTCCCGGGCCCGAGCCCTGGCGGAGCTGCAGCAGCTCGGAGAGCGTGTGGTTCTTGCGGAGCTGCAGGCCGTCGGGGAAAGGCTCCTGGCACAGTGGGCAACGGGCCGGACCTCCGGAACCACTGGTGCCGCCCGCACTCCGGTGCGGCCAGAGCGCGCCCAGGCAGGCGAGGCAGAAGTTATGGCCGCAGGGCAGCGTCACCGGCTCCCGGAGAGGTTCCAGGCAGATGGGGCAGCTGAAAGGCCCGCTGCCGTCCATGGCTCCGCAGCTGCCCGGGCACCGCCTGTGCTGCTCCCGCCTGGGAGGGACCTGGGACGGTTCGCGCCCGGCACCGCCCCCTGGGACCAAGGCCAAGGGTCCAGCCCCCTCCAACCCCTCTGCAGTTTCTGCCCGCCCAGAACGCGGCCAGCAGCTGTACCCACGGGTCAGCAGATGCGGGGCAGAGGGGGCGCCTGCCTTCCAGGGGCAGACGCCCCTCTTGAGCCCTCCACCGCGCGAGGGCGGAGGCGGTAGCACTGCCAAATGGGCGGGAAAAGGAGAGGAGCGAGGATGCAAAGGGATGTATGGGCATCAATTCTCCATCCCCCACCTTGGTCAGCCCCAGCCCGGTGCCTCGGGAGAGGTGGGAGGGCACAGCCCTGTCGCTAGTACTTTTGCCCTCCACACCCCTCCTGGGTACAGTTAATAAGGATCTCGAGATGCTGACATATAGAAAAAAATTACTGCTGGTATATGTCTGTTTTTGCCCCTTAACGACTCTATTTACCCCCACTGGGGAACTTGGCCTTGTCTAGATCTGAAATGGGAAGCTGACATCACTGGACAAATCCCTTGTCTGAGGAATGTACTTCCGTTCATGCACACTCGCGGGTGCCTGTGGTTCCCTAAAAGGAGGCACGGGTTAAGACTTGCCCAACTATGCATGTAGAATGGTCGCCTAATCGCAAGGGTTTGTGTTTGCTTTGGGACATAGTCTCTATATGTAGCCCAGATTGGCCTAGAACCCTGCCTCAGCCTCTGAGTGCTGGATCACAGGATTATGCCATACATCTGGCTTCCTAGTGTTGTTTTTGAGACAGGTTCTTGTGTGTGTGTGTGTGTGTGTGTGTGTGTGTTTGGAGGGGGAGGCTTGGTTTTTTGAGACAGAGTTTCCTTGTGTAACCACGGCTGTCCTGCAACCCGCTATGTAGACCAGTCTGGCCACTAACTCGCAGAGATCTGCCTGCCTCTGCCTCCCGAGTGCTGGGATAAAGGCGCCACCACCTGGTGCCTTTTACTTAGTCTTGGTTAGCCTACAACTGCTTTTTTTTTTTCTTTTTTAAGATGTATTTATTTATTGTGTATATTGGGGTTTTGCCTACATGTCTGTATGAGGGTGTCAGATCACTTGGAAAATTGGAGTTAGACAGTTGTGAGCTGCCTTGTTGGTGCTGGGAATTGTATCACAGTTCCTTTGGAAGAGCAGCCAGCACTCTTAACCACTGAGCCATCTCTCCAGTCCCAGCCTAGAACTTCTCATTTGGCCTTGACCTACTGATCCTCAGGCCTCCCCCTCTCCAGTGCTGGGATTACAGGAGTATGCTGCATGCCTTTATAAACTGACAACATTTAAAAATATGTACAATTAGTCAAAATTATTATTATGAGTGGAACCTAGTGTTGGGAAGACAGTTGCTCAGTTGGTAAAGTGCTGAGCAAATGTGTGGACCCAAGCTAGAATCCAGGACCCATATTAAAGGAAAAGAACAAACAATGGGTGGAAGCCGGGGTGGTGGTGCTTAGGAGGCAGAGGCAGGGGGATCTCTGTGAGTTTGATGCCAGCCTGGTCTACAAGAGCTAGTTCCAGGACCACCTTAAAGCCACAAAGAAACCCTGTCTCGAAAAACTACAGATAAATAAATAAAATAAAAAGGTGGAATGATGTTCTAACTCTAAACAAGAAACAAACGTCCATGTGTCCATGCTGAGAGTAATGAGTCCTGGATAAACAAACAAACAAATAAGTAGGGGCTAGTAAACACCTTTCCCATTCAGAAGAACCCCAAATAATTTCAGTAGGCTCTCCAAATTGACATCCTATTCCTTACCTGTGTGCTAACCACAATGGCTTTTTTTCCTCTGGCTGTCCTGGAACTCTCTCTGTAGATCAGGCTGGCATTAAACTCCAAAATCTGCCTGCCGTTGGCTCCCAAGTGCTGAGATTCAAGTCATGCTCCACTACTGCCTGTAGTGGAAATATTACCTTAACTATGTAAAGATGTACTACATTTGTTTATGCTGCATTTGTCTAAATATGTAAATATGTGTTGCTGTTTACCTGGCCTGTCTAAGGTACCTGATTGGTCTAATAAAAAGCTGAACAACCAAGACCAATAGGTAGGCGGTAGATGGATAGATGGGGCTGACAGGCAGAGATAATAAGTAGAAGGAGGAATGTAGGGTTGGGAGAGACAGAAATGAAGGAGAAAGAGAGGACAGCCAGGCAGCCACAGAGTAGGATGTACAGAACGAAAGAAAGGTAAAAGGCCCAAGGCAAAACGTAGATGAAGAGAAACAGGTTAAATTAGGTTATAGAGCTAGTGAGACAAGCATAAGCTAAGGCTGAGCATTCATAACTAATATTAAGTCTCTGTGTGTTTATTTGGGAGCTGGTTGGTGGCCCAAAACAAAGCTACAGCTGCCTGCCTGGCACAGTGGCTTCTAATGTCAGCAAAGGATAACTCTCTCAGTGGGTAATATACACACCTTACCCAGGCAATCCAGGTCAATATCAGCCATGGTCAGTGACACCACAGTAGAGTCTGGTGTGATGATGGGACTAGACCAGGGATTCTTGCCCAAGACACATGGCCTCCCAAGTGCTGCCATCACATTTGTGCATCTGGGGGGCTGTAGAGAGGGCTCATCAGTTAAGAGCACTTGATACTCTTGCTAGGATTCAGGTTCAGTTCTGGGCTTATAACCAACCATCTATAATTCCAGTGTCAGGGCATCCCACACCCTCGTCTGGTCTCCCAGGGCAGTGAAATGCACATAAATACACATAGGCAAACAGTCATAAACAAATAAAAACTTTTTTTTTTTTTTTTTTTTTTTGCCAAGACAGTGTTTGTGTAGCTTTGAAACCTGTCCTGGAACTCACTCTGTAGACCAGGCTGGCCTTGAACTCACAGAGATCTGCCTGCCTCTGCCTCCTGAGTGCTGGGACTAAAGGCATGTGTCACCATTGCCTTGCTAACAAGTTTTAAAGCATATTTAACAAATTAAGTCATTGAGGCAATTCTTCCCACCCTGGGCTAGCTGATCTCCAGCTAATTAGAGCTCAAACCAGAGGAGAGGTAGAAACTAATCTTTCTAGTCCCTTCCTGCAGCCTAGGGGAATCTGTGTAGGAAGGAAATTCTCTCTGTCTGGCTCCTTCCCACTGGACTGGTTTTCCTCTGCCCACCAGGTTTGACAGCCTCTCATGAAATACTCACTCAGAGACTTAATATCAGTTACAATTGTTTAGCTAATGGCTGAAGCTTCTGGCTAGCTCTCTCTTAGTTATCAACCCATTTCTATTAACCTGTGCATAGACTTGTCTTACCTGAGAATATCCAGGTGTCCCATCTACTCCCATGGATACATGATGTCTCTCTGATTGCCCATTACCTCTCTCTATACCTGTTCAGATTCCCTGCCTGGCTTTACTCTTGTTAAGCCCCTGGCTGAAACAGCTCTCTCTATTCATCAACCAATAAGAGAAACATAGTCACAGCATACAGAAGGACATCCCCCATCAACTCTACCAAATAACGATTCTTTCCACATTTATTATTTACTTAAGACCTCTAATCTTTGTATGTACGGGTGTCCCCTGGCCCCGTGTCCTCCGGACAGAAGAGGCCATGGATCTGCTGGGGCTGGAATGTCCAACAATGCTGGAAGTCAAACCCCAGTCCTCTGGAAGAGCAGCCAGTGCTCTTCCCTGGTGAGCTGTCCTTCCAGCCTCTTAGTTTATTTAGCTTGAGAGTTCAAGGGATGGAACTCAGGCCATCGGGTATAACAGCAAGCACCCTCAACTGGTGAGTCACTTTACCTGCCCGAAATATCTTCTTTAAAGAAATAAAGGGGGCCTGGAAAGATGTCTCAGTGGCTAAGATGTATTGTTCTTACAGAAGACCAGAGTTCAATTCCCACATTAGGCAGCTCACAAGTACTTGTATCTCCAGCTCCAGGAGACGCCTCTAACCTCAGACAGGCACATGCACATATACAAACATGCACACATGCACATGTAAATAAATAATAAAATGCTTTTAATAATAAATAAATAAATACAATAAGTTTCTCTTTATATAAAGACACAGACCGGGCGTTGATGGCACATGCCTTTAACCCCAGCACTTGGGAGGCAGAAGCAGGCAGAACTCTGAGTTTGAGGGCAGCCTGGTCTACAGAGTGAGTTCTAGGACAGGTTCCAAAGCTACACAGAGAAACCCTGTCTCGAAGAAACAAAAACAAAACAGACATGTCATGGACAGCGTAGCGTCATCACCCAGGCCAGCAGGACCAAGGTGGCCGTTGAGGTCTCTCCCATGCCCCATCTCTCTCTGTAGTTTAGGGTCCCTGCCTTGCACAGGTCTCAGTGACATACTGCTGCGCCACCCTACTTCCTTGCCGGCTCCCCTAGCCAGGCCTGTTTCACTGCCTGTTTCCCCGGCGATCTGTGCTTGGAGATGGGAAGTTTCCCTCAGTCTCGGACCAGGCTGGAAAGTTTTAGTAAGCACTTAGGTCAGGGACCAAAGGGAAGACATCAAAACAGCACCACAGAGATGGCCCCAACATACTACACACACACACACACACACACTCACACACACACACACACTCACACACGCTCACGGCAGGGGGGCAGGGGACACTCACACACACACACACTCACACACACACACACTCACACACTCACGGCAGGGGGGCAGGGGACACACACACACACACACTCACACACACTCACGGCAGGGGGGCAGGGGACACACACACACACACTCACACACACTCACGGCAGGGGGGCAGGGGACACTCACACACACACACACTCACACACACTCACGGCAGGGGGGCAGGGGACACTCACACACACACACACACACACTCACACACACTCACGGCAGGGGGGCAGGGGACACTCACACACACACACACACTCACACACACACACACACACACTCACACACGCTCATGGCAGGGGGGCAGGGGACACTCACACACACACACTCACACACACTCACGGCAGGGGGGCAGGGGACACACACTCACACACACTCACGGCAGGGGGGCAGGGGACACACACACACACACACACACACACACACACACACCACTTTACGTATTTCGTTTTCAGTGCTGGAGACTGAATCCAGCTCTTTGTGCATGTTGGGCAAGCACTTTACCACTGAGTTACACCCAGTGCTGGCCCGGTTTATGTCAACGTGACACAGGTTAGAGTCATTTGGGAAGAGGGAACTGAACTGAGAAAAAGCTGGGTAAGACTGGCCGGCCTGGAGGCAACTCTACAGTGCAGTCTCTTAATTAGTGCTGATGTGGGAGGGCCCAGCCCACTGTGGTGGTAATCTTGGGGTGCTATGAGAAAGCAGCTGAGCAAGCCATAGAGAGCAAGCCAGTGAGCAGCATCCTCCTGTGGTCTCTGCACCAGCTCCTGCCCTGACTTCTCTAGATGATAGAGTGTGAGCTACAAGCTGAAGCAAACCTCAAGTTACTTTTGCTTATGGTGTCTTCTTATAGCAATAGAAACCTAAGACACTTTCCAGAGTCTGAACTGAACCCCCCCCCCACACACACACACAAAAAGACAGGCATACCCGAAATTCCAGAACTTCAAGGTGGAGACAAGAGGATCCTGGGAGTTTGCTAGCCATTCAATCTAGCCAGTAGGTGAGATTTAGATTCAAAATGTAAGGTGGAGGGGGCTGGAGAGAGACTGCTTAGTAGCTGAGCACTGGCTGCTTTTCCAGAGAACCCAGGTTCAATTCCCTGCACCCACATGGCAACTCACAACTGTCTGTAACTCTGGTTCCAAGGGATCTGGTACCCTCATCTGGCTTCTGCAGGCAGTGAACATACATGGTGAACATATATAACCAGGGAAACTCCCATACACACAAAAGTAAATAAAAACACACATATTTAAAATAATGAGGCGAATAGTGATGGAGGAATCTGGTATTGACTCTGACTTCCACATATGTGCGCGCGCGCGCACACACACGCAGGCATACAGGCACACACAGATACACACGCAGGTACACACAGGCACACACACACGGAGACACACACACTCACTGCCCCCAAATGTTGGTGTTAGTGACACACACCTTTAATTCCAACACTTGGGAAGCACAGGCAGGTGAATCTCTTGAATTTGAGGCCAGCCTGGTCTACAGCCTGAGTTCTGGCACAGCTGTGGCTACACAGAGAAATCCTGTCTCAAAAAACAAGACAAAACAAAACAAAATAAAGTGTGCAGTCTAGAGCTGGCATGGCAGGAATATTTAGCATTCAGTAGGTAGAGGCAGGGGAACCAGAATTCAAAGCCAACTTCAGCTACATAGTGAGTTTCTGGCTACCTTAAGCTATATGACGGGTTATCTCAAAATGCAAAAAACATCCACATATAAAGTATGTGGTCTAGTCAGTTTGGCCTTACATGCCTGTAATCCTAGCACGTGAGAGGCTAGGACAGGAGTCCAGTCCCAGGCCAGCTCTAGACTATGTAGGGAAGCCCTGCCTCAAAAAAGGGAAACAGTATACAGTTTGTTTTTTTTTTTTAAAGTCAGTAAATGTTTTTCTGGGGCTATCCTGGGCAATGCCGGATGGTGAGCTGTACCCCTGACTTTTACCCAGTGGGTAACAGGGGCAACACCTATCATTGTAGTCAAAATTGTCCTCAGATCCTGCTCGGTGTCCTCGGAGGGCTGTCTCCCAGCTGAAGACCACTCTCCATGCTTCGGCCCAGCTGGCACAGAAAGCTGATTTTCCACTGGCCTCAGAAAAAGGCAGGTGGTATGCCTGAGTCACCAGCCTCCCAGAGACCAGCAGGGGTCCAAATTCGAGTGCAAATCAAAGGGCCTTTATTGCAGGCTTGAGCTTGGGTTGTCTGTTTACAGTGGCTGGATCAGGGACAGCACGGAGCTTGGAGGTGGCAGGGTTTTAAGGAGTAAAGGATGGGGGGGGGGGATTCCAGTCATATGGGGCTGAACTCCTGATTAGGCAGGAGTGAGGTAGCAGAAATTTTGACAAATGGATTGGTACTGGTGTTACCACGAGCAAACTGGCAACCTATGTACAAGTTAGGTAACCTTTTTTTTTTTTTTTTGAGACAGATTTCTCTATAGCTTTGGAGGCTGTCCTGGAACTCTGTAGATCATGCTGGTCTCGAACTCATAGAGATCTGCCTGCCTCTGCCTCTCAAATGTTGGGACAAGAGGGGTGTAGCCTCATCCACGGTTTGACATGGGAGGGGGGCTCGGTTTCCATGAGTGAGGTAGAGAAGATCCAGGCTATAATCTCCAGCGTCCCAGAGACTAAGGGAGGATTGGGTACGAGAGGCACAGGCTGATTTTGTGGTCCCTCGAGTACAGACACCAGGGCTCCGGAAGCCCGAAAAACCCCAGTCTGGGTGTTTTTCACTGGGCCAAAAAAGGCGAGAGACCATGGTTGCGGTGGGAGACCTAACTCGTGAGGGGGCGGGGCAGGCTTACGGAACTGGTGGATGGAAGAATCCACAGATCCTAAGTTGGAAAAGTGACAGCTGAAGGTTACAGGGTCCCGGCATATCTCAGACCGCCATGTGCGGGAGGAAACGCCAGGAAAACTTGCCGAGGGACATGCACCCATGTCCCATGTCACGGTAAAGCGTGAGAACCTGACGGATTCCACGGCAGGCGAGGGTGACTGAGGCGGTGGGACAAACATGCCAGGTAGACAGCCTTTATTAGGAAGGGGAAGGAAAGAGAAAAGAGGTAAAGAGCCACAGAGACAGAGAGGACAGAAGAGAAGAGGGAGACAGGAAAAGTCCCGTCTGCCTCAGGGGAAGAGAGGGAAAGAGAGGAGAATGGGCAGGGGTCTTTCTTTTAAGGGTCCTTTGCACCTGGGATGACCAGGTACTGCCTGAGTGCATTCTGCCAAGTGACGGGCAGGCCAGCGTAATGAATCCTTAGACATGTACGTGCTGGGAATTGAACCCAGGTCCTCTGGAAGAGCAGCAAGTGTCCTTAACAACTGAACCATCTCTACAACCCTGAGGTTTTTCTTTTTAGTGTCAATTGTGTACGTGTGTGTGTACCCGCCCATGAGTGTGGCTGCTTGCTGGCACCAGGGGTATTAGATTGGCCTGGAACTGCCATGGGTCCCGGGAGAAGAAATCGGGGAGAGCAAGCAGGAATTTATATGTTTCCGTGCGAGTGTATACTGCGTGTGCCTGGAGAGGTCAAAAGAGGGCATCTGATCCCCAGGAGCTAGAATTACACAGGTGGTTGCGGCCACGGCCTGCGGGTACTGTCATTCATAAACCCTCCGCTCTTAATTCCCAAAGGCCCCACCTCCTAACACCATCCATTCAAGGGTTAGAATTCTGGAGGGACACGCACATTCCAGTTGTTAAAATGCCCTCTCAGTCAGGGGACAAGTACCCGAAGGGAAGCCCACCGGTGCCCGGGGCTTCCCGGTCCAGGCTGGGGATGCTAGGACTGTGGGAGTGGTCCCAAGCGGAAGGAGACCGGGTGAGAAAAGGCCTCTGGACAGAGGGAGCCGTGTGGGAGACAGGCTGGGTGGACCCCGCTTGGCAGGAAGGCTGATAATGAGTTCCATACGTTGGTCTCGGCCGGAGCTCTTGATCATGACCGTGGCCGCTTGCCAAGCTCCAGGCGCGGCTGGGAGGCTGAGCCACAGCACCACCCTGCTCCGCGGTTTGGTGGCCAGGCTGTTTGGGGGTACAGATGGTAGACAAGCTTGGGTCTCCCATAGAAGGCCAGCGTGGAGATGTGATTGGTTAATACCGGAATGTTTTTTTTTTTTTTTTTTTTTTTTTTTTAAAGATTTAGTTATTGTGTTTACAATGCTCTGCTTACATGTCTGCTTCAACACCAGAAGAGGGCACCAGACCCGATTACAGATGGCTGTGAGCCACCATGTGGCTGCTGGGAATTGAACTCAGGACCTTTGGAAGAGTAACCAGTGCTCTTAACCTCTGAGCCATCTCTCCAGCTCCCAATACCGGAATGTTTTAATTTTAAATTTTTACACGTGTGTGTTTCTACCATGGATCCCAAGGATCGAGTCAGATTTGCACAGCAAGAACTTACCCACTGAAGCATCTTCCTGGCTCAAGGTAGACATAATTAAACATATTTTAAAAGTTTTAGGGCCCGGGGAGATGGTTCAGCAGCTAAGAGCACTAGCTGCTCTTCCAGAGGACCCCAGGTTTTACTCCTGGCACCCACAAGGTTGCTCACATCCATCTATAACCACAGCTCTAGACGCCCTCTTCTGGCTCCCTCGGGCATTGCACAAACATGGTAAGTAGACATACAAGCAGGCAAAGCACCCACACACGGAAAATTTCTTTTCCTCCTCCTTCTCCTCCTCCTCCAGGTTTTAGGTGCTGGAGAGCTGGCTCGGTGGCTAAAGTGCTGCGGTAATAACCACGAGGACCAAAGTTCTCACCCATATAACCCAAGCAAGTGCTGCGTGGGTGTGCGAGGCGGAGACGGGTCGCCCCCCACGCCACACTAGGTGTTATCTGTGTGCTCTGGGTTTGATTGAGAGGCCCTGTCTCAGTGAATAAGATGGAAGACTGATGAAGGTTGATTCACAACCTTGGGCTTCCACATGCAGGTATACACACACATGTGTGCCCTCACACCACACACATGAAAATAAAAAAAGAAATAAAAGTTCTTGAGCTTTGATGTATTTGTAAATGAGGCTTTTGTAAGTTAACTTTTTGTTTGTTTCTTTCTTTCAAGACAGGGCTTCTCTGTGTGGCTCTGGTTGTCCTGGAACTCGCTCTGTAGAAGGCATCAGACCCTTTGGGACTGGAGACACAGGAAGTTGTGAGCTCCCATGTGGGTGCTGGGAATTGAACCCAGATCCTCTGGAAGAGGGGGGTCAGTGTCTTAACCACTGAACCATCTCTCCAGGCCCCGCCGAGATTGCTCAGACAACTTAATGACTATTGCAAATCATTGGCACACCAGAAGTCAGCGAAAACAGAGCTCATTGAAAATGGCACTGAACCCTCAGGAGCTGCTCAGTTCTTCTCCGAGGGTTTTGTTTATATAGAGAGGGCTGGCCGTGGTAGGGCACACCTGTAATCGAAGCACATGGGAGGTGCAGGTTTCGACAGAAGTCCAAGTCATCCCTGGCTACGTTGCTAGTTCTAGGTCAGCCTGGGCTATGTAAAAAAAAAAAAAAAATGTAGAGAGCTGCGAAGTGCCTAGCCTTAAAGATGGCACTGGCGCTGGCTTCCGCCTTCCACCTTCCCGATGGTGAGCGCTCTGTTGTAAACAAGTCCTTATTTGGCTAAGCCTGTTCAGCTTGCTTGCTTCCGTATAAGAGCAGCCTATCTGCAGGGTCCAGGTGGCTCACTAGGGTTGGTCAGTGTAAGAGGATTTAAGCCTGTGAGGGCATTTCCCCGGAGTTAGAAGAAGCTTGTTCAAGGATCCTGATTAAACTGGTAGAAGAAGATCTCCCCTGAGTTGCATCTTCCTTGCTGGTCGAGGTTGGGCGCGACAAGAAAGGAAGGAAGGAAGAAAGTGGCAAGTGATCTAGGTGTGATGGTAAACACATTTAATCCCAGCATTTGGGAGGCAGGGGCAGACAGGACTTGTGAGTTCAATGCCAGCCTGGTGTACAAATTAAGTTCCAGATCAATTAAGGCCACATGGTGAGATCCTGTCTCACCACCCCCCACCATAACAATTGGTAGGTATGTAGCCCAGTGGGAGATTCATAGTTATGATGTTCAAGGCTGTGGCTGTCATATTTACTTAAAGATGGCATCTCACTGTGTTACCCAGGCTGGTCTGGAAACTATGGGTTCAGGCAATCCCCTGTCTTAGCCTTTCCAGTAGCTGAGTGTATAGATGGTCTTAGCGCCTTCCAGAATGGTGACAGCTTTTGTTGTATTTTTTTTTGTTTGTTTTGTTTTTGAGACAGCATCTTACTTTCAAGACTTGGCTGGCCTGAAACTAGCTATGTACATCAGGTTGGCCTCAAACACCAGAGCTCTGCTTACCTCTGCTTCCTGAGTTCTGGGATTAAAGGTGTTGAGGAATATTAGTTTAAGATGTGTTACATTTTTTTTATGCTGCGGAATATTTGTTTTAATGATGCAAAGATGTGTTGCATTTATTTAACTCTGTAAAGCTGTGCTACTTTGCCTGCCAAAAACACCTGATTGGTCTAATAAAGAGCTTAAGGGTCAGTGGCTAGGCAGAGGGATAGGTGGGGCTGGCGGGCACAGAAAAAATAGGAGGAGAAATCTGGGGAAGAGATTGAAGAGTGAGAAAAGGCAAAGAGAAGGATTCCAGAAGCCAGCCTCACAGCCACCCAACCAGCCACAGAGTAAGAAGGAAAGAAAAATATAGAATAAAGAAAGGTAAAAAGCCTAGAGGCAAAACATAGTTAAAGAGAAATAGGAGCTGGGAGGTGGTGGCGCACGCCTTTACTCCCAGCACTTGGGAGGCAGAGGCAGGCAGATCTCTGTGAGTTCAAGGCCAGCGAATTCTAGGACAGCCTCCAAAGCTAGAGAGAAACCCTATTATTTCGGAAAACCGGAAAAAAGAAAAAGAAAAAAAAGGTAAGGAGTAAGGTTTTTCTGCCCACCGCTGGTGTTGTCCCGCCGCCGCACCAGCCTCTGTATTTGATATAATGCTGTTGGCCAGGTACTAGTTTCTTATCGGCTAGCTCTGTCTTAGGTATTAACCCATTTCTGCTAATCTATGTATTTCCACGTGGTCTCCTCTTCCCTCGGAGAGCCGGCTGGCGTCCAGCTCTCTCCAGACTCTCCATCTTGACTCCTCCTTACTCCTTCCTCTTTCCTCCTTGTCTCCTAGTCCCGCCTATCTTCCTTTCCTATTGGCCAACAGTGCTTTATTATTAACCAGTATGAGAAACATCTCCCATCAAAAGAAAAAAAAAAAAAAGAAAGAAAGAAAGAAAAATAGGATAATTTAAGTTAGAAACAAGCCAAGCTAAGGCCAGGCAGTCACACAGAGAATAAGTCTCTGTATATTTATTTGGGAGCTGGTGTTGGGCTTCCAAAGAGCAAAGAGGAAAAAAAAAAATCAATTACAGGATTGGCATATTTTATGTGTCTCTGTCTTTGCCCGCCTAAGGCACCTTTTGCTTGGTTTAATAAAGAGCTTCTGGGCAGAGATAGGGACCCTGGGAAGAATAAGAATCTGAGGCTCAGGGAACTCGCCAGCCAGACACAGAAGTCAGATGTACAGTATGGAGGAGAGGAAACGAGCTATGTGGCAGAACGTAGATTAATGTAAACAGGTTAATTTAAGTTTTAAGAGATAGTTGGGGACAAGTGCAAGATAAGGCCAAGTGTTCATAAGTCTTGGTGTCATTATTCAGGAGCTGGCACTCCAAAGAAAGTCTGACCACAGGTATCTGGATACTTTATTTCCATAGACATTGTTTTCTGGTGTCTGAAGTTTTCCAAGATGATTTGTCATTAATGGCACAAAGTTAGTTCTGATTGTGTTCATGCCTGCCTCCAATACCACCCTTCCAAGGACTCTATCCACAAAGGAGGCAGACAGAAACCTGGTAGGTTCCAGGCCTCACAGCCAGCCTTGCAGGGGAGGACGAGCAAGGGCTTAACCCTTATAGCAATGTGGCTGCAGCTTCAGAAACAACAGCAAAGACAAACCCGGCAGGTGTGGTGGCTCACGGTCCGGTCCGGCCCGTGGGGGGTTAAGCAAGAGGATTGCCACCTGGCAAGGGACAGCCTAAGGACACTGCAAGTTCCAAACCAGTCTGGGCTAAAGAGGAAGAACCAGTCTTAACCCCTCACCCCTCAAAAAAAGTCAAACAGAAACACAGAGTGGGTAGGACATGCCTATGACTGCAGTACTTGGAACGCAGAGGCAGGAGGAGGAAGCCTGGACTACAGTGAATTTGAAGCCACACTGGGCTTCATAGGGAGTTCTGGCCAGCTAGGTTACATAGCAAGGCTGACTCAGGGCTGGAGAGATGGTTCAATGGTTAGGAGCACTTTCTGCTCTTGCAGAGGACCCGGGTTTGGTTTCCAGCACCCACATAGAGGTTCACAATCATCTGTAACTCCAGTCCCAGGAGATCAGATGCCCTCTTCTGGCCTCGGGCAAAATAAACACATACATAAAGATTAAAAAAAAAAAAAAAAAGTTTAACCAGGCAGTGATGGCAGACACCTTTAGTCCCAGCACTCGGGAGGCAGAGGCAGGTGGATCTCTGTGAGTTTGAGGCCAGCCTGGCTTACAGAGCGAGTTCCAGGACAGGCTCCAAAGCAATACAGAGAAGCCCTGTATTTATATAAATTATATAAAACATTAATATATTTCCTAATGTATATATTATTGTATATATTAACCTTTTTAAACTGTTCTAGGGTCTGTGATGGTGGTTCAGGACTTTAATCCCTGCACTCAGAAGGCAGAGGCAGGCAGATCTCTGTGAGTTCGAGGCTAGCCTGGTCTACATAGTGGGTTCTAAGCCAGGTAAGGTTACATAGTGATACCCTGTCTCAAACAGCAATGACAGCAAACAGTAATTGTGGGCTGCTGGGATGACTCAGCAAGTGAACGTGCCACCAACCTGACATTCCCAGAGCCACATGGTCGAAGGAGAGAATCCTATGTTGAACTTTATTTTCTGACCCCCACACTTTCCTGGCACACACCAGCCACCCCACTCCCAGATGCACTCTAAATAAAGAGAGAGAATTTCTAGAATCTTTTATTGTCCAGTGTTCACCCATGAGCATATAAAAAACAGACAGATGCTTAAGGAATTACAAGAGAAAGGAAGTTGCGAAAGTGGGCATCTTATAAACCAAGATCAGAGCACAGCACATCTCAGGTGAAGACATTATACCAGGCCGGGCGGTGGTGGCGCACACCTTTAATCTCAGCACTCGGGAGGTAGAGGCAGAAGGATCTCTGTTAGTTCAAGGCCAGCCTGGTCTACAGAGTGAGTTTCAGGACAGCCAGGGCTACACAGAGAAATCCTGTTACAGAAAACAAACAAACAAACACAAGTATACCAGGCTGGGGATGCTGTCAGTAAGAGAGGAAGGACTCTGTTTCTGTTTTTTGTTTTTTCGAGATGCTCACATCTGAAGCAGCCACACCCATCACCACATCTGCTCTCCACAACCTGCCCTGGGTCCCCAGCTGGTGGACCTGTTTGGGAAAGAGTAGGAGGCATGGTCTTGTGGAAGGAGTGTGTCACTTGGGATGAATTTTGAGGTTTCAAAGCCCATGCCAGGCTCTCTCTCTCTCTCTCTTTCTCTCTCTCTCTCTCTCTCTCTCTCTCTTTCTCTCTCTGCCCACTGCCTGTGGATCAGGATGTAAGGCTCTCAGACACTGCTCAGCACCATGCCTGCTTGCTCCCTGCCATGGTGATCATGAGCTAACCCTCTAAAACTGTAACCAAGCCCCCAGTTAAATGCTTTAAACGCTTTCTTTTATAAAACTTGTCTTGGCCATGGTGTCTCTTCACGGCAGTAGATCAGTCACTAAGGCAGGCAGGTGTCTAGGCCATGCCATGAAGTTGGCTTTTGCCCGGGGCTGGGGCTTCCTATTTACTTTCTTTCCAGCCCCTGTCTCCTTCAAAGAGAGCAAAAAGTAAACTTTGATTTAGAGGCTCCCCTCCCTCTCACCCAACAGGGAGGCCAACTGCTGTTTCTTTAGAATGGTGGCCTTAAGTCTCCAAGTCACAGGCTCAGCGACTCTTGGGCAGACCAGCATGGAGGCACCTGCCTGCGCCTCCCTCAGCTGAGTGCCGAGGCCTCTTCCCTGGGCCCTGGAGGGAGCTTGGCCTCAGGCTGATGGCAAAGAGTGAGGGTCCTTCCCTCAAGGAGCCAGAATACGGGGAAGAGAGGCTGGCTGAAAACGGCATAGAAGGTGTGCAGCCGCTCTGTCTGTGGCTCTAGGCTGTAGAAGTTGAGGCAGCCGGAGGCCAAGTTCAAATCTACGCCCAGGAGACGTCCAGGTACCCCATGCAGGCGCTCAACCTTGCCATTGTGCCAAGCCTGGATATTATCCTCCTGGATGCAGAGGCCCCAGGAGCAAGGTCCACGGCCGATGTTGTCCGTGTGGTTCCCTACCTTTCGGCGTGACAGTTTTGGGTAGGTGACGCCCAACGTCACAGAGTGATCAGAAGCCCGAACCTCCCAGTAGTGCTGTCCAGCCTGAAAACTCTGGGTGCACTGCACCTGCCACAGCTCAAAGCTGCCTGGCCCGGCTGCTCTCTGGGCCTGGAAACGGTGTGTCACCTGCTGGTCCTCGTGGGACAAGGACAAGTACTGGTTTGCAGTGTCCGGGTCAAAGGTCAGATTGCGATAATCTGTTCGAAAGAGATCGGAAGTAGGCAAAGGTGTCATCTTTCTTTTCCAGCGCATAGGGAGTTACTGTGGGTCCATTGATGGGCAGCAAACGCCCGCCAGGCGCTGTGGGCAGAGCACCACCCGCTGCAGCGCTCCTGGCTACCTCTGAGCTGGACCTTCTACATCTTCCCACTTTACAAGGGGGAAACGGAGGCTCAGGGAGTTGAGATGGCACAGTACTAAGCGGAAGAACCGCGATGGACCCCAGGTCCATGTGGTCAGAATCTCCCCTTTAACACTATGCTGGCCGCAGCCGCCTCAGAGTGGATGTGGACGAGGGTTACAGCCTGCAACAGGTGAGCAGAGGTGGGGCCTGGTGGAGGAAGGTCCGCGGACAGGAAAGTCAGACCAGGGCCTTCACACCATATATACACAGGCACATGCAAGCGTACATGTGCTCTCACATGCACACAAATGAGGACACACACACACACGCACGCACACGCGCACACACACGCACGCACACGCGCACACACACGCGCACGCACACGCACACACGCACGCACACACGCACGCGCACACACGCACACACGCACACGCACGCACACGCGCACACACGCACGCACACACGCACGCACGCACGCACGCACACGCACGCACGCACACGCACACGCACGCACACGCACGCACGCACACGCGCGCACACACGCACACGCACGCACACGCACACAAGCACTGGGTCTCCTTACTCTGCCAGAGTTTCTTCCTCAGTGGACACATTGTGCTGGGGACTGCTGGCGGGGGACCCAAGGCCTCTAAAGAACAAATCAGAATTAGGGGAGTGGGTAGGAATGATCCCTGACTCCCCACTTCTACCCACTAGTGGGAGGGAGGTAGAGCCCAGAGGGTGAGGAGAAGTCAGCCTTACCCACAGGGCCAGCCTGGGCAGCTTTGCCTGCCACCCTGGAGGGCTTGTCTTCGAGGAGGAGCCGACAGAGTGGACTAAGCAATTCATTCACGGTGTTCAATTGTTCCTCTTCATCCCACTGCAGAGCGGGCAGTGGCCCAAGGGTCTGTACAGGCTCAGAGAGGTGCCGTAATTCCTGAACCCCAGGGACAATGTCAGTGAGTGGGACATAAGTATGGGGGAGCAAGGCCCCAACCCCCTGCCCCGAGATCTGGTACCTGGAAGAAGATGCAGTTGTCCACTTGCCCCAGGAGGTCCTGGACACTGCGGTCATACTGAGACAAGGCCTCTAGGTGGCTGGTGAGCCGTTGTGTCTCACTGAGGGCCTGGCCCAGTGCCTGCTTCTTGCCTACCTCTATACTCCTCAGTGTCAAGGCCTTCTGCTTCTCCAGTGCCTGAAACAGGCTGCTGAATCTGCTGGTGACCGCTGAGGCCAGGGTGCAGGCTGAACTCTGTAGGCACAGGAGGGAACCTCAGGGTGCCCAGTCTCAGCACTATGGCAAAGCAGGCCAGGTTCTCAGTCACTCACTGGCTAGGAGGGTGGGGCATGGGGAGTCAGTCAGAGCCCTTGGAACCTCTTCCCTGCTGGGGCCTGGCTTCCAGCTTATCTTCCCATTCCCTACCCCTGGGGGCATTTTCAAGGCAGCTCAGGAAGCAGATGGTAAGGGCCCAGCGTGCGGACGGACGGACGGACGTGGAGAAGCACCTCGATCTGGTTTTTTTGCAGCTGCAGCTCCTGAAGCTGGCTCTCTGCCTCGGAGACTTGTTGCCGGGTAACCACCACTCTAGCTTTCAGCTGGTCCTGCGGCACCCATCCAAAGGGCAAGCAACAAAAGAAGGCTAGGGTTGGCTGTAAGGTTCACCACCACCCGCATGGATACTGGGCACTCTGCTCAATGCCATTCATGGTGGACTGCCAGAACCAGGCAACGGCCACAGCTTCGGCGTGGCGCGGGATGGATTTCCAGTCCCACCTTCTCTGGTGGTTGAGTGGCCTGAGCAGAGATCCCCCCTCCCACCTTCTCTGGTCCATACCCCACCCCCCCAGCAACAAATGAGAGCGGTAAGTCGGGCTTATGGAGTCTGGAGCAGAAATAGATGACTAGAGTTGTCTGAGCAGTGACTAGTTCAGTGCATAAGAGCCCAAAGGGAAGCCAGGACCCCTACTATTTGGTTGAGCGCTGTTTGTTTCCCTTGGGGACCAAAGTGTGCTGTCACTGGAGCTGAGAACACCAGGTTGGTGCTCAGAGCTGATGCTTAGGCCTGGCCAAGAGTCTCGTTACGTCCTTTGACCCTTCCAACACCTTGTCATTGTTCCTTTGAGACAGAGCCTCACTCATAGCCCAGGCTGGCCTGAACTTTGCTATGGAGAACAAGCCGATCTTCGATTCGCAGAGATCTGCCTACTTCTGCCTCGAGGAGGTTGGAATGAAAGGCACGCGCCACCACCATGCCAATTTATTTATCTTTTTAAATCTTCCAAATAAAGACGTTTATGTAAAGTTTACATAAGTGTAGACTGATGCATCAATGTCAAAGCTGATGGGTGAAGGTCAGAGGGCGGCCTTGGGGGTCTGTCTCAGTCCTTGCCTTAAGACAGGGTCTCTTGCCACTGTGTGCTGGGCTACCTGGCCCTTGAGCTCCCGGTGCCTCACATCCTCTCTCAAGCAAAACTCCTTCCGCCTGGAGCATGAGCCATCTGGCTGAAGCAGGCTGTTTGCTGCCGGCTTCTAACTTCCCTGCAAACTTTAAGGCCCAGCTTGGTCTCCCACACTTGTCATGAGCAACCGTGTCCCATCCTTACTCTCGGGGGGGGGGGCTTCAAGAGTTCCAGGGCTCACCCTGCAACCCTCTGAAAGTCCCTTTCTTTCTTTCCAAGGCCACTTGCTCCTTGGCCCTGTCACCAGCTCCAAAATAAGCATTTACCCTCGCCTACCAGTTTGCATCTCTCACTGTGCGAGCTCCCCCCCCCTCCGCCAGCATCCCTGCCCTCCTTCCCTATCCTCCCTATCCCTGAGGCTTCTCAGCCTCCGCCCTTCTCCCTCCGTGCTGTCCGTGCGTGCCATCATCTTGCATCTGTCCCTGGTAAGTTCAGCCTCAGACCCCTGGCAGAGATGACCCTGGCAAGAGACAGGCCACCATCATAGGCCAGTTTCACAGTCACTTATGCCCTCTACCCAAGCCTCTCAGCAGCATGAACCTCGAGACCCCGCCCTCCCTCCGGTGACCCCTGTTCTGGCCACTGTCTCCATACCAGGGCACAATCGCAGGTAGGGCATCCCCTGCCCAGCAAGTTTCTACTCCTTCCAGGGACCAGTAATGACTTCCTACTTTCTCCCTACTGCCTGAATCTCCTCCCAGCTCTCAACAGGTGCCTGTCACCCCTCCACCCCCCAGTGTGTCCCCCTGCACCCACACACCCTACCTATCCCACACCAAGCTGCTCTCCACCCATGGCCAGCACGCAGCACCCCAGCCACCCACAGAAACCCCTCCCCCTAGCTGCCCCTACTTTGCCCCCATCTCCGCGGGGCACTGGGCTCCCACTCACTGCTTTTGCTTTCCAGCTGTGACTTCCCTCCCTCAGATCTCATCTATAATCCCCTGGAATCGGATGACATCACTGCCTTGTCCGTGCCCTTCATGGTCTGGTCCCCCATGGCCTGGGAAGCCTGTGTGGAGATCCTCAGGGACCCGCCTCCCGCCCGTCACCACTGTGCAGGGGCTAGCCTCTCTGCTCCTTGGTGCTCATCCCCACGTTCTTTTTTTTATCTGGCTGGCACTTCCTCTCCCCGGAGGAGTCGCCTAAAGACCACCTCTTCCCCCTCTTAAGCAGGGTAGTCCTGCTGTCTCTATAGAAGGAAACATTCCAGTTTTGCTGGAACACTGTCTGACCCTTGAGTAGATCCTAGGTCTCCGAGGGGCAGAAAGCGCAGATGGCTGACTAATTTTGTTATCCTCCACCCTCCTTTCATACTGTGCGACTGCGTGCACACTTATTGAATGCGGGTCAGGGCAGCAAATGGGGCTGCCAGCCCTGGCCTAACTAACGCTCTGGCTCTACTTCATTCGGAGGGCATGGGGAGGGGTGGGTGTCACATTCGGGTGCACAGGCCCTCTGGGTTCATATGGGCTCCTGTGGCAGCACCCCCTCCTCTGGTCTCCGCCTGAGAACGATCCCCGCCTTCTGAAAGGCCCGGTCCCGCACCTCACGCCCGCGGCGCTCCACGTCCAGCAGCGCCCGCTCGTGGTGGCGACACTCGTGCACTGTGCAAGCGCTGCACACGCAGAGGCCCTCGGTGCGGCAGAAGAACTCGAGCGGCCTCCCGTGGCGCGGACAGCTTGCGCTGTGGCTGGCGCTGGGCTCCGCGCGCAGGGTGGCTGGGGGCTGCGCCTGCAGCGCGCGCGGCAGCGCCTGCAGCAAGGTGCTCAGCGTCACATTGCGGCACAGCTTGGCACCCTCGGGGAAGGGCTGGCGACACTCGGGGCATGTCTTCTCGCAGCAGCGCCACGAGTCCTGGATGCAGGTCCCGCAGAAGCTGTGCCCGCAAGGCAGCGTCACGGGGTCCAGGTAGGGGCACAGGCAGATGGAGCAAGTCACCAGATCTTCCCCCAGCAGCTGAGCCGCCATGGCGGAAGCGAGGCCCAAGGGCGCGGACCTCTTAAAGGGACCGAAGCTACAGCGACGGCAGCGGAAGGGCGAAGGACAGCCCAGGAAGACACGACAGTGTCCCCAACATCACAGGCGCTGCCCTCCCGTGTTCCAGAGCCTTCCTTCCTTGGCAGGGATCCAAGTCACCCTTGCCCGCCTTCTGACGCGCCGTGGCGCTGGGAGGGTGAGCGCAGCACCCAGGGGTTCCACCCGGCACCTCGTCCCTTCGCTCCTGTATGCTCTCAGCTCCTCCTGAGGGTGTGGCCTTACCTTCAAGGGACTGAAGCTTGAGCCCAGGGCCATCTCTGAGATGTCATTTCTGGGGTTTTCCTAGCCAGTAAATGAAACAGCGAGTGAGGATCGTCCAGTAAGGGGCTTGGTAACACTTGGTAAACAATCCTGACCAGGACCCCGGTTTTTTTCCTGGAGCAGGATTTTAGGCACTGCCATATCTTCTCTTGGGAAAATGTGTAGTTTTGGTTCGTCTAAAACAACGATGTGGAAGTTTCTGATCACTAAAGTCCATTTAACCTTTTTTCACAGAGAACCTGTGTCCTGATTTTGTCACTTGGGGTCTCTCTGTGTAGCCCTGGCTGTCAAGGACTGTGTAAACCAGGTGGAGATCCGCCTGGCCCTGTCATCCGAAGGTGTGTCATCACACCCAGCCGAGACCCTTTATTTACTTGATAATAAATCACTGCTGCAGCCCCTCGTGGCCTGTGAAGCCTTACCCCAACTACCTGAACAAAACACCTATCCTCTTTAAGAGCTCCTCTAAGCCACCCCCAGCCTTTGGCTGTGTGAGTTCCTGTGCCCCAGCTGTTTCTGCACCAATGCAATGGGTGAGTATCATTCCCTCTGCAGCCTCCCGGGCAATGTGAATCAGACAAAGCTAATGTCCTTCTAACCAAGTACATAGATCTGAGTTGCTGCAAGGCTTCCTCCTTCAGCGCTGGAAACACATCTAGCCACACAGTGGGCTTCCAGGCCTTGGCTGGGGCTGAAATTATGCTAAGGTCCCAAGCAAGCTGTTGTTGCGTCTGATGGTGAATCCCCAGCCCAGGGCAGGAGTGCCTCCATCGGAATGGTCTGGTACTGAGGCTGTGGAACATTCCTTTACACTGTGTGAAAACGGGGCACTGTGGTGGCTTTAATAAACAAGCTGACCAGGATACAGTTAGGAGGGAGGAGCCAGGCTGAGAATGATGGATGAGGCAGGGTGGAGTTGGAGGATTTGCCAGCAGATGCAGGGGAAGAACGTGCCATGTTAATAAAGGTACTGCCACGTGGCAGAGCATGAATAAGGAATATGGGTTATGTAAAATGCAAGAGCTAGTTAGTAGTAAGCCTGAGCTATTGACCCAGCATTTATAAGTAATAATAAGCCTCTGTGTGTTTATTTGGGCCTGGGCCATCAGGTCAGGACAGGAAGCATCCATTTACAATTTACAGGGCAAACAAAGTTTCATTTCTCGTGTGCAGCTCCAGCTCAGGGGCTGCAGGGCACACTCCTCTGTGTCCATAGGTGTGTGTGTGTTGGCATGAGGGAAAATGACCTTATTCACACAATGGAAGAACCTTCCAGCAAGCCCCTGCTCCAGATGCTTGGGTCTCCTGAGACACGCCCTTCGTGCAGCTGCCAGGTCACCCTCTGAGCTGAATGACTTGTGCCTCTCAGTAGATGCCATAAGTGGGCTCATGACTATCCCTGTATCGGTCCAGATAGCGTAGGGGCTGCTGGTGAGGGAAGCGCTTCTGTTTGGGGTGGTAAGGGGGTGGCCGCACAAATTCAAACACAGGTTCTCGCATGTCTACAAGAAAAGGAAAGGGACAGGGGTGGACTCCGGCCAGGAACTGCCCACCTTGGCTTGCAAAGGCAAGGCAGGAGAGGTTTTTGCCCTCAGGCCTGCCAGACCACCAAGCCCTAAAATGAATTTCCTTACCTAAAAGCTTATGGAAGGTGTGGGTAACTGAGTCATCCCAGCGGCACTGGAAGAAGGCTAGGCCAGCTGGAGTCATGGCTTCCTGGTGTTTCTTGTAGAAATCAAAAGTGCGGAAGGTCCGATGGGCCAGCTGGTAGCTGTGACAAGATGGTCAGCATCAGAGAGTGGGAGGGAGCACTACAGGCAGCCCTGGGAAGCCCTGGAATCCACCCCACATAACAAGCTTCTGCCAATCTCAAGGACCATGCCAAGAGGAGGAAGACACAAGAGCCACCATCCCAGAGAGCTGGCTAGGGCTCAGGATCCAAGTAGGAGCGCATATTACCAGGGTGAGGGACGGGTGTCCTCAGAGAAGTCGATTGGCTTGTCCTGCTTGAAGAGCAAGAAGGCAAAGCGGTGGAAGCCAGAGCCTCGAGCAGGGAAGGGGGGGAGGTAGGGACATGTCTCCTGGCCTTCAGTAACCCTGTTGCTTGGGATGTTGGTCCTGGTAGGAGGAAAAGTATCCATTAACTGACAGGCCAGTGAGACAGCAGTACTAAACCCCAGAGAGATCATCACTCCAGGGGCCAGACCCTCAATAGTTTGTAGCACACTGACTGCCAGGACCTCAGGGACACGCTGCAAACATTAGGTTCAGAAAGCAGAGGGGCTGGAGAGATGGCTCAGTGGCTAGTTCTCATAGAACTGACTGCTCTGCCAGAAAACCCAGGTTCGATCTCCAGCACCACATGGAAGCTCACAACCATCTGTACTCCCAGTGAATCCAAAGTGAAAGGCATCAGGCATGCATGTGTTGACACATGCCTTTAGTTCCAGCACTTGGGAGGCAGAGGCAGGCGGATCTCTGTGCATTTGAGGCCAGCCTGGTCTACAAGAGCGAGTTTCAGGACAGGCTCCAAAGCCACAGAGAAACCCTGTCTCCAGGGCTGGAGAGACAGCTCAGTGGTTAAGAATGCTGACTGCTCTTCCAGAAGACTGGAGTTCAATTCCTAGCACCCACATGGCAGCTCACAACTGTCTGTAACTCCAGATCCAGGAGACCCAACACCCATGGCAAAACATCAATGCACATAAAATAAAATTAAAAAAAAAAAAAAAAAAAAAAAAAAAAAAAAAGAAACCCTGTCTCCAAAAAACCAAACTATTAGGCTTGGCGTCCTCTGCAAAAAACAAACAGAAACAAGGACCTCAGCAGAGACAAAACAAAGCAGCTGCTTCACTCAGGGAGTGGGGACTGTGGTGTTGCCCATCATTTTGGGCCACTTTTCTCTCCATGGGCCAGGGCCGTGCCAGGCAGTTTCCCAGCCTGATGCTGTGGTAGCCACTGCACCCCCTGCCCAGCTGAGTGTCTGAAGAGCTGCCACCACCATGAACTGCTTCTGGTCCTTTTCTCCACTGACTGTCACAGCATCCCCTGGGTAGGTGGCACGTGGTGATGTCACCAACTTCACAGAACAGAAAGAGCTGGGAGCAATGAAGAGGCTTGCAAGGATTGACCAGGCTACAGCGCTCTTGTTTGATTTTGAGGCAGGGTCTCGTGAGATCTGCTTATCTATGCCTCCAGGGTGCTCGGATTAAAGGCATGTCACCACACCGGCTCCTGCCACTCTCCCCGGTACTTGTATCCACGTACAGACTCAAATCTCAGGGCCCAACACTTCCAGGACTTCCAACCCAGACACTCACAGCAGCCAATGAACATACTCGGCATCTGGCTCCAGCAGGTGTCCATCTGCAAGGAAACAGATCCTCCTTTTAAAGCAGCCAGGGCTGGAGTGTGCCACCCCACCCAGATCCCTGGATTCTTGGCACAGGGGAGGGAGGTTGGAGGCCAGGTGGCCCCTGACACCTACCCAAGTTGGTAAGTAGTAGTGTCCACAAGGAGTCCTGGTCTGCCTCATAGGTCACCTCTGGGGCCTGGGAAGCCTAGCAGGTAGAGATCAGGGGAGCACTCACCCTCACCATGCCAGAGTTTCTCTGTAGAGGGCTGGAGCTGGCAGGGCCCTGGAGAAGCGAGTGCCCTCACCCTCACTGCCTCAAACCAGGCCCCGGCAGCTCCTCAGACACCGACAGGGAAAGAGACGTTTATAGACTGCCCGGTGTTCATCCTGAGATCTGAACTATAAGGACCACGTGACAAGAGGCATGGAGGCCACTGCAAGGGTAGTGGCTGCACAGAGCGGGCACAGATGGCGCTTCTGTCGTAGTTCTGTGACTTCATGATGCTGATTTCCAGGGAATCAGAAAGAGTAACAAAACTTGAAACCTAGACGCTGTGATGCCACAATGTGTGTGCCCACGTGTGCATACACAGCATGAAGCGTGCCCACGTGTGCATACACAGCATGAAGCGTGCCCACGTGTGCATACACAGCATGAAGCGTGCCCACGTGTGCATACACAGCATGAAGAAGTGCATAGCGAGCATTACCTCAGTTGGAGTCACTTCATTCCCATGATACACTGGGACCAGGTCCTCTTCTCCCACAGCGTAGGCCACGTGAAGGGGGACCCTGGGCACAAAAGTGGCACCGTGGAACAGGTCTTGGTAGAGGCCATAATACTCGGCGAGACGCTGCTTGTGGTAGGGACCACTGGTCCTTTCCCACTCTGCCCGCACTGCGTCCAGTGGGATGCTGGCTGGGGAGGGACAGCACGGTTTGCAGACAGCGGGGGGGGGGGAGCGCACCTGGGCCCCTCCCCCTCTTCTGGGAGACTCACCAGTGCGAAGTCGGGCTGCCCGCTCTTCTTCCATGTTGGCTCGAAGCTCCCGGATAAACTGTTTCCGCTCCTGTAGCTGTTGGGTCCGAATGACCCTCGATGGGGGCAATCCAATGTCAATTTTGTCTTTAGGATCTAGAGAAAGAAGATAGGTTATGTGGTGTTAGGATAATCCGATCAGAACGACATCTTTACTTTAGATTCCAGTGTGTGCCCGCGTGTCAGTTGATTCATGTGGAAGCAGGTTGACTTAGTGTCTTGCTCCACTGCCCAGGCTGGCCTTGAACTCAGAGATCTGCCTGTTTCAGCCTCCCACGAGCATTATTTTGTTTGTTTTTGAGAGTCTTTCACTGGACCTGGAGCTTGATGACTGGCTAGACTGGCTGGCCAGTGGACTCAGTGACCTGCCTGTTAGGGCATCCGTCCCTGTACCTGGCTTCCATGTGGGTGGGGGAGGTCCTAACACAGCGTCTCGTGCATTGAGGGCAGGAAGGTGCAGGCAGCAGACACTTTACTGGCTGGTCTGTCTCCTTGGCCCACAATCGAGTCTCTCTGTTAAGCAGCTTATCTTTATCCAGTCCCTTGCTCTGCTACTCCAGATTTCAACAGAACCATCCCTGAGACCCACAAAGCTGACCTGCGCAGTCTGCTTCCCAGACCTAACAAGGCTCGGCAGTAAGTAAATCAGACAGAAGGTAACTCCATGGCTCCTGATCCCTACACTATTAGCTCACCATATCTTGTTTAGGGAAACTGAGGCAGATGGGCTCCTGACTGGTTATTGAAGTCATCTTTAAAGTGATTCAAAGATAGCCAGGTAACAGTGGCACATACTACTAACCCCAGCACTCGGAAGCAGAGGCAGGCAGATATGAGTTCAAGGCCAGCCTGGTCTACAGAGTCCAGGACAGCCAGGGGGCTACCCAGAGAAACCCTAACTCAAATGAAAAACAAGCCGGGCGTTGGTGCAGCATGCCTTTAGTCCCAGCACTCGGGAGGCAGAGGCAGAAGGATCTCTATGAGTCGAGACCAGCCTGGTCTAAGAGCTAGTTCCAGGACAGGCTCCAAAACCACAGAGAAACCCTGTCTGGAAAAACTTAAAAAAAAAAAAAAAAACCAAAACCAAACAAACCTCTCCCTCCCACCCCAAACAAACCCACAGCTCTTCAAAGGCCTTACAATGCATGTCGTCTTAGGGTTTCTATTGCTTTAATCTAACACCATGACCAAAAAGCAGTCAGGAGGAAAGGGTTCATTTGGCTTACACTTCAGTGTTACTGTTCTTCACTAAAGGAAGTCAGGACAGGGACTCAAACTGGGCAGGAATCTAGCAGCAGGAGCTGATGCAGAGACCATGGATGGGAGCTGCTTACTGACTTGCTCAGCCTGCTTTCTTATAGCACCCAGGACCAGCAGCCCACAGATGGCACCTGGTACCGTGGGCTGACCCCCCCCCCCACTGATCCCTAATGAGAAAATGCCTCACAGCTGGACCTCATGGAGGCATCACCTCAGTTGAGGCTCCTTCCTCTCTGATGACTCTAGCTTGTGTCAAGCTGACACACAAAACTAGGCAGTACACGCTTTAAGCCAAAGAGAGGTGGTGGGCAGTGCAGAGAGCTAGCTGCTTATCCTGAGGACTATGGGGGGGGGGATCCCAGCAGAGGTACAGGGCAGCTCACAAAGTCCTGTGACTAACTCCAAGGGATGGTGCCCTTTTCTGGCCTCTGTGGACCCCTGCAGACCTATGCACACACATATAGACAATAAAAATAAACTTTTGCGGGGGGGTTTCAAAACAGGATTTCTCTGTGTAGCCCTGGCTGTCCTGGAACTTGCTCTGTAGACCAGGCTGGCCTCGAACTCACAGAGATTCCCCTGTGTCTGTTTCCTGAGTGCTGGGACTAAAGGCGTGGGCCACCACCACCTGGACGAACTTTCCTTAAAGGATGTTAGTCATGTACTGGTGAATGCCAACAAGTCAAGTTCTCTTAAGGCAGATTACTGCAAATTTGAGGTCAGCCTAGATTACAGTTTGTTCCAGGCCATGCTATACTTCAAGACCCTGTCTCAAAATATATAAAAGTAATACACACTAAATAAATTCTTTAAGGTTGGGTCCCTAAGTCACTTTTCCCAGGTCTTAATTTCACTTAGCAAATTACTACCCACTTAGTGCCATGCACTGTATGGGTGCAAGCATCCCAAGGATGGGCCAGACAGGCAAGCTTCTGTGCTCAAGGTGCCGCCTCTCTGCGGGGGCTGAAGACCGACCCCGTGTGGCAGAGCATTCCAGGGACACACACAGAGGGGTGTTCCAAGGCGGCGAGGGGCGGAGTCGTCAGGAAAGGATTTCAGTCGCTGAGTTAGAAGGAACTCTAAATAGTTGGGGGAAGGAGCTTTCCAAGGGGGTGGGCAAAAGCTGTGGGAACCAGCGGCCTCCGTCGTCCCGGAGCACACGGGGGCCGAGGCTGGGGGCAGACACCCGAGCGGGTCCCCAGCCCTCCCGGCGGGCTCGGTGGCGCCGTCCCCAGCTCCCCGCGGGGCCCGCACCTGTCTCCTCCACGAAGTGCTCGCGGTAGGTCCGCCACCAGTGCGGGGCCCGCGCCTCCTGCTCCGCCCGGCGGCGGTACCGATCGAAGCTGCGGTACTTCTCCAGCCTCTCCAGGTTGCTCACGTCGATGTCCTCGTTGGGCATAGGCCCGAGAGGGGGTGTCCGGCGGCTGCGGGCAGCTGCGGGCAGAGACCGGGGGTCACGCTGGCTCCGGGCCCCGGCGGAAGCACAGGGCTGGAGCTGCAGGAGCCCGAGAGCTCCCTAACCCCACCCCACTCACCCGAGGTGCTGAAGCCCCGGCATCTGCCACTCGCGAACAACGCGGCACGCCACCACGGCGCCGCCATCTTCCCGGAGGTGGCGGGAGACGCCGGTAGGACCCAGACAGAGGTGGCCAGCGAGAAGCCTGCGCGCCCCGCCCCGCCCGCCGGAGGCCCCGCCCCGCCCGCGGACTCCGCGGGGGCTGAGGGCTGCCACTAGGTGGCAGCACATACTGGTAGCTCCAAGGACAAACTATAGGTGGTTTTGGCCCGGGGATCTCGCTCAAATCCCTCTTCCCATTGACTCGGGGATTCATGGGGAGGACTCTGGAGAGGATTCTGGAGACAGAGTTGTGAGTAAAACAGATAGTAACAGTGCTGACTTCATGGGCCTGTTAGGAGGACCTGCACGCTGGTGTATCTGTTATCTCTTGATCATCTCCAGTTTATAGCTCTGCTGGTCTCTACCTGCTTCTGTCCCAGCCTCAGCCCCTCTGCCCTGGAACCCAAGCTTCCAGTACAGCAAAGCTCAATTCCTCAGCTTACCCTAGGCCACAGGGTGCAGGCAGGGTTGCTCTTTTCCCTCTGAGAGCTGCCTGCCTCGAAGTGGGCCCTCCAGGAAGTCTTGATGTCTCAAGTCCAGGCTGATGGCAACCAGTTGCTCTACAAGCACAAGTTTGACCCTCTCGCTCACACTGAAATGCAGTGGGGGGTCTCTGTATCCAGCACAAACGCCCACATCTTCGATTTCATTGCTTCCAGACAGCTAAACCTCTCACCAGTACCTTTTTTTTTTTTTTTGGACATATTTTTAAAAATGTTATACCTGGCTGCATTCCCCTGCCTTTTCTCTTTCCACCCGCTTCTGTTCCCATCCCCAGCCCACTCCCCCTACGTTTCTGTTTAGCAACCTAGGTACTCTGGATATGTGTCACAGTGGTGTAGCTCGGTCGCTCGGTCCTTTTGTGGGACTCCTAACAGCAGGAACAGGGCAGCCTCCAACTCTTTTGCTGGCTTTTGGGACCCTAGGCCTCATTACTGGGTCGCCTTGCTCAGCCTTAATACATGGGAGGTGCTTAGTCTTACTGCAGCTTCAAATGCTGCGTTTGGTTGACACTTATCACCTTTAATTCCTCCCAGGCCAGTGGCCAGCGCCACCTATCTGACAAACGTTGGATTTCACAGGTCAGGGACTCCGGAGCCTGGCCCTGAGGAGTTCCAGCTGAGTGTTAGGGAAACTCATCCCGGCGGCTCATTGGCTGTTTTAGCCTTTTGTTCCTAAATCCCCTTCTCTGCCCTTGTACTGCTGAAGACGGGGGGGGGGGGGGGGGGCGCGGGACGGGACACACGGACGGACACAGCGGGAATGTGTGGAGGCTCCCAGTTCAGTCAGGTGAGGTCCTTCACCCTCATTCTCCCCGTTTGGGAAGCTCTGGAGAGGGTCTTGGATTTCACCTGTTTGAGAGGCTTGGCATGGATTGAAACACGTCCTCACTGGAAACAACAGCTCCAACAATATTAATTCTAAATGAGTTAGGGTTTTGCCATGTATCCCTCCCTACCTTGGCACTTTTATAGTCAGGCTAGACTTGATCTCACGGCAAACCTTTTTTTTTCTTTTCTTTTTTGAGGCAGGGTTTTTCTGCATAGCTGTATAGCCTTGGCTATACATACACATTTTAGAAATGCAACTGTACTCCATAAAGCTTCAGGAGTACCGATTGCCCTAAAAAGCTCCAAGTTTTCATGATTTTTATGTTCATTGGTGTTTTGCCTGCATGCATGTCTGCACACCATGTGTGGGCTTGATGCCACGAGGGCCAGCAGAGGGCACTGGATGTCCTGGAACTGGAGACGAAGAGGGCCTTGAGCCACGTGGGTGCTGGGGATGGAAGTGAGGGCCTGTGCCAGAGCAGCAAGGGCTCCGAACCATGGCGCCATCTCTCACTCTTTTATGAGACACAGACTTTCAGTGTAGCCCAGACTCCCCCAAAGCTCACAAGCCTACAGGTCAGCCTCCCGAGTGCTGGGATTCCAGGTGTCTACACCACAGCCAGCCAAGTCAGGCCTTTGACAAGATGACACAAAGCTGGCTCCACCTGCTCCCCAAGTCTCAGCCTGCTTCATTACTCAGGGAGACCAAGTTCTGGCGACTCTCTTTGTAGTACTCCCTTCCCATGCACTGGAAGTCATCTATTTTCCCTTCGGGTGATGGCAAACGAAAATGCAAGATGGCCCTGTAAACCAGAACTATTCATACAGGTTTGACTCTGGACTGTCTATGTGTTGAGAGGACCGAGTCCCAGCTCGTTCAGTCCTTATGGGCACCAGCTACAGCAGCAATTGTGTGCACACCTTTAATCCCAGCACTTAGGAGGCAGAGGCAGGCAGACCTCTGTGAGTTTGAGGCCAGCCTGGTCTACAGAGCTATTTTCAGGATGGGCTCAAAATCTGGCTTGAAAAACCAAAGGGAGGGGGGAGTATCTGCCTGTTCTAGGGACTGTTGTTTCCCAGCAAATAACAGGAACATAAAGCAAGCATTGTATTTCTTTTTCTTTTCCTTCCTTCCTTCCCTCCTCTCTCAAGAAAGGGTTTCTCTAAACAGTACTGGCTGTTCTAGAATTCACTCTGTAGACCAGGCTGGTCTTGAACACACGGAGATCTGACTGCCTCTGCCTCTGGAGTGCTGGGATTAAAGGTGTGTGCTACCACTCATTCTGTAGCCCAGGCTAACCTGGCTTGGAACGTCCTGTAGCTCAGATTTGTCTTGAAGTTGAGCACAGAGATTACACACGTGAGCCGCCACAACTGGCAGAGCAAATGTTTTCTCATAACTAAGGGTGAATTCCAATGGGCACGGGCAAGCTCTAAAGGGTCCAATATGGGAACCGTGAATGGGGGAAGAACTTTTACCCCATGTCTACAGCCCCAGGGTTGATCCCCAGTAATGCGAAGTCAAAACAGAACCCCAAAGAATATAGCGTTTAATGGGTTCAAGCCCAAGCGCAGATGGTTGGCTGGAGAACTAGGTTCCTTTGAGAACGGTTCTGGAGAGCAGGGGCAGACTCTGTATCACCCGTGTGCCCCTCCTCTGCCCACCTGCTCCTGCGGACACACCCCCTCAGGTGGAAGCTGCTGTGGAAGCAACCGCTGTTTCCTTCTGAGTCCCTCTGTCCTAGGCCTGCTGGATCATTTCCCTTGCCCTGCCCGGCTCCTGCCCCCCCCCCCAGAGGGTCTCAGTACACTAGAGACTGGAGGAGCAGCAGCTCGGTTGTGTGGCCCCTCATTTTCAGGGCTCCTGAGACCCCCCCACACTCCTCTGCTTCTCCATACATCCTCCATAATCTACAGCTCCCCATCTCCACCTCTGGGGAACTTGGATGGGGAGGGAGCTGGCTTTCAGGATGAGTTAGCTGGTCACGGGGAAGTAATGGGAGTGTGTGTGTGTGTGTGTGTGTGTGTGTGTGTGTGTGTGTGTAAGCTAGCCTGAAAGTGGGGATGAAGTGTTGAATGAATTCCAGAAACATCCAACTAGAAGAAGCTGTCTGGGCATGGAACCCTCCAGCAGGGTCTTCCTTGTCCCCGGCCAGGCTCCCACTAACTCAGCTCCGAGGCCCTTCTCCCGTTCCCACCTGGGAGGGGACCATACTCAGGGAAAGCAGAGGCTGTTGGTGCAGCCCCGCCCTGCTGCCCTGAGACAAGCCCGGGCATAAAGGGCTCCAGTGGCTGCCCTAGGCAAGGGTGAGATGGGGCCTTACTAGGGGACAAGGGTGGGCGACTGGTGGTGAGACTTTCTTGCTGTCCTTGCTCCCTTGAGGAAGGCACCTGCCTCTCAGCTGCAAGTCACAGTCCCTGGGAAGAACACACAGACAGCCTGTCCACACAAGAAGTTGTAATCAGACCCTGGGCAGTGTGTCCGTCCATGGAGGGGGTTGCTGTCAGCAGTGGGCTTGTGGGCCTGACGCTTGCTGAGGAGGCACTGGTACTTTCAGGCAGAGTGGTATGCCATATTGTAGGGCGCTTTCTTCAGAGTTTCCAGGAAGAACTGTTCATTCTCTAAGAAGTCATGATCCTGTGAGGCAGATCCAGAGGAGTCTCACACGTCTGGTCCTGGCAGAGCCAGCCTGCACTTGGGACCCCCTCACTTACTGCCTGGCATTGGGAAGCAGTGGGGGTGTGTGGGAGCCCACGCATGAAGTGAGACAGGCCGTGATGTCAGTCCTGGCAAGGACTTGGGAACCTTGGTACTTATCAGCAATGACCTCAAGTCTCTAGGCTACAGCGCCTTCATTTACAGACTAGAGATAAGAATGTGTCACAGCTGGGCCAGCTGGCTCACACCTGTGATCCCAGCCCTTGGAAAGAGGACTACACGCAAACCCATGGCCAGCTTGGGCGAGATCCCATGTCAACAAAGCAAGCAAACACAAAACAGGAAGAAAGAAAAAGTCTAAGGCTATAAGTAACAGTCACCCCCTCCCCCCATGCAGGCCGTGAGAAAGCAGTCACCCCCTCCCCCCATGCAGGCCGTGAGAAAGCATACCATGCACGTGTAGCTTCAGCTTTGAGCTCAACATGTAGGACATGCTCCTTGAGTGGCAGCTAGTATCACTGGTGGCAAAGCTTATTTGCAGTTTAAGGGTTATTGCCAACCTCTTGTGACTAGAACAGGCCTGAACCTGTTTAGACAGTTTGCCTCCTCTTATTTTTTTCCTGGCTGGCCAAGAACTTGCTATGCAGATCAAACTGGCCTTGAACTCAGATATCTACCTGTCTCTGCCTCCCAAGTACTGAGGTTAAAGTTGTATGGTCTGTGTTTTTTGTTTTTTGTTTGTTTTGTTTTTCTTTGATTTTTTGAGACAGAGTTTCTTTGTGTGTAGCTTTGGCTGTCCCAGAACTGGCCTCAAACTCACAGAGATGCACCTGCCTCTGCCTTCCAAATTCTGGGACTAAAGGTGTGTGCCACTACCGCCTGGCTCAAAGCCAATTTTTCGGTTGTGAGCCTGGCCTTTCATGGCCCTCCAGCCCTCAAAGCCATTTTTAACAGGGGGTATTACTGGGGATTGAACCCGGGCCCTGTACAAGTCAGACAAGTGTTCTACCATTTAACATATCCCCAGTCCTAGCTGTGTGCTCTTCCCTTATGAGCAGGGGCCAGCCCTCCTTGGGGCCTTGGCGGGACTGTGTTATGAACGTGACTGTGAGAGCCCAGGCCCGCGGGTCCTTACCTGTGCCGCTGTGTGCTTCAGCAGCATTAGCTTGGCGAGGAGGTGTGTGGCCCCCGGGGCAGCAGGCGTCTGCCTGCACTGAGGACTGATGGGAGCAGAGGCCTGGGCGGCTGAGGAGAAAAGCGGGGCCAATGTCAGGGGGCAAACTGAGGGGGCCTTGCTTTTACCATGCTGCCTATGGGAAGAGCCTGGCCCAATGCCTTGGGGACTCCAGAAAAGCCAGCTTCCAGTCACAGCCCCCATGTGGCAGCTCCCAATCATCTGTAACTCCAGTTCCAGGGGACCTGATGTCATCCTCTGGCCTCTATGGGCATCAGGCACAGAACACCCCACACAACATTTTTTTATAAGGACAAAGCAGACTGTACCGGAGCAGGACAGCTGGTGACCTCCTGTGTGTGGGCTCTGCATGGGTGCACAGACCCACACACACAAGAACAAGGAAGGATGAAGGCTGGGAGACTGCAGTGGCAGAACACACCTGCAATCCCAGCATGGGGTGGCAGAGGCAGGAGGATTACTCTGAGTTCAAGGCCTGCCTGGGCTACAAAGTAAGACTCCAAAGAAACAAGAATAAACAGCAACCAAAAGGTATAGTGGACCATTAATCCCAGCACTCAGGAGACACAGGCAAAATTTCTGTGACTGTAACCTCAAGGCCAGCCAGGGCCACATAGTGAGACCCTGTCTCAAAACAAACACAAGCCAGGGGTTGGTGGTACACACCTTTAGTCCCAGGCAGAGGCAGGCGGATCTCTGTGAGTTCGAGGCCAGTCTGGTCCACAGAGCTTGTTCCAGGACAGGTTCCAAATCAATACAGAGAAACCCTGTCTCGAAAAAACTAAAAACCAACAAACCAAACAAATAAACAAAAAAATCCCTTCAAAAAGCAAAACAAAGCTGGTGGTGCACACCTTTCATCTCAGCGCTTGGGAGGCAGAGACAGGCGGTTAGGAGGACAGCTGCTCTACAGAACAAGTTCCTGGACAGCCAGGGCTACACAAAGAAACCCCGTCTTGAAAAACAAAAAGAAAACAACAAAAAGGGTGTGGGGCTAGCCAGATAGTTCAACAGTTGACACACCTGTAATCTAGCATCCAGAACGCTGAGGCAGGAGGGTCTGAGTCTGAACCCAGCTTGGGCTATAATTATAATCTAAGACCCTATCTTCAAACAAATAGAATCAAGCAACCCCTGAGTTAGGTAGCTGGAGGAGACCCCGCCACCTGCCCCAGCCAGTGTCCCATGCTCCCGGCGTCACTCACCGTCCAGGCTGGCCGCTGCTGGGCCCTGCACTGCGGAGGGCAGCCCGAGAAGGCTGGAAGGCACTTCCTGTCGCACCCGGTCCAGCCGCAGTCTCTGCTGAGCCAGGCTCAGATGCTCCTGTGCCAACCCCAGAGATACGGGCTCAGTGAGGAGGACAGGCAGGCGGCCTGAGGGGCAGGAAGGAGCGTGCGGCCTGGAACCTTGCCTGGTGCATACGCTGCTCCTGCTGCCGCAGCCACTCCTGTTGCCGCTGAACGGCCTGCAGCCGGCCCTGCTGCTCAGACTGCATCTGCTGGGCCTCCTGCAGGGCCTGCTCACCCTCCTCATACTTCTTGGAGGCCACCTGCAGGGAGGCCACTGGGTCAGGGCTGGCTAGAGTCACAGGACAGCGGCTCACAGCACGGCCCTTCCGCGGCATACCTTGCTCATGTGCTCCACCTCCTGCACGCGGGCCTGGAGGTGCAGGCTGGCTGTGTGTAGCCTGTCCTTCTCCAGGCGGAGCTCCTGGCGCTCTCTCTCCAAAGCCTCCCTCTCAGCAGCCAACTTCTCCTCCTTGGCCCGGAGCTCGCAGGCCCTGACAGTCAGCTCTGCCTGCTCCTGAGAAGGTGGGATCATTGCTGCTCGCCTATCCGAGCTCACTCAGGCACTGTACAGCTCTTGGGGGCCCCTTCTCCCCCTGCCTCTGGAAGCCAGCAACGGCGCAAGGGGCTTCCTGGGCATGGAGCAGGGAGGCCTACAGCCAAGCCCAAGGGCTCCCACACAAGGCACACAAATTCAGTACGTCCAGTGTCTCTGAATTATCAGTTTCCTCACCTAAATATGAGTCAAAAGAACCAACCAGCATGTAAGACAAATACGCACAGTGCCGCAGAAAAGGCAAATTACCTGAGGGGCTGATTGCTGTTCCAACTTCTTGCTATATCTAGCCGTGCTTTTATTTCCTAGGTCTGGGGACTTCTGCACACAGCTGGGAGCCCGGGGCCACCGAGGCTCTGAGCCCTACCTTGGTCAGGCTGATGATGGTGCCCTCCCGTTGGGAGTCCGCATGCAGCGCCCTCTCAGCCTCGCGCTCGGCCCGTTCCTTACTCAGCTTCTGCTGTGTGAAGTACTCGGCCCACTCCGCTGCCAGGCGCCGGCGCTCCTCCCCACACTTGTTCATGACTGACTTCTGCTCCTCCAGCAAGGCGCTCTGTGTGGGGACAGTGGGCATAGTGGGCGTGTCCTCTGGCAGGGGTGTGGGGTCAGCAGCTGGGTGTGGAGCTGCACTCACCTTGGCTCTCTCCAGCTCTTCCCTCTCCATGGAGATCTGCTGGACCATGAGCTTCCTCTGCTCCTCCAGGGTGCGCTGGGCAGACTCTGCCTTGGACTTTTCAGCGGCCACCTGCCAGCGTTCCTGCAAGGCCCAGGGCAGGGCTGAGGGCCGACTCCCCACTCTGGGAGCAGGCCAGACTCTTCCAGAGAGGCTGGGCCAATTTGGCTTCTTGCAGGCTAAGTTATAAACTCCCCGTTTCCAATAAAACAAACAAACAAACAAACAAATCACAAGTGACGGCTGCTTGGAAGATACTGCCCAGGTCCAGCTCCTGCATTTCAGAATTAGGAGGCCCCAGTAACAGGTCAAGCTGCACCACAGGGAAGGTTCAGGAGTGCCCTGCCCTGAACAGCCAGATGTGGCCCATTACCTACACATGCTAGAAACCCACAGCTTCTGTGAGTGTGAGGGGAGAAGTTCAGCAGTTTAGTGTTCCTTAAAGACTAACGCTTAGGGGCTACAGTAACGAATGGCTCAGCCGTTAGGAGCCCTGACCACTCTCCCAGGGGACTGGTCAGTTCCCAGCACCCCATGGCGGCTCACAACCATCTGTAACTCCAGTTCCAGAGGATGTGATGCCCTCTCCTGGCCTCCAAAGGCAAACACCCACACACACTAAAAAGGAAGACTGAAGCGCACTTTCATCTGTGAATGACATGTGGGGGGTTCAAACACGGCTGTCACATGACGGGGCTAAATAACACTTAGTAGGCAAGAGTATGCATTCCAATGTCACAGGTTGCTGTGACAGATCTGGCGGACAAGAGGAAGAGAGGAGTACAGTGATGGTGGGGCTGGCCCTGTACGGGATGGCCCGGGGCTGGTGGCTGAAGGGCAGGTGCTGGGTGGCCCAGCGCAGGGCTGAAGACAGAAGCGGGAAGGGACAGGAAGAACAAGCCTTGGCCACTGCCTGCTTGAGTGGAGGTCAGAGCATGACTGATCATGGGTTTGGTCTACTGGCGAGGATCAAATGCAGAGAGGCAGAGCTCATCTATGTGGGCCTGGGGTGCAGACACCCTGGACGTCAGGGAAGACTCACCTGTTCCAGGAGCCGGCTCTGTTCACTCAGGCGCACCTCCATCTTCCCAATGATCTCCTGGAGCCGGCCACGCTCTTCCTCCATGTCTCGCTGCTGCCGGCCCAGTCGCTCCTGCAGAGCTGGGGGCAACACACAGGGTGCTCACTGACCGCCCTCCTTCCTAACAAGGGGGTGCCAGTTACAGAGAAGGGCTACCTCGCAACTGCTCGTCTTGCTGCCGGATGCCCAGTTCTCGCTCCTGTGAGGTGGAGAAGTGTGAGGCCTCCACACGGGAGGACAGCACAGTCAAGCTGCTGGAAAATCTCTCCATCTGCTCAATGATGCCATTCAGGGACCTGAAGGGTTATCAGGGAGTCTCACCCTGGGGACACCCAGGTCGAACTAATCCCTTGGGTAAGCAGCAACAGGCATCACTCGTACCGAGTATGGGAGGTGGCACTGGTGACGGCATCGATCTCCTGATCCTTCAGCATCTTCAACCTCTGTAGTTGGTGCTCATGGTCCTTGCGCATCTCCAGGATGGATGCCCTGGGGGGAAGGCAAGGACGGCCAAGGGCCACTGTGAGCAAGACACGCAGGCACATGCCAGCAGCATGCCTCTGAGTACTATCTCCACCTCCTCCTTCAGGCCTGTGCTCCGTGGCTCCTCCATCTCATCTCTTATCGCTTCCGTGCAGGAGCACCCTGCTGCTCAGCGGGACACCGTCCACGGCACAGGGGGAAGCTCTGTGCTGGCCCACAGGCTGCTCTGTCCTCCAGAGTCTCTCTACTGGTCTTTTCTTAGTTCCACTGTCATCCAGAAAGCTCCGTGCATGACTTCCCAGACCCTCCCATCCCAGAGTAGGTGAGGGGAAATGGACTGCTGTAGTCAGCCTTGAGCCTTCATCTCAGCGGGCCGAAGGGAAGGGCGAGGGGATGTGAAGGCTGCAGAGCCACACTGGTCTTCTGGGCACGGCTGTCAGCCAGCCAGTCCTCACAAGCCCTACTCTCCAGACGCTGCCCTGCCCTCTTGCCGGTCCTTACAAGGTCACTCCCCACTCTGCTGCCTCTTGTCCTTACTGCTGCAGCTCCCGAAGCCGGGCCACCTCCTGGTCCTTCTCCTGTGCAGCCGTGGCCAAATGCCGCTGGTGCTGGGCTATGAGCTCAGCCCTGGCCTGCTCAGCTTCCCGGCAGTATGACGCATGCTGAGCTGACAGCGCCTCCTTCTCTCTGCGGAGCTGCTCCTCCCGCTGCTGGTAGGATGCTTCTAGCACCTTGATACGGCTTCTGTCAACACAACACCCATCTAGAGGGCCTCACTGAGCACACTGGCGTGACCTGGGGCCCGGGGAGGAGATCCGAACCTGCACTCAGGCAGGCCCCCGAGATAGCAGGTACCTGTGCGCATCTTCAATGAGCTCCAGGTCAGCCTGGTGCCGCTGCTGCAAACTCTCCAGCAGCACTCTGTGCTGGCTCCGCTCCAGCTCCAACTTCCGCACCTAGGCACGGGTCATACAAGAGTGGTAGACCCCTTCGGGCAGCCCACGCCACAAGCGGTGCACCCAGTCCCTCCTCCCTCCCGGTGGTGTCGCCCACCGCTTCCCACAAGCACAGCGGCCCTGCAACTCTCACCTGGGCCTCCAGCTCCGATAGCTTGGTCTGGCTCTGCAGCAGCTCTGCCTGAAGCTGGGCAGTGCTGCTGTGAAGCTGCCCTTGAGCGGCCAGGAGCTGCTTCTGGTACCCCGAGCCTGGCAGCAGGCTCTGTACCACAGACTCTGGGAGTAGGGGCTGTGGGAGAGGATGAGAGATGTTCTGACAGGCCTCCCGTGAGCTCTGCCACTCCACTGCACGGGTGGGCCCCTTGGCCATCACTTAAGGTGGCCAGACAGGACAAGACCAGGGCAGCTCCAGCAGGGCAGGATGTTGGTGAGGCCTAGGCCTTGCAGGGAAGCAGTCATCAGAGCTCTGGTCATGAAGTAGAGTACCCTCCCTCCCAAGGACACCCTCTTCAATGAGGAGCCATCTCTAGCCTGAGAGAGACAAATGTTTTGTGACAAAAGCCCCTGCCCTGGCTCTTTAGGTCAGGCCTACAGGCCTAGGGTGACAGCTAGTTATGGTAAGCAGCCCTTTAGTCATCGTTTCCCATCGGATGTGGTATCTCCCAGGTCTAGTGATGCAGGGGGAGACGCAGATATGGGGGTGTTTTCCAGCAGAACAACAGGGCGTGTGTGTGTGTGTACGCGCGTGCACGTGTGTGTGTGTGTGTGTGTGTGTGTGTGAGAGAGAGAGAGAGAGAGAGAGAGAGAGAGAGAGACAAGGTCTCACTCTACTCAGGGCTGGGCTGGCTTGGAATTACAGCCTCGGCCTGGCCTCAAACTTGATTTTTCTCCCCCACTCTTCTGGAGAGGAGTTTGTGTGGTGGAGTTTGGAAAGAGAATGTCCCCACAGGCTCATCTGTTTGAATGCTTGGTCCCTGGTTGGTGGAACTGTTTGGGAAGGATCTGGGGGTGTGGCCTTGTTGGAGGAGGTGTGCCATTAGAGACGGGCTTTCTGGCAATGCCAGGTCCAGAGTGTCTGTCACTGTTTCTGCTGCCTAATCATCAGGATGGAACAGTAACTAAGAGAACATTCGCTTTTCTTTTGTCAGTACTGGAGACTGAGCCCTGGTATTTCAGATGCCAGGCAAGCCTTCCTCTAGAGAGCAATCCCCAGCCATCTTGAAGCCAGGATGGGATGGAACTCACTAGGTAGCTGTAGGCTAACCTCACACGTGGGATGCGCTTCCTGCCTGAGCCTCTTGGGTGTACCATCATACCAGGCTTGCACTAATGCATCCCCCTCCTCCGAACATCCCAAGTCACTCCTGCATAGCGGTCATCCAGTTCCCTACTGAAGCTGGCAGAGTTACACCCAACTCCACCCATGAGTAGGGAGCCTCAAAGTTCAGGAAATTGCTAACACCAGATGAGTGGGCTGATGCCTTACTGCATATATCTGATGCATTCTAGCAGAATGTCAGAGGCCAGCTCATTGAGCGGCCGCTGAGCAGGGGAGAATTGTTTACTGGTCCCAAGACCCATACCTGCTTGTCCACCCTTCCCTACCTGGACTGGCACAGAGAGCCCCGTGGGTCCCTGGGAATGTGGAACATAAATGGCAGGCTCTGAAAATTTGACAACAGAGAAAAGAGGAGGAGGTTCAGAAGACCCTTGTCATTCATTTTCCAGAGTCCCCAAAGGAGCTCAGGGTACCTTTTCCTCACAGGGCTCCAAGCAACTCCAAGCAAAGAAGGAAACAAACCTCTGCTAGAGAAGTCCCCAGAGGCAGAAGCCGCTCCTGCCTTGGGGTCCCCTACAGGGAGGACAGTAGTAGCTTGGCTCCAACTCATGGAGGACCTGGGAACATAAAGACGAGGGCACCCTGAACAGCTTCTGTGTAAGACAGAGGCAGAGAAGGGGAAGCACAGACAAGCAAGATTCGAACAAGTGGGTGCAGAGGTCTCCGGGCTGGTGGTGTGCAAGGAGTGAAGGCCCTGGCTGCTCTGGGGGCTCGGTAAACGGGCGCTGTGTGGCTGCTCTGGGGGCTCGGTAAACGGGCGCTGTGTGGCTGCTCTGGGGGCTCGGTAAACGGGCGCTGTGTGGCTGCTCTGGGGGCTCGGTAAACGGGCGCTGTGTGGCCTCAGATCTGTCATCTAGGCAGATGCGGAATATGACCTTGGGTCCCAGCACAGCACCCTGTCTGTCTCCAGGGAAGGAAGCCTAGGCTGCCCTTGCAGCCTTGGCTTTGGACATACCCTGTGACGCCAGGCCTGACAGCTGTGGTCCCTTGGGGAGTTGCTCTTGAGGCTTCTCCAGCAGTGGCCTGTTCAAGGGCCTGAGTGCTAGCAACAGGCTGGCTGAGGAAAGTCCATGATAAAGGTGAAGGCTGGTGGTGAACTCCATGAAGATAATCCCAGACAAGCTCCTAGCAAGAAGCTCTGGCAGCCTCCCCCTCCCCTGCCAGTTCCCATCCCTCCTCCCTCCTCCCCTGCCAGTTCCCACCCCTCCTCCCTCCTCCCCTGCCTGTTCCCACCCCTCCCCCTGCCTGTTCCCACCCCTCCTCCCTCCTCCCCTGCCTGTTCCCACCCCTCCTCCCCTGCCTATTCCCACCCCTCCCCCTGCCTGTTCCCACCCCTCCTCCCCTGCCTGTTCCCACCCCTCCCCCTGCCTGTTCCCACCCCTCCTCCCCTGCCTGTTCCCACCCCTCCTCCCCTGCCTGTTCCCACCCCCTCCTCCCCTGCCAGTTCCCACCCCTCCTCCCCTGCCAGTTCCCACCCCTCCTCCCCTGCCTGTTCCCACCCGTCCTCCCCCTGCCAGTTCCCACCCCTCCTCCCCCCTGCCTGCCTCTGTTCCCAACACTTCCTGGAATTTTTCCAGGCTGGGCTCCTGGAGTTTATGGGATGCCTTTCCTTTCTAGGATCTGCTGTCCACCTCATCATCCATCATGGTTCAGGAACACAGCAGCCATGGGCATGCCGCAGGCACTGGAGCTAAATTCAAGCTCAAGCCTTGTCATGCTTCGTTTATCTTTGTTTACTCTCAGATCCCAGTGCTGCTCAGCCATCCGCTCACCACAGCTACCCTTGGATTACTCTCTTCTGTTCTCTTCCCTTCTTTCTTGGCTCTCAGGTCAACATCAAAACTGCTCTCCCCCAACACCGGTACCAGCTCTAGGATGCCTAGGACACAGTGGTGCTGTCCCTGGACTCACACAACCCCCTCTGGTTGGTTCTGGTTGCAAGGCTTGTTATTGCTACCTCTGGATGTCAGTCCTTTCCCCTTCCTGCTTACAGGGGTCACTCACCACCCAGGCTCACTGTACTGCCATTCTACGGTTCTCAGGAGCATACAGTTCCCATGTGTACTGTGTGCAATAGGGTATAGGACGCTCACTCACACATGCAACCGCCCCTGTAGCACAAGCTGACAGACACACCTACACTTGGTACAGTGGGTTTCTTTGCCAGTTTGACTGGTGCTGCAGACAGGGCCTCTGTTCAGAGGGACAGGAATCCTGCCACCACAAAACACCCTTTCTTTTCCCTTGCCCAATCCAGTCGGCACCTGTCCTCATGGCAGTCAGGGCATGGGTGTTACCAGGCCCTGGCCTGTCTGTCTGCATCTGGGCAGCTCTCCGTTGTGCCCGTAAGGAAGAGAAGCGAAGCAGGGTTGGCATTAGTGCCCACACTAGTATCTCTAACAAAGGATGGGACAGGAAAGGTGGGCAAGGCTAGCCCCCCAGACCTTGCCAAATCCATTCCATCAGCCACAGTAGCCCATGCTCATACCTGTTGGAAGGGGTCTGACCCAATGGTCCCTGTGAGTTCAGGCCCTTAGAGGGCCCAGCATGCTCCTCTCTGGCTAGACCGTGGGATTTCTTCTGAGATATGACATGGCTCAGCCAGTCATCCTCTTTCTCCTCAGAGGCTTTCAGTGAGGCCTGGCTGGCTTTGGTAGAGGGCCTCATACCCTTGGCTGCTGGCTTGGCTGCTGAGGGCAGTTCAGCTGGGGCAGGGTGTGGCTCAGGGGCTGAGGGCTGGTTTGTAGGAGGGGGTAAAGAGGGTGTGGAGATGGCTGAGTCTTCTTGTTGAACCTTTTGAACAGGAGAGGGAGACGGCAGGTGCAGGTCATCATCCTTAAGGCCTAGCCAGTCGGCTCCTCCTTTCCTGGGGTGGGTGGGGCTGGAAGCTCTTGGAGGGCTCTGTCTGAAGCTGGCGTCTCCCTTAAGGTCCAAACTACCTTCTCCCAAGAACCTGCTTCAAGACAGAGGGGGGGGTGTTGGGCAGGCGAGGAAGCCCATCCCATTGGCCCCCATCAGTCCTCCTCTCTGCTGTTGAGGGGGCACACATCTGGCCCTAGTTCACCCCAGTAATCCCAGGAGGACTGCTGTAAGTGCAAAGCTAGCCTGTGCAACAATGCTAGCCTGTGGTACAAAGACAGCGTTAACAATGGTGACCATCCCACAGCAACTGGAGACATGGCTCAACTGGTAGACCACATGCCTGGCATGGACTAAGCTCATCCCTAGTGCCACAACCGACCAGGATGGTGGTCCACACCTGTTGACCCAGCATTCTGTCCAGAATGAAGGCAGGAAGGTAAAGTCAATGTCATCCGTGACTACACACACAGTGAGCTAGAAGCCAGCCTGTCTCAACAACAACAATAAAAAGGGCAGGAAGAGACAGTCCAGCTGTCACATAAGCAGGACCCCAGCGCCAGGGGACCTGGCATCCTCTCCTGACCTTCTCAGGCACCAGACATGCATGCAGGCAAAACACTCATACACACAAAATAAACACATAGCTCCTTTTACATCAAAAACATGTACGTGGAGAAAAATCACAGATCCTGCAGTTCATTGCAGGTCTGTTTCTGTTGCAAATGAGCAGTGTGTCATGAGGATTCGGCCGATGGCAGGGTCCTGGAAGCCATTGGAGGACCCCCACTGCTGCTCCAGGTGGAGGCTGCGCTATACCCTGGGCTAGGAGACCAAGTGACATGCCAGCCTTTCATGACACTCAGGGTTTCCAGCGGAAGCAGGCCCGCCTCAGCCTTTTCCCTCTGAGGAGTGTGGGGTCTGGAGACTGCAGGTGTACCCAGCTCTGCCTGGGATGTTGGGGGCCCCGGCTCCTCTCTCAGTTTACCACAGCAGACTCACGGCCGTTGGGTGAGATTGGGAAGGCTACAGGGACAGGCCTGTCCCCAAGGCTGACGTCTCTGAGGCCCCACTTACCTGACTGACTGCCGGCGGGACTGTCTGCCCTCAGAGGAGGCTACAGTGGGCTGGTAAGCCCCAAAGGTGAGGGTCTCGTCATCCCAGCTGTCTTCTTTGTCTGGAAAGTAGAGGGCATGAACATGATCTACAAGGAAAGCCAAACTTTTCACAGGATCTGGCAGATGCCAGGCAAGTGCTCTACCACTGGGCGACATCTCCAGGCTGAGGGAAGCCAACTGAATGAGTGGTCATCATAAATCAAACAGGGCTACAGAGAGCAGCAGAGTGCTGGCTGGCTGCCTATGGGTAAACGATCGTGACACAGCTGTCTCAGACAATCCCAGCACTGGGGAGACTGGCCCAGGGTTATCATGAAGTTGAAACTATCTTACAGTAATATTCTGCCTCAAAAGAAAGGAAAAACTCGGCAGGGTGGCTCAGGTCTTTAATCAGAGCACTTGGGAAGGCTGAGTCCAGGAACTATATAGAGACCCTATCTCAACAAACAAAACCAAAAAGCAAAGGGTATGGGGAAGAGACAGAAGAGAACAGTCACCTCACGGCTGGGACAGGCCCCTCTCCCCCTGTCCCCCTCCCCCACTGCCCCCTCCCCCACTGCCCCCTCCCCCACTGCCCCCCCCCCCCGCATTCTCACCCTCTGGCTTCTGATACTTCTTGTCTAGCTTGAACTCTCTGCGTTCTCCAGTGCCTTGGCGATTAAGGAGCTTGGCCGCTGTGCCTCGACCCAGCAGTTCGTCAAGCTTGGAGCGAGCGGGGAGGGGCCCTTCCCTGTGGGACAGTGTGGGCAAGGAGTGTGCCATGACATGGGGTTCCCATGTTGTCCCAACCTGAGCTCTCCCTGGGCCTCAGGGAGCAGCCTGGCCAGGGATTCCCCACTTCACAAGGACCCTCACTGGTCTCCGGTCTTCTTCTTCTCTGCCTTGGGGCTGTCTTCAAACCCAAGGGTGGTCATGATGTCATCCCCTTCGTCAAACAGCAATTCTTTCTTCCGAATGGGAGTATCCCCAGGAGTCAGAGGAATAGAAGGCCCTAAGAAAGAGATCCACAGCTGGGCGCACGCCTTTAATCCCAGCACTCGGGAGGCAGAGGCAGGTGGATCCCTGTGAGTTTGGGACCAGCCTGGTCTACAGTGAGTTGAAAAACAAAGGAGAAAGAGAGAGAGACCCAGGACCCAGTGCTCACACATTCAGCTCTTACTCCAGGGCCCGCCCTGCTGAGGTCTGGAGGTCTGGGGCTCTGTCCTAGAGAGCTGTAGCGACTCCACCCCGGGGCCAGGAGTAGGCCTCTCCTCCTACCTTGGTGGCCTGCAGCTGTACTGGGGCCCTTGGAAGCAGGCTTGCTCTCCATTGTGGGTGGCTTCTTGGCTGTTTCTTCCTCCTCATCAGAGAGAAGTCCCGCCAGTGGGTCTTCAAAGTCTCATGGCCAGAAAGAAAGACAAAAGGTCAGACCACTGTCCTTTGCTTAGGAGAAACAAGCCGGAAGCTGCAGCTGCAGCTGCAGAGGCTCTTGAGCATCCACAGAGTGCGGTCTATGGGGAGGGAAGGCACACCGAGGGGCCTGAGCAGTGGGTAGGGAGCTGGGTGAACCCTGGGGCTCCTACAAATGTCCCTAAGGCATGAACCCAGTTATAAAGGGACCTTTTCCTTCTATTTTAGAACATTTCCATCTTGAAGCCTGGCTTCACAGTCTTTGCCAGTAAGTCTCTCAAGCATTCTGGCGGATAGAGCACACTTAATTCCTCTGGAAACTCTTGAGAACTAAACCATGACCAGTCTCTGTTCCTCTGACACACACACAGCCTTGGCCTTCAGTAGCATTACCCAGACTGCTCTCAAGTCAAGCGACCCGGGGTGGGGGTGGGGGGCAGTGGGAGAGATAGGACTCTGATACCTTCAAAGGAAAACTTCTTGTACTGAAGCCCAAAGTTGCTGGAAGGGGGAGGTGACTTCTTAGTGGGAATGGTGTCCCCTACAGGAGAAACAGAGAAGGCAGTCCTGGAACTGGGTTTCCTTGTCTGGATCTCCAGGGGCAGTGGGCACTTTCTTCTGACAAACTGAGGTTCTTGGCGATAGGCACAGCCATGGAGGAACCCATACAGCAGGGCTCCCCCCCTGCGCCTTGGGAAGGGAGACACGATTGAAAGCTGCCTCCACCTCTCACCGGGAGATTCGTAAGCTGCCAGCAAACGGCTCTTTTCCTTCTTTGCAGTGCTGGGAATGGAACCCAGGGAACCATGCTCTATCACCGGGCCACATTCCCCAGCCCAAACCTTCCATTTTAAATTTGAAAATGATCCTCCAGCACTCTAGAGGTGTGCTAGACAGTTTTAGGTCTACTTGACAGGAGGAGGGAGCTCCAATTAAGAAAATGCCTCCATAATATGGGGCTACAGGCAAGCCCGTAGAGTAGTGGTCTTCTCAACCTTCCTAATGCTCTGACTCTTTAATACAGTTCCTCGTGTTGTGGTGACCCCCCAACCATTATTTTGTTGCTACTTTTTTTGATTTTTTTGAGACAGGGTTTCTCTGTGGCTTTGGAGATTGTCCTGGAACTAGTTCTCATACACCAGGCTGGTCTTGAACTCACAGAGATCCACTGCCTCTGCCTCCCGAGTGCTGGGACTAAAGGCGTGCGCCACCAACGCCTGGCTTGTTGCTGCTTTATAAGTGTAATTTTGCTACTGTTATTAATTGTAATGCAAACATGACATGCAGGCTATCTGACAACCACTGAGCGGTCGCGGCCCACAGGTCGAGAGACTTTTTACATTAGCGATTAAGAAGGAAGGGTGCAGGCTGTGGTGGGTGGGGCCAGCCCTGGGCTGCTGGTCCTGGTTCTATAAGGAAGAAGGCTGAGCACGCCATGGGAGCAAGCTGTGAGCAGTGCCCGCCTGCACGGCGTCTGCGTCAGGTCCCTGCCCGGCTTGGCTTACTGTCCTCACTTCCTTTGATGGTGAGGCAGACAAACCCTCTCCTCTCCAAATCGCTTCTGTGTGTGTTGCATCCTGCAATTGTCACCCTACCTAAGACAAGAACAGAGCAGCCTCTTCCCACATAAACACACAATTGGCCCCTTGGTCTCTTCATCCTACTAGAATGGTGGCTCCCACAGGCCTGTGTATTTAATGTTTTCTTTTATTTATAAGAGTTGCCTTGGTCATGGTGTCTCTTCACAGCAATAGGACAGTGACTAAGACAGCACGGGAAACTCACAGGACACAAGAGCTGTCACCCACGTACCTTTCTCATGAGCTGTTAGTGTGCCAGCAGGCTTGGCATTGCCAGGCACTTCTTTCCCGGAACCCTTTGCGGTTCCTTTGCCAGAGGGTAGATGAGACTTCATTTGACCAAAGAGATCATCATCCATGCTATCCAGGTCCTAGGACAGCAGGGGGAGTGAAGCCTGATGTCTGGGAAGGTGCCATGGGTTAGATGTTCAGGGTTCCCCAAAGGCCCCCAAGAAAAGTCTTGTTGTTGGGGTGATGGTATTAGGAGGTGGGGCCTTTAGGAGTCCCTGGGTCACTGAGGCCATCTCTTCAGAAACACATCTACTCTCTTTGTTGAGCTTCAAAATGTGACCATGTGCCCTACTGCCATTTGGTACCCTCCTCAGAGGCCGGCCACTCCCTGTTCCTAAGCTCATCCTGGACACTGAACCTCCCAAACTAAATGCTTTTCTGTGGCAACAGAGCTGACTGGTTGGCGGGAGTACTTTGGGCTGAGGGCACCCAGGCACAGAACTGCCAGAGGACAAAGGAAATGGAGGGAACTGGTGAGGCAGGAAAGGAAAAGGAACCACGGACGGCAGGCGGGGCGGGGCGGGGCGGGAGGCGGGGCGGAGCAGCAGGCGGGGCGGGGCGGGAGGCGGGGCGGGGCGGGAGGCGGGGCGGGAACTGCTCCTGAGACTACAATAAGAGACACAGGGCCACTACAAAGAGTGACAATGAGGACATGCAAGTCACACCCAGCACCAAGCCTGCTGATGCTGGGGAGAAAAACAGAGAAGAGAAGGAAATGGACACAGAGCTCTACAAGGCTGGGACAAACGGCTCTGCCTTGGCCTGGGGACCGTGACAGAATGGGCTAAAAGCGCTGCTGACCGTGAGAGGAGAGACCACTAGAAGTGGCTGACGCCCACAACCTCTCTTAAGAGTCCAGCATAAAGATTCATTTCCAGGCTGGAGAGGTGGCTCAGAGGTTAAGAGCACTGGCTGATCTTCCAGAGGACCCGGGTTTAATTCCCAGCACCCACATGGCAGCTCACAACTGTCTGTAACTACAAGTCTGATACCCTCACACAGACATACATACCCGAAAAACACCAATGCAAATAAAAATAAATAAATAAATAAAAGTTATTAAAAAAATTGTTAAAAAAAAAAAGAAAGAAAAGATTCATTTCCAGCTTCATCTGATGAGAGGGAGCGCTCTTGACAGGGAATTCAGAGGGGATACAGGAAAGGCAAGAAACAGACTTTAGAAGACACTTTAACCCTACTCTGCTCCCCTATGTCAGGGACCCAGCTAGGAAAGTCTCTCACTAGAGGCCTGTGGCAAACTTCCCGGGCTCCAGATGCACAGAGCTATACAGAAGTTACAGGACTGGGAAGCCCTCGCTTGGACTGCTGGGGCCCACGCCCACCCAGCCATGAAGAAGGCAAAGGTGTTTTGCTACCTTCATGTTCTGCAAGAAGACCTGTGGGTCTGCATCCGAGATACTGGAGACCTGAGTCCATAGGTGAAAACATGGACCTAATGTCAGTCAGGGCCCAACACTTGGTTCCAGCCCTAGTCACCATGGGTACAGCCTCTGCCCACGAGACAGTCCAAGCTGTCTGGCCGCATGGTGAGACTACTTTCTCATCCTGTGGCCACAGCTTGGACTGTGGCGGAAGTGGGTCCTGCAGCTGGGAAGAACAGACCCTGGGACACTTTCTGGGTCTCCAGGGATGGGCAGGTTTGACTTCAAAGAGGTAACCCTTGGAGGCTGGGGAGTAAGAGACCCTCCTGTTCATGCCCATCAGTTAAGCTCTCTGCCCCTGCGTGCACACCTGTAACCCTTGGGCCACACAGAAAAATCTACCTCAAAATGAAAGGGAACGAAACGACCCAACTTTGCAGGGTCCTCTAACCCTTTCCATGAGCAGCTATTAGGCTACTCCAGTGTCACTGTCTGGGGGACAAGCACACAGGTCAAGGACTGGGACTAGACCAGGCTCACCTCAGCATCGGCTCCCACCAGCCCGTCAACACTGTCTTTTGGGAGGGACCTGCAGAGAGACGGCCACTAGATGAGTTTAAAAGTGAAGGGTCTGGGGGCGAAACTCAGTGCCACAGCAAGTGTTTCGTATGACAAGGCCCAGGGTTCAATCCTAGCATCAGGGAAGGGAAGGAAGAATAAAGAAGGGGAAGGGAGGAGAGGGGGGAGGGGAGGGTGGGCCAGTCAGGTGTAAGGGCATACACCTGTTATCCCACCACTTAGAAATAGAGTCCGAAGGGTTAGGACTTCAGGTCACCCTCAGATACAAATCCAATTCTAGGCCAGCTTAGACCCACCCATCTCTACTAGGGCTAAAGGCTGCCCCACCCCACCTAGATGGACAGAAGGTGAAAGGTGGAGGGCTGGAAAACTCTGAAAGGCAGGGATCTGAGCCACCCTCTCATTTGGGGGCTGAGGAAACTGAGGGCAGAGAGGTATGGGGTGACCCCAGCAATTGATGGAGGACGAGATGCCAGGCCTCCAGGCCCCCCCAGGCCTAGGGTCCTTTCACTCGCTCTGATTCACCACTAATCAGAGCTGAGGGACAAGTAGAATCTCCCAGCATCACTGCGCACTGGCCAAGATGGAGTGCACTGGGGGCGGGGGCTGGATGGAAATGTGCCAACAGGGCCTACCTCGCTTTAGCCTTGGAAGGGGGCCACAGAGGTGCGCTTGCTGTGCCTCTGGCGTGTGAGGCTGGCTCAACAGGCTTCTCAAGCAGTGTCGCTAGGGTAAGGACAACAAGTAAAGACACATCACACAGTTGTGCCACAAACCCTGAAGCCACAAGGGAGATGACAGTGACTCTTCCGCTTAGCTGAATCCTTCACCTTCCCACAGAAAGGGCAGCTTGCTGGCATCACAGGCATGTCCCGATGCCATCCTTGACAAACACGCGTGCAGTGAGTACATTTCCAAGCAGGGAGTCAATCCCAGACGCAAGGCGGGTGCCAAATGGACAGTTCCTCCCACTCCACCCATACCACAGGAAAAGCAGAGAAATACAACGGCTTTCCATTGTCCTAACTGTAGATTCAAATACAGGTGTTCTCCCTGGAACCAGAAGCCTGGAGACCCCTGGTGAGCTCTGCACGTCCCCGAGCCCTGTCCCTTAGTGCAGCAACATGGACACAAATATTAGGGGGTAGCTGGGCATGATGGCTCTTGGTTACAATCTTAGCACACGTAGGGGGTTTCCTCAAGTTTGGGGTTGGCCTGGGCTACACACTGAGACCTCATCCCAAATACAATAAATAAATACATAGCCAGCAAGATGGCACAGCAGGTAACGGTGCTTGCCACCAAGTCTGAGCACCGGTGTTCAATCCCAGGAGCCCACAGACGAGGAGTTGCCCCTGACCCCTGCATGTGTGCTCCTGCACAAGCGTGCGCCACTCCTCCCACACTAAAAAGTAATGATAAACCATGGAGACGTTTAAAAGGAAGACTATGTAAGGAACTCGGGGCTGAGGGCAGCAGCTCAGCCACACATAGGCCTGGGCTCCACTCCTAGCATTACTAACAATGCAGAAAAGAACAAATGATAGCGTGCATGCGGGCTCTAGGCTCAACAATCGAAAGCCAAGAGCCCTGATCACAAAGGCGAAGCTCTGAACGGACACTTTCCCAATCACAAACGGGCGAAGCTCTGAACGGACACTTTCCCAAAGGCGATGTACATGTCACAAGCACATGAGAAGACACTCGCTGTGTCAAGGAAGCATTCATCCCAGCCGCTCACGGCCTGGCGGTGACCAAAATGATGGAGAGAGCTGGGCCTGGTGGCCCAGGCCTGTGGTCACAGCTGCTCTGGAAGCAGAATATAAAGTCTAGTGGCGCCCTGGGCTACCTAGTGAGTTCAAGGCCAGCCTGAGCACCCCCCTCAGACCTTGTCATAAAATAAAGCGATAAACTGCTTAAGCATTCAGCTCAGTGGTACAGTGGCTGCCTGCCTAGTACGAGTCAGGCCCTGGGTTCAAGTCCCAGCTCAACAAACAAATAAAAAAGCAAGAAAATACAAACCAAATGAAACACCAAAGACTGGGAGATAAGAACTGGTGGGTGTGGGGGAAGCCTCCGGTGTTGCTGGTGGGAATGTAAAACGGCATGGCGGATTGTGAAAGAGTAGGGTTACACAGGGTGTAGCGAGCCTCATGGCGATTAGTGGGAGCTGTTTCTCTTCTCTCCGTGTGGGTCCTAGCGGGAGAGCTCAGTGGCCAGGCTTACCCTCTCACTGCTCACTGGCTGAGCCCTCTTAGCAGTCTCCCCTCCCCTGTCCAGAGAAGTACTTACTGTCATCTCCCAGGAGGTCGCCGAGGACGTCATCGATGGACCCTGAAAACAAAAGTCGCCAGGACTTGAGGAGGCAGGAGGGGCATTTATACACTGCAGCCCTGTGTGCCCTGCAGTTCTCTGATCCAGGCTCCAGGCTGACACCGACTGTCCCTGGCCAAGGGATGATCTCCAATAGCAACAGGCCACAATGCCTTGTTGAAACTCTCAGGTAGAAAGTCTAAAGTGACTTTTCCTCAAGAATGATGATAATGATTTTTCAGTGACATCTTTCTACCCACCTCACCCAAAATACAAAAGCCAGTGATCAGTCTTCCAGCCTCCAAGAGGCCAGTGTGGGTTTTGGGAACGCATCCACACCGCATCCACACACAGGAACAATTTTCTCATACACCCTCTGTATTCCCCCAACCCCCTCTGACTCCTAGAGCTGGCCTGAATACACTCTCCCTGGCCACTTTCTGATGGAGGCTAGGTAAGCATGCTTGAATTAATTCTCCCACCCAGCTTTGCCTTCACTCCCTTAACCTCAACCATATACAACCTCTTGTATTTATTTATTTTTAAATGTTGGGTGGTGCAGTCAACCCTGTGGTTTTTCTCCATTAAGGGCTGTTCTTCCCACCCTTTTTTTCTAGGAGGAGTGTATCAGCAAAGTCTTGCTTCATCGGACTCAGCCTTCTTGGTCCTCCGGCTCTTTAGTTTTTATGAGATACAGTTTCTCTCTACACAACCCTGGCTGTCCTGGCACTATGTAGATCAGACTGGCCTTGAACTCAGAGATCAGCCTACCTCCACCTTCTGAATGCTGTGATTAAAGTGGTGTACCAATATACCTGGCCTTCCTTTTCTCTTTCCTTTTTTTTAAGTTACAGTGGGAATGTGTGTCATGACATTTGTCTGGAAGTCAGAAGACAACTTGCAGGATCAGTTCTCACCTTCCCCATGAAGAGTCCTTGGGATCAGGCTTGTAGTGAGACACCTTTACCTGCTGGGCCTCCTCACCAGCTTGTTTTGGTAAAATAAATAAATACATACATGCATAAAGAAATAATAATAGGGTCTCAGCCAGGGGGTGGTGGCACACACCTTTAATCCCAACACTCAGGAGGCAGAAGCAGGCAGATCTCAGTGTGTTCCAAGCTAGCCTGGTCTACAGGGGAGTTTCAGGACAGACAGAGAAACCCTGTCTTGAAAAACAAAAATCAAACAAACAAACAAAAAAGAAGAACAAGAAAGAAGAGGTACATTTGGGTTAAGGATGATGCTCCACGTCTCCACTTACCTTTCAATCCTTTCTTGGTTTTCAGGGCCTGGAATGGGGGAAAATAACATCAATAGAGTGGACTGGGGAGCATGTGCTGAATCTGGGCAGGAAGGAGGCTCCTCCAGCCCCGGGAAGCTGGGCAGGAAGGAGGCTCCTCCAGCCCCGGGAAGGAGCACCAGGCACTACAGGTACAGCCAGAAGGAATTTACTCAGAGCCCAGAGACAGCCCCTACACCCAGCAAAGCCAGGGTGTAGACAGACACCTCTCCTCGGACTTACAGATACCACACACAAAAGCCATATAGATGCATCAACAACCAGAACGTTTTCTTCTGTCCTGTGTGTCTAAGTTTTAAAATGCTTCCAGCAGGAAAAGCAGAACTCAGAGATAGGCCATCATGGCTCACCTTCAATCCCAAAGCTGGGGGGGGGGGCAGGGGGGTGCTGTATCTCTGAGTTCCAGACCAGCCTGGTCTTTTACATAGTAATTCAGGGCCAGTCAGAGCAACAGTGAGACCTGATTTTGGCAGTGGGGAGGGTATGCTGGGAAGGGTCTCACTGTGCAGCCCTGACTCACCTGGAGTTTGCTATGTCAAACAGGCTGGCCTGGAATTCAGAGATCCACCTGCCCCCCCCCCAAATGCTGGGATTAAAGGCCCAGCTCAATGCTTACTTTTTTTTTTTTTTCCTAGTGCTACTCTGTCATGGAGACTATCTCCTGGTCCTTGCTACAAAACTTCCAGAATATTCTATGCAGTCAAACGTTGAGGGTGCAGGGATGGGGTGGGGGTTGCTCATATTCCCACACGTCTTACGCTGCTGCACTCTGCCTACCATCTTGGGCTTTGGGGCCTTTCTGCATCTCCTTCACTGTTCAGTCATGTGGATTCTTGCTGAGTAAGTTCATCCTCCCTAGTAGAGAAAATTAAAGTAGCTGCTTAAAAGGGATAGCGCTGAAGCTGGAGAGATGGCTCCGGAGCAAAGGGCAGTCTGTTCTTGCAGAGGACCTGAGCTGGGGTCTCAGTACCTGTGCTGGGTAGCTCACAGCCTCCTGGAACTCTAGCTCCAGGGGGATCCAAGCCCTGGCCTCCATGGACACCTGTACTCATAGACACTTGCATACACATTCACATACTTAAAAGTAAAAAAAAAAATTTTTTTTTTTTTTGGTTTTTTGAGACAGGGTTTCTCTGTGGCTTTGGAGCCTGTCCTGGAACTAACTCTATAGACCAAGCTGGCCTCAAAATCACAGAGTTCCACCAGCCTCTGCCTCCAGAGTGCTGGGATTAAAGGTGAGTGCCACCAACACCCGACTAATAAAATATTTCTTTAATTTAAATAAATTATAAAAATATGTAGTTTAGCTCAACATGGTGACATCACCCTGAAATACCAGAACTTGGGAAGGAAGGTAGAAAAGTCAGGAGCTCAGAGTCATCCTCAGCTACATTGCAAACTCAAGGCCAGCCTGGGCTAAGTAAGTCTCAAAAACCAAAGACTGGAGGGATGGGTCAACGATTAAGAGCAGTGGCTGCTCTTCCAGAGGTTCTGGGTTCAGTTCCCAGCAACCACATGGTGGCGCACAACGAGATCTGGTGCCCTCTTCTGGCCTGCAGGTATAATGCAGACAGAACTCTATACATAATAAATAAGTCTTTAAAAAAAAAAGAAAGAATAAATAAAATATAGCATTTGCCAGTGCTTGACTCCAAGGGTGTTAAGGACTTAAGGACCATCTCACTTTAAGAGGTAAAAACCTAGTCATACGGTGGTGGCGCACACCTTGGGGACAGACAGAAGGACCTCTTAAGAATTCAAGACTAGCCTGGTCTGCAGAGTGAATTCCAGCAGAGTCGGGAATAGGCCCAAACCCACTTCTTTCAGTCGGAACTTCTGAACTGGAAGACACTCTGTGAATGAAGGTGCATTTGCCAACATGTCTGACTACATGAGTGGGATCCTCAGGACACATATGATGGAGAAAACTGACTCCTGAAGGGCTTCCTTTTACCTCCATGGGCACGTGTGTCTCACCCCCCAATAAAGAAGTGCAGCTAAAATAACAACAACAATAAAGGATTCAGAGTCGGGTATGGTAACAGATACTTAGTTTCAATCCCAGAACCTGGGGCCCGAGGCAGCAAGAGCTATTTAACAAGACCTCATCATGAAATAAAAAGCTAGGGATCTGAAGAGAAGCCTCAGCCATGCATGTGGCCCACAGACAAACACCCCTACACATAAAATACAAGTAAAATTTTAAAAAAGAAGAAAAAGGTAGGCATAGTGGCTCATACTTGTAATCCCAGCACTTGGGGGAGAGGGTGCGAAGCGGGATTGCTATGAGTTAGGGGCCAGTTTTGACCATATAGTGATGTTTTGTTTTTTAGGCTCGGGTGAGTGCCTGTCTCAAGAAAAAAAATGTGCCTCTGTGTGTGTGTGTGAGAAAGAGAGAGAGAGAATTTATGAAAAATGAGTATGAGAATTCCCTATTCACTTATTGAGCTTTCCTTGGCTTAGAGAGTACTTGGGAAAAGCAAGTGCACATCCTTTACCCTGGGAGAGGATGCTGTACTGACATGTGGAAAGGGTAACCACATCCCGGCCCGTTTTACCAAGAAACTCTGCCGACTATTTGTAGGTAGTAGCCAGCAGAACGCGTGAGAATGAGCTCCGGTTTCTCTTTTCACGGGTGACAGACATTTCACCCTAGGAACAATTTTTTTCTGGCGTTCCCTCCCTGTCTCCCCTCCTCCACTTCGCCCGAACCCACCTTCACACGCCTAGGAAGAAAGGCGGCTGCGGCGCTCATCTGTCTTCCTGGTGTGCCTAGCCTCTTACTAAAATGTAAAGTGTTTCTGGGGTTGTGGACACGGGGGAATGCTTGTGTTCCTCCCGTGCAACGGCGACTTTAGCGACCTACAAGTCCAAAGGCGTTTTGGCTTACATCACATCAAGGAATTTCTGCTACCTCCTATGCTTCCCGTCCGCAGCTTCCCAGAGCGTGGGACGTTTCATACGAGCGACTTGTAAGGGCCAAAGGGTCCTGGGATGACGTCGAGTCTTCGCACCCATTCAACCAACTCCATGAAGACATTTTAAAAGTCGCGAGCCCGCCCCTCAGCCACCGCGGCTCCGGGAGTGAGGCGCCAGGCCCCGCATGGTGGGTGCCCTCGATGTTCCATCCCCCGCGCGCCCACCCCGCGCTCCTCCTAGCCCCCGAGGGCCCTGCTGCGAGCCGTCCTTTCAGAGACACGGCCACGGAAACCCAGCCCAACCGGAGACCCGGATTCTGATTGCACTCAGTCCGCCCGTTTCCGCCAGGCCTACCACCTCCGCGCCGGCGACATTCCCACCTCGCCGCCTCCGGCCTCAAATAGAAGGCGAAGTGAGGCATTCTAGGAACTGTAGTCCCGCGGCCCGCTCACTTGGCGGGCCGAATCCCAGGAGGTGCCGGGAAGAACTACACTTCCCAGCGTGCACCGCGGTGAGGCGCTTCTCCGGGCAGGGCGTGCGTTGCTAGGAGCTGTCTCAACGCTACTCTGGTGAGGGGCAAGGGATAAGCATCCTCAAACTGTTTGCGAGCACGTTGCTCGCGCTCTGAGGGCTTATGGGTGACAGTAACCTTCGAGGTCAATGAAGAGGTCAAAGCTGCGCTATCAGAAAACCCAAGACTACCAACAGAAGCACAGTGGATATTGCCACGCCCGGAATCACAGCATTTGTAAAGCCTGGATTGAACTAAGACTGTATTCCCTAGGTCAGTTGTAGCACAGATGTGAGGCCGGCTCAATAGGTCCCAGAACTACACTTAATGTATTTTCTTGGGTGTACTTACTACAGATATTTTTAGAGACAGGGTGTAAGTATTACAGCTGCTCGGTTGGGATGGACAGGGATTCTGGCACTCGGGAGCCACAGAATACCAGTCACAGTAAGTGTAGCAGCTCACAGCCCTGCTCCAGAGAAACGCTTGCTTAGTGCAAAAGCTCTGCTCCACTCCAGCAGAGAACTTCCAGGCGAAGATTAGTTATAGTTAGGCTCCAAAGTATAACAACTCCACTTTGCTCTGTCTCAGGTGGAAAATTGTCACTTCTCCGCTCCATCCCAGCAGAGGAAGGTCTCACCCAAACCTCATTCAAGAGATTTATTGGGAGGGAAGAATCTAGGGCAGGGGCTGCCTCTGCCAAGGTGGAAAAAGACAGCCGGGCAGCCACAAGCTGAACAGGCACAGGGTTGATATAGGGCTTCTTAGGGGCAGAGTTTTTCCAGGGAGATTTCCAGGGTGGGGATTGGTCAGATTTCAATCCTTGAGCTCAGATTGGCTAGACCTTGTGCTCAGGGATTTGTTGGTGTTCTGCTCAGGTTCAGGGTCAGATTTGGCTCTGGTTTCAGGGCCAAAGTGAGTTTCTTTCACGGGTCCTTTTAGCCCTTTGGCTCTAATTTTAGGACCAGGGTGTATTTCTTTCACCGGCTCTGATTCCAGGGACAAAGTGTGTTTCTCTGGCACTGTTTTCAGGGTCAGGGTGCATTTCTTTGGTTCTAGTTGCAGAGCCAAAGTGAGTTTCTTTGGCTCTGCTCAGAGTGTGGTTCTTTGGCTGGCCCTTTCTCCCTACACAGGGTTTCACTATGATGCCCTATCTGTCCTGCAACTCATGTAAACCAGGTTGGCCTCAAATTCACAGAGATCCCCATGCTTTTGCCTTTCAAGAGGTAGGACTAAAGGCCTGTGCCACCACGCCCATTCCATTACAGATTTAAATGTAAGATTTTATTAAAGTGTTGGCAGGTCATCGGTGTCCAACCAGAATTTGCAAGCTGTGGTTCTGGACAACAACCTCCTACCCCATTTCTACAGGGCTAGGTAGTAACACACGCTAAAGGCTATTGTCAGCAGCTAAAGACTACAAGTCATTTAGATAAACACATAGCAACTAAATATAAAATGTCTATTAACCAGTAGCAAGCAGTCCTTCAAGATTAAATTACTGTATGTACATGTAGGGTTTTGCATGAGTGCCAGAGGTGGGCATTGGATTCTCTGGAGCTGTGAGTTGTGGGTGCTTGGAAAAACATTTAGCTGGGGTGGCTGACATTTTTAGAAGTTTGTCCATTATCATGCTGTGATGTGGTGTTGTGCAGGTAGACAGGGTGCTGGAGAAGGAGCCCACTGAGTGTCCTACAATTTGAGACAGGGTTTCTCTGTAGCAGTGGCTGTCCTGGAACTTGCTCTGTAGACTGGCCTTGAACTCAGGGATCCTCCTGCCTTTGCCTCCGAAGTGCTGGAATTAAAAGTGTGCACCACCACTGCCTGGCAACCAAAATTTAACTGGTTAAAGCAAAAGTAAACCAAACCACACTAGAATCTAGGATTTTGCAACCATCAAAAAAATGGTTTATAAAAAACTAGTTTAAGAAACTGAAAACAGGGCTGGAGAGATGGTTCAGAGGTTATGAACACTGGGGTTCTGCAATTCCCAGCAACCACATGGCTGCTCATAACCATCTATAATGAGGCCTGGTGCCCTCTTCTGGCAGGTATGTGTATATGCAGACAGAACATTATATGTAATAAAAATAAACTTAAAAAAAAAAAAAACAAACTGAAAACAGAATTTGTCATATTTTTACCATTATAAACCACGAGAGTGTTTTTAAAATTCAGTAAACTGCATGTGGTAGTGGCAAAGCCTTTAAACCCAGCACTCAGGAGCAGAGCTAGGCAGATCTCTGCGTTCGAGGCCAGCCTGGTTTACAGAGATCCAGGACAGCCAGGGATTCACAGAGAAATCCTGTCTTGAAAATAACAAAACAAAATCTTCAGTAGGCTGGGGCTGGACAGATGGCTCGGCAAAACTACAAGCTCTTCCAGAGGACCCAGATTTTTTCCTCAGTACCCATGTGGTTCCAGGGGATCTGCCACTGCATGTGGTACAGACATACACAGGCAAAACACCCAAACACATAAAATACAAAAGAAAAATTAAGAAAAATTCACAAAGTGTGGACAGCTAAATTCTCATATATATTAACTTTACATTTACTCATGTGTGTAAGCACCTACATACGAGAGCATGTGTGGACAGAGGACAACTTCCTGGAGTCAATTCTTTCTCAAAAACAAAACAAAACAAAACACCAACCAACCTGTAGGAGGCAGACAGATCCAAGGCTTTTTAGTCCCGGATGAAAGGACAAAGCACTGCTTGGAGCTCTGTGTCCTTCCCTAGGGTCAAAGCTGGCAAGGTCTGGGCTGGGGTTGGGGCCTTGAAGGATTAAGGTTTCAGTTTGTAGGTACCTACTTTTCCCCCTTGAAGAGACTGGAGTTATCAGTCCCAAGAGTGCTCTGTGCCTGGTCTATGGTGCACTTGAGACGGCCTGGGTTCTCTGGGCAATTCAGCTTGCTTAGCTTCCTGCTGGCATCATCCTGTTTTGTGGTTGTTTTCTGTTGACCGGTCCATTTTCCTCCTACAAACTCACTATACACACGTACAGTTTAGTATTTCCATGTGCACTGGTGCTTTGCCTGCATGTATGTCTATGTGAGGGTGTTGGATCCTGGCATTACACATAGCTGTGAGCTGCAGTGTAGGTGCTGGGAATTGAACCCGGGTCCCCTGGAAGAGCAGCCAGTGCTCTTAACCTCGGAGCCATCTTTCCAGCCTGATACTGGCCAAAGTTCCCTAACTTTATTTTCTGGTCTCTTAGTCTTCCTCACAGGAACCTGTCACTAGTGAAGCTGCTGGGCCAGGACACCGGACAGCCACAGTGACTGTCAGGGATTGCTACCACCCAAACCTATTTCACTTCCTAGGAAGGCAGACCTGAAGAATTCAGAAAAGGAGGAACTCTGGGCAGCAAGTGTTTTTAAACTTTTGACTCCCAAGAACATTAGGTGACGAATTTGTAAAGTTCTAGGCAGCAACTAAAAGCTGTAGCATCATGGAAAACCAGGAAGATTAACACTTGAGGTTTTGGGTCCAGGGAGTCCCCGGTGCTAAGCACTGTTAAGCCACCGGGAAGCCTTTGGACACACACAGCAAAGCACCTAGGCTGACCTCAAACCCAGGCTTACCCAGGTGAAAACCAGAGGGTGCTGTGATGGCCAGTGCTGTCATCGTGATAGTCTAGAATCATCTGGAGACTAGTCTCTGGGCACATCTGCAGGGTCTGTCAATTACATGGGGGATGAAGTGTAACTGTGGGTGGGCCCATTCCTGGGCAGGATTTTCTGAGGAGGAGAGAGCTCAGCAATAGTAATCCTTTCTGTCTCGTCCCTTCTTTTCCTAGGTTTGTTTTTATTCTATGTGTACCTGTATGTATGTATGTATGTATGTATGTATGTATGTATGTATGTGTACCATGTATGTATGGTATCCTCAGAAGCCAGAGGGGGGCTTTGGGCCACTCGGAACCAGAGTTACCCATCTGGAGGACTGACGGTTCCCTGTAGCTTCAGTCCCTAGGGATCCATCATTCTATTCTGGCCTCCAAGGGCACTGAACATGTGTGGTGCAGAGATAGCCATGTAGGTAAATCACCCAACACATTAAAAGTTCTAGTCCCAAGTGTCATTACAGCTCTGGCAGCCTGGGTCTCATTATGTCATCCAGGCTGGCCCTGAACTCATAGAGAGCCACGTGACTCTGTCTGTCACCACACCTCACTTTTTAAACAGCACTCAAGTGTTGGGGTCGGGGGAGGCTCTGTGGTGTAGATCACCTCTTCAGTTCTACTAAAAGCCCAGGTCTATGCAACGGGATGAGGTGGTGGAGCTGGTTAACATAGCAGATGCGGTCCACCATTATCTATTAATACCGTATTCAGAAATAAGTCTACATTTAACAGTCAAGATCCAGTCATTTAAATTTATTTATTTTCGAGAATATGGAGTACTGTCGATAGAAACCCAAATGAGGTGAAAGCGCTAATCTTCTATCTTAAGCAATTATCAGTTGTTCCAGGAGAAAGGGTAAGGCTTGTGTCAACAAATCTAATGTTATCAGCTCCCCTGGGACTGCTTTTATGTCAGGTGTCAAGACATATTTCTACTCCATTATACTATGTTCTCAACAGTATAAGGTTCTCAATTGTTTTCATGATGCAAATGCCATGGAAACAGAGTTAAAAGGTTAAAATGTTTTCTCTGTGATTTTAAGAACAAAGAGTCCCTATTAGCCAGGCATAGAGGCACACACCTGTAATTCCAGCACTCGAGAGACTGAGGATAAAGAGTTCAAGGCCAGTCTGGGCCCATCTCAAAACAAACAAAATCACCATACAAAAATGTGCGAGCGAGAGACACACAGACACAATCCCCCCCCCCCCCAACTAAAAGGTATATTTCACCTTTAAGCACAGTGATTGTACAGACCGACTGTCACTCGCCATCTGACTGCTAGGTGAGGCTGCTAGCAGCAACCTCCTCTCGTCCTTAAGCCCACATCAATGATTGCATCTCCTGAACTAGAAACCACAGTGCACACTAAGGCAAAGGGTTTTCTGTTATTTCTGGGTGTGAAAGGTGACCTGAGTGATTTACTTGACCACCAAGCAATTTAATGGCATATGACAAGATGACAGGATCTTTAAATCTGGATTGTCCCAGGAAATTTACTTAATGAAGTCACCAAAATACGGCAGTGCCACAGCAGAGGGCTCTTTCCCTATACTCAATCTATAAGGAAGAAACGGCTACTATCTTTATTGTCTCTTTCAGGAGAAGGCAAGCAGGAAAGATAGAACATCAGCCACCGTGACTGAAGTCCGGGCAATGGCCAAGTAAGTAAAGATAACTATGCCTAGTATGTTAGAGAGTGGGGGCCAGGTGCAACACTGCTCTGACAGGAAAGGTAGCGCCCAGTGGATGGCCATTCCGACCAGGGCTTGCGGTTCCTAGGTGGGCGTGTGTTGGAGGGGTCTTGTTGGCGATGGCGATGAGAAAGTTCGTAGAGTGGCACACCCACACAGCAAGCAGCAGTGGCGAATGTGTGCACCAGCTGCACACTCACACCAGGGTTTCTATAGCCCCAGACTGTTTTTAGTGTAGATTATTTAGGCTGGAAAACCTGGAAAGTTCCACCTTAGAAAATACCGTTGCTTTAAAAAACATATATCCAATGATTAGCAGTAAAAATGTGAAAATAAGTAAGGATTTAGTAGTTAAAACTGTGTTAATTGCTCAGTCGTGGCCTACTGGGGTTAGCAGTAGCACAGATGGAAATCAGACCACAGGCGTGAAGCCAGCCCTGTGAGTACTTAAGAGTGTGTTACTGCATTTAAACCATACTGAATTCCTCATTTCATCTCTACAGTCTGCTCATTTCTCTTTAAAGAGGAAAAAGGCCAACCCATCAGTTGCTCTATAGCTACACAAATTTGATGAAGATTTCACAAGGATTAGTGAGGAGGAGGAGAGATTTCCTGCCACTTTCTGAAGCATGGCAGGAAGCTCAAAGCTTGGACTGCAGGGGCTTCAAGTGCTTGTAGTAAGACTCGTGGACCTGCAGGGAAAGCAGAGACAGCAAGTAAGGGGCTTCCCGTGTAAACTAGCATTCATCTTTAAACAGTAACAGCACAACTTTTAACTCAGAAACTACACGGACCTTATACACAAAGAAATACAGATTATTTTTTGTCTTGTTTTTTAAGCCAGGGGCCCATTATATAGCCCTAGCCGGCCTCAAACTCACAGAGATCTGCTTGCCTCTGCCTCCCAGTGCTGGGATTAAAGTGTGCCCCACTATGCCCAGACTTTATTTAAAAAATAAATATATAAATGTATGTATTGAGTCTTACTCTGTGTGTGTATATGTTAGCATGTTCCTGTGTGTTCAGGGGCCCAATGACATCAGAAAGTGTGTTCAATCCCCTGGAGCTGGAGTCACTATGTGGGCCACTCAACATAGGTGGTAGGAACCAAATCCAGTTGGAGCATCAAGTACTCTCCAGCCCTCCTTATCTATCTGACAAAAATCAGTGGGTCAGGGGTGCCACTCAGTGACAGAGCCCTTGCCAGCCTCTGCCAGGGCACCCCTGGGCTCTCAACTAGTACCGCGTAGAATTAGGTGAGAACTTTAGAAGCTGGAAAGACACTTTTTGCTTGTTTTACCTCCGTTTTGTTCAGCGGGGATTTCTTGGCCCACTCAAACAAGTTTTCATATACATTCCCGTCATAGCGGCCGAGAATGGAGCCGAGTGTCATATCCTTAAAATCAAAGGCATCCACCAGAGCAACAGCATTGGGCCGGATTAGTGTGAGCAACTCCAGGATCCGGCTGTTTACTTGTGACATTTGAGCCGTGGTGATGATGTTCGCCTAAGGAAAAAAATAAAATAAAATGAATGAGTAAAAATGTGCAGACTAGACATTTATACACAGAACTGTAAAACAGACACCTGCTTAAAATCAAACAGACAAGCACAAGACGACTTCTTTGAAAATACTGACCTCAAGAAAATCTCCTCCCTTGTGGCTGATCCCATACAGAGAATATAAGAAGCACAGATTCCGCAGGACAGCCTGGGCAGCTCTGTCTTGGATCTTGGGGAGTTTATCTGAAAACAGCTTAACTGCCACATAGTGGCAATGGGCCTAGAGGGAAGACAGACAGTGGCGTGTGGGAACCCTGGAAAAGGCGGGTGTGGTGGCTTGTGTCCAATTCCAACACTCGGGCGGCGGGAGCAGGAGGGCTGCCCTGACTCAAGGTCAGCCTTAGCTACTTGGTAAGCTCCAGAGCAGCGGGTTAGTGAGGAAGGCCGCCACAGTGACCTGGGCATGAAGAGAGAGACAGCAGAGCACGGCGAGGGAGCCACCACTGACCTCACTTGCGCGAACGAGGTCAACGGAAGTTAGGTTCCAGGCTACTTCCTTGCTCTTCCTGTGACTCATGTGAGTCTGGAGGTTTTTTGCAGCAATTTCTACCAATCTGTTAAGCAAGAAGGAAGAGTAGGGAGCGGAAGAAACCGTCTTGGTCCTCACTCCTCTACGTGGCCCCAGCCTGGAAGGCCCCACAGCTGGCCCCTTACTCCCGAGGGAGCTCACCTGGCTGCACGAAGCTTGTAGGCTTCAGTCAGGCTGTCCAGGCTGTTGATGTCCACCAGAGCTGGCCAGACTGCCACCTGCTGTGGTTGGATACGCTGACTGGGCAGGTCATTCAAATAGGACACCATGCCACCCACCAACTTCCCAGAATGCACCTGGTCATAGATTTTCATCAAGAACCTAGAAATCACCAAAACACATGTTTTAGTAGCTAATAAAATGATTTCACAGTTTGACTGTTGTGCTGGCTAACTTTAAGTCTACTTGATATATGCTAGAGTCATTTGAGCACAGGGAATCTAAGAAAATACCTCCATAAAAATAGGGTGTAGGCAAGCCTGTAGAGCTGTGGTTTTCAACCCGTTGGTCACGACCCCTCATCAGAAAACAGGTATTTACATCACGACAGTAAGCAGCAAAATGACAGTTATGAGGCTGTGACGAAGTGTTATGGTTGGGGTCATGACTGCATGAGGACCTGAGTTAAAGGGCTGCAGCAAGAGGGGTTCAGAACCAGCACTGCAGAGCATTGCCCTAAGTCAGTGATTGTGTCTGTGTATCATCCCTGTGCTAGTAGTGCTAGATTTCTATAAGAAAGCAGGCTGAGACCTGGGTGGTGGTGGTGTGCACCTCAGGAGGCAGAAGCAGGTGGATCTCTGTGAGTTCAAGGACAGCCTGTTCCACAGAGTGAGTTCCAGGATAGTCAGGACTACCCAAAGAAACTGGTCAGGAGAAACAAAACAAAAACAAAAAGCCATGGGGAGCAGCCAGTGAGCAGCACCTTCCTGGCCTCTGCATCAGCTCCCGCCTCCAGGTTCCTGTCCTGACTTCTTTTGATGATGAACAGCAATATGGAAGTATAAGCCAAATAAACCCTTTCTTCCCCAAGTTGCTTTGACCATAGTGTTTCATCATAGGAGTAGTAACCCTACCTAGGAAAGAGTTGGTATGAGGATAGTGGGGTATTGCTGCGACAGACCTGACCATGTGTTTTATTTGGGGGGGGTGAGGGGGTGAGGGTGGGGGGTGGGGGGGTGTGGAAGGACTTTGGAGCTTGGGGCTAGAGAAGCCATTGGTTATTGGGAGCTCAGTGGGCTGTTCTGTAGGAGCTTGGAAGACAAGAATGTTGAGAACACTATAGATGATGGAAGCCTGGCCTTCCTTCAGAGGGAAGCAAAGACTCTTCCGGGCCTTTTGTGTGAAGAATCTGGGGTGTCTGGTCTGCTGGGGCTGAAGAATCAGCTGTGATTAACAAGAGGCCAGTGTCACTGAGGTGAAGTCTCCTGGGAAGTGTTTGCTCAGGGTCAGCACACAGAGCTGTGGTCTAAAGGCGGCTAAGGTTGTCCTCACGCTGGCAGCTAAACTTGGCAGTGTAAGAGTCACCCAGGTGGTGCCGGTTTTGAAGGCATGAAGGGGTCATGGGGAGCAGCTGAGGTATGGCACTGTGCGGCAGGGTTGGAGTCCCTGAACAGAGCCCAGAAGAGACTGTTGGTGAAGATACAGCCTAGCTGCAGTTTTGGAGATGCCAGCACCATGGAATGACCACCAAGAACAGCAGCAGCCGTGGACCAGAGCCAGCAGAGCCCAGAAACCAATCTGAGTGTGCTACAGAGGGCAGTGTAGGTGGAGGTTCCTTCCTGCCATGTCCCACAGCCACTTTGCCCCAAATAAACACACAGACCCAATGTTAATTATAAAACCGTTGGCCAATGGCTAGGGTTTCTTACTGGCTAGCTCTGTCTTAATTATTAACCCATTTCTATTAATCTAAGTATGTCCATGTGGTCTTATCTTACTGGAGAAGGGTCCGGACCTGTTATTCCTTTCTCCTACCCCAGTGCTCACTGGGTAGCAGAGCTGAAGTGACCCAAGCCCCTTGAAGGAGCCCAGGAGATCATGAGTGAATCGCAGATGGTGACATTAAATTATTTATCTGTTGGAGTTTGGTTTTGCTTTGTTCAGACTGTGCCCTGTCCTGGTTCTTCCCTCTTCAAATGAGGACGTACTAGCTTATTACTTATTTATTATTATTACTTATTTTATAGGTGTCCACAGTCCCCGAGAGACTTTGAAATTTTAAAAGAGATTTTAGATTTTAAGAGATTTGGGATTTTTATAGAGACTGAACTTCTAAAGTGTTTGAAATGGTAAAAGCTTTCAAGATGTAATGTTTTATATTTGTGGTACTTATTGATCTGAGATATTGAGATGAACCAAAAATAAGGAATGGTCATGTCTTAAAAAGCCCCTTCCTCCCCATGTTATGTTGGTCATGGCATTCATCACAGCAACAGTGACCCTAACTAAGACGGAACAAACAAGGAGTTATGACGGAAGCGAGGCCATCCCTGCCTTTCATGGAGCCCATGAAGCCTGCTCCTCACCTGGCCGTCTGCAGCATCATGACCGTGTTCTCCCCCTCGAAGGTGCAGGCCGGGGTAAAAGTGACATAAATATTTGGAATTCCGCTGCTGTGAGAATAGCCATGCCCACCACAAGCCATCCGACATTCTTCGATACCAGCATTGGCTGTCCACGTAGTAAAAGCCTTAAGCCCAGCAGTGAGGGCATGAAGCTAGGGGACAAGTACAGTCCATGAGAACCCTGGCTTAGAACCCACCTTCTAACAGAAAGACACATCCACCTTCTAATAGAAAGACACATCCTCCTGAAGTGTGCTGGTCACTGTCAGAACCAGCTACGTGCATGCCTATGCAGAGACAGTCATCTGTGATCTGTGTGCATGCCTAAGCAGAGACAGTCATCTGTGATCTGTGTGCATGCTATGCAACGGCAGTCATCCGTGATCTGTATGCATGCCTATGCGGAGACAGTCATCCGTGATCTGTGTACATGCCTTCTGCAGAGACAGTCATCCGTGATCTGTGTGCATGCCTTCTGCAGAGACAGTCATCCGTGATCTGTGTGCATGCCATCTGCAGAGACAGTCATCTGTGATCTGTGTGCATGCCTAAGCAGAGACAGTCATCTGTGATCTGTGTGCATGCCTATGCAGTGGCAGTCATCTGTGATCTGTGTGCATGCCTATGCAGAGACAGTCATCCATGATCCGTGTGCATGCCTTCTGCAGATAGTCATCTGTGATCTGTGTGCATGCCATCTGCAGAGACAGTCATCGTGATCTGTGTGCATGCCTATGCAGAGACAGTCATCTGTGATCTGTGTGCATGCCTATGCAGAGACAGTCATCTGTGATCTGTGTGCATGCCTATGCAGAGACAGTCATCCGTGATCTGTGTGCATGCCTTCTGCAGAGACAGTCATCCGTGATCTGTGTGCATGCCTTCTGCAGATAGTCATCTGTGATCTGTGTGCATGCCTATGCAGAGACAGTCATCGTGATCTGTGTGCATGCCTTCTGCAGAGACAGTCATCCGTGATCTGTGTGCATGCCTTCTGCAGATAGTCATCTGTGATCTGTGTGCATGCCTTCTGCAGATAGTCATCTGTGATCTGTGTGCATGCCTATGCAGAGACAGTCATCGTGATCTGTGTGCATGCCTTCTGCAGATAGTCATCTGTGATCTGTGTGCATGCCTATGCAGAGACAGTCATCGTGATCTGTGTGCATGCCTTCTGCAGAGACAGTCATCCGTGATCTGTGTGCATGCCTTCTGCAGATAGTCATCTGTGATCTGTGTGCATGCCTTCTGCAGATAGTCATCTGTGATCTGTGTGCATGCCTATGCAGAGACAGTCATCGTGATCTGTGTGCATGCCTTCTGCAGAGACAGTCATCCGTGATCTGTGTGCATGCCTTCTGTACAGACAGTCATCTGTGATCTGAATCAGCAACGTTCTTACACCTTTCTGAACAGTTATACTTGGCCAAACAGCAAGCCCTTTCTTATATTTTTGATTGTGAGCCTAGCCTTTAATGGCTGAGCCATCTCTCCAGCCCAGTAAGCCCTTTCTTTAAATTCTATTAATAACAATTCTAGCTTGCCATCTGATTGGCATTTAATTTTAAAAATTTCCAAGGTTATGTAATTCCCTTCATGAAATTCCAACATGTAGTTTTTGCTGGATATCTGCCAACAGGCAAACATGAAACCCAAGGGTATCTATGGAAACCTATGGGTATTTACGGAGGGATAAGAAAGTGCGTCCATACCTCGGGCAGCTCACTCAGGTCCCCTTTGCCAATGCTCTCATTAACTCGAAGGTAGGTCTCCTTCATGTACCTTCCTACAAAGTGGAAGGCATAGGCAGTGGCCAGCAGAGGGAAGAGTTTATACTGCTGGGTTTGAAAATCCAAAATCTGTGGTTCTGGTTCACTAACAGAAAAAGGAAAAGCAAAACTTAGTAAATATTTGATTGCATTATCCCGGGTTTCAGTGCTAGTTTCCTGACGCGGCAACTGAATTCATCCTCACATAGGCTCTTCCCATACAACAGCAGCTGTCACTACTGTCATTCCACAAATGGGGGAGCTGAAAGGCTAGGGAATCTGTCAGAGATCACAGAGCTCAAGATGCCAGTTCTTTAACGCTGTAAGGTCATATTATCTTCTTTTTTTCCTTCTCCCTGGTTGTTGGAGATGGGGTGTCTTTTCTCTCCACAGCCCTGGCTGTCCTGGCACTCACTCTGTAGAGCAGGCTGGCCTGAACTCACAGAGACCCGCCTGCAATGGTCTTCTCTACTCTACAGCGCGGCTGTGAGGACAATCTTCTAACCGCCTCAGGAAGACTGGGGCAGCTACTTCTCACAACTACACAGAGACCCAAGCTGGCCAGCTCACAATTCAGAGGATGCTACAAAAGGCTCAACACACTGTGTTCTGACCAATCCTGGAGATGACACAATATAAAGTTAAGTATTTTAAAGTGTTAAGAACTGACAAAGATCCTGGGGTCGAAGATGATCAAGAGAATCTTGTGTATCCAACTGTCAGATAATAAACAATTTTTAAATTATCAGTTTTGTAGGGCTTTTGTTTTTAATTCTTAAAGATAGAAGCAGCTGCCTGCCTGCTCCTGATTCCTTGCCATCACAGATGCTGTGCGTCGGGAGACCCAGCACATGTGAGCCCAGGGGAAGGCGGATGAAGTCCTTACTCTGATCCACCCTCTTAAGAACGGTCAAAGCCAGCCATCAGCACGAGCCCATCTCAGAGCCCACCCTCACCCTGGCTTGATTTCAGACTGGTGCCTCACGGCGCTGTATCGTATGGCAATCGTGCAAGCCTTGGACAGACACCGAGCTGCATCTCCCACGAGGAAGGACCTGACGAACACCATGGTCCCGTATGTCAGCTTGTTATTCAAGGGTTTCACATACGTGCCGTCAGGCTTCACCTGGAAAAATAAAACAGGCCTGAAGTGTCTTTCTGTGAGGCCAAGGGACTGGGCACTGGAACAGCAGGGGTCCTGGCTTCAGGGCCTGGCAACTGGTCTGAAATACTAAATTTCACTCCTGACTCTGACTTTCTGAACCAGATTTTGGGAGCAAGGGCTTGATTTTAAGGCCTGAGTTTAGCCAGGCAGTGGTGGTGCACACCTTTAATCCCAGGGCTCAGGGGGCAGAAACAGGCAGATCTCTGTGAGTTCAAGGCCAGCCTGGTCTACAAAGTAAGTTCCAGTAAAGCCAGGGTTGCATAGAGAAACCCTGTCTTGAAACAAAACATAACAAAAAAGACATGGGCTTGCTATGCAGCTCAGCCTGACCTTGAACTCACTTCCTCTGCTTCTCATGGCACACCGTACTTAGCTCACAATCTGAGTTCCAACTGGCCTTCCAGGCAATTTTCAGTTGCTTAAGGGCTTGACAACTGATATTTCTCACACCCTCCTCAACTGCTTCTAAATTACTGTAGAATAAAAGAAGTCACTGGGCGTTGGTGGCAGCACAGGCAGGCAGATCTCTTCGAGTTCTAGGTCAGCCTGGTCTACAGAGTGAGTTCCTGGACAGGCTCCAAAGCAATACAGAGAAACCCTGCCTTGAAAAACCAAAAAAAGAAAACAGAAGTCGGAAGTCAAAGCATGCCGCCTGCAGCCAACTTGCAAAGGTTGGGGCAGGAAAACTGCTCTGCTTAGTTAGCCAGGGATACATCGTGAAAACTTGACAATGACAGACTTAAAACTAAATAAATATACCTGGGCATATTTCATCAGCATGTTCTCTCTAGGAATACGGTAATTGTCCATCTTCAGGTAGCCATTATCCATCTCTTCATAACCAAATTTGGGGCCAATATCCCCAACAGTAATACCTACCACAGACAACAGAAATGAGATATTTATGCTTTCGAATTCCTTGCCTTACAGTTTCTGCAGTTTATTTATTTTATTTTATGTTTGTGGGTATTTTTTATGCATGTATGCCCATGACCACATGCATGTCTGGTGCCCTACGAGGCCAGAAGAGGGTGTTGGGTCCCCTGGAACTGGAGTTAACAAATGGTTGTGGGTCACCATATAAGTGCTGGAACTGAACCCTGATCCTTTGGAAGATCAGCCAGTGTTGGTAACTGCTAAGTCATCCCTCCAGCCCGGTGTAGTTGACATCAGATGAAGAATCTTTACCTGGCAAGGGCTTGTGGGTCCCAATTTCACGGATAGGGACAACAAAGGCATGCAGCCCATAGCACTCTCCTTGAGTGATGAGCTGGGCAAGAACTATTGCGTGATTGGAAGTCTTCCCAACTGCAACAGCAAGAATGGGGAGGGAGGGTCAGTGTGCTGTTCCTGCTCTTTAATTTTGCTCTCTTCCTTCTTTCCTAAAGGCAGAACCTCAGGGAGTCTCGCTCCTCCTACCTCTACGCCCTCAGACCTGGGATGACAAGTGTGTATGAACCAGCACGCCTGGGCGTGTTTTTGTATTTTTACGGATTACATTTATTTGAGGGAGGTAGCTCATGCATGTAATACGGCACGCACACGGAGGTCTGAAGAAACCCTGTGGGAACCGTTCCCTCCTTCCACCATGACGCCTCGGGACTGAGCTCAAGTCACTGGTGTTGGAGCAAGTACCTTTAGCTGCTGACCCTTTCACTGGCCCTATTCGTGCACTTCCAAATGGTGGAAACTGTAAAGTATGTGAAAGTGTGTCTGCTCCCATGACAATCGCCCACACGGCTTCTGGACGAAACTTACAGCTTTGCTCTTACTTAATTTTTTTGGCAGATAAATCCTACGTTAAAAACAAAGAGATAGGCTTTCAACTTTTTATACATTTAGTATTTGGGTTAGTGTGTGCACACAGCATGGAGCTGGGTGTACATACGTGTGCCACAGTGCCCATGGAAAACAGGGAACAACTTGAAGGACGTGACTTTTTTCCTTCTGCCACGTGGTTTACGGGATCAAAGTCAGGTTGGCAGGCTTGTTCCGAATGTGCCTTTACCTGCTGAGCCAGCCCTCTGGTGCAACGTAGGTGTCTGGCTCCAGGAGCTGTCCCAGCCCTTTAACTCGCATCTGTTCTGGGGAAACCCTTTATTCTATCCATACACTGCTTGTTCCCATCACACAACAAAGTTCTAGTCAGGTGTGCAATTCCAACACTTCAGAGGCAGAGGCAGGTAGATGTCTGTGAGTTCTAGGCTAGCCAAGGCTACACAGGAAAACTCTGTCTCAAACCCTCCCCCAATAAATAAATAAAGACATAAATAAATACTATTTTGAGATATTTAAACTATCTGAGACCAACATGGATTACATGGCAAGACTTTGCCCCTAAAACAAAAAAAAAAGGTGATAGAATCCATCAACTACTAATTACACCTGAAATGGACATCCCAAGGCCATAACTCAGTGTGAACGAAGACACTAAATATACATTCTATATCAAAGTTACTTATAATAAAAATCAGGAATAAGAAATAGAGAAGCTATGCTGTGTGGTGGCGGAGCACACCTTTAATTCCAGCACTCAGGAGGGAGAGGCAGGTGGAGCTCTGTGAGTGTGAAGTCAGCCTGGTCTAAAGTGTGAGTTCCAGGACAGAAATCCTGTCTGGAAAAAAAAAAAAAACAAAAACAAAAACAAAAAAAAAAAAAAAAGAAAAGAAAAGAAAAGAAATAGGGAAATTTATTTTATGTTTTGAAATGGAATCTCACTATGTAGCTCTAACTAGTCTGGAACTCCCTCTGAAGCACAGGCTGGCTTTGAACTCACAGAGATCCACCTGCCCCTGCCTCCTGAGATTAAAGAGGTATACTACCACACCTGGCTAGGAATTTTATTTAATTTAATTTTTTTATTTTTTGAGACAGGGTTTTGCTTTGGAGCCTGTCCTGGCACTCGCTCTGTAGACCAGGCTGGCCTTGAACTCACAGAAATCCGCCTGTCTCTGCCTCCCGAGTGCTGAGATTAAAGGCGTGCGCCACCACCACCTGGGGGAATTTTATTTTAAATGACGACTATGGGAGCTATGGTACGTGGGGATATTTAGAAGAAAAATGGTGCCAAGTATTATAGCCATTACTGTTGTGCTTTACAATACACATAGATATAGCGTGTGCCACAAGAGAATGTAAAACGTCTTGTGATGATAGTTTAAGGGTTTAACTGTTTCTTTCTTACTTCACAATCATATTCTCATATGAGGTCTATATTTAAATATAATCTCGTAAGTCCTCAAGATGTTCAAGAACAACAAAACATTCAACAAATGTTTAAAAAAAAAAAAAAATCAACTTACGTCCCCCAGGCCACCACTTAATAGAAGTCACAGTAGGGCTGTTGAGGATGAACTCCTGGGTTCTGGGGTCGTATGTGGCGGTAGTCTCCAGGCCTCGAAGGTGAGTCCCTAAAGAAGGAGAGCGCATGACCTCAGATACAGCACAGAGGAAAGACCAACAAAACAGACAGCCAGACTCCCTGCCAAATCCTGAAAGTTCCAGAACTCAGAGGAAGCCAAGAACAAGCAACATGTCTGCAGAGGCTGTGAGTGATGGGCACAGCATGAAGTTAACAGTCTACTGGACAGTTCTCCACTGGGCCGCAAACAGAAGCGTCTTGAGCACTTCTAAATGTGTCACACGCATTGGTACTAATAAAGAGAGGACGAAAGGTAGCTCATGCGCTAAGGGCACAGACAGCCACTCTCTTAAATTTACTGCGTGCAACTGTGCCGTGCGTGGGTCCACAGGAGCCACAGCACGCACTCTCCTACCAAGCGGGTCCTGGGAACTGAACTTGGGTCCCACTGTGCTACACTGCCAGCCTGGGTCCCCATTTCTATGTTTCAAAATGACAACTTCAACTCTAGTGAGCTATTTACCTCTGTACTGAGGACAGAGGCAGACCAGCTAGACCTTCTGTGTGTGCGCAACTTCAGAATGGCCTCTAAAGTCGAAGCTAAGAACCGAAGGACGTGAACCCACTATGAAAAGTGACTTCCTGCGACTCTCCTATGGGTCCATCATTGCTTTCTGGGGCCGGGCTCCACCTCCGTGCTCACTGCTCAGGACACCGAGGCAGCTTGTGCTGCTGCAGATGGATGGACACTTCCACTCTGAATTCTACTTGTATACATCGCAATTTGGAAAGCGTTCTAGAAAACTGTGGGTGGCATTCTAATAGTATTGAAACAAATGCTGAGGGCTTTTTAAAATTATTATTTAAAGAAACTACTTTGAGAACACCAGGCTTCACTGAACACTTTGAGACACCTAGAAATTCCAAACTGAGCAGCAGAAACGGACACTTTGTGAGCAACAGCCTTAGATGTAAAAGAAACGAGGCACTGAGTGAGGTCCCTCCAAAGAAGCCTGGTGACACTTTAAAGCTGTAAAGACAAAGTGCTCTCACCTGACAGCTGACCTCAACTGCACACCGCTTTGCATCCCATGAGGAGTCCATGAAATATTGCTCAGCATTAAGAGGAGGCTGCTAGAATATACTTTCTCTAATTCCTCAGAACAGAGCAGGAGGCAACCTGAGATGCCAATTCAGAGCATGAGAGGAACTACCACCTCCAGCCTCGCCTGGTTCAGGAAGACACCTGAGGTGTCAAGTGTATGCAAATACACTTGCCTGAAGTATGGCTTAACTTTTCTAACCTCTGGTCAAACCACCTTCAGAACTTAAAGTACCTATTACTTCAAGGCATATACTGCACATTCTGACTACCGGAAGCTACACATCTCTCTACAGGAAGTCAAAGGGCACCCATACATTAATGTGTCCTTCTGAGGTAATCATCAGGAAGTAACAAACAGACGTGTTCAGAGTCTACACACACAGATTCCACAGACTGCGTGGCTGTAGGCCGTAGGGCATCCCTGATCTTCTGAAGGAGTGTCAAGAAGAACCAGCAACCACGGTGATAACATAACTTCATTCCCACAGCCCAAGCCTAAGCCGGGAGTCGGACTCTGCAGAGGCTCACAGAAACAGCCAGCAGTATCCTGCCGTCTCTCTAATAGGTCTGGCCCGCAGGGCCCGCCCACCCAGAAGGTAGACTAAATACACTGTACCATGACCCATCTCTGTCTGGGCATAAGTGCCCGTGATCTCCAAATTCCAGGCCGGTATGAAGAAGCGCTCTTGCTGTTCTGCGGTGGCCTGGTGAAGCAAGGTGGGCAGGAACATGCCTAAGTGAAGGTCCAAAGGCTCAGGTCGCCCTCGGTGGACAAAGCTTCGAAGAAATACGAAGGACAGGCGATTGAGAGAAGCATCATCATGTGTGTAAGAATTAACAACGTGAACAGACAGAGCAGGGAAGGAGAACAAAATAACTGTGAGCATGAATCAGTCACGTGCACGTCATCGGGGCGGGGAGGGCGCTGCCCGTTTCTGTATTAAGTCACGACTCTCATCCGTATCCATCTTCCCTAGGTGGGCAGGGTGTGGCGGGGGTGGGCGGGCTCCGGAGCACAAACAATGTGCAGTTCAGTGAAAGGGAATGGAGGGGAACAAGGTGTCCCTGGGTGGGGCAGAGACAGGAAGACAGGGCAGTTCCCTCAGGGGTAAAATGAATCCGGGCTACGGGGTTTTCTGAACACGAATTTAGTGAAGTGTCTAGACTGGGATCTTTCTGTTTGTTCAGAAAACATTGAGGTCAGACCCACAGTCTTTACATGACTGACTTCATCGTGTCGAATATTAGGGTCGGCTCTACTGGTGCAAATTAACACAGAAAGGGACAGTGCTCTCCACCCCAACAATTGCAGCAATTAAAGACATGTGATCTCTAGTGAGGACCATAATAATTGCGAATCAGCAGGCCCTGCCGTCCATTTCGATGCATGTAACTATCTTAGAGATGAGCCTGACCCCTCTAAGCTGGGGAGGAGACATGGCTGATTCGCTCAGAAGAGCTCTCCAGGACAAGTAAGTGGCTGTGCTTTCGGCTAACCGTCCACAGGTCACAGTGACGTCCCCACTTCATAAAGAAACGAAGACGAATGGTCAAGTGTCACGGTCGCATCAAAATGATGGTGTCAAACCAGGACAAGGGTTTCGCAACCTAGTCCTGTCTCTGGACTCTGGTTGGCAATCTTAATGGTCAAGCGTGACAGGGGCTGAGGGTGTCTAAAATCCAGAGCTGTCCTTAGAAACATCAAAATGGAAAGATTGGCCACTGGCAGAGTGGGTGGGTGAAAGGGCTGTGCGGACTCTTGGTGCTACCTTCCAACTCCCTATGAATTTGTAATCATTTTTAAATTAGAAAAAAATAGAAACCAATCATGGAACTAGCTGTGATGGTGCGCATCTGTAATCCAAGCACATTGGAAAGCTGAGGCAGGGTTCCAGGTCAAGGCCAGTTTAGGTCACACAGGGAGACCCTACCTTATAACCCAAACCACATGAACCAAATCAAACCACAATGCATGTGTAGATGGCCTCTCCTTCATGCCAGCACTGGGAATGGGGGCACAGCTCAATGGTAAACAGTTTGCCTTGGGTCTGTTCTATCACACAGACAAAAACCAAGCCATGTTAAACCCACGCACCTACACCTAGAGCTCATACAGGAGGCTCGGAGCTGAAATAGGGGTGGCTCCAGGCTGGGGAGACACTCACGGTAGAGGTCATACTTATCATACTTAGACCCCGGCTGAAGAAAGAATACGAAATGCATACTCTATTTTGTTTCTGGGGTTTGCTACTGGAAACTGAGCTCGGGGCCTGGCACACACAGGGCAAGCATCCAACCTCTGAGCTCCATTCTCAGCCTCCAGATACAGAGAAGTACATGTCTACAGCACATTCCAGAAATAAAGGCATACTATTAGAAAACTCTAGAATAAGCTACAGAGAACCAACAGAAGAGAAGCCACTAGTGGAGAAACATACAAATGTAGGAAAATGCTCTCACTCTCTAAGTCAGCATTAGAGGTGAGCAGACCAGAACCAGAAGCTAGAACAATCACAGGACGGACAGACTGGCACCTACTCTGAGGACACCATCCAGCATACAGAATACAATGTCTGACACATAAAGCAGGATTGGAAAAATTATTAGATCCAGTGTTGTGAGAAGATCAATATGCAGACTCTATGTTCATCAATACTCAAAGGCAGGAAAAATCCCTCATCTCATCAAAGAAAATGCAAACAGTACGGGAATGTGTAGCTGCATACAAGCTAGCAACAGGCACCACAACTTGAACTCGTAGGTGTGTATTGATACGGTGAACACAAAGTGGCTACAGAGACAGGTATATTCTGAAGTCACCAGAGATGTGACAAGAGACGACTGTAATCCCAGCACTGGGAAGCTTGAAGCAGGAGAATCTCAGTCCAAAGCCAGTGTGAGCTCTTTACAACAAGAACTCGTATGGAAACAAAGCTGTGACAGATAGCAGAAGCTCAGAGTCTCGGGCTGGCAACAGGAACCATGAAATGAAGCTGGGCGTGATGACGTGTTTGTAACCACGATGCCTGGGAAGTGAGGCAGGAGGACCAGAAGTTCAAGGTCGTTCTTAGCTAAATAATGAGTTCTAGGTTTTCATAGCCTTCGTGAGACCATGTCTCAAAACGCAAAACAAAACAAAATAAAGACTATTTAAAATGTTCATTTCTTTCATTGCAATAATTCATTTCTGATAAAATAGGCTGAACATTTAACCCTAAATACTACACGTTTAAGTACGTGTGTGTGTGTGTGTGTGTGTGTGTGTGTGTGTATTTTTCCTTCCTTCACTGCAGTGCTGGGTTTGAACTGAGAGCCTCTTGTTTGCTAGGCAAGCATTATTACTACACCAGCAAGGAAGGGCTACAGATACCACTCGGGGCAGAGTGTGCTTCTCTAACATCCATCAAAACTGGTTCCATCCCAGCATCAAAACAAAAAGACAGGAAAAAGATGAGAAAATTACAATAACCCAAAACCAAGAAGCAAGTCTCATGGAAGCCCTCAGGGTTCAGTCAGCTGGCAAGAATCAAGACTAACACAGGGGACAGCGGTGGCAACGCAGGAGGGTTAGCGACCCGTTAAACCCGACCTGCCGCCTTCCCATTAAACCCGACCTGCCGACCTGCCGCCTTCCCAGTGTGGGAGGAAGAGAGGAACTTTTTTCCAGTGAGAGGACCCTGCCAATGCTGTCTTCCAGAGCAGCGCCTGTATTACAGAGCTACAGCTCTAAAGCAAAGTGTTACCAGGAAAGAAGGGAAAAGAAACAGACCCTATGAGGTGACAAGTTCTTCAACTGGTCCCCTGCTCTGTAACACGAAGAAGTGTGAGAGTGATTTCCACACTGTCCCTTCAACAGTAGAGGCCTGTAGGGTGCCCTTCCTCTGCCCAGGTCTGGGCCTTCCCAGGAGGCTCACAGATCCTGAACAGGTCTGTCTAGATTTCCTAGGATGCCTTAAGAAGAGGAAAGATACACTCTAGAGCAGCTCTTCTCAACATGTGGGTCTCGACCCCTGGGGGAGTAGGGCTTGCCAAGGACCACCAGAAAATGCAGACATTTACATTATGAATCATAGCAGTAGCAAAATTACAGTTATAAAGTAGCAACAAAAATAATTTTATGGTTGGGGTCAGCACAACTTGAGAAACTGTATTAAAGGAATGTACCACCATGTCCAAAGCTGGCCTCGAACTCACCTAGTTCCTCCTGAGTGCTGGCACTAAAGTCAAGTGCCACCAAACTTGACAGGCAACCTTGTCTTTAAAACAAACAAACAAAAACAACCAAAGCAACCTGGCAGTGGTGGTGCACGCCGTTAATCCCAGCACTTGGGAGGCAGAGGCAGGTGGAGCTCTGTGAGGCCAGTCTGGTCTACAAAGGGTTCCAAGACCCCCTCTTGTCTTGAAAAACAGAAAAACAGTATACAAACAAAAGCCAAAACACACACGCGAACCCAGGTATGGTCTGGGCAAACAGGCCTATTCCACACCGAGTCCACCATCATAACTGCTGAAGTAAGGGTTTGACCAAAACCACTGTAAAAGCCTAATGGACGCACAGACATCCTGGGGAAACGTACGACAGACACCTGGAGGAAACCACAAGGTTCGTTTTTCAAACTGTGGAGCAGATAGCGGTGTCAATGAAAGAGGAGCGTGGTTCTTCACCTTTACCGTACTATTATAATGCGTTCTTACAACTTCACCTCTGGACACCACCGAGGCATTGCCTCTTCCAACAGACTCCCTCACAACCACACACCAACAACAGGTGCTCTGTATGCTTACATGCACCTCTCCGAGCTGCTCAGTAACTGTTAACATGGTTATGCATGACAACAACAGCTTTAAGATGTTCATTGGCCCAAGCCCGGGGGAAATAAACTCAGAAATGGGAACTGGGTTTTGATGCAACAATAAACTCCCACACACATAGAACCAGGGGAGGAAGAAACAAACTAAACGGCAGGGGTCACTTTTCTTGAACTCATGAGGTGGTCACCCCGGGACCATCAGATGTGGACTAACCGTGGCCCATCTCCGTCTGGGCGTAGGTACCAATTATCTGGAGTTCTTGGGACGGACGCATCCATTTCTCTTGCTGAGCAGCGGTGCCCTGATTCAGCAAGGTAGGAATAAACATGGAGTAATTGAGGCCCACAGGCTCCACAAAATTGACCAAATGTAGTCTACAGGAGAGAAAAGAAAAGCATCTCAGCCTCACGCAGGACACGGCGCCCACAGCTCACTCTCTCAATTTATTTAGTGTGTGCCAAGACATGGAGGAAGGAGGCATGTGGACCTCAGAGGGTAGTAAGTGCTCTCCTTCTACCTTTAGGACCCAGAGATCAAACTCCACTTGTCAAGCTTGGCAGCAATAACCTTGAGCCATCTTGCCAGCCCCTCAACCCCACATCCCTGACAAAAAAATCTTGGCCTTCAGGATGAAGAATGGAAAATTGATGACCCATTTTATTAAACTAAATGTAAAATCTACCATTTATTATATAAAGAGCCATGATCCGGATCTTACGTAGCAGCTCTTCTCCTCATAACCTCAGGGCCAGATTCCTTTTGTTTCTCTCTGGTGTAGGATGGACCCTCAGACAGCTAAGCTCCTAGCTCCATATCTGAGCCACAGCCGCAGGCTTCAGAATTTTTGTCTCAGTTTAAAAAAAAAGAAGTCATATATGAACTCTGCACTCAATCCGAAAGAGTGGATGTTGGTTACCGCTGTCCTGACTGCGTGAGTATTTTAGGATGGGTGTGGGCACTGCTGTGTTCCTTTCAGGGTTAACTTGCTTTGAGGATCAAAAGGAATTCCACAATCATTGCTTACTATAGAGCTGTTAGCAAAAGCTCCTGAAAATAATCCCTTTCAATGTTTCGTTTTTCTCTCACTACATAACCCTGGCTGACCTAGAATTTACTGTGGTTCAGCATAGTCTCAATCTCCTGGGAATCCAGCCGGGCAATGGTGGCACACATTTAATCCCAGCACTCGGGAGGCAGAGGCAGCAGGCAGATCTCTGTGAGTTCTAAGAACTAGCTCCAGGATAGCTTCCAAAGCCACAGAGAAACCCTGTCTCGGAAACCCAAAAGAAACAAACAAACAAAACCCTCCTGGGAATCCTCATCCATTAGGGCCCAAGTGCTGAGATTGCAGGCATTCAGCACCACGACACCAAGACATCAAGAATAGTAGATTGGCTAGGGCTGTAGAGATGGCTTAGTGGTTAAGAGAACTGACTGCTCTTCCAGAAGACCTGGGTTCAATTCCCTTCACCCATATGGCAGCTCACAACTTTCTGTGACTCCAGTTCCAGAGGATCCAACAACCTCATACAGACACACATGCAGGCAAACCAATACAAGCAAAATAAATAAACAATCAAAAAAAAAAAAAAAAAAAAAAAAAAAGAAATGGAAAAGTCCTATTCTGTTTCAGAAAGAAGAAGAGTAGAACAGTCTCTGCCTGGATGATGAGTAAAGTATGTATATCAGGGTAAGATCACAGATCACCAAAGGTATGTAATGTAAGCAGTTTAAAAATCGAGCCCAATGGCCAATGACCATTGATTGAGGAAGCTGCACATGACACTGAAATCCAGCCCTCAACCACCTTCTCATCAAACAGAAGCTACAAATCGGACTGAGTGCACCCATCGCGCCTGTGCTTCCCGTGGACCCCCTAGGGGTCCGCTTTGCAGTCTGGCCCAGTGTGCACCCAGAGAACACGGAGTACAAATGCTGTGTCACCTAGCTGACCTTGATGTCTTCTCAAGGGTGAGAGGTGTCACCCAGGAGACCTTGGGCTCACAGGCATGGACTACAGTAGAAAAGGAAGTCTGTCTCTCCGCAGAGGGGCCACCACCTTAAAAGCAGCAACACAATAATTGCTTGCTGGTCTCTTTCTGAAATAACACCACAGAAACCAGTCAGATTCTTCTGCTTTCTATTGGTCACAGCCACTCTGAGACACTCTCTGTGAGGATGCTCTCAGAGACGGATACTGCCAGTCAACCCAAATGTGGTCAGAGTCTGCAGAGGGAGGACCTCTGCATCCTTCGCCCTGGGCAATGCTGCTCAGCAAACATTTGCTCTGATGGCAATGGTTTCAGGTGTATGGTTAGAGCAGAGAGATCACTCTCCAGCTGGGGCAGGACCCTTCGTCTACCATGTTTACCATGTGGAAGGCACTCTGTTCACTGCCCAGCAAGACAGATAAATCACTTTTTGGGCAAATGCCCAAATGTCCCTGAGGTGAATGACTTAGGCAGAAAGATGATAACAGGGCCCCAAATAATGAAGTGCCCTTTGTCTCTGGTTTCTATAACATCACATTCCATTAAGCTGGTGTGGCACATGCCTGTTACCTCAGCAAAAGAGGGGGCTAAAGCAAGAGATCTTGGGTCTGAAGATGCCACTAAGAAAAAAAAAAAAAAAAAAAAAAAAAAAAAAAAGATGGGACACTGGAGAGAAAACAGGATGGAAAGAGGAAGTTAGCACTAAGAGCTGATGAGATGGACAAACACTCATTTAAATCATCCTCCAGAGCAAGACTGGCAGAGCATCCCAACAGGCCCTCTGCGTCCCACTAAAACCACACACTTCCCTTTTCCTTGCCCATACATGCATGTATGTAGTGAGATATCCACCCTGCCCACGCCCACACCTGCCCATGCCCACACCTGCCCATGCCCATTGGGGCTTGGGGACAGGTGGGGGCCGGGTAGATATCTCAGATATCCAGTGGTAAATAAGACTCTGGGGAATGCATGTAAGAGAGAGAGAAGAGGAAGCACAGGAGCCAAAAATGATGACTATGCAATGCACCCACATTTTCACAAGGGAACCGAAAAGGCTTCTGAAACTGGAAGATGTAATTATAAGGATAGACAGCAACACAGAGCTGGGTGTGACAGCATCGTCCTACGAGAGCCCAATGACCCTTGCTGGAATTTCAAGGCCAGCAAGGGCCCTCTCTCTACAGTAGGGACAAGGGGAGTCAGCAGTTAAAAGCACTGGTTGCTCTTCCAGAGGACCTGGGTTCGATTCTTGCACCCACAGGGCAGTTCACAACTATAACTCCAGTTCCAGTCCCAGATCCCAAACTGCTTTTGGTCTCCACCAGAACCAGGCAGGCAAGTGGTATAGACACATATGGATGCAACACATCCATGCACAGCAAATATTGTTTTACAAAAGCAACTTTGTAAAAATAGCAACACATTCTTAAAAAATAAAAATATTAAAAAAAAAAAAAAAAAAAAGAAAACTCCCCAACAAGACATAAAAGATCATCTTAAAGAGAAATATTAGCTGAGTGGTGGCAGGGCACACCTTCGATCCCAAGAGTAGGGAGGCAGAGGCAGGTGGATCTCTGAGTTCCAGGACAGCCAGGGCTACACAGAGAAACTCCATTTTGAAAAAAAAAGAAAACACTAATAAATATATAACAGAGACCAGTAAATGCCATAAATCCCCAGAAACGCCCCCGTTTAGTCAATCCTAGCGCTCCTCCCTTATTTTACAATTAATGGTAATGTTTGGGGGGTTTTTCCTAATTTTTTACTACTAGGTGAAACACACTGGCAACACAGTCTACACGAATGCAAAATAAGCAATCTACAGCAAGTGATAAGGAATTGGGCAAAAAAGGAATAATGCAAGTTTTTCTTGGTGGCACATTAAATTCTGATGTTCGTTACAGTCAGCAACCAAGATATGGGAGTATATGCTCACAGAGGGCCTAACACCACGGTCACTGCCAGGACCAGATTCCAGCCTCCTCCTCTAACTTAAACTGATCTCCCTGTCACAGGGCGTTCAAATGGTTAATATTTCATCAGAGCAGCAGGCTTGGCCCACAGGAAGGACTATGTTCCAGGTCTCTGTGACCTCACTTAAGTCTGGCTGCACAGTGAGCACCCACACAGGCTATGAAACACCCGTATGTGTCACCACTTACAGAACAAAACAGCAACCCTTCTCTTTAATGTTGCTTCGAGAAGGTATAAAATGTTAGCACTTTTCAAGTTTGTAAATCCATCTTAGTCCATCCTGTAACTCTTCCCTAGGATCTATTATTGTACTTCAAAATCCCATGAATTACACACTTTCGAAACAAGAGCAAATGTTTGGAAGCTGGTGAGTATTCTGATTTGAACTGCCAAACTAAACACAAAAAAAGCTAAAATGCAGCTCAGACTGTCTGAAACTGGACAGATACATAAGGATGATCTACCTCCAGGTCCCATGTGCTAGGATTATAGGCACACATCATCATGTTTCTGATTAGTGAGATTGAGTGGAGTCCTGAGGAAGTCTTAAGGGCAAAGCAACCCATTTCAACATGACAGTAATGACCAAATAAGTCACACTGTACCCATGCAAAGGAAGGAGGAATAACCATTGCCACATAAGGGCTTCTGATCATTTGTATCAGCTCTTGAAAACATTATTAATGAAATTTCATCTCTTCAAGTCAGGCAGGGTGGCTCACACCTATAACCCAGCACTTAGGAGACTGAGGCAGGAGGGGTACGTGGAACTGGAGGCTAGCCTGGGCTACATAATGAATTCCAGGCCAACCTATCTCAAAAAAACAAAACAGAACTTTCTGTTCTTGCTCAGGTGCTCTAGATTTAACATAGGGCCTGGGGAGTAACAAGCAAAAGTGAGCTATACTTCTGGTTCAAATTTTTATTTCACTAAAAAAAAAAAAAAAAAGTTGTTTACATACATGAATGCTCCGTTTGCAAGTGTGCCTGCACACCAGAAGAGGGCATCAGGTCCCATTACAGATGGCTGTGAGCCACCATATGGTTGCTGGGAATTGAACTTAGGACTCTGGAAGAGCAGCCAGTGCTCTGAACAGCTGAGTCATCTCTCCAGCCCCCTTTATTTCATTATTTATTTATTTATTTTTATTGGTAATGCTAGGGATTGAACCTAGGAAATTAACTGTGCATGCTGGGCAAGGCTCTACCGTTGAGGTCTACTCCAGCCTCCCAGTTTTATCTTTACTGATGAACACCCCGAAGAAAAGGAGAGGCATGTAGCACAGGATCTGCGCTAGAATGCCCATTAAGGCTAAGGGGGGAGGGGCTCCATGCGTAACTGAGAAGCAGAGTGTAGCGGAGCGAGTGAGAAAAGGACACTTCCCCAGCAACAGGACTGAGGCAGGTTCTGTGCCCTGAGCAACCATTAACGACCGATACTCACATTCAACAATGCAGGGTTCTTAGAATATGAGATTCATTCTGAGACCTGACAATGTTGTCCCATTATCTTACACTCAAGATACACATCATATGACAAATGTGCTGCTATTCCAAGATATTTAATCGCGTGCTCTCCTAACTACAACAGTTCTCAGAAAAGCAGGGTGCCTTTTTCTTCCCTTGTCTTCAGTGCTGACAATCAAACCCAGGGCCTTGTGAATGCGAGACAACCTGTGTCCCACTGAGCCACACCCCTTACAAAGTGCAAGTTCATTTTGCATTTAAATAACTCTCATTGGGATGTTTGGAACAAAACAATTTTTCATTACTATTTGTTTATTCTTTCTTTCTTTCGAGACAGGGTTTCTCTGTATAACAGCCCTGGCAGTCCTGGAACTGGCTCTGTAAATCAGCCTGCCTCTGCCTCCTGAGCGCTGGAATTAAAGGTGTGCGCCACCATGGCCCAGGCACAAAAGAAGGTTTTAAATTAATTTTAAATTGAATTCGTGTGTGTGTGTATGTGTGTGTGTGTGTACATGTGTGGAGTGGCACACAACAGTCACCTCTAGTAAACAGAGGTCAGAGGGACAATCTGTGACTCTGTAATGTGGGTCCTGTGAATTGAACTCTGATCATTAGGCTGGGTGGCCTTTGGCCGCTGAGTAACCACCTCAGGAACCCTTAAACTTAAAAAAAAAAAAAAAAAAGATACAAAACTGAGCATATTCATTCATTATTAGCATTTTACAAACACACCATACTATCCCACTAAAGAACTTAGAAGCAAAAGTAATATTATTTTTTCACGCATAAAACTGAATGATGATGAAACGTTCAATTTGAGCCTTCAAATACTGTGCAAGATAAACAGGCCTCCCCAGACGGTAGCTGCTGTGCTAAGGTACACCTACTTCTTAAACCACATGATTTCTTCGGGGTCTGAGATGCCATACTCCCTCATCTTCTTCACCATAATGGCACTCTTCTTAACAGCCACCTCGTACCGCTGGCTCCGAGTGAGGAAGTTATAGTCTTCGTGCTGGAAGTCTGGGTCGTTCAGGATCATGTTCTCTGCGAGGGAGTTAAATGACATCAAGAGAAACAGCACTCGCCCTCCCTGAATCCCAGCAGATTAGAACCGAGGGCGGGACCCTCCTAACTGGGGGACCCCACTTCACAGGCGTCTGCCGCCTGGGTCGGGGGAACAGGGAGGCCTGGCCCTCTCCGGCCTCACCGATTTCTCGGCGGCGCCGGGTGTTCTCCGGACTGCCATCCAAGATGTGCGTGACCAGCTCCGGGTTGAAGGTGGCGGCGGCCCGCTCCTTGCGCAGGTCGGGGTTCATGGTGGAGGCCGGTGCCGGTGACAGACGAGGTGGCCACAGCAGTGACAGACAGCAAAGACCCGTGTCTGCAGCGACAGCGCAGAGCCGGCCCTAAGAGCTCTGCGGATCCGGCCCGAGGCCCCGCCCCGCCCGCTGCGCCCCGCCCCGCCCCGCCGCCTCCCCGCGTGACCGGCTGCGATCCCGCCCGCCGGACGGACGAATCCCCTGCTGCGAGCCAGGGGCGGTCCCTGAGCGGCTCCTCGCCAAGGAGACCGAGGTAGAAGGTCAGGAAAGCGCGGTGGAGCAGGAAGGGGACGGGGTGGGGGGACCGGGACGCGGGGGGACGCTTGCGGGCGTCGCTCCTCCAGGCTCACGTGGTGTCTCCTGGCGGAAAGGAGGAACCGTGAAGCCGGGAGATGCGCGCAACGGATTGGCCGGGGCCGTGAGGGGCGGGATTGCGCCTGCGCCGTGGGACTCACCTAGTTCCAGCTTTGAGGGTTCCCTCGCTAAACGCTCCCCGGAAACAAGAAGGGCACTGGGTGGCAAGGGCCTAGGGTGCGCCGAAGAGGCCAGTAGAGGAAAGAGGTTGGTTTTTCTGGGACCCACCCAAGTTGGAGCAAAAGGGGACTGGGATAAAGGTCACGTTCGGAGAAGGTTCATCACCGTCGGTGAAAAGTATTGGCTGCCAGGCATGGGTCTGACTCTTGCGAAGCTGCCCGGCCTAGGCAGTATCCATTGATTTAGAGTGAGAGCAAAGAGGACGTGTTTATCTATGTGTTATAATCCAAGATGTTTTCCTCCTAACCTGGCAGTGCCTAAAAATTTTGCAACCCAGACTTTTGTTTGTGTTATCATTATCATCGTCATCGAAGACGTAAATGTATACATGCCTAAGAGGCTCCAGTATACAACTTATGACAAAGAGTTCCTTAGCCTCAGAGACAGCTAGTTTTCACCAATTCGTTTTTTTTTTTTTTTTTTTTTTTTAGTTCTTATTCCTTAAAAAGTGCTAAATTGCCGGACATGGTGGCGCGTGCCTTTAATTCCAGCACTCGGGGAGAGTTCAAGGCCATCCAGTCTACAGTGTGAGTTCCAGGGCAGCCAGAGTTACACAGAGAAACCCTGTCTTGCAAAACCAAAACAAAGAAACAAAACACAAAAACAACAACATTAACAAACATGGGGCTGGAGAGATGACTCAGTAGTTAGGAATCCTGGCTGCCCTTCCAGAGGACTCTGGTTCGATTCCCAGCACCCACATGGCAGCTCACGACTGTCTGTAACTTTAAGACCTGACACCCTCACACAGACATACAAGTAGGCAAAGTACCAGTGCAAATGAGAGAGAGAGAGAGAATCAAGTGGGAAATGTGTGTTCTTTAAAGAAAGGGAAGAAGAAAGGGAGGAAAGGAAAGAGCAAACAGGAGATGCAGGTCAGGATGATGTCTGGCATGCACGAAGCCCAGGATTTGATCGCCAAGCATCACACAGGCTGGGCATCATGGCACAGGTGTGTAATCCCTCAACTGTGTAGAGTCTGGGGCAGCCTGGGCTGTGGTGACCTGTTTCAAAAGTCTTTTACGTGCTAAGTAAAGTGCACTCTCTTCGTTTGATTTACCAGTCTTTTGACCTGACGCCACAAGAGAGAACTACAGTTTGTTACTTCTGTAACTTGCCCTTGTAACAACATATTTAAGGCCCATTTACATTAATATTACCTCGAATGGACAAAATGAAGGGTTTGTTTTGAATGCAAAGTTTAAAGAATCTCTCCAAATTCAATATTTTAATACACTTTTTTTTTCTTGGTACAGGAGATGGACCTCTGAGCTACACCCCCAGCCTCACAATATTTATAAATTCAAAAGAGAAAATAAGCAAAATACTAACACTTTAAATAAAGACTCTATCATTGTTGCTGATTGTACCTTTGGCTCAGGCTCCAGTATGCAAGGCTCTGCTACTGGGGCTGTTTTCAAGAGCAGTCCTTAGGCACTGAGACATTATTTAGCTTGGTTATTGTGAATTGTAGTCCTCTTATCAAAAGATTGTATCCCAAATGCAAACAGCACAAGGTTATTGCTTAATGGGGTAAAGGGCAACTACATGACAAACCTTTAGTAGTGTCCCAGAAGTGACAATGGGAAATTTGACCTGGCCTGTTGACCTGGAGTCTCAGCTACTTGGGAGGCTGAGGCAGGAGGATCACAAATCCAAAGCCAACCTGAGTGGCAGAGAAGTGTTAATTTGGTTTAAGGTAGCTTTGTATGCCTGCCTTTCTTTCTGGCCATGTTTTGGATGTTGATTTACTGATTGCCAATCTTTTTTGTCCATTTTTCACCTTTTTAAAAATTTTACATACCAATCCCAGTTCCCCCTCCCTCTCCTCCTCCCACTTTTCCCCCCACCCTACCCCCCCCATCTGCTCCTCAGAGAGGGTAAAGCCTCCCATGGGGGAGTCAACGAAGTCTGTCCCATCACCATGTTAAGGTAGGACCAAGATCCTTACCCCTGTGTCCAGACTGAGCAAGGTGTCCCTCCATAGGAAATGGGTTCCAAAAAGCCAGTTCATGCACTAGGCAGAGTCCCTGGTCCTGCTGCCAATGACCCCACAGACTTCCCAAGCCATCTACTAGCACTTGCATTCAGGGGTCCTAATCCGGTCCTATGCAGGTTCCCCAGCTGACAGTTCAGAGTCAGGGAGCTCTGACTAACTGGGGTCTGCTGTTTCTATGGGTATCCCCATCATGGTCTTGATCCCTTTGCTCATTTATCGATTCTCCCTCTCTCAGACTGGACTCCAGGAGCTCGGCCTAGTGGTTAGCTGTGGATCTCTGCATCTGCTTCCATCAGTTACTGGATGGCGGCTCAATAAGACAATTATGATAGTTCCTCAATCAGTACAGGGGAAGGCCATTTCCACTACTGCTTAGAGTTTTATCTGGGGTCATCCTTGGGTATTCCAGGGAATTTCCCTAATGCCAGGTTTCTCCATAATCCCATAATGGCTCCATCAAGATAACTCTTTGTTCGCTCTCCCTCTCTGTTCTAACCCCAACCGGACCATCCAGTTCCCTCATGCTCTGCTCCACACTCCCGTCCCTCCTCCTCTCTCCCCTCCCTCCCGTGCTCCCAATTCACTCAGATCTTGTCTTTTTCCCCTTCCTAGGTGGATCCATCTGTTTCCTCTTTGTTATCTAGCTTTTCTGGGGTTGTAGATTTAGGCTGGTTATTCTTTGCTTTATGTCTAATATCCACTTATGACTACATACCATATACCGCCTTCAGGATTTTTTTTTCTAATTCCATCCATTTGCCTGCAAATCTCAAGATGTCATTGGGTTTGTTTGTTTGTTTTTTGTTTGTTTTTTTTTTTTTTTACCACTGAATAGTACTCCATTGTGTAAATGTACCACCTTTTTTAAAATCCAATCTAGGTACATCTAGGTTGTTTCCAGGTTCTGGCTATTATGAATAATGCTAATTTTCTTGTGGTATGATTGAGCATCCTTTGGGTATATGCCAAAAAGTGCTATTGCTGGGTCATGAGGTAGATTGATTCCTGATTTTCTGAGAAACCATTGTACTGATTTCCAAAACAGCTGTACAAGCTTGCATTCCCACCAGCAGTGGAGGAGTGTTCCTCTTACTCCACATCCTCTCCAACATCAGCTGTCATCAGAGGGTTTTTTATCTTAGCCATTCTGACAGGTGTAAGATGGTATCTCCAAGTTGTTTTGAGTTGCATTTCCTTGATGGCTAAGGATGTTGAGCAATTCCTTAAATGTCTTTGCAGCCATTTGAGATTGTCCTGTTGAGAGGTCTCTGTTTAGGTGTCCACCCCATTTTGAAATAGGATTGTTTGGTATTTTGATGTCTAGCTTCTTGAGTTCTTTGTATATTTTGGAGATCAGCCCTCTGTCAGATGTGGGGATGGTGAAGATCTTTTCCCATTGTGCAAGCTGCTGTTTTTTCGGGTTGACTGTGTCCTTTGCCTCTCAGTTTCAATAGATCCAATTTATTAATTGTCGATCTCAGTGTCTGTGCTACTGATGTTTCATTTCAAAAGCGGTCTCCTGTGTCAATGTGTCCCCACTACTTCCCACTTTGTCTTTTATGAGGTTCAGTGTGGTTGGATTTATGTGGAGGTCTTTGACTCATTTGGACATTACTGTAGCTCTATAGTAGAGCTTGAAGTCAGGGATGGTGAAGCCTTCAGAAGCTCCTTTATTGTACAGGGTTGTTTTGGCTATCCTGGGTTTTTTGTTTTTCCATATAAAGTTGAATATTGTTCTTTCAAGGTCTGTGAAGAATTGTGTTGGGATTTTGATGGGTATTGCATTGACTCTGTAGATTGTTTTTGGTAAGATTGCCATTTACTATGTTGATCCTAACTATCCAAGAGCATGGGAGTTTCCATTTTTCTGATGTCTTCTTCAATTTTGTTCTTGTCATACAGGTATTTTACTTATTTGGTTAGCACTATCCCAAGATATTTTGTGTTGTTTGTGGCTATTGTGAAGGGTGCTGTGAAGGGTGTTTCCCTGATTTCTTTCTCAGCCCATTTACCATCTGTATATAGGAGGGCTACTGACTTTTATTTTTAGTTAATCTTGTATCTTGCTACATTACTGAAGGTGTTTATAAGTTGTAGGAGTTCCCAAGTAGATTTTTGGAGTCACTTGTGTATACTCTCATATCATCAGCAAATAGCGAAAGTTTGACTTTTAAGGCAGCTCTTTCAACTGTGAGTCTTAGTACAGGTTTGGTGTGGTGGCTACTCCTTTAATCCCAGCACTCAGGAGGTAGAGGCAGGTGAATCTCTGTGAGTTCGAGGCCATCTTGGTCTATATAGTGATTTCCAAGCCAATCAAACTACATGGTGAGACCCTGTCTCAAAACAACAACACAGTTGGGACTGGCCAGGTAAGGGGATGCAGGTGACCTTAGAGAGCAGAGTGGCAGTGACATTGAAGCCGCTCACCTGGGTGCACAGTCAGCTAGAGATGCTGACGAAGGCGAAGGCAGGGTTCTGGCAGGGTTACATTCACGAGAATAGTAAGGTAGGCTTTAGCTCAGTGCCCAGCAAATATGGGGTGGGTGGTTTGATTTCCATCATCTTCGTGGATCTGTTCATCCATTCATATTTAATAGTGTCCCAGATACTTCTAGACACAAAGAACACAGTTATCAGGATCCCCGCCTCACGGGATGAAAAACTGTTTGAAAATCTGATTGTCTAGTAAACTTCAGTGAATGAAATAATCAGTGTGGAGGCGCAGGGAGAGCAGAGCCCTGGAGGATGCCATTTCAGAGGCAGAGGAGCAAGACTCTGCTCTCAAAGAGATGCGTGGAAATATCTGGACTAGGTGTGGAAAAGAAAAACTGTTCAATTGGCTCTCTGGATAAAGGTTCTTGCCTCCTGAAGATGCAAGCCTACAGGCCTGAGGTCAATCCCCAGAGCCCACATAAAGGTTTTGAAACAGGGGAACCAAGTGCACAAGACTGTCTTTTGACCTGCAGTGTGTGCCATGACATACACATGCCTGCACATGCACACACAATAGAGGCTGGTACATTCAAGATCAGCCTGGTCTGCTGCATGATGTTGCGGGTTGCAGGCCATGCAGGCCACCTAGAGCTACGCGGATTTTGTCTAAAACTAACCGAATAAAACCTGATTTGAGAAGCAGGAAAAGCTCAGCTACAGGCCCTGAGTTGATCGTGAGCCAGAGGAAGGGGGAAGGGTAAAGCTAGGCCACTGCCATCCAGTGTGGCACCATGGGCCAACCTAAGACTGAGTTCTGTTGGTCATAGTGAGGGGTTGCCTCTGACCATCGCGTGTGGATTTTCATTTTTGAACACTCAGGAGTCACAATGGGGGAATAAATAAGCAATTCCCCTTTCACCCAGATTCCCTAGTTAACATTTGTCACAGTTGCTTTACCCGTCACCTGCAGGGTCATCTCTGTTTACTCAATTCTTTCTTTTGGAGCTCTTTGAGGAGACTTTGTGGAAGTCATCCTTTACTTACCAATATTTTAGAATTTCCAAAAAATAACTGGGTGCTAGTGGCCCACGCCTTTAGCCTCAGCACTCGGGAGGCAGGGGCAGGCGGATCTCTGTGAGTTCGAGGCTAGCCTGGTCTACAGAGCTAGTTCCAGGACAGGCTCCACAGCTACAGAGGAGCCCTGTCTCGGAGTGGGGGTGTGAGATGGGAGGGTGGGGGAGGGGAAGAATTTCCAAAAAAATAAGGACATTTACAGGATGATTATGGTTAAGGTAATTGGGTCTACTACATTCCTTTCCATGGCTTTACTGTTGTCCATTACTGACCTTTACCAGAGGTTTTCCTCATCTGGAATCTAATCTAGCATCCCAAGCGGTATTATTATGTTACCTGCTGTTGGAATAGAATGTGGCAGAGTGACTTAAATAGCATTTACAGGCTCATCTCTGAAAGCAAGGAAGCTGAGATCTGGATGTCCAGAGAACTTCATATAGCAGTGCACACTAAATGCCAGCAGTTGGGAAGCTGGGCCAGGAGGAGGAGAATTAGAAGCCAGCCAGGGCCACAGAATGAAATCCAGTCAATAAAAGGAAATGTCCACAGGCTGGAGCGGTGCTCAGCAGGCAGTAACACTTGCTGCCCTTGCAGAGGTCCTGAGTTCAGTCCTCACCACCCATGTCAGGGGGCTCACAACTGCCTGAAACTGTCGTCCCAGGAGACTGGCCCTCTCTTCTAGCCTCCGGAGGCATGCACACCTACACATAAGTAAAGATAAAGGGCTAGAGAGAGAGCTCAGTCATTAAGAGCTCTCACTATTCTCGAAGAGGGCCCAGCACTGGGCTCACAGGCATCTGTGACTCCATAGGCAGCAAGCATACAAGTAAGTGGTGTACAGACATACATGCAAGCAAGACACCCATACGGACTTTAAAAAGAACTTTAAAGAGGAGTTCTGGGGAGGGTTACTTCCCATGTACGCAGGCCTGGGCATCACTCTTTCCAGCTGAGCTACACCCCAGCTGCTAGTTGTAGGCAGGGTTAGAGGCACAAGCCACCAAGGCTACCAGCCTGTAGCCAGTGACTGATTAGAACAGTCAGGCTCCGTTTTGTTTTTGCTTTGTCTGTGGCTTTTCTCAGATGGCAGGGGCTGGAGAGGGGGCTCAGCAGTTAAGAGCTCTGGCTGTTCTTCCAGAGGACCTGGGTTCAATTCCCAGCAGCCACATGGTGGCTCCCAGGTGTCATCAGATCCTTCGCCCTCTTCCAGCTTCCTCAGGCACTGCTCATATGTTGTGGACAGACATACATGCCGGCAAAACACACACACACACACACACACACACACACACGAGATAAACATGAGAAGCCAGGCAGTGGTGGCACATGCCTTTGATCCCAGCACTCAGGAAGCAGAGGCAGGAGGATCCCTTGAGTTCAAGGCCAGCCTGGTCTACAGAGCGAGTTCAGGACAGGCCCCAAAGCTACACAGAGAAACCCTGTCTCAAAAAATAAATAAATAAATAAAAATGAAATGGCTGACATGAGCAGCAACAGAGACCCTCCAGCCCACAGAGACGGAATACATATGGGCATCTTTCGGGGGGCATGTTTTGAGACAGGGTTTCTCCATGTAACCCTTCTGTCTTGGAACTTATTATGTAGACCAGGCTGGCCTCAAACTCAGAGAGTCATATGCCTTTGCCTGAGTACTGGGATTAAAGGTGTGCGCCATCACACCTGACTAATGTGTGTTTCTTTACAGACCTCTGCCCTATGTAATTGATGGAGAACAGCGATTACAGTAGAAATAGTACTCCCCCCCACCCCTGTAGCTTTTATTTATGTATAATGTGTATGTGTGCCAGTGTATGGATCAGGCTTGTATATTAGCATATGAGCTCATAATGTATCAAACACTTTTACAACCCTTCCTGCTGGAGCTCGTCTTCAGACGTGCCTGGTTTCTCACGTCTTACGGTTGTCTTGGTTTATCAGGAATCTTGACAACTCCATCCCAACTATTTGGTTCCTGATGCCATTGATGCTGCCCAAACCTGGGATCTATTACTTCCCCTGGGAAGTCAGTGATGGCCAAGTTCCTGACGGAAGCACACTTCGAACATTTGGCAGGTAAGAATGGTCATCTCTTCACGAGGCAGGCGTGATTAAATAGCTCCCCTCCAAAGAAACTCAGTTAAAATGGTCTTAATACAATGTTGTCTAATTACAAACTCTCACTGTCCTGGAATGAGCCATCTAGATCAGGCTGACCTTAAACTCACAGAGATCTGCCTGCCTCTGCTTCCCGAGTACTGGGACTAAAGGTGTGCACCGCCATACCTGACTGTATTTTTGTTTTAATACAGATAACCCACAAAGGAGTAAAGAAAGCAAAAATCGCATATGATACCATTGTCCAGACAACCACTGATAAGTTTTTTGACCTCTCTCTAATTTCTCATGTGTATGTATGGGAGTGATGATCTGAGTGGATGTAGCTACACACTTACATACATATATACTGTTGGTTGTATACTGTTATGCCACCCATCACCTGAGAGAAAAGAGACTCTAAGCATGGTGACACATATCTGTCACCCTAGCTTGGGAGGCTGGTGCAGGAGCATCTCAGGTTGAAGGCCTGCGTGGGAAGCTTGGCAGTGTACTGTCTCAAAGGAGAAAAGAATAAGCTGGACACGGTGGCACAGCACTTTGATGCTGAGGCAGGTGGATTTCTGTGGGTTCAGGGCCAGCCTGGTCTACATATTGAGTTCCAGACCAGCCAGGGATGCGTAGTGAGACCTTGCCTCAAAATAAAATTGACAAAATTCAAAGCAAAAGTAAGAGGATTGCCGGGCAGTCACCTCCCACCTGTAAGGCAACGGGAAACACTTATTCTGCTCTGTGGCTTATATTTTATTTCTGGATCACATTGAGGCTAATCACGGACTGCCATGTATTTGTCGGCCTCCTCTATGGAGCTTGGTGGTAGCTTGTCTGTGAGTACAAACGCTCACACTTCCTCTGCCCTCCAGGTTGTGCCTCTACGACATGACACACTCCCTTGTGACCTTGACAGCACAGCACAAATCTGACCAGTGTCAGCTTCGTGTCTGCACCAAGCTGGTGGAGCCCTTTGAGCCGCATGTGGACTTCCTGTACATGGTGCTGGGGGACCTGGAGCATGAGGAGGGTGAGCTGTGCCCTCTACAACCCCGTCACTCTGGCCCCTGAGCCAGGCCCCCTTGATGTAAACCAGTGCACTGGGCCTGGGACACACACCTGTAATCTCAGCACTCTGTGAGTTCGAGGCCAGCCTGGTCTACGTAGAGAAAAACTCTTGTCTCAAACACAAACAAAACAATAGGACTAGGAAAATGTGGGCTCAGTGGGTAAAGTGCTTGCCGTAAAAATGTGAGAACCTGAGTTCAGGTTCCCAGAACACAATGAAACTGAACAGGTGTCTGGTTCCAGTGTTCCTACAAGGGGACAGGGGGCAGAGACCAGACCGTGTATGCAGTGGTGAGCAAGAGGCCTCGCCTCAAACAGGGTGGAGATGAGGGCTGACACCCCACGCTCTCCTCTGATGTCCACACGTGTGTACACCAGCCCGCACACAAAGGAGAAAAAGAAAGAGCAGGGAGTAGATGGGCCCGTCCTGGGACCGCTGCGCTTGCTGTTGCTTACAGATCGGCCCATGGGGCCAAGGGCCCTTGGGGAACTGGTGTGACTGGACCAGCCATGTGATGCCACATCAGAAAGAGGGGCAGCCAAGAGATGCCACCATGGGGAAGTGACAAAAGGGAAGCCACATGTAGTTTGCTTGGATCTTTCCTAATATGCCCACCAGCCTTTAATCTATGTCTTATGGCTGCTTCCTGAAAGCCGAAGCTCGAGAGACTGGGCTGTAAGAACAGGCCAGGGAGTCAAGGTGAGAGAAATAAAATACAAGGGGAGGAGTAAAAACAGTCTGGGACACCCGTCTGTCTGCCATGAAGAGTTGAAGGCAAGTGTGTGTGTATGGCTAAGTGGTAGATACCCAGCATGCATCAGTCCTGGGTCTGCCAGCCCCAGCTTTAAAAAAAAAAAAAAAAATTACAAGAGTTGAGCAAGCTGAGTTCCCAGGTCATGGAGAAGGGGACAGTGACTTTCCTGTCCTCATGGAGGGGGCGCCTATCAATGTCATCCCATTGTGTGTGTGGGGGGGGTATTTCCTCGTTTTCTGTTACCATTTGCTCCCCTAACGGTGTTATCAAAGGAATGTTGTGTTCTTCTTAGAGAATTTAAAAAGAAACAGGAGCTGGGGTGGGATGTAGCTCGCTCGGTATGGACCCCTTGCCGGTGTGTGTAAGGCCTTGCTTCGTCACCAATAGTGCAGAGATGGACGGAGGGAAGAAGAAACAGGAAAAGGTGGCTTTTAACCCTGCCAGAGGCGGTTATCGTTGCTTACCTCGCACATCGCCCCTCTAGGCCTTCCCACTTTTGTTAGAGGAAATGTCTCATTATACTGAACTGTCTGGTTCCACCCTGAGTTCTACTGACTCTCTTTGCCTAGGCCTTGTGGGTAATTGGCCCTGCAGGGAGTGTGATGCCAGACCTGACTTGTGTAGTCAGTAGTCCGTCCGTCTGTCCACCTAGTCTCTCTTGGCAAGCAGTAGGAGCTTTATTTCAATAGCCAGTATAGGGGCAGGGGAGACGAGTTATCAGTTAAGAGTACTTGTTCTTGCAGAGGACCCCAACTCAATTCTCAGTATCCCCATGGAGCCTCACAGCCCTCGATAGCACCAGCTCGGGAGATCTGACATCCTCATTTGCCGTTCATGGGTACCACATGAATGTGGCGCACAAACATACATGCAGGCAAAACACCCGTATACATAGAATAATAAAGTAAATAAATGTTTAGAAAATTCTAAGTGAGACAGTACAGGACTCGCTGCCCGGGAGCAGTAGGCAGCTGTGCCTGGAGTGTTCAGGTGTCTACAGAATGGTTTCTCTTTCTTGCCATTTACCTTTGTATGGCCGATATCACGCTGTACTTTATGTGTGTGTTGGGTTTTCTTTAAGTTTTTAAAAGCCATTTAATATTTGTTAGTGTGTGTGTGTGTGTGTGTGTTGTTGTTGTTGTTGTTGATGATACTGTTTTGAGACAGAGTCTTATGTATCCTGGGCTGGCCTCAAATTAGCTGTACAGCCAAGGCTGGCCTTAAACTTGTGTTTGGAGCTGGAAGGATGGCTCAGCAGTTAAGAGTGTTTGTCATTCCTGCAGATGACCATGGCTATCATGATAGATGCAACTCTCCAGTTTCAGGGCATGTGGCATGCTTGTCTGATCTCCGTAGGCACAAGGCTTGCATGTGACACACAGACATACATACAAACACTCATACACATAACATAAATATATCTAAAAGCAAAAACAAAACTCATTGTCCTCCTGCCTCAGCCTCCTCATGCTGGGGTGACATGCATGTACCACCAGGCCCAGCTATGAAATGAAACCTTTTCTTTGGGACAGAGAATCTCACTATGTAGCCCAGGCTGGCCTTGAATTTGTGATCTTCCGGCCTCTGCTTCCTGAGTACTAGGATTTCATACCCGGGGAACCACAGCCAGCTAAATTTTTAGACTTTTCTTAGCATTTTAGAAATTAATTTATCAAATTGGGTATTTATTTATTTTGAGACAGGATATTATTCCATATCTCAGAGTGACTGGAATTTATTACATTGTAGGCCAGGCTGACTTTGAACCCCCAACAGGCCTTCTGCCTTAGCCTCCCACATGCTAGGATTTTAGACCTGTGCCAGTGTACCTGGCCTGCCTTATCTTTTTATTGTTTGTGTTTTGAGATAGGTCTGTGTAACCCAGGCTTTCCTGGAATATGTAGATCAGCTGGCCTGTGGCCTAATTCTGATCATCATACTTGATCATTCTGACTCATCCGGAAGAATCAAGATTAGCAGTATGGACGGCTATGCTTAGTACACTTATGTCTCTTACTTTATACTTTCAAAACTCCATGGGCTGGAGAGATGGCTCACAAATACTTTCCGACTTCAGCTCCTCTTCTGAAACTCTGCAGTCACCCACGTTCATTCACACTCGTGTGCACACACACAAACACAATTAGAAATCAAAACCTTGTTTCAAAAATCCATGGTGGCTTATAACTCTGGATGAAATACATTAATTAAATTCACCTGTCAAAGGCTGGTCTTAATTATATTGGATTTAGGAAACATTCATCTCCCTCAGATTTAAGATTTGAAGGTCAGAGTTCCTGCCCTCATAATTGCTGTGGGAGAGAACGAGAGGAGGTACAAAGGGCCTTTTATCGCTCAAAGAACAAAGCTGCTTATTTCTCATATGTGTGCACACTCTCTCGTTTGCCCCAGCGTGAATAAATGCGCTGGCACGGCTCTCAGGCCAGCTCTCCGGCTCCTGTTTGACTTCTTTCCCTTAGAGCTTTTCCTCCATTTTTCTGAGTGTTTCGCATATGCCGATCTGATCTGGAGTGAAGAATTAAAGATGGGGCAGTGGGTGGAGCCCTGTGTAGGCTGATCCGGGCCTTGTCTGTCCCGCCCTCTCACCTGGGCAGAGGGTAGACTTGAGCTTTCAACCCTCCTGAGCCTGCTGCAAGTCCTCTTGGGGCAAAGGTCCATGAATGTGTGTTGTTCGCTGTGTCCAGGTTGAAAGCCCTGGGATCAAAGGAGAGGTTAGTTAGAGGGACTTTTTTAACTTTTCATGTAGAAACCAGCCATGGGATGAGTGTGAAATAGTGTCAGCAGTGTGCTCAACTGCTAAGGTGTGGCACCTCCCAGCACCACCGGGTCCTGAGGGTTTCCTGCCTGGATGTGAGGCGTTTCTGACCACCTTCCCCCAGTCTGAGTCTCTGCTTTGTAATTAGTAATGATCACACTTTGTAAAAGCCTCACTGGCTGGAACAATTGTCACTTCACAAATCTCATTTCTTTTAAAAACTATTGTGAAGCTAGGAGGTGGCCCACGCCTTTGATCCTGGCACTCACAAGGTAGAGACAGGAGGATCTCTGTGAGTTCCAGACCAGCCTGGCCTACAAGCAAGTTCCAGTACAAGCTCCAAAGCAACAGAGAAATCCTGTCTGGGAAAACCAAAAAAAAAAAAAAAAGTTTAATTGACACATGGTGATTGTATATGCAGAACACAAAGTAACATTTCAGTTCTTGTCCTGTGTGTGTGTGTGTGTGTGTGTGTGTGTGTGTGTGTGTGTGTGTGTGTGTTAGAAATACTCAAAAATCCTCTCCACTATTTGTTGGCAACAAGTAGGCCTGGTGGTGCAGGATTGTAACCCTAACTACCTAGGAAGTTCAAGGCTTGCAGAGTGAGTTCAAGACCAGCCTGGGCATCTTGGTAAGGTCATGCCTCAAAAAATTAAAAACAGGAAGAGAAAGAAAGCTGGGAAGGGGGACACAAAGGCAGGGAACTTTTCTAAGCCCAGGGAGAGTTAAATGTTTGGTAAATGCTGGATAACTGTCACAGAGCCTGGGGCTAGGCCAGCCAGGACAATTTCCAGGCGGTGGAGGGAAGCTGCTGGGTGAGATGGAAGACTTTCAAGTCTGTGTGTTTCAGGAACCCGCAGAGGGTCTGTGGTCCTCACTCGCCAGTGGGTGTGGCCAGGGAGGGGGGAGACTGGGGTGCATCAGGCAGGGAGCTGGGAAAGCAATGGCTGGTCCCTACAATGCCAGGAAAATGGTTGGAAGGTGCTTAGGGCCAGCTGAGGGGACAGGGAGGGTGAGAGGAAATCCAGGGGCCCTGAGGTCCTGTCGGGGCTTGAGTGGGGTGCACTGGGAGTGAAGGGACAGGTAAGTTCTGAGGAGAACTGCCGCAGAGGCGATGATTCCGGGGCAGCCAGTCCAGGGTGCGGGTGGGTGAGGGAGGTAGAAGTGGAGCAGAGGTGAATGGTGGTGTAACTGGTTATCAGTGGGAAGGAGGACACAGGCGTGCAATGTGAAAGCCAACAGTGGGTGAACCCTGGACTCACCTCCCGCTTAGTGGCTGGGGGGAGGGGGAGGGACAGTGGGGGGAGGAGGAGGGAGGAGTATGTGTGGGGAGGGGGAGGGTGGGGAGGGGCAGTGGGGGGAGGGAGGAGAGGCTATGGGAGGTCCCACTTGTCTAAACTGTGTAAGCTTCTAGCCAAGTCAACCCCAAAAAGCTAGGAGCATTATAAAGACTCTGGAAGAGAGACAATATGCCAGAGGGTGTAAAAGAAAGGGCACAGGACATAGGAGTGTGTGAGGTACACATGCCAGCCCTCGAGCTCCACACAACAGGGCAGCCATGGCACTTGACAATTGCGTGTGCTGGGACTTGAACCATGGGCCTCCTGCATGTTAGGTAAGTGGTTATGTTTTCAGTATCCTTAGATGGTCTCTACTGTACAGTAGACTGCCCTCAAACTAGCTATGTATTGAAGGATGACCTTGAACTCCTGATCCTCTACCTCCCGAGTGCTGGGACTCAAACCCTCGGCTGAGTGGGTGCTGGCAGGTTCTACGCCAGCTGACCTACATCTCAGCTCTTCCCTTCCTTCCGGACACTTATTTTGTTTTTAAGTGTGTGTCTCTTTCTGCTGCATATATGCAGGTATCCGTAGAAACTAGAGGCCTTGGATTGCCCTGCAGCTGGAGTTGCATGGTTGTGAGAACTGGATGTGGGTGCTGGGAACTGAACTCGGGTCCTCTGCAAGCGTCTCTCTCTTTTTTGTTGTTTTCAGTGTACATTTTGGCAGTGCTGAAGATCAAACCCAGGCCCTGCACACACTAGACAAGCGCTCTGTTTATTGTTTGAGGTGGGGTTTTCGTTCAGCCACACCTTCCCAAGAGCACAAGTCTAGGCAAGCCCCATCCGGCCCAGTTTTCCTCAGCTGGTATTTATTCCTCCTATCCGAAACAAGCTGAAGCACCTGGACTGCCAGGCGATCGAACCAGTGAGAAGCCGCTGTTCTGTGGGTCACTTACTCTGCTAAATGCAGTGAAGTGTTGCCCAAGCATACAATAAACGATAAAGCCAACTAAATAACTTAAACTTAAAAGTAGGACAGCTGGCTCAGCAGTGGAGAGTGCTCTATGCCCTTCCAGAGTAATCTGCATCAGCAATTCACAGCCACCTGTACCTTCAACTCCAGGGGAGCAGATATTCTCTTTGGGCCTTCATAGGCTCCTGCACTCATGTACAGGAGCACACACACATACACACTCAGATACACACATATACACACACACACTCAGATACACACATACACACACACACTCAGATACACACACACACACACTCAGATACACACACACACACTCAGATACACACACACAGATACATACACACACTCAGATACACACATATACACACACACACTCAGATACACACATACATACACTCAGATACACACATATACACACTCAGATACACACACACACACTCAGATACACACATATACACACACACACAGAGATACATACACACACACCTAATTTAAGTTAACTCCTCTAAATAACATAAACAAACATTTTAAGATTCTGTGAAATTTAAGCAGATTTCTAAGAAAATCTTCACTCCAGAAGTTTGGGAACATTTTATTGAGTAAATATCTCACTACAACATTTGACATAGAGGTTTAGGATCTCCCATCCCTCATTCCAGAAACTCCCCTATGACATTCACAACCAAATCATCACCTCCCTCGAGCTAAGGAAGGGCTGGCCCTCAACAAACCCCTTCCATACCCTCCGTTTTTGCTTTGATTCATTTTTTTTTTCCAGAAAGGCTGTCTCTATCTGTGTAGCCTTGGCTGTCCTGGAGCTCGCTCTGTAGACCAGACTGGCCTCAAACTCACAGAGATCTGCCTGCCTCTGGCTCTGCCTGCCAAGTGCTGGGATTAAAGGTGTGCGCCACCAGCGCCTGGCTGTTTTGTTTTTAGTTACTTATTGTTAGTGTGTGTATGTGTGAGTACAGGTTGCAGAAGCCAGATCTGGAGTTAGAGATGTTTATGGGCGCTAGGAATAGAACTCGGGTCCCTCAGAAGAAGAGCAACTGCTCTTAACCACTGAGCCATCCCTCCAGTCCCCCAACTCTCCATTTTGACACTGTGAACATCTGATTCTGTTCTTGATCTTTCCAGTCCAACCAACTCTTTAGAGCTAAGTGTGTCCCCGGGGTTCTTGGAGTGGTCTGACGTGTGTAGATACCCCTTCTTGAGGCCTCCAGGAGCAATACCATCTCTGCAGGCTCAGACAAGTCCATTGTCCATGGGCGACCTGTGCAAGTGGCTGGAACCTGGATAGCTTGATGATGAGGTCTGCCCCCAGACTGACTTCAATAGGTGAATGGGCCTGGATTAGAACAGTCAGGCTAGACTTAAGCCAGGAAACTCTTATCTCAAATCATCAAAAATAGAACATTGAGCTATTTACTAAAGTTCCTGGGAAGCAGTGAGAACGAGGGAGTTTTTCCTAAGCCAGGCATGGTGACTGCACCTGTAATCCCAGCGCGTGGGAGGTAGAGGCTGGGGATCACGTGTTCAGGGTGCCCTAGGACATATAGCAAATTCCAGGGCAGCCTGCACTATACTGACGCCTGTCTGAAAGTAAACAGGGGCCGGAGAGATGGCTCAGAGATTCAGAGCACTGACTGCCTTTGCCGAGGACCTTGGTTCCCATCCCAGCACTCACATGGGGGCTCAGAACCATATGTAAGTCCAGTTCTAGAGGATTCGATGCCCTCTTCTGCCATCTGGGGGGCACCAGGAACACACATGGTACAGTTACCTGCATGCAGGCAAAATATCTGTGCACATACACTAACTGTGAACATAAATAACTAAATATAGGGGCTGGAAAAGATGGCTCAATGGTTAAGAGCACTTGCTGCTCTTCCAGAGGACCTGGGTCTGGTCCCCAGCCCCCACAGTGTCTCACAAATGTCTGTAACTCTAATTTCAGGGGATCCAATACCCTCTTCTGCTCTCTCAGGGTACTGCAGGCCCACTGTGCACCTACATACATGTAGGCAAATAGTCATCCACATAACATAAACATATTTTTTTTTACTTTCCAGGCAGGGTTTCTCCGTGTAGCCCTGGCTGTCCTGGAATTGGCTCTGTAGACCAGGCTGGCCTTGAATTTATGGAGATCCGAGTGCCTCTGCCTTCCGAGTGCTAGGATTAAAGGCATGGGCCGCCATCACTTCCACTACCACCACCACGAAGCAAACACATCAATATTTTTAAAATAAAAAAAATCTAAACATCTATAGTGGACACCCTAATCAATATCGCTCCTGTTTGATATTCCAGGGACATTGACATTATATATCAGGCCACCGCCTACATCTGCTAGCCGGCCCTCAACCACCTTTTCCAGGGTGGGGTAACTTACCCCTATAACACCAACCTTGCTTGGAGCTCAGTCCCTTGGACTTATCAAACACGGTTTCTCTTCACTCCAATTTTTTTGTTTTGTTTTGTTTTGTTTTGTTTTGTTTTGAGACAGCGTTTCTCTGTGTAGCTTTGGAGCCTGTCCTGGAACTCGCTCTGTAGACCAGGCTGGTCTTGAACTCTCAGTCTTTGCCTCCCAGGTTCTGGGATTAAAGGCATATCCCACCCCTTCTAGCCACTCCAGTTTTCAATGACACTGGCCCCAGGGTGCCAAGGAATGCTTTCCCTCAGAGCAGTGTTCCCACAGTGCAGGGCTCGGAGTGTGGAGGTTCAACTTCCTGCTTCCTGACATGCAGTTCAGGGCCTCCTAGAGACAAAGTTGCCAGCCTTCCTAGTGCCAGTCAGGGATCACCCAGAAGCAAGCATCCTACAGCCCCTCCAGGAAGTCACTGCTAACGCCTCGGGGCCTGTCTTCCAGATGGAGGTTCTGTGGTGAAGGCCCGACTGCTCACCTGTGTGGAGGGGATGGATCTATCCTTGTTGGAAAAAGCCATCTTGGAGCAGAGGCTGTACCTGCAAAAGAGGCAGCAGCCAATAGGAGTCACCGGCACATGGCCAACCCCTCCACGTGCTCCTCATTTCCAGTAACAGTCTGCATCTGGAACCACAAAGTGCTGGCGGGGGTGGGGGTGGGGATGTGGGGAGACGCCCCTTCCCTGGACTCTGGACTGACCTGTAAATGAAAGCCTACCTGGAGCCAGCCATGATGGCCCATGCCTGTAATCCCAGAGATGGAGAGGCAGAGTCGGCGGGATGCGGAGTTTAAGGCCAATCTGAGCTACATGAGACCCTCTCTCTGAAATATATATGTGACACCCCACCCCAAGGCCCTGGGGCTGAGGCTTGAGAAAGACACGAAGGGTCCCTCATTGTCCTCATGAATAAAGAGTATGAGCTGCTACTGTGTGCACGGTGCAGAGCCGGCTGCAGCCAGCAGGGGCCAGCAGGGGGAGCCATTGCAGACAGCTTGCCTGACAGAAAAGCTGCAGCCTGCTGAGGACTTCTGGTGACTTCTGAGCTGGGAGGCTGAGGGGAAGGATGCTAGGGGTCCAGGGGCAGGGCTAGGGGTCCAGGGGCAGGGCTGGGGGGTTCAAGAAGCAAAGGGGTCACCCCTGCAGAGGTGCTGAGGTGATGGAAGCCAAGAACTGACGACAAGCCGAGCGGGGGCCCTGGGTCCTGATGTGTGGCTTCAGACGCCTTGGCCAACTCCTAACCGCTGCTTCATGCTGTTACCCTCCCCTGCACATCCTTTCTAAGTAGATTCTTGTGGCCCGGGAACATGGGTGTACAGGGACCGAGTCAGGGGCTGAGGCAGAAGTTTGGACTCTCCTGCACTCCGTAGCAGAAGTAGGAGAAGAAGCCTGGAGCTGGGTTGAGCTGGGCTGGGCAAGAAGCAGCCCTCAGCCTTGAACCATCTTCCTGAGCAGGCTGGGTGGCAGGCGGTGCCTGGCGACAGCCGGGCCTGGGCGGGGGCTGGGCAGGGTGTTATGTGCAGACTGGAGTCCAGCTCCGTGTGGGATTTAAATGTCCAGATGCGGTCTGTTTCCCGGGCAGCTCTACAGCCATGGATTCATTCCAGAAGGTTGAGAAGATCGGAGAGGGCACCTATGGGGTGGTCTATAAGGCCAAGAACAAAGAGACTGGGCAGCTTGTGGCCCTCAAGAAGATCAGGCTGGATGCGTGAGTATCAGGGCTCGCCCCAGGGCCATCTGTCTCCCATGGGAATACCAAAACCTGTCCTCGTCTCCTGGGCTTGCATCCAACCTCTATGGTAGCCTCAAAGGTGCAGCCACCCCTCTGCCTTCTCACTAGCCTTTGCCCTGGGTCCTGGGTCCAGCCCTGTGGAGCTTGGTGGGTGCAAAGTGTGCTGTGGAGCACGGGTACCCCTCTTGGACAGACCTCCTGTGCCGCCGAAGCGGGGAATGCTATAGTGGAACACACACGCATGCACACGCATGCACGCGCACATACATACACACAAACACGCACATGCACATGGACACACACACACAGGCACACCACACTGGCCAGAAGTGACTGCTTGTGCCCACTGGTATTTCATCTTTCCAACAGGGAGACTGAAGGGGTTCCCAGCACCGCCATCAGGGAGATCTCCCTGCTCAAAGAACTGAAGCACCCCAATATCGTCCAGTGAGCTGGGAAAGGAAGGGGGTGGTGGGGTCCTGAATGGCACGTTCTGAGCCCGACCCCTCCCTGCCTGCCAGACTGCTGGATGTGGCTCACAGGGAGAAGAAGCTCTACCTGGTGTTCGAGCTCCTCACTCAGGACCTGAAGAAGTACATGGACTCCACCCCCACCTCACAGCTGCCCCTGCACGTAGTCAAGGTGCCCAGGGGAAAGCAAGAGGGCAAGGCCCCCCCCCATCCCCGCCACCGTCTGTGTAACGAACGGCTCTTTCTCGTGGTCGTTCCCACAGAGCTACCTCTCCCAGCTGCTGCAAGGCCTGAATTTCTGCCACTGCCATCGTGTCATCCACCGAGATCTGAAGCCTCAGAACCTGCTCATCGATGAGTTTGGAGCCATCAAGCTGGCCGACTTTGGACTGGCTCGAGCCTTCGGGGTCCCCATGCGCACCTACACCCACGAGGTAGTGGGGTGGGGGTGGGAGGGGCGGCCAGATGATGTCATCAGTGGGTCCAGCCACCATGCTGCTGTTTCTTGTCCCCACAGGTGGTGACACTGTGGTACCGTGCTCCTGAGATCCTCTTGGGCAGCAAATTTTATTCAACCGCTGTGGATGTCTGGAGCACTGGGTGCATCTTTGCAGAAATGGTAGGAGGGGACAAGCTGGGCTAGGGGCATTCCTCAGTGGCAGAGTGATCCCCTAAGTTGGGGAAGGCTCTGGGTTCAGTTCCCAAGACTGCAACCAAAAACCTCAGTTTTTGAGCCAGTGGCCAGGACGATGGCTTAATGGATAATAATAGTACTTGCCACCCAGACTGACAACTTGAGTTTTATCCCTAAAAAGAAACCCTGTCTGGAAAACAAAAAAAAAAAAACAACAACAAAAACCCACCAAGGGCGAAGAATGAAGCTCAGTGGTAGAGCGCTTGCCTACCATAAAAGACGAGATAAGGGAGGGGAGGGGCGCACAGAGACAGGAAGGTTCCAGAGCCAGGACCACATGCATGTGGCTAGTATGTTTACTAGAGGAGGGTTGAGGGGTGTCTGTCGCTGGCTGGGGAAGCAAGTCTTGATCCTGGAAAGATTAGAAAGTTAACATAGCCCTGGGAAAGATATCTTTTGTTCTTATTGTTTGTTTTGAGACAGAGTTTTCACTGTGTAACCCTGGCTGTCCTGGAACTCACCCTGTAGACCAGGCTGGCCTCGAACTTACAGAGATGCGCCTGCCTCTGCCTCCCTCCTGAGTGCTGGGATTAAAGGCATGCGCGCCACCACTGCCCAGCCTGGGAGAGATATCCCTTCCTGTGTCTTTCGGCCTAGCCAATGTGGGACTGTGTCACAAGTGTCACAGAGAACACACACACCCGCCTCTTGCTCCAGGTGACCGGCAAACCTCTGTTTCCGGGTGACTCGGAGATTGACCAGCTCTTTCGAATCTTTCGTACCCTGGGGACCCCCAGTGAAGCTATATGGCCAGGAGTCTCCCGGATGCCCGATTTTCAGAGCAGCTTTCCCAGATGGACCAGGAAGGGGCTGGAGGAGATCGTGCCTAGTCTGGGACCCGAAGGCAAGGACCTGCTGCTGGTAGGTACACGTGGACAAGAACAGCACCCCAGAAGCCGCTGCCGCCGCAGAGTGCCCTCTTACAGAACTGAGTCCGGGCTGGACTCTTCTGACTTTTGTGCACGCTTGGCTTGTGCGTGTATTTGGTCAGGAGCCTCTCTGCTGACATCCAATGTCCATCTCCCCTTTTGAAACTTCTCTGAAGTAGTTTTGGTTTTTTTGGTCATGGCTGTTGTCCCCTTTCCCTAATTGCCTTGTGGGCTGGCTTCCTGCCCCGCCTAGAGAGAGCACTTCCCTGGGCAGAGGCCACACCTGCCCCTGCCTCAGTGTCCCCCAGTCAGGGTTTCCCAGAGGTTGGTCTTCACAAAGGACTGGCTGTGCGGAACAGGCCGTCCGCTACCTTCTGGACTCCTATCAGCCGCTTACAGGGCCTCAGATAAAGCCGGCCCTGTTTGCCCACAAAGTCTGCAATCCCCATTTCTATCTTTACCCTAGTGGGCCAGGGGAGGCAGGGCAGGACTCTGTTGAGGTCATGGTCAGGTCACCAGAGGTCTATGTGTTGTCTACCAACATAACGCCAGCAGGACGGCACGCACATCATGCTGAGGCCCCTTGTCCTTCATCTGCTGCTCCGTGCCATCCTGCCTGGGTAATGTACCTGAGCACAGAGAGCTGGAAGGCCCAGCCTCTTGGTTGTGTTAGTCCCTCCTGCAGCCAGTTCATTGTCTCACCTGAACCGCCCCAAGCTTACATTCTTTGGACAGGTTTAGGGACTGCTGCCTAACATGAAGCATACCTGTTCCCAGCCAGAAGCAGGTGGGACCTGGATGAATCATACATAGGCCTGGAGCCCAAACTGATGGTTGAACCTGCTCTGGGAGTGTCCAGAGCTGTCTGAGAAGCACATGGGCTTAGCCGGTGACTCGGTGGCTAACGTGCTTGTCGTGCAAACATGAGGGCCTCACTTCAGATCTCCAGAACCCACACAAGGCCGGCCGCAGGGCTGGGGTTGGCTCAGTGGGCAAAGCTCTTGAGGCACAGTCGTGGGCATCTAAGAAGCCACCCAAAGCTGGACACAGGAGCGGGAATCTGTAACCCCAGAGCCCCCAGGGCGGGATGGATGGGGGCCTGAGACGGGAACATCCCTGGCATGCACAAGCCAGCTAGCCTGGTGTATGCAATGCAGAGAAGAGCAAGACCTTGTCTTGGGCCCAGCGTGGCGGCTGTTCTTGCAGAGTTCTGTTCCCGCACCCACACCAAGCGGCCCGTAGTCAACTGTAACTGTGGTTCCAGGGGACATGATGCCTCGGGCCTCCATGGGTGCTGCTCCCATGTGCACATACACAGACAAGCACTGGGAGGCACACAGACAGCGAGGAGGCAGTGGCTTCACAAAGTTCTGGGTTTGGGCACGGCTCAGGGACTCGGCCCTCCCACTGGGTCCCGTGAAGGGAGCGCCTCTCTCCACCCTGGTAGCATCCAGGTTCATGCCTGTCTTTCCTCCTCAGCACTTCCTGCAGTATGACCCCAGCCAGCGGATCTCAGCCAAGACGGCCCTGGCCCATCCCTACTTCTCTGCCGAGCACTCCCTAGCAACCCGCCACCGCCGCCGTTGCCTGGAGCATTTCTAAAACTGAGACCATGTCTGTGGGGCCCACCGCCTCGTGCCCTCTGCAGCCAACTCCCACCCATTCCCAATAGAGCATGTCTGGGGAGAGAATACACCTCTGTGGAATTTTACATCGGTCATCAGAAGACTAGGCTTGGCACTGGACATGGGGGGGGTTGGCTGTTAACTAGCACTGCTCCCCCCCCACCCTTCCCCTTCACTGGTGTAAGCTGCAGATGCGGGCTCGACGACAGGACGCCCTCTGCAGGCCTTGATTTTTGTTTCAGCTGTTTGTGGGGACTCAAGTGGGAGGTGGGATGGGACACTGGTCAGGACACTTGAGGGTGTTCTAAGGAGAAGTCACATCGTTACAGAGGCTGTGGATGTCCTGTGTGACAGATGGGAAATAAATGTAACTTGTTCCTGGCCTCTCGGGTGTCGTTCTGCTTGCCAACGAAGGGGAGGTGGACCGAGGGCTGGAGACGGTTCTGACAGGAATGGAGGGACCAAGGGTCTTCCATGGTCTCTTCTCCTGACGGCCCATCAGGCCGTGAGGAGGTTGAGTTGAACACATCTGCCCCACCTAACACATACTTCCGGGGAAAAATTCCCAAGCAGTGCTGCTCCTGAGTTCACACCCTAAACACACCAACCCTCTGTACACAGATGAGAACTAGACACGGCATTATAGAATTCGTTTATTAGAAGCGTGGGGCGGGGTGGGGGTTGGGAGGGACAACGGAGCTCCCCGAGTTTGGGGACAGAGCCCAGCACCACAAATGTTTGAGCCGTAAGAGGTGGATGGACAGAAGGGGGAACCACCCCCTGGGATTATGCTGCTCCAGGGTAAAGGGATGCACACGCCCTCCCTTCGCCTCTGCATAGCCCTCATTAACGCACGCAGGAGCGCAGGGTTGGGGAGGCTGCACGGTAGCATCGATAACCTTCCAGCACAGCCGGGAGTAGCAGCAGGCCACTTAGAGGGTCTTTGCGGCAACGCCCCATGGCCTCCTTGTAGCTCAGCCGCTCCTTGGTGATGGGGTCTGTCAAATCCTTCTCATAGGCCGCTTCATCTTGCAGAAGCTGGCCCATGTCTTCACTGATCATCCCGCAGAGCACAGCCTGAGGGACAGGGATGCGTCCCGTCCTCTTGGGGTCAATGAGGCCGCCGGTCAGGTGCTGTACCAGCAAGTGTGGGAGAACGCTTTCCTGGGGCATCCAGCCCTTCTGGGTGGCCTCACCTACTGACAGCCGCTTCTTGGTGACTGGGTCCTCGATGCCAGTGAAGGCCTTCTGAGCATTGAGCAACCGTTGCGTGGAGGTGTTCTCAATGAGTCCCCGCTCCACCGCCTTGAGCACGGAGTGTCGCTCTCGGCTGAGGAGGTCCACGATGCCGCCTGTGGCTGCCTGGGCCTCCAGCAGCTTCTGCCCAGTGATGGGGTCCAGCATGTTCTTGGCCACGGCTGCCTTGATGCTGCACTTGCTTTCCGTGGTTGTGTCATAAACCCCAGCGATGGGGAAGCAATCCTCAGTGAGCCCGAAAGAGAGGCCTGGGGAGCCGAGACTGGTACTCTGAGGGCCTGGGGAGCAGGCTGGGGACTTGGAGATGATGGACCCGATGGACAGTGAGGAACAGGGCTTGGTCTCCCCCGCCACAAGCAGGGCAAACTCGGAGATGGGGAGGCGGCCTTCCTTGTACCTGTGGTATTCCTCCTTGGAGATGCGACGGCAGCGGAGGGCAGCCTCAATGGAGTATTGCTTCCCGCTCTTGCGGTCCAAGAGCACAGACTCCTCCCCACAGGGGCTGGAGGTGGTTATTTCTTCCCAATCGCACTCAAGCTCCTGCAGCTGGAGGTACTGGCCCCTGTCGATAATACCCCTCTTGTAGGCCTCGTAGGGAGACATGTCATTCCCCGTCTCCGGTTCCAAGATGCAGATCTTGGTGGAAAGGTTGGTCTCCCGGGTCTGGGTTTCCTGGCTGAGCTCCTCCCGGCTCACCTTGGTGTGCAGGTCCCTGAGGGTCCTCTCCTTCTCGTAGATCTTGTCCTTTTCGTGGAGAATGGCCGCCTCGAGTTGCGAGAGGGCCTGGCCACGCTGGGCTGCCTTCTGGCGCTCGCTCTCCGTCTTCTGGCTCAGTAGCCTCCCCTCCTCCTGCAGCTGCTGGGCCTTCTGCAGCTTCTGCCGCTGCAGCTCTCGCAGCTCTTGCTGTAGCCGCCCACAGTCCTGGCTCGCCTGGTCCCGGGCCTTCTGGAGTTCGGCCTCCTCGCGGGACCAGGACCTCCTCAGAGCCTCAGCGCGGTCAATCCGCTCCCGCAAGCTCCGGACCTCCTCCTCCCGGGCCTGGCGGGCTGTGCGCTCCCGACTGAGGGTCTCCCACACGCGGGCCCTCTCACCCTCCAGCACGGGGTCTTTCTCCACCCGGATCACTTCCTTGTAGATGGTCTTCTCCTGCGATTTCGTTTTCTGGAGGAGGTCAACCTGCACCTGCAGGCCCTTGCACTCATGGTGCAGCTCCATCACCCGGCCCTTCTCCTGGTCCAGCTCCCGCCGCAGGGCCTCTGTAGACCTCTCCAGATCTGGGTCTTTCTCTAACTTGACCACTTCCTCCATGATGATCTTCTCCTGCAGGGCGGCAGGCCGCTTCTCCAGCTCCTGGATCTTCAGGGTCAGCTGCCGCAGCTCCTTCTCGGCAGCCAGCTTCTTGCCGCGGTCCTCCTGGAAGCTGAGCAGAGCCTCCTTCTCCTCCACGCTGGCCCTCAGCTGCCGCACCTCCAGTTCCAGCTGCCGTCGCCGCCCGACTTCCTCATCCAAGCTCTGGCTCAGCCGGCCGTGCTCCTCATGCAGCTTCGGGTCCTTCTGGGTGACCACCACCTCCTGCACTACGATCTGCTCCTCCGGCCGCCGCCTCTCAAGCAGCAGGTACTTGTTCTGCAGCTCATAGACCACATCCTCCGCCGCTCGCCTCTTCTGGACCGCCTCCCGCACCTCCTGCCGGAGCCTGTCGGCCTCTTTCTCCAGCACCGGGTCCTTCTCCTGCCGCACGACTTCTTTGCTCACCATCTTGGTCTCCACCTTGGACCGTTCCCGCTTCCACTCGTCGCGCTCGCCCTGCAGCCGGATGAGCTGCTCCTGGCAGCGCCCGCTGGCGTTGACCAGCTCATTGAGCTGAGCCTTGAGGCGGTCGACCTCACGGAGCACCTCTGGGCTCTTCTCGTGCCTCACCACCTCCTGAGTCACCTCCTTGTATTCCACCACAGGCTTCTGAGCCCGCAGCGCCTGCAGCTCAGGCAGCAGGGTTCCCACCTCCTTTTCTAGGCTGCCCCTCTTGCTGCCTGTCTCCCGCAGCTGAGCCTGGAGCCGAGCGATCTCCCGCTCCGTCTCCGGATGCACCTGGAAGATCTCGTTGACGCGCTCCTGCAGCTGCACCTGAGGCTTTTGCTTCTCCACCACGCTGTGCCTGTCCCGCAGCTCCTGCAGTTCCCTGGCCAACACGACGTTCCTGCTCTTCTCCTCCTCCAGGAGGCTTCTCAGCCTGGAGGCTTCCTTGAGAAGGCCCGGATCCTGCTCCACTCTCTTTACCTCCTTCACAATGACCTTGGGCTCCACCGAGCTGATCACCTGCTCCAGGTCTTTGATACGAGCCTGTATCTTAGCAACCGCCTCCTTTGCCCCCTTCCTGCGGGCAGCATCTTCCTCGATCTGTAGCCGTAGAGTCTGGACGGCCTTAACCATCTCCAGATCCTTCTCGACTTTAACTACCTCCTTCACCACCACCTTCTCCTTCACGCTCACCTCCTTCTGCTCCAGGGCCAACAGTCCGTCTCTCAGTTCTTCCAGCCGGGCCACCAGGACGGTATTCTCCCCACGCAGCTGCTGCATCTCATCTTGCAGCTGGCTGGCCTGGCTGGCCAGGCCAGGGTCCCTCTCAATTTGGGTGACCTCTTTGGTCAGCAGGTGAGGCTGCATGGCCCTCCTCTTACCCTCCAAGTGGACAACCTTTTGGGCCGCCACCTCCAGCTCGGCCTGCAGGCGGGCCCGCCTCTTGCCCTCCTCCTCCATCTGGGATGACATTCTAGCCACCTCACTCTCCAGCTGGGGGTCGCGGTAGAACTCCACCACTTCCTTCTCCTGCAGCCTGGCCACAGGCCGCTGGGTCCTCAGCTCCAGCAGCTGCTGCCTCTGCTCCTCCAGCTCCCGCTGCACCTCAGCCACCCGCTTCCTCTCCTCCTCTAGCTGGGACTTCAAGGCCTCTGACTCGGCCCCCGCCTGGGCTGGGTTCCCAGATCCCTGTCTTGCTTTGTGTGTCACTCGGATGTCCTCACTAAGCTCCTGCAGTGAGAGGACAGAGAGAGAGCGCGCGCCCTGGGGTAAGCGGAGAAAAGACTGGAGCCCCACTTTTCTGTAACCCACCCCCGAAGTCAGAGGCCCCCTCCCTGCTTTCTGAGACTGTAGATCCTGGCCTTGGAGCGGAAGATGTGGGATGCTTGGACTCAGGATTTTGAGCTCAGTTAGATGCTATCTGGATACCAGTCAGGGTCTAGGCCATTTGTAGTAGATAGTTCACACAGGACCCTCCCAAGCCTCCCCCACTCATGGGCCCAACCTTCTCCAGTAGATGCTACCCTATGGCTCGGGAAGAGCAAAAAGCTGGCAAGCCACGGGAACCATAGAGAGCCCTTGGCTTCTGCTCTACCAGCAACTGAGACCCAGATGGCCTGTCACCAGTGTGACTGGACCCTACCCTGATGACTGTGGAGTGTTTCTTGGTTCTCTGGGGCTAGAGGACATGTCCCCACCAGAGGACCTGCCTATGGCTAAGCAATAACTAGAGGACATCTCCATGGCCCACCCAGAAAAGGCACCAGCTTCATGCCCAAGCCCTCCATGGGGGCTGGAGGCTGGGGGGGAGGATGCATCCAGGCCAGCACCAGGCCACGTGGGCTGTGTGGGCTGTGTGTGCACAGGGTGGGCACTGTCTCTGTACCTTCTCCAGCATCTTTTTAGCAAACTCCAGCTGGTACAGCTGCTGCTGCTGGGCTGCAGTAATCTCCGTGTAAGCCTTGGCAATGTTCTTCTCCTGGAGTTGGCAAAGTGGGGACAAAGACAGCAGAGTCAGCTCTGGCCTGAGGGACTGTAGAGCTGGTGCCAGGGGACACTAAGCCCTGCCAGGACCCGCCTCACCTGAGCCTGGACGCTCTCCTGCAGGGAAATCATTCGGACTCTCTTAGGAGCAGACACGGCCAGGGTGGGCTCCAAGGAGCAGCGGTAGGTGTCTGCTTGCAGCTCGTAGTCCTGAACAGGGGAAAAGTCACTTCCAGAGAGTCTGGAAGAGGGAGGGAGGCTGGCGGGATAAGATGGAGAAGCCAAAGGAAGCATGCTCACCTGGAGAGTTTCCTGCAGGTCCTGGGTGAGGCGGGACACTGTGGCACGGTCCTGCTCACGTCCCAGGATTTCTTGCATCAGCCTCTGCCAGGGAGGAAACAAGAGTCACCGGGCCCAGGAAAAGCCGGTATCTCCACGGTACACGCAGCCAGCACACACAGCACACACAAAGGGGAGGCAGGGGCGCCTGGCTTCTCTGACAACGTCCTCTCCGACCTTCTTGTTTGAAGGCCCTAGGAATCCTGTCTTGGCCCAGGGGCTCTCACGTTGTAGTTTTATAGTTTTAGTGTCATTAGGCCAAAGATCTGCTGCCCCAGCTGCCCAGCGAGAGACTCTGCAGCCCTGGGCACCACCTGAAGAGCATTCGGAACAAGCTGGTACCAGGTGATGACAATGGCACCAAATGATGCCAGTGGTACCAGAGAGACACCATATAGCTAGCTCCAGGGAAAATAGGACACACCGGCGTTCTTTGGTAAGACAAGGCCATGTAGAAATGCATAGATTAATAGTTATGGGTTAATAATTAAGAGAGAGCTGGTCAATAAGAAGCCTGAGCCATTGACCAAACAGTTTATAATTATTCTTAGTCTCCGTGTGTTTATTTGGAGCTGAAGAGTACAACAGAAACTCTTGCCTACAGTACCAGGTGATGCCGGTGGTACTGGTCAGGGACAAGGCTCTGGAAACCAATGTCCACCCCATCATTCTGAACCCTGGGTATGCCCTTTGATTCATCTAGACTCTTCAAAACAAAACCAACGAAACAAACAAGCCACCAGGCAGTGGTGGCTCACACCTTTAATCTCAGTACTTAGGAGGCAGAGGCAGGCAGATCTCTGTGTTCAAGAGTGTGGCCTATAGAATGAGTTCCAAGACAGCCAGGGTCACACAGAGAAACCCTGCTTTGAAAAAAACCAAAACCAACCAAACAAATAAAACCAAGACAAAGGTCCCAATGCCATAAGAATTCCAAATTCATTTTGCGGGGAGGGTACTGGGCCCCCTGCCTCCCTGGACTTCTGACCTGGTTCCTCAGAAGTCTCCCTGTCTCCATCCACACCCTTTTATCCATTGTCCATTTGGAGACAATCTGAGGAGACCCTCTTCCCCCAGGGCTCCCAGCGCTGCAACATCACGTCCAGATTCCGCCCTGTGCTCAGAAGAGCATGGGTGGCCCGTCCCTGTCTCACCGCCCCACACAGTTCTCTGGACCAGAGTCTCCTGAGTGGGCTTTTTCTCAGATCACTTGCCCTCACTCCCACAAGTGTCCACCAGGGGGCGCCCACACCAAGCTGGCGTCTTGTCTCTGAATTTGGTTATGGGCCTCAGGCCTGGAATGGACAGAAGACTGCCTGAAGGAGTCTTCTCCACTCCAGGCTCATCGCCCTCAGCCTTAACAAGGATCAGGAGGAGCATACAACAGCTGCTGGGATCCCACCAGAGGAAAGTGCAGTGTGCAGTTGAGCAAGCTGTGGAAGAGGAAGGGCCAAGCCCCCAACCTCCTGACCCCACTGTGAGGTCTTGCTCTTGAGCCTTGGCCTCAGGAATACAAGCAGCTATCCCTCTGGGAAGGTGGCTGGAAAGAACAGGTGGCAAAAACAAAACAAACAAACAAACAAAAACCAGGTAGCGAGAGGCCCCGGCTCTAGGCCAGGCCCTGACTCAGATCGCCCGGTAGCCCGTGCCCCTCACCTTCTGCGCCTGCAGCTTGTAGGCAATCTGGCTGGGCCCGTCGCTGGGCTGTACCCGCTGGGGGGGCAGCTGCTGCAGCCAGGAGTTCAGGTTGTCCCTGACATTGACGAGCTGCTGGTAGGTGAGTCTGGCATCTTGTAGGGTCTTCTCCCTGCCAGAGGACCAGGTCCCATACAGGGGTGAGAGCCAACCTCCAGGGAAGGATGGGGGGGGGTGCACGGCCTGGGGTTCGTACACAGAGGAGGCTGGGCCTCCGTCCTGAGACAGAGCCTGAGTGACAGGCCGCGTGGGTCCTCTCTCAGGGACAGTGAGCAGTGCTCACCTGGCACAGGTGTGGCTATTACCCGTGTTAGAGGCGAGGAAACCGCCGTGCCCGGGCTCCCCTTCATCCCACTCACCTCAAATCCAACTGGTCCCCCACGGCGTGGTAGCGGTCGGTGAGCATGCGAACCTGGCGCTGCTGGCGCGGCAGGTCTTGGCAGAACTCTTGGAAATTGTTCTGTAGTGCACTGCACGCATGCTCGGCGCCCTTCAGCTGGCGGTGCAGCCCCAGCACACAGGCCTGCTGCTGGAGGAGCTCTTTCCTCTGGTGCTGGGGGGTGGAGGGAGAGATGGAAGGGAGAAGGCTCCAGACCATAGCCAGACCACGCCCTACCTGCCCCTTCCGCCAGGAAGCTGCCAGCCTACCTGCAGCTCCCCGACCCTCTCCAGCAGTGCCCCAGAGCCTTCAGGGATGGGGCCCTCCTGCGCCAGGGTAGCCTCAAAGCCTCGGATGACCCTGTCTGCCTCTTGGATCTGCTGCTCCAGGCCCAGAGCAGCTTTGGCTCTGCAGTGAGGAAGCCACAGTCAGCTCCCCCTGCCACACCCCAGCACCCTCCAGATGGCGCCCTCCTGAGCACTCACTTCTGCCCGTAGAGGTGGCACAGACTCTGTACATCGCTGTACTTATTCTTGACACTGTTGAGGACCACAGGCAGCTGCAGGGCCGCTGGGCCCACAGGTTTCTTAGCCAGAAATGCCTCACACTCCTGCTGGGCTGCCTCCTTCTCAGCCCCCAGGCTCTGAAGGTGCTGTGCTGTTCCCTGGGTCAGGGGAGAGAACAGTTTAGAACCCTGGCTCACCTGACCTCATGCGCACAAAGGCACGGTGCAGCTGGAGGCCAGGCCTAGCTGTTCAAGTCCCCAAGTGGATAGCCTAGGGCTGGACCCTCCAATAAGCATTGAGGATCCCCCTCAAGCCAGACCGTTCACATGTGGCACCTGACTTTATATCCCCTGCCCTGGGGAAGCCTCTCCCCTGCTCCTCAGCCAAGGTGGGGCTGAGCTGCTACCTCCCTCTATCCACTCTGCAGCAGATAAACCAGAACAGGTTATACAACAATGTAAATGAACATGGTTCACATTTTTAAAAGAACCAAACACTAATGGTATGCTGAATTTGAACAGAGACCGGTTTGGAAGGCTGACTGGAATGCTTGGGCTTCTACCCAGGCTGCTGGGTTCATGTGTTAGAGAACATGGTCATCACTGACTAACAGTCTTCCCATCCCTCCAGGGAGGGAGGGAGAAATCCCCCCCATCCCGGGCATCCTTGCTGCACATAACTCTCACTAGAAAACCCGTGTGTGGGGCCTCACTCTGGCCAGGCACGGTCTCACTTTCACCCTCAGGATGCCCGAAGGATCTGGGGGGGACCACCCCAGGTGTGAGTTCCCAGTGACGTGTCCACGGTGACACACACGTGTCACAGTGAAAGAATCATGGCGTGTGGGGACCCTGCTTTCTGAGCCTGTGGCCCCAGGAGTGTGTGCAGCCTCACAGCCCGGCCCTTTCTTGTCCCAGGCTCTCAGTCTGCTCACTCACCTCATGGCTGTGGATGCGGTCCTCCAGATCTGTCAGCGGAGTAGAACGGTTCAGTGGTGTCCGGGCCCAGGTCAGCACCTGCCTCTCTATCGTCCCCAGATCCCCATCCAGCTGTGTCATCCATGTTAGGAGTTTCTGAGCCTGTGGATCGGCTGGGGCTGAGCCTGCTGGAGCTGGGGGCAGAAGTTCCAGTAAGGGCCCAGGCCTACCTATGTCTGCCTAAAACGGACTTGCCCTGGGTGCCTGCTGGGTATGGAGGCCCCGGAGGATGGGCTGAGCCTAACCAAGGGAGGGGTCGACCTAGAGATGGAGTACGGCCTACCCACCCACCATGGCCCTCCCATCAGCCCCCTCCTTGGCCATCCTCTGGTACCCTGCTGGCCAGGCTGTGAGGGTTCTACCACAGCGGTCTTAAGACGGCTCTTCGCTGCAGACAGTTTCTGCTTCAGAGTCTGAAGCTCTGCGCCCAGTCTGGAATGAAGAGAAGCGTGTCTCTCTCCCAGTCCAGCCCTAGCACCCACCACCTCAGAGGAAAGCGTGGGCCGGCATCCTGGGGTGAGCCACCTGGAGGCTGTGGCTACAGCTTCCGGGTCTGGTGCAGGGATACAGAGGCAGGCAGCAGGGGCGCTCTTGGTCTCCCCGCCAGGGCCCTGAACCACCCACGTGTACGGGTCAGCATTGTCCTTGAGTTTGTACTGCTCTCCCCGAAGCAGCTGCACCTGAGGGACAGATGGAGAGGGGCTCGTGTGGGACCAAGGGTGGGAGCTGGAGAGGTGGCTAGGGTCAAGGTGGGTTGTACTGGGGACAGGCGTGGGTGGGGACAGCAGCTGGGACCAGAGCTAGAGATGAGTGCAGGAGGCTGGGGTGAGGACAGATGGGAGGTGGGACAGGTTGGTGAGGGCTGGGGCTGGGTCAGGGTCAGGGAGGGAGCCAGGAAGAGGGAGGGGCAGGGTGGGGTGGAGTACAGAGACTGAGGAGGGTAAGGAGGGCAGGTAGAGCCCGCGCGCTCGCTCGCTATACTTCTCCTGAGTCCCAGTCACAGATGCTGTCCACGTGCAGGGGCTGCTTGGGTGGGTCTCTACGCTGTGGCAATGGGACCACCTTCCGGCTTTGCTGTTGCAGCTCCCCAACAGCCCTCTCGGTCATGGCCAACTGCTTCTCCTCTGCCTGTTGGGGACCCAGGCAGCAGGAGCTCAGTCCAGGCTGCAGAGGAAGCCACCTGCCCCCTTCCCACCTCCCACGAGGGAGGAAGTCTAAATCAGACTGGCTGTGGATGGATGGAGGGTAAGGATGCGGGCTAGTATCACGCAGGCCTCCAGAGTGGAAGCTGCGGGGTCCTCAGAGCTCTCCCAGGCTTCTCTGGTCACATTATAGATGGCATTGAAGTATAGGGATCAGGGCTCCTAGGGCAGTCCTTCTCCTGGGGCCTCTTTTCTGGAGGCAGCTCCATGCCCAGAAGCAGGGTACAGATGTTCCCGTGGGGCTGTCTGGGGCTGTCTGGGGCTGTCTGGGGCTGTCTGGGGCTGTCTGGGGCTGTCTGGGGCTGTCTGGGGCTGTCTGGGGCTGTCTGGGCTGGCTGGGGCTGGCTGGGGCTGTCTGGGGCTGTCTGGGGCTGTCTGGGGCTGTCTGGGGCTGTCTGGGGCTGTCTGGGGCTGTCTGGGGCTGTCTGGGGCTGTCTGGGGCTGTCTGGGGCTGTCTGGGGCTGTCTGGGGCTGTCTGGGGCTGTCTGGGGCTGTCTGGGGCTGTCTGGGGCTGTCTGGGGCTGTCTGGGGCTGTCTGGGGCTGGCTGGGGCTGGCTGGGCTGGCTGGGGCTGGCTGGGGCTGGCTGGGGCTGTCTGGGGCTGTCTGGGGCTGTCTGGGGCTGTCTGGGGCTGTCTGGGCTGTCTGGGGCTGGCTGGGGCTGGCTGGGGCTGTCTGGGCTGGCTGGGGCTGTCTGGGCTGTCTGGGCTGTCTGGGGCTGTCTGGGGCTGTCTGGGGCTGTCTGGGGCTGTCTGGGCTGTCTGGGGCTGTCTGGGGCTGGCTGGGGCTGTCTGGGCTGGCTGGGGCTGTCTGGGGCTGTCTGGGGCTGTCTGGGGCTGTCTGGGGCTGTCTGGGGCTGTCTGGGGCTGTCTGGGGCTGGCTGGGGCTGTCTGGGGCTGGCTGGGGCTGACTTACTTCTAGCTGCAGCAGTAGCTCTGTGGCAGAACCCGAGGAGTCCCCAGCGACGAGGCCGTACTTGGTGTCCAGGTTGGAGCTGAGCTTTGCCAGGGTCTGGCTGACTGAGTCTGCCTCTTCCTGAAACTGAGGTGACTGGGTAGGCAAGGGCAGAGCCGGGGGCAACCTGCTACCCAATGACCCTGCAAAGTAGCTGGAACACTGACCAGGCTAAACTCACACTAGGGTAAAATTCAAGTCAGGCTAAACCCAGGGCAGCTACACTCAAACCAGCTTAAAAAACAAAAGCAGGTGAAATCTCACCCAGTTAAACGAGGCCCAGCCACATCCACCCAGTTAGACGAAGCCCAGCCACGTCCACCCAGGCACTGGGCCATTTTTGAAAAGGAGCGTCCACAAATGGGCATTTGTGGTTTGTTGATAATATTTTTAGTCTAAGATAATCTGCCGTCTTTTGTACTCAGGGATCTGCGGCATACCAGTCGAGTCTTCTACTACTGAGCTGTAGCCCTAACTATTCCTCTTCCTCTTTTATTTTATTTTGAGATAGGGTCTCAATAAGTACCTCAGGCTAGCCTCCAGCTTGTCATCCCCTGCTTTCTGCACCCCGAGTGCTAGCATATAGGGGTACCCTTCCAGTCACGGGCACCACACTAGACCCCATCTGTTATTACTTTATTATTTTTATTAATTTTTTTGAATTTTCTGTTTGTCTTTTCGAGACAGTTTCTTTCTGCAGCCTTGGCTGTTCTAGAAGTAGTTGTGTAGCCCAGGCTAGTTTTGAATTCACAGAGCTCCGCCTGCCTCTGCCTCCCAAGTGTTGGGATTAAAAGTGTGGGATATCACCACCCAGCTACTATTGATTTTTTTGAGACAGGCTCTTACGTGGTTAGCCTCGAACTCGCTCTGTAGACCAGGCTGTCCTGGAACTGACAGAGATCCGCCTGCCTCTCCTCCCCAGGCACCTGCACCCATGTGCACATAGTCAGACTCAGACATTTGTATATAAAATACATACAATTTTAAAAAAGCTGGGTGGTGGTGGCACATGCCTTTGATCCTAGCACTTGGGAGGCAGTGACCAGCCTGGTGTACAGATTGAGTTCCAGGACAGGCTCCAAAGCTACAGAGAAGCCTGTCTCAAAAAAGAAAAAGAAAAAAGAAAGGGAAGGGAAGGAGAAACAACCCAGGCTGACGACCAGCTCAGTTTGTAGGGTGTGTTCAAGGCTCTGGGCACACACCCTAACGCCAGCCAGCGCCTAAGAGGACCAGAAGTACATGGCCACCTTCAGCCAGAGAGAGTTTGAAGTCAACCTGGGTTACATGAGATTCTGTCCCCAAAACAATTATTTTTAAAAATCAGAAAATAAACTCAGCGGTGGAGCCACTCTGTTGAAGAATGTGGTCTTGAAATCATTCCCCCACGGGGACCTAGGCACAGTGCACGGTCCTGTCCTCTGTGCCCCCCCCCCGCACCCCTCCACCCCGTATTCTGTGTTGCCCTCGAGCCCCGCCTCCGGCAGCCACCACCTTGGCTCCCTGGCCTCAAGCTCACCTTTCGATAGTCCTCCACATGCTGTAGCTGGCTCTCCTGGCAGATGCAGAGGTTCAGGAAATTCTGCCACTCCGTTTTGAGGGCCTCCTGGTGGACCTGGAGCACAGCAAGATGAGTACTGGAGTCTATTTGGGGAGCACAGGCTTGGGGGCATGGGCGGGGCCTGCGCACCTGGATGGGCCCAATGGCTGGGTGCCCAAGCTCCACCATGCGATCTGCATCATCCTCCAACTGGTTAATATTCTGCTCCTGGGTCAGCAGTTCATGCTGCTTGAAGTGCTAGGGAGAGACGGGCGAAGTGCAGGCAGAGCCATTATTAGCAATGAGATAGCCCTAGACACACACACACACACACACACACACACACACACACACACACACACACACCGCCTGGGGCTGTCCCCACAGACCTCATACTCTCGCCTCACTCCAGTGGGGTCAGGCATGAGGTCACTCCAATCCTGCTGCAGGATGCGGCCTTGCTGCTCCGCCAGGACACTCAGCTGCCGAGTGCAGCCCTGCAGGTGTGTGTACAAGCTGCCCAGACTCTGTCGGCGCCAGGAGGCCGCCTTCTGTGCTCAGGAGAGAAGGACATGGCATCAGTGCCGTCAGCAACAGTGACCCCAGAAGGGTCCGGGCAAAGAGGTCCCACCAAGCTCAGCACCCAGGCCCAGCGCATCTCCCGGCTCACCAGCAGATCGCGGTATTGGTTCCTGATGGCGGCTGCGTCCTGTCTCAACCAAGGAGAGAAATGGGCCCAGTGAGAAGCAGGGTGTAGTGGGATGCACCCTCCCCCCCCCCATGGGCTGCTCCGCATCAGCATCTCTCCCTTGCAGGCCAGCAGATCTAGCCCGGCTGTGATGGAAGAAAGGGAGACCCTCTCCAGGCTGCACGGGAGGGATTCACTCACGGGTCCCACCAGGGTCCGTAGCTGCTGCCCGTACGCCTCGATCTCTCTCTGCAGGATGTTGTGCTCGGCCACCTGCTGCTCCAGCTCTGCCATCCCAGGCCCATACTGGCCCTCGCAGACCAGTTTCTGTGGGACAGCCAGGACCTCAGTCCCACCAGGAAGGCCCGGGTCCTGCAGCCCGGAGAACCATTCCCCACTCCACCCCCAACAGTCACCTGCGCCCTTCCCACAACAGAAGCTGAGTTAGTCACGCAGGCCCTTCGGCAGGGACAAGCCATCCTCATGTGGCCATCAGGACTCAGACTCGGAGTCTCCCAAGGTTCTCAGGACTCTAGTCTCACACTATACTCCTGTGTTATCTGTAGCCCAAACCTCAGCAACTGCTGCCTGCACATGGAAAGCCAGACCCAGGGCCTGCCCTTCCACACGGTCCCTGGTTGTCATCACAATGAATCAAGGCTTGGTCTGTCCAGTGTCTGTCCTACCCAACTCCTCCGGGCAGGAGCCAGGTCCTCTCACCTGTGAGCACCTCCTGCAGGAAGCCTTCCCTGCTGGCTCCCCGCACTGGATCCCCCAGCTAGCCCAGGTTCAAATCCGAAGCCCCAGTAAACACATTCTTGCCCTCCGACTGCACTGGGGGTGGCTTTGAGCTCCTTGAGAATGAGCTGATACTCGGCGCCTCTAACCTGTTTCTGCTCCAGCACACGCGCCCAGTCCACCCTGGGCCCCACATCCGGCGGCAGCACCATCTTCTCATACAGGGCGCGGTACTCGGCACACTCCTGGGTTACCCGTTCGTGCAGCTGCTTGATGCTGTCGAGGAGGAGCCAGCAGGTCAGAGAGGGGACGGTCCCCTCTCCCCACTTCCCACCGTGAGCCCCAGCTCACTTACTCCTTCTCAATCTCCTCAGCCTGAGGGTGCTTGAGCCGCCGGGCCTTGTCTACATCCAGGAAAAGATCCTTGAGCAGCACCTCGGCCTCCTTCAGGTTGCGGCCAGTCTCCTGCTGGTGCTGCAAAGCCTGGTTCTGCTCACCATTCTGCCTGTCCTGGTGCGAGACACGAAGCCATGCAGGCCCAAGCCTCACTTCCTTGTCCTTGCTGGTCTGCCCCTGCTGAACGGACCCCTGGGACCCTGTACCAGCCCACCTTGTGGATCACCAAGCAGAGGACAAGGGCATCCGTGTGGCAGGGGGCAAGGACACCTAGGTCAGATTTTATTTTTTTCCCAAAGTGGGGAGCATGATGCCGGGGTGGGCTGTGGTAGCTGAGGACTAGCTGTCTCTCTCTTCACAGAAGGCCCTCTGGGGACTCCCAGGCATAGATTCTGGGCCTCCGTCCCCGCTCCCACCTCCCATCCATATCCCTCTCCCGCCCCCCCCCCCCCCAGTTGCAGGGTCCTTACTTGTTGCAATCTCTTCTGAGTCTCCAAAATGTCCCTTTCCACCTGGTCAGCGTTTGCTTGCATGCGGGAGATGAGCAGGGCCAGTTCCTGGGTAATAGCTCTGGGGACAGAGGACAGCATTGTGGAAAGGCCTTCTGGGCCTGCCATGTGGGACTCCACCCCGCACTCCCACGGAGAAGAGTCCATGGTCTGAGCTCTGAAGTGCTCAGCCCTAGATGGGGACGAGGGTACTGTCCCCTGCAGAAGGTCTGGAAAGTGACAGGGTTGTGTGTGGCTATGCATATATCAATTACTCCAAACCCTGCCCAACAACCTGCCTGCTTCTTGGGGTGGGCTGGGAGGTGGCCCAGGGAGAAAGTAAATTACCTAAGACAGTCTGCCTGGCTTCTGGAGGCGCAGCTGCGCTGATTGAAGGAAAGGGAGCAGTGGCCTGTGTCCCCACCCCAGCTTCGTCTGCCCCTCCCCACCATTCCACTTGCCCAAGTGGCTTCAGCGGTATGGACACATTAGTGACTCCAGGGGGAACCAGTGTCGGGGCAGGGAGGGGCTGAGAGATGGTTGGGTACCCCAGCCAGGGCTCAGAGCCTGGCCTCCCTCTGTCCTGCCTTGCTCTTCAGCACATAGCAGGGAGCTCCAGCCTCCAGACTTCTTCCCCAAGCATTCACTCACTCCGGGTCCTCTGCAGAGCTCCTACTGTATGCTGAACTCTGCAGAGCTCCTACTGTGCGCTTTCAGTGCAAGGGAGAGAATCAGACAGACTAGGAAAGGCCAGGTGACCCGGAAGTGTCGGATGAGCTGCACCTGGACTCTCGAAGGACAACTGTGCCAGTGAAGACACAGTCATCCTAGAAGTCTGGCTAAGAAGGTCTGCGCTTGATCCTCCTAGTACTCGGTACATAGCTGCCACAGCTGGCTTGGTCACCCTGCCTCCACCTCCAGAGGTGCTGAATTCACAGGCACATGCTACCATATCAGGCTTTACTTATTACTATTATTATATATTTTTTAGTCTTAAAAACACAAACAACAGCCGAGCGGTGGTGGCACACGCCTTTAATCCCAGCACTCGGGAGGCAGAGGCAGGCGGATCTTTGTGAGTTGGAGGCCAGCGTGGGCTACAGAGTTCCAGGACAGGCTCCAAAGCTACACAGAGAAACCCTGTCTTGAAAAAAACAAAACAAAACAACAAAAACCACAAAATGAAACAAAACAAAACTATAAACAACAACAAGCACCCACAACAACCAAGTCCTATTCTGTAGCCCAGGCTGGCCTGGAACTCACCTTGTCCAGCCCTGAGCACAGAGCTCTCTTAGGCATTTGAAGAATTAAGCCATGAGAAACGCCCACTTCAGGGCCTTACAGTGAGCACCCAGAACATATTATTTTATTTTTATGTGTATGGATGTTTCGGCCACATCTGTGACCATGTCCATGCCTGGTGTCAGTGGAGATCAGCCGAGGATTCCCTGCACCTGAATTTCGTTACAGAAGGTTGTGAATGTGGAAGCTGGGGCTTGAACCCAGGTCCTCTGGAAGACAAGCCAGTGCTCTTAAACCACTGAGCCATCTCTCCAGCCCCAGTTTTTTTTTTTTTGTTTGTTTGTTTTTTGTTGTTTTGTTTTGTTTATCTGAAACAGGATCTTATTGTGTAGCCTGGCTGGCCTGGAGCTCACTATGTAGTTGGAGGTTGGCCTTCAACTCACAGATCCACTTGTATCTGCCTCTGGAGTGCCGCCACCGCCGCCCAGCTAGTGTTTATGGTACTGATGTAAGCACCTTGAAGGTGGAGGCATCATGCTTTCTCTTGCAGAGCATCTCCAGAGCCTAGGGTGGTCCTAGCACACCTCAGGTCCTCAACAAAGAGCTGAAGAGTAGGCTTCAGCTGAAGAGGGGACAAGGAGCCTCAGGGGTGTGTGTGAATACAGCCAAGGGAGTCCAGCATACAAGGCCAGGAGGCTTCTGGGACTCCAGGAGAGTCCAGCCTCAGGTTGGGCCTCCCAGCAGAAAGACTTCCCCTGTGCTCTCCACCCTGGGCTGGGCTCAGTGCCTCAGGGGGACAGGCCAGTCCAGTGAGAGTCTTAACCGCTGTCTTTCCTGTCTGCCCAGATACCCAGCCTGTGGGTTGGCACCCTGATCCCTATCGAGGTAATGGGTACCCAGACCTCAGCCTTTCATCTTATCTTAACACCTCTGCATCCCAACACCTGACTCCAGGCAGGCAGCTACCTCCTCCTACAGAGGGCTTGAGGCCAGTGAGCCGGAGGAACGCGGCCAAGGCTCTGCAGAGCTGGTGACCAGGGCATAGCGCCACCTCCTCTCACCCCACAGCCTCCTGACTCTTTATAGCCAAGACACAGGGCCGGAACCTGGGGGAAAGTCGTGTTAGGTGGGGGATGTAGGCCAGCCCAGAAGTCCTCCTCTTGAGCCTCCTGGTCCTGCCTACCCTGTGCCCACGCTCCAAGACCTATCCAATCCAAGTGGGCCACGAGAGTTGAGTGGCAAAGTGGGAGCGAGACTGCCATTACCATACACTTTGGCCTCTGCAAGGCCACCCTCCATCTGTGCGCCACCCTCCATCTGTGTGGTTCCCCCCCCCGCCCCCGCCCTGCACTCTCAGGAGAATGTGGGCGGTGGTAGACTACCCATCCCTTGCTCAATCTGGGCTGAAGAATGTCTATCCTTGGGCCCTTGGCCTCAGGAGACCAAATGCCAGAACTGAGCTTCCAGGTTGCTGAAACACCTGGGCCTTGCACCACCCTGATCCCAGCTCCGCTACCCACGGCCCCGCTCACCGATTGTGTTTGTTGGGGGAGCCCTTAGGAGACCCCTTGGCTGGGGAGCCCTTGGGGGATCCCTTCCCCTGGGTGCCTTTGCTCAGCCCCTTGAACATGGTGGTGAAGCAGGTGCCGGCTCAGGCTGGGCTCTCCTGGGAGGAGGGCGGGAAGGCGGCGGCGAGCGTCCTCGCTGGCTACTAGCCGGGCTCTGGAGAGGTGGGGCGGCGGTCAGGGATGGCAGTTTCTGGGAGGCCCCTCCCTGCAGGTGTGGTGTCCTGACCAGGCCCGGCCCGCGCATGCCCCAGCGCCCGCCCCAACGCGCGCACAGCCAGCTCCAGTACAACCAGTCTGGGAGGAGAGGGCACAGCCCAGGGGCGGGGCGCCCGAGAGACTCCCACCTTGGTTTGGACTTGTTACACCCACACGCCCAGCTAAAGAGCAGCGATCACACCCAGGTGGGGAAGTGGCCCGGTTGGAGCAAGACCGACCCAAGCACATAGAGGCTGGCTCAGCGACTCCTAGAGCTGGGGTTAGCCAACATCTGGGCCCCTTGCACAGAGGTCCGCTATCAGCTGGGGCCCCCACCCATAGTTCAGCCGGCCAGGAGAGGTGGGGCCAGTTAGGGAGTCATTCACACCAGGCAACTAATTTTTTTTTCTTTTGAGATAAGTTCTTGCTTTGTAGCCCAAGCTGGCAATCAACCTTCCTGTCTCAGCATCCCAAGTGCTGTGATTACAGGTGTGAGCCACCATAATTGCTCCAACCTCGTATTTTTAAAATGTAAGTGCCACCCAGCTGGTTCCCCATGGCCCCTACACCCTCATGCACTATTAGGAGAGGCCAGGCTACGCACTGAACACACCTTTCCCAGTCACTACCAAAACTGGTCAGCCCTGCAGCTAAGCCCCTGCAGAGGTCACCTAGAAGCCCACGGTACCCTGGTTGTGCCTCTGTCCAGTTTCCCTGGAGGTAGAAAGCCTCTGAGCGCCCTTGTGGCTTCTGCCTAGTCAGACTGAGTGTGGGATGATTGGATGATCACACTGATCTAGTGGCTTTTCCTCACAGCAAGTGCCAAGTCTGGCAGGGCCTTGGGGCAATGGAAGAGCCCGGACCATCTTTTGGCCACAGAACTAGAGAGGAAGAGTCAGTGTTCTGTCCCTGAAGAGGTTGGCGGTATCGATGGAAGAGGCCCACAGGACAGAGCAAACAGCCCAGGAAACAAGGTGGCCGGCCACAGCACCCTTTACTCCAGACACATGGTTAGTGAGCCGCCACCAGGGATGCAAGCCACTCAGCCTCTGTCCCAGCCCTCCCCTACTTTAATCTCAGTGACAATTTCTTTATAAACACTAATATCCCCTCTTGCAATCAGCTTGTCTCACAAGGGACCATTTAAGTGACTGCATGGCTCAGAGGTCTGAGCTAACTACCACCTTCGTCCCAAATCTGTGTTCACACAGCTGTCTTCACCTTCGAGTCAGGGCCCTTCCCGGGAGGTAGTGGCTGTGGGAGGTGGGTGGGGAGGCAGAAGATACCCAGACCACAACTGGCCTGTGGCACAGAGCTTCACTGCTCTACGGAAGCCCTCCAGGCAACAGAGGAGCACTGTGGGTGAGTGTGTGTGCCCCAGGGTTCAAGGGCTAATTGACTCACTGCAAGAAAAAACAAGAGCTGACTCCCTGATGTGATCTGTCAGATCAAATCAGAGGGCTCCAAGCTGAGGGCTGGCCATCCAAGGCAGGAAGATTCCAGGCTCTGCCCTGTCACAGCAGGGGGTTCCTACTCAGATAGCTGCAGCATTGGTTTTTCCGAGACAGGGTCTCTATGTGGCTTTGGAGGCTGTCCTAGAACTAGCTCTTATAGACCAGGCTGGTCTCGAACTCACAGCGCTCCACCTGCCTCCGCTCCCCGAGTGCTGGGATTAAAGGCATGTGCTACCACTGCCCGGCTGCAATGAGATTTTGAGTACCTGAAGTAAAATATATTAACCATCCTCCTTTTTGTTTGGCTTTTACTGGGTGGGGATGCAGTTCGGTTCAGAGTGCCTGCCTAGCCTTCTTCAGGCCTTGGGTTTAGTATCCAGCACTGCACGAACTCAGTGTGGTGACACTCAAAAACAAAACAAAACCAAACACAAACACAAATTAAAATAAACATGTGGCTTTTGGCAAACTCGGTAATACAGCTTGCATCTGTGGCTCATGTTGGATTCTCTGGGGTACAGGTGGGTGTGTTGACAATACTTGTTACCCCAGCACTTAAGAGGACCAGGGGTCCGAGGTCATCTTCAGCTATGTAACATCAAAGCCAGCCAGGCCTCCGTGAGACCAGCACAAAACAAAAAGTTCTACGGCACAAGCCAGGAGTTCGATACATCCCTAGAATTCTGTCATTCAGGAGAGGCACAATCAGGAGGCTTGATTTGGAGTTTGAGGCCAAGCTGGTCTGTGCAGTGAGTTCCAGGCCAGCCCGGGCTTCATGCCAAGACCCTGCCTAAAACAGAGAGAATCAAGAGCAGAAGTACTGAGTAGCATAGCTCTGAGCTACCAGCTGCACAGTGTTCGCCTCCACCCCTGTGGGACATGGCTTCTGGTTCTCCCTGTCCCTTGCCCTGCTCCCTCCTCTGTGAATCCAGAGGTTTGAAATCACCTGCTTCCCAGAGTGCTCCAGGTCCTCTCTCCCTGTGACCGTAGTGAGAGAGTGTGCTCGTCTGCAACTCCAGGCTGAGAAGGGCGCCTCACGTGAAGCCATAGTGCCAGTGGGGTCTTGGGGGGCTGAGCACTGGGAACCACATAGCACAGCTCAGTGCAGCCGGGCCCCACAGGGACACTTGGCAAGGATGTTAGGGCTAGAGCCTCCTCCAGCTCAGGGGCCCCTGCAGAGGGCCTTGTCCCCTGGGAGCAGATGGTGGCAATTCTCTTTTCCCCGGAAGTAGGAAATGGCTTAGTTTGCACAGAATCTGCCCTCCGACCCTTGGACAACATCAATAACTTCCTTGCCTGATGCTCTTTGCCCCAGTGAGGAAAAGAGAAGCAGTCCACCAAGTTCACCAGCTGGACCTAGAGAGGACGGCCAGGTGGGGGAGTTAAGAAGCCTTGTGTCCATCTGTAGGACGTCAGAAGCAGGGAATTCATGGGGCTGTGTGGGGAGGTTCTTTTGGCGGTGTGTCTGATAAAAGGGAATGCCAGAGGAGAGGGACAGAAGGTGGTACAGCCCACCTGACTGCGGCAGCGCCAGGACTGTGTGGAAGGTGTGCATTGTTCTTCCCTCGGGGCCTTCTACACCAAGGGACTAGAACCACCCAGGGAGGCCGGGCAGTGGTGGCGCACGCCTTTAGTCCCAGCACTCAGGAGGCAGAGGCTGGAGGATCTCTGTGAGTTCAAGGCCAGCCTGGTCTACAGAGTAAGTACCAAGATAGGCTCCAAGCTACACAGAGAAATCCTATCCAAACCAACTTCTTAACTCCCCCACCTGGCCATCCTCTCTAGGTCCAGCTGGTGAACTTGGTGGACTGCTTCTCTTTTCCTCACTGGGGCAAAGAGCATCAGGCAAGGAAGTTATTGATGTTGTCCAAACCAAACTAGAAAGCCACCCAGGGCTGCCAAGCCTCTGATCACAGAACCCAGGACAGTAGCCCATGATGGAAGGACAGAATGACTCTTGCATTTTGTCCTCTGATGGCCACACCCACCCCACAGCATGTGTGTACCACTGCTCCCCAAGACTGTGTCATGAGATTACTTTAGGAACCTACACCAAGTTACAGTCCCCCTGTAGACATTTGCAGAGCTCTTCCTGTGTACTAGGTGGCAGGCGAATGTCAGGGATGCACCCTCACATGCACACACAGGACAGCCAGCCGGGGCTATTAGCCTGCCCAGTGCCCCGGCCACAGCCGTTCTATTTTCCAGGCTCTGCCGACCTCTGGCAGCCATCGTGCTGTCTAAGGCTAAAAGAACAGCAAGTTTTATTGTTCCAGTCAGTGCTGTCAGGGCACAGGCAGCTTCTAACTTAATCTCTCGTGCTTTGGCTCATCGATAAACTTTACAGCTAAATCTGCTTTCTATCTCCTTTGTAGCAACAACTGTCTTCAAAGTAAGAATGGAATAAATCAGAAGCAGCACATAGCTTTGCTGTCTGTGGCTATTTTCTTAGTCCTCTGAACGCATTAACTACTTTTTCTGTGTAACTATGGTGTACGGTCATGGCAGTTGACAGTGAGCAGGGCCCTTCTCTCCTGGACAGGGTGAAGCCAGCACCCCAGCTTTTAGGAAGAAGCACTTCAAGCAGTCCAGGGCCACTGTGGGACAAGGGTTGCTCGGTCATCACAGGCTGTCACTTCACTGCCTGGCTAGGAGGCTCAGTTGCTACCAGGGGAAAGATGCTGGAGTCAAGCCTGGCAATATCCCACTGCCAGCACGGGGTTTCCCAAGTTTACTCTTGATGTAAAGAACTGGGAGGACATGGTGGGAAAACGCCCAGTTTCCAACGGCCTCTGCATCACCCGTCCCGTTCCCGGCGGAACCTTGCTAGCCTCTGCATCCCATCGCGTAGAACCCATCAGACAGGGAAGCAGATGAGTGTTACATAGGAGTGGCACCCATTGGTGGCGGTGCACGCCTTTAATCCCAGCACTGCAAGGCAGAGATGGGAAGATCTCTCTGTGAGTTCAAGGCTAGCCTGGTCTACAGAGAGAAACCCTGTCTTGAAAAACCAAACCAAACCAGGAGTGACTTCTCCCTAGAGTCCCCTCTCAATCAGGAAGACAGAACACAGGAATGGACATGAGCCACAGTAGAACAGGGCCCACCTCCTGGGCCTGGGAGTCCTGCCAGTATGAAAGAATTTGAGCTGAAGACCTCAGCTCTGACCCCTGCCAAGTCCATTTTCTTATGTAAATACATTGTGTGTGTCCCAAATGCAACATTCTACATCACCATGTCACGGTCAGCATGAGGCTGACAATGTCCAGTGCTCCTGTGCTCCTCGGAGTGCCGAAGGCAGAGACACAGGGGGCAAAGTATAGCCAGGGGGAAGGAAAAAGCTGCGGACAACCCTGGTGAACGGTCAGGGGTGTCTCTCTTCCTACCATTTGCAGTGTCCACGGAGCCGTGCTGTCGACTGGGAGAGGCTGTGGGTGAGAATGAGACAGAGACCCCTTCCCAGGAAGATGCAGACAACCAAGGCACAGCTGGAAGAGCCTCTCCAACCCAGCCCTCATGGTCGGAGACACTGGCGCAGGGAGGCTGGGTGCTTCCTGCACAGTAGGGCCTCCGAGGAGAGGATAAGCCAAAGGGACAGGGCCGAGGTGGCCCGGCCTGTGCCGCTACAGCACCAAGGAGAAGGGCAGATCGGGCCGTGCAGGGCCTGGGTTCCATCACCGATTCCACGAGAAAATGAAATAACCCAGCACCCTCGCAGCCAGGCACGGATATAGACCAGAGCCTTCAAGACTAAACCTAGCTGTCAACCTGTTGTCAGCCATCTTGCTCTATCTTCAGAGTAAGAGGAGGAAGGGAGGAGAGGAAATTCCTAAATCAAAAGCAGACGGTGAAGCTTCAAAACAAAAGTAATAATCTGAGTCCCGGACAGCCAACATCACATGTATTAAACTGCTTTGAGGGTTCTTGATGCCCAAGCCATCCCCGAGGGAGAAGAGAGCCACCCTGAAGTCTCCAGGCTAGCCCAGCATGTCTCCCACAACACTTCATAACCCTTCCACCCCTGGTATGCATGCTGGGATACTCTCAGGAAGTCTCAAACCCTCAGCCTTCAGCCTGCCCTCACCCCATCCGGCCTGTTCCAGTCTGAACCATGTGGAGCCAACATTTCACTCCTGGTGGACTTCCCCCATGGTGGAACAAAAGACCTCTGCTTTCCAAAGGGATTAGAGAGGTACCGGTGCAGTTCAGGTTTATTCTTTCTTACACGGCTTATTGTGATGTCCATTACTGATGCTGTAACAAATTAAAGTACATCCAAAGAAGACACAACAGGGTAAGCAGGGAAGCGGATGAAAGTGTGATGTCATCTAAACTTACGGAGGGGGAATCTGAAAGCAGTGCATCCAACACACACCTGGCTGCCAGCCAGGCAGGGGGCACTTGCCCGATGGTCATTCAACCGGGGGCCCGAGGGCTGCATGGGGGGGAGGGAGGACATGTAAAGAATGGGCACAGTCTCCATCATCTTTGCCTTTTAATAGAAGATTTGGTTTCATCGTTTACGAGTGTAACATAGTTAAAAATAGAGCGCTCTGCTTGTTCTTGGAGGAGGGGTAAGGCTGACCATAACTCTGGGGGAGGGGACGCTGCCCATGTTTCAGTCACTGACAAACTTCAGGAGGTTCTGGAAGCTCACAGCAAGGAGTTGTTTCAAATCCACGGAACAAACACTCCCAAGCCCCAGCCCCCAGCCTGGTGTGGAACCCAGAACACGTTACTGACTGAAAGTGATCAGCCATGGCTTACAAGGGCCAGGACAGCAGCAGTCCCCAGGAGGCACAGGGGACAGAGAGACCCTGACTCTGAGCCCAGAGGATGACAGGTTATGAAAGTAAGTCACAAACACACAAGATGTAGGGACGCAGGGCTGAGGGTCCTGAGCTCTGCCTCCTGGCCATTGTAGACCTAGATTTAATGCTATGGAGCTCACTATCTCACAACACAGAGTAAGTCAGGACCTCCCTGCCCCCGAGGAAGAGCCTGGTTAGCTCCTGAATCCAAAGATGCCCTTGATGTATCCTGTGAGGCCACTCTTGGTCTTCTGCTCCAACTTGTCCTCAAGGGGTGGGAAGGCCACATGGTTGAGGGCCAGGTCAAAGAACAAAGGCTTGCAGGGGACGGGCTGGAACCCTGGCGGGAAGTGCACGAGGTTGGCTTGCTTGGTGACAAGGGAAGGATCCAGGCAAAAGGTCTCAAACCGTTCAACCAGAGGCTGGAAGACAGACAAAAACAACCGTCAGAGGCCAGTGGGGCGTTTGCTGTGCATGGCATGCAGCCTACATGTGCTTTCTCTCAGCACTCAGCATGTGTACACATGTGAACACAGGCCTGAGTGCCTATTAGCATGTTCCTAACTTACCTTTTATTACTATTGCTTCTGTTTTGTATTTGTGAGTGTTTGTATGCGTGGATGCATGACCTGCATGCCTTCAGAGTCAGTAGGGCTTTGGCTCCCATAGAACTGAAGTTAGGGATGGTCATGAGCCATCACATGGGTGCCTGACATCAAACCTGGGTCCCCTGCAAGAGCAACAAGTACTCTTACCCGCTAAGCTATCTCTCCAGCCGCACATTCATCCCCACCTTTTATTAGTTCCCGACACTGGAGGCAAGACTGTTCTCCACTTCCCTAGGGACATGGAAAACTAACAAGGCATCTGAGTGGCTTGTGGGTGTCCGGGAAAGAAAAAGGAAGAAACAGGAGATGCTTAGAGTCACAGCTGCCTTACCTTGTTGTCTCTGACTTGAGAAGAGGGCTCTGTTTGGTGGGAGTCGTTTGCATCTGGAAATTTCAAAGGGATTCAGTAAGAACAGGGGATCTGCATATTCTTGCCACACCACTGTGACAAGCATGGCTCTAAATACTGAGTAAAGCTAGTCAGCAGGGACAGACAGACAGACAGTCGGTGAGGCTTCCCTCCTAGATGAGGAGGTGTCATAAACAGTAATCAACTGTTGTCAACCCACAGGCTGCAGAGCTTGGAAGATGCTAAGGGGCAATGACAGCTTTTTTATAGGAAAATTGTGGCGTAGGGTGTGGGAGAGAGGCAGAAGGAAATTGGGGACACAGCCAAGACCAGGGGGGCGGCTCACCTAGGATGGCTGCGGCCTGCAGCGAGCACTTCTCTGATCGCACTTGAGTGACGAGCTCTTGCACATCAGGCAGACCCTGCAGTAACAGAGTGCACACTCACAAGCAGGCCAGGAGGGCAGTGGGCCACAGGAACCCGTGGCAGGTCCCACTGGGGTTCTGTGAGACTTTTTAGATTAAAGGAGAGAGAGAGAGGGAGAGAGAGAGAGGGAGAGGGAGAGAGAGAGGGGGGGAGAGAGAGAGGGAGAGAGAGAGCGAGCAGAAGAAAGCCAGGCAGCAGTGAAGCACGCCTTTAATCCCAACACTCTGGGAGGCCAGTCTGGTCTATAGAGCCAGTTCTGGAACCCTGTTTTGAAACAAACAAATAAATCTATTTTTTTTAAAAAAAATGTCTCTGCTGGACCCGCTGGCTAACACCTCTAATCCTAGCACTTGGGAGGTAGAGGCAAGGAGACGCACGGATGTTAAAGGCTGCCCTCAGCCACACAGTGAGTTTGAGGCCGAGCCGGGAAAGGCCAGCACAAGGCTGACAGCAACGCCCGAAAGAGCACTGACCCTGCTTGTCAGGCTCTAAGTGCAGCCCATGCCCGACACCCAGAGTGCACGCAACTGCTAACTTCATCTGCAGGAGTGTGTGGGGTGGCTGCTCTGGACCCCACCTGGCAAGCAGAGCCCCTAGAGCACAGCAAGAGCAAACGCTGGGCCAGCACAGCCCCAAACAAAGATGGGGTGCCAAGGCCCCAGCCACCTCATCCCTCTGCATCTGCTCCTCCCAGCCCCTTGCAGACAGAGTCTCCTGGGAACCCAGGGCTGGCTGAACTCATGGTGCTCCTCCTGCCTCAGCCCTCCCAGTGCTGTGACTAAGGGGCGCCAGCCCGGTCTGCCCTACCGCTCCTTTATTTTTGTTCTCTGACTCAGGGTGTCTCTGTGTGAGCGCCCTGGCTGTCCTGGAACTCTATCTGCAAACCAGGCCGGCCTTGAACTCAGAGATCTGCCTGTCTCTACCTCCGAGTGCTGGGGTTAAAGTCCCGTCCCCCCCATTCCTGCCGTCCTGCTGGCCTGACTCTTCTGTCATCCGTGCTGAGGACTGAACTCAGGGACTCAGGCGTCCTGAGCAATGCTCTGCCCCCAGTGACAGTGCAGTTGTGTTCACAGCCGGATGCTGTGAGTGACACGGTGGTTTCAGCTCTCTGGAGGGCAAAGTCAGGTTCTCTCTGGGGCATGGTGTGCTGTGTGCGTGCACAGCAGTGGCTCTGTGCTGGTCTGTGGCCACACCAGTAACACCCACTTTGCTTCTAAATAGGTTCTGCTTACAGAACGTGGATTCCTCTATGTAGCCAGTTACTGATTATCTAAATTTTTAGGGCCTATGTAGCCCTGCTGGTCTAGAACTCATTATGCAGCCCAGGCCGGCCTGGAGCTCAAGGTCCTTCTGCCTCCACTGCCTGAGTGCTGGGACAGTGGGGTTAAGCGTTGGAGTCTGCATCTCTAAAGGCAGAGTTCTGAGCAGGCTCTATGCAGGTCTCAGTGTGGCCACAGGTTGACATCAGAGTCACCTTCGAGCTTCAAAAACTCCAGTGTCCACTCCAGACCCCACCCAAGTGAGAACCAGACCTTCTGATGAGGACACCTCAACCCATTTAAAATTTTGCCAGGTGGTTTCAGTAAGTCGCCAATCTGAGAACAATCCATGGGTTTGCTGGCTTTAACCAGAGAAGTGGCATTTCCCCCTCTGTCTCTGGAGCTGGCTCTCCCTGTGTGGTCAAGGCTGACCCTGGGCTTGCTTTGAGGCTGACAGTAGCATCAAGCTCCTAACCCTGCAGCCTCAGCCTCTGCAGGGCCAGGATGACAGGTGTGTCCTTCCACAGCTGGATAAAATGGCTTTGTCACAGCTAAATCCTCTTCAGGCCTGGAGCAGGGTAGGTCACACCGGAGATGACTCAGGACGATGGGAGGGGACGAGCTTCCTCAGGAGCTGCCAGCTGCTGTCCCCTCACAGTCCCTGTGTCCCTACTGGAAACAGGGAGAAACGAGCAGCTCACCTTGAGGTGGTTCTTGAGGTCACCCCCATCGATGCTGACATCATTTGCATATTTCAGGGCTCTGTCATAGAGGACGAGGGCTTCGCTCCACTTCTTTGCCAGCACATAGGACTGAGCGATGAAAAAACACCTGACAGGAAAGGATCAACCACACACTCTGAAGCAACAGCTGCCTAACACCCAGGCTGCCCCTGCTGTCGGGCCCAATGTTAGGTCTGGAAACAGGACTCTGAAGTCAGGTCACTGCCTGGGACATCGACAATCTGTGTGCTGGCATACTTGGAGTGCACCCCAGGGGCCTCAGCTCTGCAGCTCCGGCACAAACCGCTATCTCCACTGGCTGACGGCAGAGGACGAGCTAGCTCCCAAGGACGGTGGTAACTAGAGGCAGGCAATGGAGGATGCTGACTAGATCCAGCATGAACCCTCACTCACCACTGCTACATGTCTAAGACAAGACTATTTATTCATCTCAAACCAAAATTCTATGGGGCCCAACAGAACCTTACTGTTGCCCCAACACAACCGAAGGAACCACATGAGCAAAGGCAGGGCACCCTTGGGAGCCCAAGAGCGTGACAGCCAGTGACAGATGAGGGCACGCACACTCCTTTGCCATCTGCCTAGATCCCTGACCTTGCTGAACAGTCTACTTTCGTGCGAGCCACACCTCGCCTCAGCTTAGGCTCCCTGAACCGGCTGCTCGAGTTCGGCAATACCCGCTCCTAGCCTGGCTCTTTCAATGCTTTCACCGGGAGGGAAGAGGCAAGAGGAGGAAACCCCAGTCAGCCTGGGGACCACCGCTGCCATCTTTGCTGAGGACACCCTGTAAACACTGAGCATCCTCTGCACAGCCAGGCAGCCACAGTTACTAGAGTATGTGCTGTGAGCCCGCTTACTGCTGGATGACAGCGCAACCCTGGTCATCCTCAGGGACATTACCTGTAAGCTTTGAAAACCAGGGTCTTAAGGCCTATCTCTTTCTGGAAGGCTCTGTCCTCTTCTAAGCCAGGAAGCTGCAGCAGCTCCACCAGATTCTGTAAAGCAGATGCAACAAGAAAACCCATGAGGAGAAGCCTCAGAGTGATCTTGTCGGAAGACCTTTTAGGGACAGATAGGGCAGAGAAAGAGTCCACACTCAAAATAATGGGAAGTCGGGAAAGTGACCTGCCAACGGCTGGCCTGGTGTCCTTAATCAGTCAACTCTTCTTGCCAACTTTCAGAGATGCCTTAGACCACTGGAAAACCTGCATTCACACTGGCCACTCATTTGACAGGCAGCTAGTGTGCATGTATGCATATACCTACATGTGTGTACACGTGTGCACATGCACATGGAGGATGGGGGTCAGCATCAGGTGTCTTTCTCAACTCTACTTAAATTTTCTCGGTTTTTTTGTTGTTGTTGTTTTTTTTTGTTTTGTTTTGTGATAGGGTCTCTCTAGTATGTACTCCTGGCTGTCCTGGAACTCACTACGTAGACAGATCCAGCTGGCCTCAAACTAACAGATCTGCCTGCCTCTGCCTCCCAAGTGCTGGGATTAAAGGCCCAGTGCCATCTTTTCTATTATGACTTATTTTTATTCATGTGCATATGTGTTTGTGTATGCTACCTGTGCAGGTGTGCAAAGAAACCGGAAGAAGGAGGTGTCAGATCCCCAGGAGCTGGAGATACAGGCGACTGTGACTTGAGTTCTGGGAACCAAACTTGGGTTCTCCAAAGAGGAGCAAAGATGCAGTGTCCAAAGAGCCCCGCTAACCTTGAACTCACTACACAGTGTGCATGGGTATCCCAAGTGCTAGGGTCCCAGGTGTGACTCAGCAGCCTGGCTTGTGTGTAGCAAGCTTACCAGCTGGCCAACTCGAAGTAGGTGAGACAGTGTGATTCAGTCTCTGGATGCCCTCACACCTTTGGGAGTCTTACAGGGGGGAAGCACTCACTCAGTCAATGCTGTGGGGACATTTATCAAACCCCAAAATGCCTAAAATAAGGAGCACTAGGCTTCTGCATTACTCTAAGAACTTTCTTTGCCTTCCACCCAGCTACTAGTCACTCCTGGCTCTCCACGGCTGTTCACCACCTAAATCATTCTGTGTTTGTGTAGCGGAGGGAAGGCTACCTCTCCAGGCCCCGAGGGGTACCTGCAGGATGATGTCGTAGAGCCGGATGAGGTCCTGAGGCCTAGGAGAGCGCTTGCTGTCATCTTCGGGCTGTTGCTGCAGCAGAGCCCTGTGCAGGCCTTTAGCCATGTTCTCATTGCGCCTGATGGCTGTTGACAGCTTGATGTAGGTCAGGTAGCTGCAATGTACCACATGGCAGCCCAGGTTACACTCACAGAAGGCATACCACATGCCAGCCCGGGCTACATACACTCACAGAAGGTGTACCACATGCCAGCCCGGGCTACATACACTCACAGAAGGTGTACCACATGGCAGCCCGGGCTACATACACTCACAGAAGGTGTACCACATGCCAGCCCGGGCTACTCTCATGGAAGGTGTACCACATGGCAGCCCGGGCTACAGACACTCACGGAAGGTGTACCACATGCCAGCCCGGGCTACAGACACTCACGGAAGGTGTACCACATGGCAGCCCGGGCTACAGACACTCACGGAAGGTGTACCACATGCCAGCCCGGGCTACAGACACTCACGGAAGGTGTACCACATGGCAGCCCGGGCTACAGACACTCATGGAAGGTGTACCACATGGCAGCCCGGGCTGCTCTCACGGAAGGCCATGTTTTAAGAAGAGTACTAGAATGACTGGGGACTGGCCTAGGGCAGTGGGAGTGGGGTTAGGGATCACACAGCAGGGTTCCCTGGCCCAGCCCACTTTCAGAGGACATGCTAGTCCTGCGGAAACTGCAGTCAGTTTCTAGAGGGAGGTGACGAGGCGCCCTGCATGGCCTCACTGACACCAGTCACAAGGGCCACTCTAATCTAGAGACTGCACGTGGGTGAGGAGTGAGGAAACGGGGGACAGCTCAGGGGAAGCGGGAAGAGCAGGAGACCACAGCTGTCCCGGGCACAAAAGTGACCAAGTCAAGAAAGCAGCACTTTTCCAGATAACACAAGTAAAGCTAGAATGACTGAAAAGTTAAATCTGAGAAGCAGGTGAGCAGGCTATGAGAGACGTTTCCTAAAAGTGGCTATTACACATGAGCAGGTACAGGGTTACAAAGTTTCATCAGAATACAAAGCTGCCTGACTTCTGACTCACCATTTTTGCCCCAAAGCTGCTCTCCCAACTGTGAAAATCTTAGGAGAGTGGAAACCCCCACCCATCCTGAACCAGCTACCTCTGAAGGTGGAAGGTGACCTCAAGCAAGGGCTTCCCTGTCCCATGTGTCCTCAGCCTAGTGGAGGTGAAGGTTCAGAGGCCCTGCTCCAGGTCAGGAGGTTAGCTCAACTCAGCTGGGCTCGAAATCACACAGAAGAGGCTCTCCAGGAGCCTCTTCCTCCTCAGCCCATTAGACAGATAACATCTGTGGGCCAACCCTGCCTGATATACCAAGGACCTGAGTCACCTGACAGGCAATATGACATTCACAAATTGAGATCAAGGATGGAGATCAACTGCGACAAGAAAGGTGTGTGTGTGTGTGAGTGTGTATGAGTATGTGTGTATGAGTATGTGTGTGTGTGCATGAGTGAGTGTGTATGAGCATGTGTGTGAGTGTGTATGAATATGTGTGTGAGTATGTGTGTGTGTGCATGAGTGAGTGTGTATGAGCATGTGTGAGTGTGTATGAGTGTGTGCGTGAGTGTGTGTGTATGTGTGTGTGTGTGTGTGTGTGTGTGTGTGTGGTAGCTGGGGCCTACGCTATGCATGCTAGGCAAGCACCTTGTCACTGCGTCGCCCCCTACCCCGGGCCCCCAGGAGTTGAGTGTTTATGAGAAATATCTATTACTTTCAACAGAGTCGCTCAATAAACTCCAACTCTGTTGAAACAAAACAACAACCAAAAACAGAGCGGAAGGGCTGAAGATGGAGGAAGACATCTGCCATCTAAGTTAGAAGCAGCCAACAACAAATTTAAAATTTCAGGGTCAAATGCAAAGGAAAGTTGGGGGGAGAAGTAGAATTTTCTCAAGTAATACCTCTTCTGGGCGCTTTAAAAAGAGAGAAAAGGTACTCTCTCCCCTTTTCCTCTGAGACGAAACAGCAAAGGTTCCTGTGCTCGACCACTAGCTAGACTTGACACATCTTTTTAAAAATACAAAACAAAAACTCCCTACCCTGAACAAGGCCACCATTTCAAAAGGAGAGGGGGATGGAAGAGACAAGGAAGCTCAGACATGTGCATGAAGGGGCGGGGCCAGCAGAGGCCTGCAGTCCCAGGCCTGGGAGGCCGAGACCGGGCACTGCTGGGAGTCAGGGGCCAGGCTGGGCTACAAACAAAGACTGTCTCTAAAACTAAACACACAAACCAGAGGAAGAAAGCAGGCAGTTTATGACACACACAGCCCTGTGTCACCTCGCAGCAGCAGCAACAAACACACAATGGCGCAGAAAAGGCCACAAGAGCACGGCCGGTGGCCGGTGGCCAGCCACACAGGAAAGAGCCCGGCAGGCTCTGACACAGAGTGCAGCTGAACTTATTAACATGAGAAAGTGACAGCTAGGATGCTCACAGAGTGAAGAACTTGGGAGATAGAAGGGAGTGAGCTCTAGATCACAGCAGCTCTAGAGTTACTGGCTCAGGCTGGGTTCATGCCCGAGATCCCACCATGCTAAAGCCTGAGGCAGGACAATTTGCTATGCCCAAAGAGGCTCCATTTGATGCTAGGCATCCATTTTGGTACCTGGAAGATTAAGTTCCCAGTAACCCTGACTCACTGCCCCACATCCTGCTCCAAAATGTACAGATGTGACTATCTGTCATGATATGAGTGGGGACTTTTTTTTTTATTGTTTGTTTTTTGCTTCTGTAACTTGCTTACAGATAGCTTGAGTTGCCTTAAATGCTGAATTTGGCAGAACAGAAGAGTTTTTACTAGCTTGCATAGATATTGAAGGTCTTTGTGTGGTTTTCCCCACACCCCTCCTTCACAACAATCTCAAATTTGGCTTAGAGACTGTCTGGACAGCATCTAATAAAATTTTTAATTATAACTGGATTGAATCTATGGTCATATGTGTGTGTGTGTGTGTGTGTGTGTGTGTGTGTGTGTGTGTAACTCCATAACATTTGGAGGCCCCAGTGAGATCCCTGGGACACCTCAGACTCAGCGCTATGGGTCTGGGACAGACCCCAGAGGAAGCAAGTCCAAAGCGAACTTGACAGATCCCAGCAAAACCATACTGAACAGCTCCAAATTTGCCAATCAGAAGAACTGATGGCCAATATACTTCTGAAGCCTGGACAAATTGGTAAGAAATTCTATTGTTTTGGAATCCAGACATTTGGAGAGACAAAAGGCAAGATCTGACAAGATTGTACACCCTATGTCTGGGGCAGAAGGGACCCCTCTACTGTCCTTCTGGTTTTGGTGTATGAATAAAGGTGTATATGTCTGAGTTTGTTTTCCTCATTGGGTTGTTATACTGTCTTCTATTCTATAGGCTGTTGGATTTGTGTTTTCGCATTTTGTTGCAGAGATGGGAATTCAAACTGAATGAAGCCAAACTTCCCCTTGAGTTCCAGGCAACACTACCAGGGTTTCCATGGGGTAGGCTGCTCCTGGCTGCTTCTATTCTGGCTCCTCTCTGGAGTTTGCTCTGTGTGTCCCTCTCAGTGGCTTGCAGGAGCCTGGTAAGTCCCAAGATGTATCAGGAACTTCTCTACCTTCTCCCTCACTCTGCTTCTGAAAAAATGTCTTTTTCATGCTTGGTATTGTCCCCAGATGGCTCCTGTCTCTGATCATGGAGCTCTGGCTTCTGCCACTCCCCTGTTGCTGGGCTGGCTGGGGTGACGCAGGACTCCTGATGCCTGCCCCCCCCCCCAGGACACCTGCTGCTTACTGTCCTGCTACAGCAGGCTGGCACCTAGAATTTCTTATCTCTATCCCTCTGATTTCCCTGGTCTGGCCCTCTGATCACTGGATTGGTTCTGGAGGGATTTATGTGTCTTTGGGTATGCTTAATATTAAAATATTGTATTATGCTGTTCTACCTTATTAAAGCTAGCTCTGGAGCTAGGGTGTCGCCTCCCTCTTCCAACCCAAGCATGGTTGTTTAAAAATTTCCTCCAAAATCTCTGTCCTAGGTCAGAGATCATCTGACTCTAGGGCAAAGAAAAAAACAAAACAGACAAATATAAACTTTTTGTACCTGAAGATTTGATAACTTATTAGATATGGTTAAAAATTTGTAAAATAGGGCTAGAGAGATGGCTCAGGGGTTAAGAGCATTGGCTGCTCTTCCAGAGATCCTGAGTTAAATTCCCAGCAATCCCATGGTGGCTCACAACCATCTGTAACGAGATCTGGTGCCTTCTTCAGGCCTGCAGACATGCATGCAGGCAGAACACTATACATAATAAATAAATCTTTAAAAAAATATACCTGTAAAACAGAAATCCATAAAGAAAACAAAACGTCTTTGTAAATAGAGTTCTTAACAGGTCTAAGTAATAAAATCCCGGAGTCAATTTATAGAGGAACATGCTAAGATCAGGGAGAAGGAGCAAGCCATGGCGCCATGCAACCTTTACCTCTTTAGCTTCTCAGTGGAAAAGAGAGCCTGGATTGCCCTCCTGACTATTCTGTGTCTCTATCGTTTCCTTAGTATCTTTAAAAACCTGCCATTTTCTCAATCCACCCCCTCTCAGGTATGAACCGGGCAAGTCAGCTGCAAATGATAATAAATGGGTTACTACAGATGGCGCCCAATGGAGGGCATAAGGCGCTAAGGAGGTTAAGGTGGCTCTGGTTGCTCCTTGTTCTCGTGGATCTCTAAGCACTTTCCTATATATGCCTCTGGAATTTATTATTTAGACCTATTAAGAACTCCACTTAATGCGATCAATATGTAAAGTAAAAAAATATTAAAAAAGTAAAAAGGGAATAAAGTTTTTATCAAGAAAAAAAAAGAACTCCATTTACACAACCTGATGCCAATATTTTCTGAGTTCCTGTAGATGTCTAGTTTTTATAGTCTTCTGCTTTTTTCATAATTTATTTCTATTTTATTTGCAATGGTATTTTGCCTGCATGTATGTCTGTGTGAGGGTGTCAGATCTTGGGAGTTACAGGTAGTTGTGAGCTGCCATGTGGGTGCTGGGAATTGAACCCTGGTCATCTGGAAGAGCACTCAGTGCTCTTAACCTCTGAGCCATCTCTCCAGCCCTTATAGTTTTCTGTTTGATGGCCTCTAGATTACAGATACTTGTGTTACTCTACAACTTAAGACTTTATAGGATAAAGAATACTTATTAAGTTTTTCAAGTTGTCTGCCTCCATCTGCAGACACATACAAACTGGTTATAAAATAAAATACTTTGTCTAAAATCTTAACACTAACATGTTTGCTTAAAATAATGAGAGCTGGACTTGTTAAAAGTTAATATCCCTTCAAAAGGAGATAGCAAGGTCATTGGACCTTTACCTAGGCATCCAGGCCTACTTTCCAGCTGGCTATATGCAATTAGGCTCCAACTGCATGAATTCTCAAGGTTTTCTAGAGAAAATAGGATATACAGGCTAACAACTAAGAATAGGCATGAGGTACACCTATGCAACAGCGGAAACGATGTTTGTTATACACACTGGGTAAAGGCTCCAGACACTGTCTAACACCCTCTTAAGAAAAATCCCTTACAAAATATATTACTGTTATGCCTCATGTTTTTTCAATTTTTTTTTTTTTTTTTCTCGAGACAGTGTTTCTCTGTGGCTTTGGAGCCTGTCCTGGAACCAGCTATTGTAGACCAGGATGTCCTCAAATGCACAGAGATCCGCCTGACTCTGCCTCCCGAGTGCTGGGATTAAAGGCGTGTGCACCACTACCCAGCTCAATTTTTTTTTTTTTTTGAAAGAGGATTTATATTAAAAATTAGGATGGTTAAATATAAGGAAGTCTAGCTCTCTGACTTCTCCCTCTTGCTTGGTTCTTGTTTACAAAAACTGTTCCCTCATCAAGATCATAGATATTCAAAACACTTGCTAAAATGCAAACTTTCTCTTAGGATCGATGAGACCATTGTGTGTGTGTGTGTGTGTGTGTGTGTGTGTGTAGGAAAGTGCAGGGGAAACCTATAAAATCCCAAGCAAGGAAATCATCTTAAAACTTGTAACAAAAAGGTTAATAATTAAACTGTATATAGGAGAGGGAGGGGGAATTGTAGTTGGTATGTAAAATGAATAAAAAAATTTAAAAAAACAAACTGTGTAGACGTAATCTTAACTTGATGTTACATGCTCATATGTAACTTGAAGTCAACTCTGGTTACCTCCTTTTTAGGTCCCTAAGATTAGATTTTTATGATTTTGGTCTTGAAATTTTTAGTAAAAAACATGTTTAATAAATAAAAAACATTTGATAAACAAGGTTTATAGATTTCTAAGGTCTACTCAGATTAACAATAACTGACTTAAAGACATATGGCCATCCTCTTTGTCTTTGCTAACTTCATCAACCTTTAACTATTTGGATAAACTGAGTCATACAAGAAATTATAATATTCTGTAATGGTATACTATATAAGAATCAAAACATAATAATATAAGGCTTCCAATCTCTCTATGGACAATATTTATAGTTTTATAAAGTTCTCAGTCTCTCTATGGGCTACATTTATGATTTTAAAATTTTATTTTGATACACAAGAGAGCTTCAATTCAAAAATTATAATTTTTAAGGCTAAAACATAATCGGGATAAAACTGTAAAATCCCAATCTTATTAAAGCTGCTAGCTCCTTATAAAGTATTGAGGATAATTAGGACATGCAAGTCATTGTTCAGTCATCTTATAAATGGTCACATTCTTTAATGTGCTCAGAACTATGCATGTAACCATGCTGAGTACAAACGTAATTCATTTCCAGCGACAGGCTTTATTAGCCTTTTGTGTATGTTTCCTAAAGCATGTAACTAAAAACAAGCGAAGTTTGTTTAGTTCAGATATCCTTAGTAGACAATGTGCAGACATCCATGTAGGTACCTATACACATAAAATTAACATGTAAGTGCATACGGACACACGGAAGTAAGTGGCCTCACCTGTGCAGGTACTGGAGGTTGGATACCTTCCCCGCCTCGCCATCAAGGGTATAGTCTCTCTGTTTCTGAAAAGGCAAAGAAGGTGAAGGTAAAGAAAGCTTCAGCCTTGGTCTCAGTACCCTCAGCTACCAGGTCCATAAAGTTCCCTGCACCCTCAGAAATGAAGACCTATTAACACTACAAAATGACAAGATTACCTGCTTGCCCCGACATCTGAACCTTAGTCTTTAGTGACAGAACGTTGTGTTCCCAGTGTTTTATCCCAAAACTACAACACGCAGTCCCATCAGGTATGGGGACACACACCTGCAATCCTAGCTACTCATGAGGCTGAGAAAGGAAGAGCCTAAGTTTGTTTATAGTTTAGGAAACTTAATGAGATCTTGGCTTAAACTATAAAAAAACAAACCCCACAGACTTGCCTAGCATGCACAAGACCCTGGTTCAGCGTGTAGAACCATGAAACAAAAAAGGAGTCCTGACCGCAGCACCACTGTAGGCTTTAGACTCCCAGCCTACTGTCACTGCTGAGTTCAGCTGGGGAAGAGCCTCAGAGCCATCAGCATCTTTAACCTCCAGCACCCGTGAAGATGTCGCTGCATGTGGTAGGAGAGACTGCAGATGTGAATATTTAAATTTTTCAATTACCAAACTGGCAATCCTCCTGCCTCTGTCTGCAGAATGTTACAATTACAGGTGCGCACCACCTCACCTGTATGGCCAGCTCTGTGTAAGTCAAAACTCCCGGTAGTAACGGGTGGAAACCAGTCTCGGCTCCCAACCTCTGCAAGCCAGCGTCCCAAAGGCTGAGAGGTAAAGAGTTGGAGTGCACCTTGGGCTACACAGCTAGATTCTGCTTCAACAAAACTCCAATGGAGTCATCGATAAGGGAGGCATTGTAAGAGAGGGCTAGGATGTGGCGTTTGGAAAGGGGAGCACCACACACCAGGATGACCATTATGAACAACAGGCCATGACACTGAAGTCGTAACCCTGATGGCCAGAGGCCTCTGTTACTAATAAGATGATCACATCTGCAAACACCCCACAGGCTAGGAGAATGACAAGGGACTCTGGGCCCCCTGAGGACAGGACAGACTGGGGAGGGTCCAGCACCTGATCAGGCTTGAGCTCTTCCCGCACGGCCTGCAGGGCGTCTCGGCACTCGCTGAGCATGGACTCGAACAGCCGCTCCTTTGTTTCTTCACTTTCAGCCTAGACAGCGGCAAACGGAGCAAAATCTGTTTTGAGCAAACTGGAGGAGGGCTCAGCAGTAATGTCACCACACTTCTACTCCTGCCTGACCCAAGACACCCTTAAGATTTTATTTTACAGTATGCGCATATGTGCTTGTCTGTGTATGTGCATTGAGTACAGGTGCCCATGGGGTTGTGAGCCACTCAACACATGTGCTAGGAACTGAACCTGTGTCCTCTGAGAGCTCCAGCCCTCATAGATCCTGTTCCATGTCGCTATGCATAAGATGTTCTTATCCATCACAGGCTACAATGGAAACTAAGTTGCAAAGGTGAACACACTGAAGAAAGCCATGTCTGCAGGCATCATCTCAAACGGCCAGGGCCCTGGTGCCCTGGTGCTTTGCCCGTCTTCCCATCATAGAACTCACCTCCAAAAATTCTATCTTTGCCAAGCGCCATCACCTAGTGGCTGGGGAAGTCCACAGACCCCCTTAGGCTGCTGCTACATCACACTTAAGATTAACACAGCAGATGTTTCTTCCCTTTCTGTTGTCAAGCCGTTGCATGTCAACAGAACTGTCCTTCAGTGCTATAGCTCCTTCCCCAGATGAAAGCACACATCCCTCCACTGGTCCCAGTGACCAGCACATGTACAATGCCACTGTTCACTCCAGAGAACCCATGAATGTACCAGACTGACTTACAGAGCAATGGGTGACCTTAAAGCTCCCACACTGGAAGGCCTGTGCCCAGCAGGGGTAATGGAATGGCTTCTCCAGGACTCCAGATGGAGCCCTCCTCCCTTAGCTCCCCCCAAGTCCCATGCTACTAGGGCAGAGCTGCATACGACTGGTTGGGAGGGGTGGCTGGACACTCAAGTGAGGGCGCTATGGCCCTACCAGCACCCTGCCTCTAAGAGGAAATGTGAAATGTGCACAGTCAATGAGCCCAGCCACTACAATCTTTTGTAAGCAGGCCCCACCTGAATATGGTGTCAGTATGGCTCACAGGATAGGTCCACAAAATACCTTTACAGATATGAGCCAATCAGCAGTTAGATTTCTTTCAGGTTCAAGCAAGAAACAGACATTACTAAACCAATATCCAACCAAAAAGATATTTCTCCTAAATGTCAGACTAAGTTGTTTGCTCTAGATATTCTGTGTCTAATGCCATATGTGGTCATCTCCACAACTTTTGGGCAGAAAGGGTTGACAAGAACGGGGTGACAATCTGTGCAAGTACTGGGCGTCACCCTCCGCTACCCTGCTTGGATAAATTACAAAGTGATTCATGAACTGAACGCCTGCCACAACACATTATCCACCCTAAAGAATCTCACTGGGCAGGGGAGGACAAAAGGCAGAAAGCAGACAGACCCGTGCTACTGGCAGGCCCACCGAGAGCAGCAGCATTCCTCGGGCAATGTTTGGCTTTCCACAGAACTAACTGCCAAACGGCCTCTCGGGAGGCTCTAAAGGCCGCCCAGAAGGCCCACTCCTGTAAGGACGAAGGGACTTAGAGATACACTTCCTGAGGAACGTTATGTCTTCCCTATTCTCTGGTGTAAAGAAATCTCCTTTGAGAATTGCCCAATCTAAACCAAACAGACCATTCCACTTACTGTGCACTTGACTTCCCTGTCCCTCACTAACTTGAGACAAATCAGAGCCATGGCTTCCTGTAACTTGAAGGCAAACAAGGCCCCATTATTAGCTCGTTCCCACACCAGGGCAGCGCCGGCTGTCCCAACAGAAGGGCAGGGTGGACATGTGCTCTAGCCACACTCCGAAATGCACTGGGCATCAGCACATGCAGCAGTGGACGAAGTATCTGTGGTAATATGAGACAACCCAAGCATGTCACAGTTCTGTGTCAGTGCCACTCCATAGGAGATCCCTCATGATCATACAATCAAACTCTGGCTAGTTTTTGTTTATTTGAGACAGGGTTTCTCTGTGTAGCCCTGGCTGTCCTGGAACTCACTCTGTAGACCAGGCTGGTCTCAAACTCAAGAGAAATCTGTCTGCCTCTACCCTAAGTGCTGGGATTAAAGGCGTGGGCCACCACTGCTCTGTTCTGACTGCTTCGATGAAAGATTTCTGTGGAACTGTGAGAACTGAGTAAGTCATGGGGACACCTCTGGCGCCACTTAAGAACTCAGTCAAACCCCCAGTTTGAATGCCATTATCTCAAAAAGAACCACAGCACTCCTTCCAGATGGGTGGGCTAAGCTGCCTAACAGTGGGTTCCTTCCTATTGGTAGGCAATGTTCAAACTAAAAATTAAAGGATGCCAGAATGCTAACCCTCCTCACTGCCTTCACCAGCTGCTCCCACACATCCTAAATTTCATTGAGGATTTTATTTATGAAGAAAAGGCACGTCTGAAGGGAAGGACTTAGTTGTTTTCCGTGTGCTACTGACACTGCTCAGTGACTCAGAGACCACCAAGTATCTGAGAACTTGTCATCAACCTTCCTGCCCAGGGCAAAATGTCTCCAAACAGGAAGTCTTTATATATTTACAGCTCACATTTTTTCTAGAACCTATACTTGATGCAAGATGACTCCCGAAAGACACGCCTTCAACATGCAGAGACAGGTCTCCCGTCTCCACACCCCAGGCCTCCACATCTGCTGCAGAGCCAGCAGGGAATGTGTTCTAAACACAAGGGGCAAACTCGCTGCATAAGAGTGTGTGGCTGGACCCTGTTCCAGGTGTGCCTGCGGCACAGAGTCTGATGCCTAGACTCGAGGGGCTACCACTCGTCTCAGTCACTAAATTCTGGACCTGTTTTATGGAGCTCCAAGCGTTCAGGGTGCAACTCAGGCTCTCTTCTCAAGAGGTGCCTCCAGGCCAGCCGGCACAAGGACACTGGACTCCAGTGTCTCCTGCTAGCAAAGGGATTCCTGGGTTGTTTTCACTTGTTGATAGAAATTCCTGGAAGATGGGGCTGTGTGACTAAGACACAGACAAGGCAAGCCTAGCCACATTCCCACCACACCCACAGGAGAACCAAGGGAATAGGAACAAAGCCTCACCCAGCCCTGAGAGAGAGAGAGGTCCAGAAGAGAGAATCACAAGGAGATATGGTAAAGAAATGTTTTATTTGTTTGGGTTCCCCCACACACACACTTTTTTTTTTAGAAAAGGGTTAATGCTCTCCATCCTACTCAAGACATAAAAAAAAAAAAAAAAAAAAAAAAAAAAAAAAAAAAAAAACCACAGATTAATATGGTGAAAGGAGAAAATTGATCTTTCTCAACTGTCCTCTGGCCTCCTGCTGTGTGCTATGCTGTGGCATGCATCTCTCCCATCAGCACATACATTTACAATGTAATAGAAAATAAATACAATGAACAAAATGAAGACAAGCTCCTTTACCCCCCCCCAGAATCAAAGGGGGTTAAAATTACCAAGCTTGCAAATAGTTAAAATCTCTGAAAAGAAGGTGCCAAAACAGTGACCCCTAGCATTAAGTATTAAGAATAAAAAAATAAAAAAAAAGCCAGGCAGTGGTGGCACACACTTTTCATCCTAGCAGATCTCTGCAAATCTGAGGCCAACCTGGTCTACAGAGTGAGTTCCAAGCTTCAGACTAAGAACCTATTTGAAACAGAACAAAACATAAGAAACAGCTGAGGTACAGCTCCACAGAAGAGTGACTGCTTAGTACGCTTCAGGGTCTGGGTTTCATCCCCAGCTCTGCAAAACCAAAACCAAACAAACAACGAAACCTCTTCCACAGCAAAGCTTTGCTGCATCAACTCCATCCACTCTGCGTGCTGTGAGCCATGTGCAGTGCAGGTCTGATAGCAGACAGACAGGTTGCCAGAGGCTCTCAGAAAGCACACCTGCTATTAAATGTGATGTGATGGGATGGCAAATAGAAGGCATGCATTTATTTCTGCAAGCACATACTTAAACTAATGACTAGATGAGCTGACATGGCTGACTGCATTTTCCTTTTATTTACTAGCGTTTGGAATACAGTTACTTTATTATTCCTTCCCAATTTCTTCTTTGGACGATCTTGAACTGCATTTTTCTTCCTGGTTTGAGGGATTGAGCTGAGATCTCCAGCATAAGCATACTCACTACCCATGAGCAACATGTCTGCGTGTGTGTGCCCCCTCACAAAAAAAATGTAAAAACTAAAATCAGCCCTTCAAGCTGGGTGTGGTGGCACACGCCTTTAATCCTAGCACTTGGGAGGCAGAAGCAGGCAGATCTCTGTGAGTTCGAGGCCAGTCTGTTCTCCAGAGCTACACAGAGAAACCCTGTCTCAAAAAAGAACAGTGGCCGAGCAACACGCAATACAGACCAGTCTATACGTAAACCCTTCAATTGATGAAAGCTGCCCCGACCCAAAGCAGCCACAGAGGCTACTCAGCACCCTCATCAAGTTACAATGCAGACTGCATGTCACATTTATGACCTAAGAGGCCAAGGTCAGTCTGGCACTGTTTTAAAAGGCGCCCTTCCCTCCTGGGGAGCTCTCAGGCCTCGATCAGTGGCGCCTCACAAACTGAGTGCCCCAGGATCCCTATCTCTGCAGTTCCAGCTGGCTGTTGTCAGCCACAACAAGTAATCACGTCAGTAAGCAGCTTCCAGTACAGCCTCTACACGATTCTTACACGCAGAGCACACACAGAACCAGATATTCTGGTTCACCCAGGCTCTCCTGAATGAGAGGTGGCCCCAGGGCGAGACAGTGAGGACAAGAGGTCAGACTCCAGGAGTCAGCCTCACAGCAGCTGCGCCACCTACTGGCCTGATGTGCGCCTCTGCGGTAAGCAAACCATTCAATGCTCCATCCTGTAAGTGTAATCCCCCAATGCTTGGCTTTGAAATAGTCTTGTTCAAAGGAATATATCTTTAGATTTACCAACTCCCAAACGGCTTTAAGATAGTTCGTGTTTGGGGGAAATTTTAACACCCCGAGTGACTCTAACTTGGATTCTAGATGACGCAGACACAGGAGCCCCATAGGACCCTCCTCCTCACCTGGACAATGGCGGCTTCATTGTCAGCCAGTCCTAGTAAGAAGATCCTCACTTTGTCGATCTTCACTGGAACCGTCCTCCCCCTCCACTCCACCTCACTCATGGTGGCCGCCTGCTTGGCACGAGTCTGAGTGATCAAGGCCTGCAAAGTATTGTTTAGAAGTTAAAGCTTTTTCCTTTTCCGTCTGGACTGGGCCTACGAGCGGTCGGCGTGCTCCGGTCTGTCGGAGCTAACCACTGCTTGGTGGGCCTCCGAGGCCCGGCACACGTCACAGCCGAGCGAAGATGGTGGGCCGGAACAGTGCCATCGCCGCGGGCGTGTGCGGTGCCCTCTTCATCGGGTACTGCATCTACTTTGACCGCAAAAGGCAGAGTGACCCCAACTTCAAGAACAGGCTTTGAGAACGAAGAAAGAAACAGAAGCTTGCTAAGGAAAGAGCTGGGCTTTCCAAGTTACCTGACTTAAAAGATGCTGAAGCTGTTTAAAAATTCTTCCTTGAAGAGATACAGCTTGGTGAAGAGTTATTAGCACAAGGTGAATATGAGAAGGGTGTAGACCACCTGACAAATGCAATAGCTGTGTGTGGACAGCCTCAGCAGCTGCTGCAAGTGTTGCAGCAGACTCTTCCACCACCAGTGTTCCAGATGCTTCTGACCAAGCTTCCAACCATTAGTCAGAGAATTGTAAGTGCTCAGAGCTTGGCGGAAGATGATGTGGAATGAGCCAGATATCAACATGATAAAATCTCAGTTAAAATTATTTAACCATTAGCTTGGAAGCTGATCAGCTCTGGGGGAATAAGGGCAAATATGCTTGTCATGAACTGTCCTACACTGAAGTCTACCAAAGTGAATGTATACTTTGAGTAGATCCATTGTCTGTTCTATTTATTTTTTTCCAGTGAAAAGTACTTTGATAGAACTTTTCATTTTATAAATACACTGAGTTAACCAAAATAATCATGATGCATTTCGTTTATTCTTCATTCAGATGTAAATACAGCAGAGTTATTACTTCAGTTAAAAGCTCCCGGTGATGAATTTTAAAAGATTGGAAGAGAGTATGAAGGATAGTTGAATAATGCCCATTTTAAAACACTAGTACATTTTAATGTAAACCATAAAATTGGATAGAAACTTGTTTGTAAAAACTGAGCATTAAAATCTTTCTGTTTACTCTTGAAAAAAAAAAAAAGTTAAAGCTTTTGCCGGGCGTTGGTGGCACACGCCTTTAATGCCAGCACTCGGGAGGCAGAGGCAGGTGGATCTCTGTGAGTTCAAGTCCAGCCTGGCCTACAGAGTGAGCTCCAGGACAGGCTCTAAAACAATACAGAGAAACCCTGTCTCTAATGGTGGCTGTGTGACAGGTGGAGATAAGTGCCACCCACCAGCTGTCTCTTCCCATAACCAACACAGTACAATCTGAGAGCAGATTTCTACTTATTTAAATTTTCTCTGGGACTATGAATTTTAGTTTATGGAAAGTCAAAATTCTTCCCCCAATTTTTTCTATGAATTCATGTTACTTGCTCAGGGAGGAAGAAAGGGCTGCCATGTATACTGGGTCACATCTGTAATCCCAACACTTACAAGGCTGAGCAGGGCTATCATGAGTTCAAGATCAGCATATAGAATGAGCCTGAAAGTACACACACACACACACACACACACACACTGTGTAAAAGTTAGGGGAAAAGGTCTCCAGGCATGGTGGTGCACACCTTAATCCTAACAGTTGGGAGTCAGAGGGAGGTGGGTCTCTATGAGCTCAAGGCCAGCTTTGTCTACATGGGAAGATTCATGCCATCAAAAGCTACATAGTGAGATACAAATCAAGTGTAGTGACACACACCTTTAATCCTGGCACTCAGGAGGCAGGGCTAGGCAGATCTCTGTGAGTCCCAAGCCAGTCAGAATTATAAACACACACACACACCCACACACACACAGAGACATATAAATATGCACGTTAATATACATATAAGTTAAATATAATGTACACATAACTATAAGCATACATATATTAGTAGTAATGAATTAATATATGTATGAATTACATATGATGTCTGGACTTCTTCAAATCACCTTTCTGAAACATGTAGATCTTAGCTTACCTCCAGTTTTTCAGCAAGAAGCCCCTCTGTGCCTCCAGACCTCAGCCTCATCTGCATGAGTTCATTGATAGCTGACTGATCCCCTGAAAGACAGGGAGGGGAAGTCTTTTCTTTGCCTCTGGTGAAGTAGACCCACACTACAATATCTGTTCTGAAGATGAGTTTTTCCAAAGCAACTGACTGGGGCATTGCAAACAATGGTAATAATGCTGGGTATGTCATTACACTGGTCTAAACTCTCAAGAGCTCACCGTCAAGGGCTGGCTTTGAGACATTATGGTATGTTTACGCAGGCTCAACTATACAAAAGTATTACCCTGTGGGGGGGGAGGGGCTGGCTCAGGAGTAAGAGCATCTGCTGTTCTTACAGAGACGCTGGGCTCAGTTCTCAGCACCCCTATCAGGCAGCTCATAATCAGCTGCTCTAGTTGGAGGGATCTGAAACCCTGGAACCTCTTCAGGCAATGATGTATGTACATACATACATAATCTGAGGCAGGCACAAACACACAAGACATCTTCAAGGAAAAAGGTCCCACTCCTTGGGAGATTATGCAGGTATGGGCTCAGGAAATATATGAAAATTCTCTAATCTTTCACTTAGCTTCACTGTATACCTTTAACTCCCCCGAAAAAGTAAAAAAATAGCATTGGTTGGAGACTGTTCTCAGAATGTAGAGAAGATAAAGACAGAGATACAAATAGAAGTCAAAGAGCCAGGATCTGTAGGTTGGAGTGAGGCTGTCACAGGCAGCTCATCACCACCATCCTGTGTGGGGGTCATGCGCCACAGTGCACATCAGACAGCGCTACTTTTGCTATCTTCAAAGCTAAGGCCAAGACAGGTACAGTAGTAGGACATGCCTTTAATTCCAGCACTTGGGAGGAAAAGGCAGGTGAGTCTATAGGAGAGTGAGGCCAGCCTGGTCTACACAGTGAGACCCAAATCCAGACAAACAAACGAAAACCCCCAGGCCAAGGATGGATGTTAAGACCCGGAGAGTCACATGTGTCCGCAGCAAACCACATTAGTGGAGGAGCTCAGCCCTGGCACCTGCTCACCAATGTTATAAGCACAGTAGCGGATGTTGGGCGAGATCTCTTCCACACGCTGGTTATACAGCACAGCCTGCTCCTCTGTGAATGCACTGGCAAGCTTCTCATAGATAGTTCTGCAAGCAAAGAAACAGCAGACATTACAGCAGCCATATTTTAAGAAAACAAACTCACAGGGACCAAGTGGACACCAAAACACAAGCCCTTTGAAGGTATTTTACTGACTACCAGAGTAGCATGGTCGGGAAAACAAACTGTCCTAACTTCCACAGACAGTAGCAAGATTTGCAGCTTGACTGAGACTTAACTAAAGCAAGTGTTGCTCCTGAACTGAAGACTTACTTGCACTTGTTAAAAGCCTCAATGGCAGCTTTCCATTCTTGATGTTCAAAGCGCAACATTCCAGAGAGGTAAGCTGTGTAGGCCTGTAGGGAATGGAAAAGATCTGCTAAGTGAGGCTTTCCACATTTGCTTTTGGGTGCTATGGGAGGACTCTCCGGCTCTGCACACCCCAGGCAGCCCACAAAGAACGCTTCAGCACAAACGACCAATGCTCCAGCCCCATGACCCCCAAGTGGCTTCTAACTCTGGTAGCACCTGCACAGACATTCAAGGTGACTTTCAGTCTCTTTCTCTCTCTTTTCTGAAGACAAGCAGCTCTGGCTGGCCTAGAATTTACTACGGAGACCAGGCTGGCCTGGAACTTACAGAGACCCACCTGCCCCTGTCCCCTGAGTGCTGGGATTAAAGGTGTGTGCCATCATGCCTTGAAATCAAGTTAACTTTTCTTACTCAAATGTGTGTGGGTGTTTTGCCTGCATATATGTCTGTGTATCACATGTGTGCTTGGTGCTGATGAGGGCATCAGAGCCCTTAGTGTTACAGATAGTTGGGCGCAGGGAGCTAGGAATTGAACCAGGATCTCTGTAAGAGCAGCCAGTGTTCTTAACCACTGAGTCAACTCTCCAGCTCCATCGAGTTGACTTTTAAAGAAAACTTTCTTAAATGATTAAGTGTGATACATAGGTTATTTTTATGCTTTATTTCTTCCCGGGTGAGAATTTCAAAACAAAGGACCCCTGAGGCACAGCTCAGGACAGAATTTGTTTCACACCCTTTAATTAATTATTTATTTATTTTCATTTTATGTGCTCTGGTGTTTCCCCTGCATGCATGTCTGTGTGAGGGGGTCAGATCCCTTAAACTGGAGTTGCAGACAGACGTGAGCTGCCATGTAGGTGTTGGGACTTGAACCCAGGTCCTCTGGAAAAGCTGCCAGTGCTCTTAACTGTTGAGTGATCTCTCCGGCCCCCAAGGGCAAAGTAGCTTATTCACTTCATTTCACTTAACAGCCAGTTTCTACGTCGTCCGGTACGCATCAGGGGTTCAATACTGGGCCTTGGAGATGCTCAGCAGGCAAAAGTGTTTCTGTGTAAGCCTGAGTTTGATATCTGGAACCCAAATAACCCATTTTTTTTTTCTATAAATGTCAATGTATGTGCATTTGCACTCATACTCAAACACAGCACACACAATAATAATTTTTTTGTTGAGGTTCAATACTTCTAGGCATGGGAGTACACACCTTAAAATATGAAGCACTCAAGAGACTGAGGAGGAGAGTAAGAGGCTGGTTAGAAAGTCTTGCGCTCTACCACACCCAAAGAAAAACAGCTGAACTCATGCTTATAATCTCAGGGTATGTTCAGGCTTGGCTATAAAGTGAGTTCAGGTTAAGCCTGGACTACATAATGTCCTGTTTTAAAAAAAAAAACAAAAATGGCTGGAGAGACGGCTCAGAGGTTACAACAGTTAAGAGCACTTCCTGCTCTTCCAGACGGCCCAGGTTCACTTTCTAACACCCACATGGCAGCCACAACTATCTTTACCTCAGAACCAACCCTCTTCTGCCCTCTGTGGGTATCAAGCACACACACTGTGCACAGACACACATGCAGCTAAAACACCCACACACATAAAATAATACAAAACGTAAACGGGCTGAGTAACCTTTAGTATCTATCATCCCCAGCATGCACAGAGTGCAGGCAAAACAGCTATACACAAAATAACTTAAAATATGTTGAATATAGCCTTTATTATCTATCATATCTGTCTGTCTGTCTATCTATCCATCCATCTTTCATCTATTTGTCTGTCTATCTATCTATCTATCTATCTTTGCCAAAAATACTCCCGAGAATTTTCCCAGGTATAAAATACAAAACTTTCTACTTATGCACCAAAAGAAGCCTGGTTATTATCAAAAGATTAGAGATAATTATAAAAAAAACCTGAGAGCTGAAAAACAGGCCACCTAACTTCACCCTTTGAGAGTGAGGTCAGGGCTGTAGCTCAGAGTGCGCGCTTAGCCACAGGAGGCCCTGTCGGCATCTGAGGTGAGACACTGCTCTGTTCGCAGGCTTTTTAAAAGTCATGTCTCTAATGTCCACAGTGAAGTAAACTGGATGAGAAGACAATGACCTGAGCCTCTAGCTTGGTCTTGGCATCCACGCGGTTGCTCTCACACAAGCGCTCCAGTTCCTCGGCGTGCTTCACGGCTTTGCGTAGGCGAGACAGCAGGTGAAAGCGTTTTCGGGGCTCGGTGTTGGCTTCCTGTTTAAGCTGCATGGCATAGCTCCAGGCTCTCTCTGCATCCATCAGAACCAGCAGCAAGTACCTACTCCAGAGGGTTGGGAGTGAGCCAAGGCTAGGAGCACTGGGCCCAAACGTACCCTCCTCCCTCCTGACTCCTCCCTCACAGCACAAGTTCCAAGTCAGACCTCCACCTCACATTTCTGATCACCTACTAGGCCTATCTCTATCTCCTCAAACAAGCCAGCCTAGGACTAGAACCCAGTGGGAAAGAAATCAAGTGGCAGGATATTACGGTGGCCACAGTGGTGCCCACTGGTACCTCAAGCACTTAGAAGGCCAAGGCAGGAGGATTATAAGTTCTAGTCAAGCCTAGGCTACAAAGCAAGCAAGCAAACATACAAAGACCTCAAAGAAACAGTTATGTTAAAGATCGATGAACAACTGTACTAGAGCCTGTGCTGGAGTCCCACGGCCTTCTCTTCCTGTGTGACCTTGGGGACACCAAGCTTTCTGCACTAATATACCTGACACAGACCATGGTGGCACTTCCTGAGGGGTCAGTAACCTCAGGAATCTTTTTTGGTTTTTTGAGACAGGGTTTCCCTATGTAGCCCTGGCTGTCCTGGTACTCACAGAGATCCACCTGCCTCCACCGCCCAAGTGCTGGGATTAAAGGATTAAAGACATTAGACACCACACCTGGCTATCGGACTTTTTTTTATTAAAAGAACCCATACTTTAGTCTCTGAAGGCTTCAGGTTTATGTAAACAATACTTAAATGAATTTTAAAAACTTCCGTGTATGTGTATGGTATATACACCTGTGTATTTCTAGATGCATGCATTGGAGGTCAGAGGTCAACATAGGTGTCATCTCTATAGCCTCCACCTTACTTTTTGAGACAGGGTCTCTTGCTAAGCTGGACATGTTGGACTGGCTCACCTGCAAACCCCAGGAGTCCTGCTGTTCATCTTTCCTGGGTTGAGTTACGCCCCCAGCTGTCTGCCAGGGATGAAAAGTCAAGCTCACATGTTTACATGGAAGCACTCTGGTAACAAACTGCCTTTGCAGCCTACAAACAGCAGGCACAGAACAACCTGGTCCACACTGATGCTCCAGAGACCACTTCACACACTGACCTTCCTTGGAGGGAGAGGGCAGCAATCTGAGATGGGACCTCATACAGCCCATATTGCCCTCAGATTCACCCTGGAGCCAAGGACAACTGAACTCTTGATCCTCTGCCTCCATTTCCCTAGCATGGGATTACAGGTATGTGTGACCTGGGGTCACAGCCAGGGTTCTGTGAACGATAGACAGGCACTCCACCAACTGAACTACACCTTAAGCCCCAGCACAGCTCTTGAGCAAGCTACCGGATGTCTCTTCACCTACAGATACAGGAATAGCACAGCACAGCCGCCCCACAGAGCCAGAGCAGCTGAGGGCACACGAGAGAATTCTGGGTGCACTGTCTGGTACTCAGTCCGGGTGTCAGCACCTGTTATCAGTCAGGAGCTCCTCGGTTACTTTCTTTCCAGTGAATTTGTGTCTGTTCCCCATCTTAAAGTTGAGTGTTTTCCGGAGACGTCTTTGTCTTCGAGAACAGTAGCCCCTGTGATGAAACACAAAACAGGGTCCATTCAGCCCAGCTGCAGCTCTTTGTACAGAATCTTCTATAATAAAGTAAGGGTAAAGGTTTCAAGGACTGTTTGTGGTGACACATGTCACCTGCCAAACAGCTGAACAACTAACACATACCAGCCAATGTGACTGCTAACACAGAAAACAGTGACATTCTACAGACCCATAAATCAAAGTCCTAGAGTGACTAACTCACAAGATAAAATGATTAGCTTTTCCCTTTCTTGGTTTTTTGAGGTAGGGTCTGACACTACAGCCCAAGCAGGTCTGGAACTCACTAGATAGCCCAGGCTGACCTCAAATTCCAAGGTAATCTTCCTGCCTCCATTTATCACGCTATTTATCAAGATTATGTGTATGAGCCACATCTTGCTTAAATTATTTAAATATTACCCGGTAATCACCGTTTTTTTTTTTAAGATTTTTAAATGTTTATATGTATGGGTGTTTTGCCTACATGTATGTCTGTGCACCATTTGTGTGATCGACCTGATAGGCCAGAAGCGGGTGTCAGATCTCATGAGACTGGAGTCACAGTCGGTTGTGAGCCATCATGTAGGCGGTGGGACTAAAACCTGAATCCTCTGGAGGAGTCTCTCAAGCCTCCAGAATCACAAGCTACCAGGACACAGCCTACTAAAGAGAGCCAGGCACGGCAGTGCACATACAGCCCCGAGAGCCAAGGCAGGAGGAGCAGGAGTTCAAAGCCAACCCTGTCTACAGAGTCTGCCTGAGCTATGAGACTCTACCCCAAAACCCCAAATAAACAGGTAGTAAAGTCTAAGTCCAAAACCCGTCAAAATGTCTGAGATACCTACTTATCTCTAGGTCTCTAGAATAACAATAGAAATTAATTTATTTTGGGGGGCTGGAGAGATAGCTCAGAGGTTGAGAGCACTGGCTTCTCTTCCACAGGACCTGGATTCAATTCCCAGGACCCACATGACAACTCCCAACTGTCTGTCACTCCAGTTCCAGGGTACCCTCACACAGACATACATGCACATAAAAAAATAAATAAATCTTAAAAAGAAATGTGTTCATTTGGTTCCATTGTTACAATAGTTTATAAAGTCATTTACCACATGGGCCTCAAAAAGAGAAAGAAAGCCAGCCCAGAGCCTTAGATCAAGAGGAATACCAAATAAGAGGTAACTATAATCTTTGCCTAAAGGGCAAAGAGCTGGACAAGCTTCACATCAGGCATACCAGAGTGCAGTTCTTTTGCTGCTGGAAGAAAAAAAGTGAGAGACTCTCTGTGGAGGTGTGGCCTGCATGAAGCACAGTGGCAGCTGCTGTGCCAGACAAGTTCAGAGCTGCTCAAGTCCCCAACATAAGGACAGCAATAACCAGCATATGTTTACTAGCAACCACCAGCTTGCTGAGGCTTATTTTCATGAAAATCTGCTGTGTGAGGAACTGTGGCGTAGCTGCTCCCAGCTATCACCAAGTAGCGCCTGATCAAACAACCGTGATGCCAGAGTCAGCTGACTAAATAGTAACCAAGTGCAACCCTAAACACGGAAAGAAAAAAGGAAAGTGTGCCGAGAATTCCTCCAGCAAGGGAGCAGCTCAGCACATACAGGACATTCCACAGGCTGCCAGGTTAAGTTGGTGCAGGAGACTGAGTCAGTCTGGGCTCAGTCTGTAGAAAGGGCCATGTGTGAGACAGACAGACAGACAGACAGGCAGGCAGGCAGGCAAACTCACACTACTCCACTCTACCCCGAACCCTAGTAACTCTTCCTCTCATGTCATCAGTAAGTCCAAAAATAGGACCAGGTAGATGGCTCAATGGGAAAAGACATCAGCTGACAAGACGATGACAAGCTAACAACCTGAATGCCACCCTTGGCAGAGAGAGGAGAGAACTGACCTCCTCAGGCTGTCCCCTTGATCTCTACACGTGAGTCTCAGTAAACATGTACCCATATGCAAACCCATGTGAACACAAAATATGAAAACATACTAAAAAAGAGGAGCTAGGAAGATGGGTGGATGGTTAAGTCACTTCCTGCTCTTCAGAGGACCTGTGCTCAGTTCCCAGCCACCTCCAGCAGTGACTCCAGTTCCAGGGGAGCCAACGCCTACTCCATAGGCACCCGCTAGGAGACAGCATGAGATCCCTTGGGACTGGATTAGGCAGCTGTGAGCCTACCTGGCAAGACAGCCCAAGCCACACAGTGAGATGCTGCCTTGAAAAAGCAAGACCTAGGGATGAACACACGGCAGAGCATTTGTCAAAGTGTCCAAGGTTCTTTGTATAACCCCCAGGACCATAAAACAAACAAACAAATAAACAAACAACAACCTGAGACTGCCAGGCATGGATGCCCACACACCTGTACTACCAGCATATGGCAAGCTGACTTAAGAAGATCCTAGTTCAAGGCTAGCCTGGGCTACATAGCAATTCTGAGGTCAGAATCATATAGTAGGACTATCTCAAAAAACAAAACAACAAAAGCATAAGCATAAGTCAGGTGCCCACCTGTAAAGCAAGCACTTGGCAGGTGGTAAGACAGCAAGCTGAAGGCTAGGGTGGACTACACAGACTGCTTCAAAAACACTAGCCCAAACCACATACCTAAGACCAATGTACTGAATCAGGGCTGGGGCTTAGTAATAAAACTCTTGCCAATAAAGTTGCATTTAAAAAGGGAGCATTCTATTATATGCAAAAATATGACTACAGTATACCTGGCTTAATAAGGGGAGACTGGGGTCAGTTATGGCAAAGAGCCCATCTCAAAGGGTTTCTGCTGACCAAGCCTCAGTCAATTTAAACATCAAAATGTTAGCTTATAAGTCATAAAATCAGCTGGACACTATGAGCACACACAGAACACATATGAATATATGAGCCTAACAAGAATGCACATTCACAGAATTCCAAAGTTTTCTCTCATGACATACTTAGCAATCACAAGGTAAGAGTGATTTTGCTGGAAGAACACCTAACCTTGTTAGTCACAGGCCACGGCAGACCTCAGCATGCACACAAACCACACGTGTCTGAGAGTGTGTGTGCACATGAGTGCAGGCAGTGCTTGCTGGCAACGGGCTTTCAACATCCCCAAGACTGAACCATCTGGGAATCAAACCCAGGTCCTCTGGTACCTAACCACTGAGCCACAAAATTTTGAACCCTCATAAAATTTTAAAATTTTGCTGGGCAGTGGTGATGCAGGCTTTTAAGATCCCAGCACTCGGAAGGCAGAGGCAGGCGGAGCCCTGTGAGTTTTTGTAGGCCAGCCTGGTCTACAGACCGAGTTCCAGGACAGTCAGGATTGTTACACAGGGGAACCCTGTTTCAACCAACCCCTCCCCCCAATTAAAATTATATAGAAATGACATACCTTTTGAAGACTCATTATAAATGCAATGCTGGACATACTTTCTGCTACAACAGAGTGAGCAGGAAATTAACGAAAGCAGCCACATTAGAAAATGCCACAATGGTGGCCATACATGGTGTCCGGGACACTGACCTGTACCGCTGGAAGTCTCCGTGCCGTAAGCCATGCTGCTGCTGGGACTCCTTAATAATCTGAAGAACTAGAGGCAAGATCAAGGAAAAGCCTACAGCAGCGGTCCTCACCCTTCCTAATGCTGTGACCCTTTAATACAGTTGCTCACACTAGGGTGACCCCCAACCATAACATGACTTTCGATGCTAGTTTATAACTGTAATTTTGCTATGGTTATGAATCTGTGTTCTCTGATGATCATAGATAACTGCTGTGAATGGGTCCTTGAACCTCCCCTCCCACAGACCCACAGAGGGGTCTTGGCCCTCAACCACTGACTTACAAAAGCCGAATGGACACCTGTAAGAGACTGAGGACGTTAACCATGGCATTCTTTTGTAATCATTTTTTTACAGTTATCTTGTCAAAGGGCAAGGCTAAGTTTACAGAAAAGTGAATTGTCCCAACTGTTACTATTTTCAGACAAAAAGGGAGGGTAGTCCTGGTTGGCAGAGCCGAAACCTTAGCAGATTAAATAGAGCTGCTGGATTTCAATGCTGATGCTGTACTCATTCACAGATTCTGGTAATAAAAAAAAGAATGACGGGACACTAGGAGAGCAAAGAGCAAAGCTACAAATCCGTGACCATTTACACAGAAAGCTACTGTTCTTTTGGAAATTCCTGTAACTCATCTCCATTTGAAATGCACCTCAAAAACACACAGGACCAAGGCAGTGGTATTGTGTGCCTCTAATCTCAAACCTCAGAAGGTACAGAGGGGCAGGCGTTCAAGGGCAGACTGGGACTACACAGCAAAACTCTATCTACACACACACACACACACACACACACACACACACACGCACGCACATACTGGGCTGGAGAGACAGCTCAGTGGTTAAGAGTAGTGGCTGCTCTTCCAGAGGAATCCAGGTTCAGTTCCAGCCCCCGCATGGAGGTGCTTAACCCTCTGTAACTCCAGGCCTCTGTGGGGACCAGGCACACACGTAGTACACATAGATACATGCGGGCAAACACATACATTTAAAAAAAAAAAGTTTTTAAACATTTAAACGAACACACAGAACCAAAAACGGCACGTACTACTTCTGTAAGCACACAAATGATATACACACTGATAAAAACTAGAAAATGATTTCTGAGAGCTAGGAAGATTGCTCGGCAGGTAAAGGACTGTGTCTACACCTGAAGGCGAGAGTTGGGATTCCCCAGAACACAGGCACAAAGGCCATACCCAGTGGTTTGCACATGCAATCCCAAAGTCGGGGTGGCAGAGACAGAAAGATCCCTGCAGTGAGCTCCTATCACAGGTGTTAAGCTCAGTTCCAGGAAGACCCCCAGCTTCAAAAAATAAGGTAGAGCGGAGGATGACAACGTTGACCTCTGACCTACACACACTGCACCAGCACCCACACCCACGCGGACGTACAGCCGAGAAAGTAATTCCTCCAGCTCTTCGTGAACCTTCCAACAAGACCAAACACCCACGGACCTACTTAGAAGAGCACACGCATGATATTGACAAGCTAAACAGGTGAGCAGCTTTTCCCGGGGAGCACCTCCACTTTCAAAGCACCTAGCTCTATCTACGGTTCACATCCAGCACCTAACAGCTGTCTGACAATGGCCCCACGCTGAACAGTTCCGGCTGCAGTTCCCTCTCCACAGCTCAGGGGCTCGAGGTACCGAGCAGGAGCTCTGCGGGGTGGCTGGAGTGTCAGTCGCAGCTCAGCCCTCCAAACCGACATCTGAGAGGCTACGCGGGACCTGCCCAACACCTCCATGCCACTCGGGGGAAAGCTTGGAAGGCGAGACGTTTGCGAGGAAAAACCGGACGAGAGGCAAACCCTGGACCTGTGAGTGGCAAAGAGGAGAGCAGGAGAAACTGCACGCCTCGGCCTCCGCCGCCCAGGGGCCGCCACGCGCGGCCTCTCCCGACCCCGGATCGACACGTAGCCATTGCCACTTAGGCCACTGCTCTAGGATACTCTCCAAACTCAGGCTATCCCCGAATTCTTTGTTCGCCTTCGATCCGGCTGAAGGGCGTTCGTTTTCTTTATTCTCGTCTCCTCCGGAACCACGTCCACCGCCGCTGCCGCCGCTGCCGCCGCTGCCGCCGCCGCCGCCTCCTCCGCCGCCGCCGCCCGGGACCTGCTTCTCCGCAGCCATCTTGCCCCTGCGCCGCAAAGCAGGACGGGATGGAGGAGGCGAGACGACCCGCGGCGGGAGAGAGCGGCGCCTTCCTGGCCCGCCCGATGGGACACTGACGGACTCCGCCGCCGCAGACCGCGGTTTTGTTTTTGTTTTTTTCCCAATGCTTTTGGCAGTGTGTTGGTGTGCGCCTGCGAGTCCCGGGTGGCTGTAGGTCCTGGGGATCCGGAGGACAAGATTAGCCCACCTCCAGTTCCCCGAGGAGGGTCGGAGGACCGGAGAGAGACGCCCGCCTCGCGCATCCCTGCACCGGGAGGGTGGTGGCGCGCGCCTTTAATCCCAGCACTGGGGAGGCTGGGGCTGCGGGCTTCGAGGTCAGCCTGGGTTGCAGAGTTAGAACTTATTAAAGAGAGAGAGAGAGAGACAGAGAAAATAAAATGAAATGGGATGGGGAGGAGAAGCGAAAGCCTGAAAACTCAGATTCCTTGTTGTAAATGTTTTTTCAACTAGGGGAATCAAGACATGAACTTTCCCATTCTAGGGAGGCTTATATGTAACTGCTTCTACGCCCTCCCACCCCCCCCCCCCCCCCCGCCAAGTTGATGGTGAGAAACACTGGCCTTGGGCAGCAAGCAGTGCCCCCAGTAGGAGCTTGAGACCTGTGGCCTTGTCTGGATTGTGTGACCATCCCTTAGTCCAAGGACAACATGAATCTTTGGGGTCGGCCACTGCCAGGCTCGAGTCCTAAGGCAGTGCCAGGCCCTGTGCCAACCATTGCAGGTGCAAAGATGCTGGGCAAGTGACTCATTCTCGCCCTGAACCAGTTCCCTCATCTGTGACAATAGGGTACCCATGGGCGTGGTAGCTCAGGAGACTGAGGCAGGAGGACACAGAGTTGGAGGCCAGCCTTGGCTACCTCATTAAGTTTGAGGCCAACCTAGGCAACATAAGGTCCTGTCTCAAAGAGACAAACATGGTGGGGGAGGGAGATGGATCAGTGGACAAAAGCCCTTGTTGCACAGGTCAGGTTCGGACTGAACCCAGGCAAAACCAGACCCAGTGTGGGGCATCTGTAACCCCAGCACTACTGTGGTGAGATGTGAGAATGGGCGAATCCCCCAAAAGTTCACAGACTAGCCAAACTATAGTACGTAGCTCAGGCGCAAAAGGAACAAGAGAGCCTGGGCTTGAACAGACAGCTCAGTGGTTAAGAATGCTGGTAGCTCTTGCAGAGGATCTGTGTTCAATTACCAGCAACCATATGGTGGCTACAGCCATCTGGGAGTCCAGTCCCAGGGGATCCACCCTCTTCTGGCCTCCTAGAGCTCTATGCACCTGTACTACATAGACATACTAGCAGGCAGAGCATTCACACATAAAAATAAAGTGCTGCGCAGTGGTGGCGCACACCTTAATCCCAGCACTCAGGAGACTGAGGCAGGAGGATCTCTGAGTTCAGCCAAGTCTACAGCTCAAGTTCCAGGACAGCCACGGTGGTTACACCGTGACTCAAAACCAAAAAAGAAAAAAGGAAAGGAATAAATACTGATCATGCTACAGAATGGATGAGCCTTGGGGATATTATAGTAAGAAGTAGGTGAAAGGAGCCAGATGCAAAAGGACTCATATTTTTATGAATCTATTTGTGTGAAATGCCTGGACTGGGAAAATATAGAGATCAGAAAGATTAATAGTTAGATGAGGCTAAGGGTGACGTAAGGATTTAGGAGGATGTGACCCATAGAGTGCAAAGAGAAATGTCCTAAAACATTAGGTATCACATCATACCATCAGGATGACTTCTTTCCCAACAGACAAGAATATAACATGGATGAGTGAATATGATGATTGCCACCCAGCTCCACGAATATACAAAAAAATGAGCAAATACTTTAAATGAGTGTGTGTGGTATAGCATGTGAATTGTACCTTAGTAAAGCCATGAGGGGGGAAATTCAGTTTTGTTAGTATTCTAGTCAAAGCCCTAGACTAGACTAAATGGCATTTACTAGACTAAATGCCACTACCCTCGCAGTGGAAAAAGACAGCGCCAGGGATACTGCTTAGTTAGAGTGCTCTGGTACAAATGGAGTCTTGGGTCCAAGCCCCAGCACCACATAAATCAGGCCTGAAACCCTAGCATTTGGGAGGTGGAGGCAGGAAGATCAAAAGTTTAAGGCCTTTGGCTGCACAGCAAGTTCCAGGCCAGCTTGGCTATGTGAGACCCTGCCTCCAAGAAACAGAAAGGAAAGGGAGGGAGGGAGGGAGGGAGGGAGGGAGGGAGGGAGGGAGGGAGGGGAGGGAGAGAAAGGATGGGAAGGGAAGGGAGGAAGAGAGGAAGGAAGGCAGGCAGGCAGGAAGGAAGGAGTAGAAGGTGTGTATGTGTGTGAGGGTGGAGACTAGGCTAGAAAGATGGCTTAGCCTTTAAAAATACTTATTGTTCTTACAGAGGACCCAGGTTCTGTTCCCAGCCCCCACTCCAGTGCTCACAGCAAGCTATGATTCCCATTCCAGGGGCCCTGAGCCCCCCCCTGGCCTCCACAGGCACCACCACATGCAGGCACACACATCACATATAATTAAAAATAATAGGCCTTGCATGGTGGTACAGGCTTTTAATTCCAGCACTTGGGAGGCAGAGGCAGGAGGATCTCTGTGAGTTGGAGAACAGCCTGGTCTACATTGTGAATTCTAGAACATTCAGGACTACATAGAAGAGATTCTCTTTCAAAAAGAATTAAACTTTTAATTTTTTTTTTATCGGCATGAGTGTTTGTTCACGTGTCTGTGCACCTTGTGTGTACAGACTCTGAGGCCATCAGATTCCCTGGAACTGGAGTCCTAGATGATTGTGAGGCACCACATGGGAACAGAACCCAGGTCCTCTGCAAGAGCAATGAGTGCTCTTAACCGTGGAGACATCTCTCTACCCTCAGAAAGAAATTTAAGGGAAGTCTTGCTGTCAACTCAGCCATACCAGCTGAGACTTAGGGACACAAGCACACTCCGACATTATGGCATCCTTACCACCTGCTCCTTCTTTATGTACTCTTCCCACTGTGGGGGGGGGGTTCTCACTCCTACACCTATATTCAAATGTTTGATTGTTTATAGGTGGAGTTTCTCTGTGTCCTGGCAGCTGCTCCCAAATAACCACACAGAGACTTATTGTTAATTATAAATGCTTGGCCAATAGCTTAGACTTGTTTTTAACTAGCTCTTATAACTTAAATTAACCCATGTCTATTAACCTATGTGCTGCCTCCAGGCTGGCTTACCTCATCTATGAGCTTCCCATGTTGCTTCTTCTGAGTCTGGTTCTCACGGCTCCCTGACTCCACCCCTTCTTCTTCCCAGCATCCTATCCACCTCCTGTCTAGCCATCATCCAATCAGCGTTTTATTAACATTGAGAGCAGTGTCCAAAAAAAAGAATTGTTTTGCTACATGCATTGTTTTGTTTTTATGTATATTGGTGTTTGACCTACATGTGTGTCCGTGGGAAGGTGTCTGATATCCTGGTACTGGAGTTATAGACCATTGTGAGCTGCCATGTAGGTACAGGGAATTGAACCTGGGTCCTCATTTTGACAGTTTCATTGTGTTGTCCAGGTTGACTTTGAACTTCTAGACTCAAATGGTCCTTCTGCCTCTGACTCCGAAGTAGCTGGGACCATAGATGTGCCAATATGTGCTACCACATCCAGCTAAATAATTTTTCTGCCCTACGGATGTGACCGGGATATAGAGTGATTGCCCAGAATATATGGGACCCTGGATTCAATGCCCACACTGATAAATAATGTCACTTTTTTTTTTTTATGGTCATGGCTGTCTTGGACCTCACTATGTAGTCCAGACTGGCCTTGAACTTACAGAGACTCTCCTTCTTCTGCCTCCTGAGCGCTGGGTTTAAAGCTGTATACCACCACACCTGGCACATACCCCAGCTCTCTTAAGACAGGGTTTCATGAGTGGCTCAGGCTGGCCTAGAACTCTCTGTGCAGCCCAGTGTGGCCTTGAACTTGCAATCCTCTAACTTCAGCCTCCAGAGTGCTTGCATTCCATGTCTGAATCAACAAACCCTGCTTTAGGAAAAGGATATTCATGGCTAAGATTTGAATAGGCAATAAGATTTGATCCATTAATTCGCTGGTGTCCACTTTCACATCTCTGAGGTGTCTGTGTGAACGCATGTACACCACAGTAGTTCGGGAGCCTATGGAGAAGAGGGTATTGAACCTCCTGGAGTTACAGATGGTTGTGAGCTGCCACGTGGGTGCTGGGAACTGAACCTGTGTCCTCTGCAAGAGCAGCCAGTGCTCTTAAAGGGCCATTGTTCCAACCCTTCCCCTAGAGTCTTACCTCATACTTCTATGGAGGCAGTGTTTCCAGGCCCATTCTATCCCAGACAAGGGAGGTGAAGGTCACAGACAGGCTGACAGTTGAAGGAGACCTCCAAAGATGTCAGGGGAAGGGGTGTCTCTCTTGGACCCTGGATTAGGCACAAACCATGTCCAAACCCCTGTTTTCACAGAGAGCCTTAATTAAGCAGGAGGTAGAGGGGTTGGGTGAAGATGGGGTGAGGGGATTTAAAATTACTGCTTTGTGACTCAGGCACCAAACAGCAGCAAACTACCTTGCAGGTGTCGTTTTTGTTGTTTTTCAAGCCCTGTCCTGGAACACACTCTGTAGACTAGGACAGCCTCGAACACAGAGATCTACCTGCCTCTGCCTCCCAAGTGTTGGGATCAAAGGTGTGTGCTGCAGGTATAATTTTTAAGAGGCGAGAAAAAAAAAAAAAATGGGTTAGGATGTGGTGGTAAAGGAGATGGAGGATGAGGGGGCATTTGTCCTGGAGGGACAAAAGACTGCCTCTGGATAGAGAGGGGACATAAGTGGCCCACAGGAAAATGGCGGTTTATAAAGGTAAAGGGGGAGCCCCGTATTCGGATGATGACGTGCTTAGTTTTAATTGGGCATGCTAATTAGGTGAGGCATGGATTCGGGTTGGTTGCTGGATTTCAATTCTTTGATAGCTGGACCTTGGTAGTCAGCGACAGGAGGAGGAAGTGGCCAAATAAGGTAATAGACCTTGGGGGTTAGAGTCAGGAATGTAATCTAACCGTTTTTTAGCAAGGCAGAGAGAATGGGAAGAAGGGCAAGGCTTGCCAGAGCCAGATGCTAAAGCTGGCTAGTGTCGTACATGTTCAGTGAACTGCGTTAAAATGGAGGGAAAACATTTGCTGGGTGTAAAAAAGGGAGTGAGATGAAAATATCCATTCTGGGCAAGCATGTAGGTGCGAGGCTGTAATCCCAGCACTAGAGACCGAAAGGTTTGAGTTCAAGGCCAACTTGGGCTCCGCAGAGGTACCCAGTCTCAAAACAAAGAACAAAAATCCCTCCGTTCTTCCTCCTCAGGGCTACTTTCTGGAGTTCCTGTGCAGCGGGGTGAGGTGCTTGCTCCTCTAGGAGTTAAAATTGGAAAGAGGCATGGAATGCATGGCTGGCCGGTCCGCTTTGGGTGTGCTGGGCTCCGGTACCCGGTGTCAGGCCCCTTATTCCGGGTAGTAGGGTGGATCTCTCAAGGGCGCTCCACGCCCTGCGTGCACCCTGATCCCTCCACCGCTCCAGGGATGGTGTAGCATGCCACTGAGCCTAGCCGAATCCCGGGACTGGAGCGTGGGAGCAGAGCGGAGCTAGGGTCATCCAACAGCACCTCTTCTGGAAGCAGGCCGCAGCGAGGGGGGGGGGACTGCCCTACAGCCTGGGTGCTCGCTCCTCCTCCTGTCCCCTGCGCACCCCTGTTCTAGCTTCTGGAGCTCGCAGAGTCTCGCTGGAGGGAGGTGCGCGCTCACCGAGACCAGGACCGGTCAGCTTCGGTGACACTATGAATGGCTCAGACAGCCCGGGGGCCCAGGACACGAGCCAGGAAGGCGGCAGCGGCGGCTGGCAGCCCGAGGCGGTCCTCGTGCCCCTGCTTTTCGCTCTCATCTTCCTCGTGGGCACCGTGGGTAACGTGCTGGTGCTAGCTGTGCTGCTGCGTGGCGGCCAGGCGGTCAGCACCACCAACCTGTTCATCCTCAACCTGGGCGTGGCCGATCTATGCTTCATCCTGTGTTGTGTGCCTTTCCAGGCCACCATCTACACCCTGGACGGCTGGGTGTTCGGCTCGCTGCTCTGCAAGGCCGTTCATTTCCTCATCTTCCTCACCATGCATGCCAGCAGCTTCACGCTGGCCGCCGTCTCTCTGGACAGGTGAGCGAGCATTCCGTTGTATCCAGGCAGGGGCTTGGCCTGGAGCCGCCACTCAGGGATCCAGGAGGGATGCGCAGAGTGGGTGAGAACACTGAAATCACAGTGGCAGAGGCAGGGAAATGCAAGCGAAAGAGGGAGCGGAGGAGAAAAGGGAGTGAGTCGGTGACTAAGAGCGTCCCTCTGTTAAGTAGGTCCTCGGACCTCCGAGGCTGGGGAAATCAGCTCCCTGGAGTCTTCACATTATTATTGCTTGAGTTTAATGCCTCTATGGAACATTACCGTATTCGGTTTACAGACAAGAGCTAGTGTGTAAGTAACTTGCTCGGGTAGTCAGATGGTAATTGAGTTCTGTAGGGAAGCATCTGTTTCTTGGCGCCAAACTCACTCGGAACCTGGATCTCTGTCTGGCGCCTTAGGCTTGGGACTGGGCTGTTTGGGGAGGACCCACGCTGAAGTCCAAGAGAGCATGAGTGAGAGCTTCTAGCTGCTCCAAAAAACGCCAGGTCAAGGCTGCCAGCCAGAGAAGCCAGGGGGTTGATGCTCTCCTCTAGCAAAAGGACAGAGAAAGAACCTTCCTGAATGCTCTGGAGGGACCTTGGCTGGAAAAGACACTAGGAGCAGGTCCTGGGGAGGAAATCCCGGTCCGAAATTGGTTTGTCCCTCCCCACGGAAGAGCAGTCAAGAACGGCCACGATCCCCACTCTCCTCCCATTTCCACCGAGTGCAAGGCGTGGGTCCCGAGCCTGCTAGTGGGATGCACAGAACTTCAGCATTGCCCAGGTTGTCTGTCAGAGCCTCGGGCACTAGGGATCTTCCTTCCCTATGTTGTCACTAGAAGGTAATAATCTCTGACCCCAGGAGTCCAGGCAAATTCTCTGACTTTTTGTCTTCGGTGATTTCGGGGTCCCCTTTCGAGTAGAGAAAGTCAGTGGCCGCATTCCCAGGGACAGCCAATGAATGGCCTAGACTCCTGCTACCAGGACCTGTCTTAATTCTAGGATCAAGTAATCACAGAAGCACTGGGCCTGCCCTCCATAGTCCATATAAAACCTGTCATCAGTGGCCTTCTTCCAGAGCTAGGGTAGGGTTGCCGGTGGCCTGGCAGTGAATCCTCTCGTTTACCCGACAATCCTTGCTCCCTGTTCCACAGGTATCTGGCCATCCGCTACCCGCTGCACTCCCGCGAGCTGCGCACACCTCGAAATGCGCTGGCGGCTATCGGGCTCATCTGGGGGCTAGCACTGCTCTTCTCCGGGCCCTACTTGAGCTACTACAGTCAGTCGCAGCTGGCCAACCTGACTGTGTGCCACCCAGCGTGGAGCGCGCCTCGACGCCGGGCCATGGACCTCTGCACCTTCGTCTTCAGCTACCTGTTGCCAGTGCTGGTTCTCAGCCTGACCTATGCGCGCACGGTGCGCTACCTCTGGCGCACAGTCGACCCGGTGGCTGCAGGTTCGAGTGCCCAGCGCGCAAAACGCAAAGTGACACGCATGATCGTCATCGTTGCCGCGCTCTTCTGCCTGTGTTGGATGCCCCACCACGCGCTCATCCTCTGTGTGTGGTTTGGTCGCTTCCCGCTCACGCGCGCCACTTACGCGCTGCGCATTCTTTCACACTTAGTTTCTTATGCCAACTCGTGTGTCAACCCCATCGTTTACGCGCTGGTCTCTAAGCATTTCCGCAAGGGTTTCCGCAAAATCTGCGCAGGACTGCTCTGCCGCGCCCCGAGGCGAGCCTCAGGCCGAGTGTGCGTCGTGGCGCCTGGCAACCATAGTGGCAGTGTGCTGGAACGCGAGTCCACAGACCTGACACACGTGAGTGAGGCAGCGGGGCCCCTTGTCCCAGCACCGGCACTTCCCAACTGCATAGCCTCGAGTAGAGCCCTCAATCAAGTCTGTTAAAAGATCAAAGGGCGTCGGCACAGTGTGACCTGAGGCCAGCTGGGGTTATGCTTGGATGTTGATGGATTGCAGCAGCAGACTGAGCACTGTAGGGGATGTCCTGTTATTAAACCGCACAGATTGCTAGAGTCATGTGACATAAGCCTTCAGTCCGAGCACTTAGGAAGCTGAGGAGGAGCAAGCAAAGCCAGCTGTGGAGTCTGAGGTCCGCTAGAACTACACATGATAGTCTGAGTAATAATAAAGCGAAAGGTTCAAGCCATCTCATATGCCGTGATGCCTGTAGGATCTCGGTCACGAAGCCCCAAGACTGGGGCAAAAAGTCTCTGGGACTTTACAGGCTGCAGGAGGCTTCTCAACAGCAGGGCATGGGGTGCTTAGCTTAGCTACTAGAAAATTAAAGTCCCTAACTGAAGCTGGGGATCCAGTGATGCCTAACACAAGCCCCCCCCAGGTGCTAACTGTACATAATCTGTCATCAGCCAATTCATGTGACCACAACAAGCAACAGATTTGAGTGACAGAAGTATCACTTGTGCGTCCAGCTTTTTACGCATGGTCCCATGAAGGGCTCCCTGAGGCCTCTACATCTTGTTGTCCTGACCAGTGCTCCAATCTTGGCCTTACATTTGCTTTCCTGCCTACAACTGGGCAGGATCAAGTACCCAGCATTTTAATTCCAACAGGTTCCACTGCACATACACTACAGTGATGATGCTACGTACTTCCAGTTGGGGCAAGCTAATTTGGCAGAACGGGATGCCCAGGTTTCAGTCACTGGTCACTACAGTCCCCGGGTTCTTGATCCAAGGCACTTCATATACAATAAATTTAAGGAGCAGCAAGGACAAAGATGTCTCCATCACACTTCATGGGAGTGGGCTGACTTTGGCCAAAGGCACCACTAAAACACTCAGCCTGCACCCCAACCCTAATCGGGGCTTGTAGAAGAGATGCTTCAGTGGTTAAGAGCATCTCTTCCAGAGGTCCTGAGTTCAGTTCCCAGCAACCACATGATGGCTCACAATCATCTCTAATGGGACCTGATGCCTCTTCCTGCATGCAGCATACATGGACAGAATACTCATACATAAAATACATACATTAAAAAAAAAAAAAAAAAAGGAAGGAGACGAAGATCCCAGGCTTGCCTCATAGGGCAGTGTGTTCCAGTGCTGGAAATGCAGCAGGAAAGGACACCTAGGCAGGTGCAGAGGCTAGGGCTGGACCCCGAGCTTTGTCTCTGGGTGTTTGTGGAACTGGATGGGAGACGTATGCTTAGTCCAAACCTGAGCCCTTGCACAGAGCAGCTGCCTCCATCCGTGGCTCAGTACTCAGAGGTTGCAGTTTAGGCCCCACTGTTCTGCCCAGACAGACCCTGATGCTGGCTCTGTGTGTCCAGCTCCATCCAGGCTTCTTCCAGCTCGTGGTCCATAAGTCCAGCTCCCAGGACTCAGCAGTTGGTAGGTAGAGGGCTTAAGGTTTTAAGTGTTAGGATTTGGGCTCTGAGATAAACATGACTTTGTCCTTCAGCCTGGCCATCCTTCTCCAACCTCAACTCAGCCCTGCTGCTTCCAGAGGCCATCCAGCACACCCGAAGTGGGACTGTTTGTGTTCAATGTGTTTAATGCAGCGAGTGCCCGGATGATGCAGGAAGGCTCAGGGCCCAGTGCCAAACTGGGAAGGGGGCAGGACTCCGCCTTGGCTAGTGGCCAACACAATGTGATGTCCCCTTCCAGCTTATCCTGCAGCTTGGTGTCCTCTGTGTTGATGCTAAGGCTGGTGAGCTCCCACCTGGGGGATGGGAACACACTCCAAACGGTAGCTCTCGGTGGAGAACAGGCTTCACTGGACCCCTTTATCCCTAGTCCTGGCTGGGTGCTCGTCTAACGTGGAATGTCAGGGTACGTCCCCGCATGAAGTCACACTGCCCTGGGATTTGCTCCAGACACCCAGACTCACCGTGCAGGAAGTGTGGGGCAGGGATTTCAGGTAGGTACCACATAAACCCTCCTCCTCTAGATGCCTCTTAGGGAATATTTCCCTGCGGGCTGCTACCACAGTAGCATGAGTAAGAATCTCTCTAGCAGAACCCTGATGGGGCTGGCAAAACTGGAAAAGAGGTCTCCCCTGTCCCAGAACAAGGATGGGCTGGGCTCTGGCTTCTCCCTGTGGGCAATGGATGGACTGGAAGGTCCAGACCCACAGGCCTGAGCGGACCAGGGTGACTCTGAGCTCATCCATTTCCTCAGGGACCGCAGTGACCATAACCTTTTTGCACAGAACCCAGGTGTGGGACTGGGTGGGATGTCAGAGAGGCTGGTCTCCAGTCCAGCAGGGCACGGGGCTCTGTGGCCCAGGAGACCAGCATGTACCACTCCCCACCCCCACCCCCAAGGGCAGCTGCATGGAGCACAGAGCAGCAGAGTCCACACCTCCCACCAGGTCAGCCCCTCTCCAGTTCCCTGGGGCTCTTCCCAATTCTCTATGTCACAACCTCAGCTATTGGAGCTGCCCCACAACAGCTGGTTCCTGTTGCTTCGTGCTTTCCTCCCCAGGACGACTGCATTCCGCAGCCAAGGCCAGGCTGCCGTGTCTGGGCCAGGTGTGCCAGACTCGGAGGCTCGTTCCCAAAGGCAACTGAAGGGGCAGCTACCCAATACATGTGCACACACTCACAAGATGCCAAACTTGTGTGCCCGGGAAAGGCTACCGGCGCTGCCCTCTGGGCTCTGACATTTCCGGTGTGAGATGGTGGACAGAGAGGAACCTGATATCATGTTCCTGCCACCGAGGAGCTGCCACAAGTGCATTTATTCCCACAAGGAAAGCTTGTATCTGAATCTAAGGCTCTTCTCTAACTGGAGGCCATCTGATGTGCTTTGAAAGGCCAGGGAAACCTTGTGGATTAGCTCCCTCTCCCACCTGCCCTCAGAGGCCAGCAGAAGCCTGTAGCTTCGCTCCAGGCTCTCCCCCTAGTTCACAGTTTGCATCCTTCAGCGATAGAGCTGGAGTTCCAGGCCCGTGTGCTGGAAGAGATTGTGTCAGAAAGAACAGGCAGTTCATGACTTGAGAGCTCAGGTCCCATTCCAGTATCCCATGCCCTGCTTCCAGATGACCTCAAGTCCACCTGGGAAGAGGCTGGCAGAGGGGACAGGGATGGCATATGCCCGGAGGCATGGCAGTGTCCCTTCTGCTCTGTCCACATCCCAGGAAATGCCCTTTTCCTTCCAAGCTGACCCCGTAGGACACAGGACTCAAGTCCATCCTGGCAGGGGTGGTCCTCAGGGAGACGATGTTGTTAGCTGACGTGTGTGAGGGTCTGCTGTCCTCAAACCAGAGTGCATTGCCTTCCACACTTCCCCAGTGCAGGCTCTGCCCACTTCTCCCTCCCACAGTCCACTGCTCAGCAGGACCTGTGCTGCCGTCCACCTCGTCACCAAGACTAGCTCGGCTCAGCCTGTGCCCGTTTACTTCACCTGTTGCTGTTCTTCCTCAGCACCAAGGCTGCTGTCTAGATACAGCCTTGGAGGCGAGCAGCCCCAGCCCCATGCCCAGAGGGGCACTGAGTGACGAGAAGAGCCCAGGACCGTGTGGAAGGCAGGCAAGGGCTAAGGCCCATTCTCAGAGTGCGGGATCACCAGGACTGAGCAACTTTCTTCCTCGTGGATGTGGCCAGAGTGCTGTGTGGTCAGCTCGTGGATGTGGCTAGTCTGGATGTGGGACATGTTCAAGACTGACCCAGCCCCTGGCAAAGGCAGTCTCTGGGTGACTGGTCCAGGCCGTGACAGAGTGGGGCCTAGGGTTACAGATTTAAAGGTGCAGCACAGTTCCTATAGCTAGGTGAGTTAGGCAGTGTCTGGAGAGAGGTCAGCTCCACTCTGACAGGAGGCTCATGCACCCTGAGCTCCTCTGAGTATAAAAGCAAAACAAACCATCACCCAAATGCACCACAAGGCCTGCCCTTCTTGAACACAGCTGTTCACTGGCATCCTAAGAAGTGCAGCTCAGCTTCACCCTTGCAGTCCCCCACTCCGCTCTTGAGTCGCTCTCCTTCACCCATCAGCTGCCTGTCTCTCATGCATTCAGCCTAAAGACCCTGCAACCATCACTGCATGTCCTGGGCTGGGAGCATGGAGGCTGGGGACCAGGGACAGATGCCTGACATCTGGTCCCACGGAGCAGTGCAGAGCTCTTCCAAACAGTGTGCTAGATCCAAAGCCAGAGACAGAGCCCTCCTGCCTCTTGTCACCAATGAGTCCAAGAGAGTAGGTCAGCACCGACAGCCTTTCCTCTAAGTCTGACGGCGGCCACTTGGCCTGTTCTTTGGCCTCCTCACATCTGTGGGCTGAAGAGGATGGAGGGGGCCGGGCGGAGTCTGCCACCCCATTCTTGTGCCCACATGGCAGCTGGGCTTCCTTATCTTTTGCCTCAGAAGCCATCTTGTGGCCCCTGCTGGATGCACTCCATCACGAAACCCCAGGTGAGAAAGGACCCCACACGCTGGGTGAGCGCTGCTTTGACGGGAGGTGTAGGCCAGAGGAGAGATGCAAACACCAGGAATAAGGCTCCTGGGTGGGGCACAAAGGTCTCTGTTGCAAAGGACTTCAAACCCACCTGGCCCAGAGGTATGTTATCAGTCCGATGGCATGTGAGTCAGGTGCAACTAGGCAGAACACTGGCAGGGTTAGGCAGAGGTGTCGAAAAGGCGGTCAATCATGTCGCCCACCTGCTCCACACGGTACTTGATGTACTTCTCAGGGTTCTTGGTGAAGGGCACGTTGCCATACCTGACCAGGCACCGTGGTAAGAAGTCAAGGGGAGGGCATTTCCACCCGCAGCCTAAGTGTTTGCGCCCTTAACACCCTGAGGTGTGCTAAGACAGCAGGGGTGTCCCTGGATGAAATTCCCAAGCCCAGAGCACCTGGAAAGCGGGCAGCAGAGGCCCAGGAGGGGGGATGGGCTCACCTGTGCAGAAATGCCCCATAGGTCTCCTTGACAATGTTTTTCTGAGCTTGTCGAATCTTGTCCCTCTGCTCTGTGTCTGGAATGGCCCAGGCCTTCTGAATTTTGCACAGCTCTTCAAGGCCATCATTGAATCCCTGACCATCAAACAGTAGGAAGGAGGGACCAAGAGACAAAAGCTTTGTGTTTATGTTGCCACAGTGGCAGCCACCAGTGGGCAGGAGGGAGGACCTCAACTCACCTTGAATCGCTCCTTAATCACCTGCCGCTCCTTGTCTCGGAGCTGGGGGTCCAGAGAGCAGAGGGAGGCAGCGGAGAAAGCTATGCTCAGAGCAGAGCCACGAAACCCTCCCCTGCCCCAGCCTCCCCTGCCCCAGCCTCCCCTGCCCCAGCCCTCCCCTGCCCCAGCCCTCCCCTGCCCCAGCCTCCCCTGCCCCAGCCCTCCCCTGCTGCCCTTGTGGCCGCACACATCTGTCCAGAGAGATGCCTGCCCACTTTTCCTAAGACACAAGCATCACATCGGCTCTACACCCTTTCCAGGCACAGGCCTTGGGCTTACCTTGACTCCAGGCTGGAACACTGGAAGATTCTTCTCTGCGATGTAATCAATCACCTTTAACCAGCTGCCAGACAGCAGGGTGAGAAGGCAGAGAGAGGCAGCTTCAGACAGCTGCTTCTTCCCTAAAGTCAGCGGGCTTTGCCTTTCAAACCTCTCAATCTACTGAAGGTGGGGGCAGGGAGAGTTATCTGGGTCAGGGGTAAGCAAAACAACAGAGCCGCTCTCCTTGGGAACAGAAAATGTTTAAGCTGCTTGCTTGACAATTAGGAACAGGAAGCAGAAGGCACTCAGTACTGAAAAAACACTGCTGACCACAGTTCATACCAATACTGTGGCAAATTAATACAGAGAGACAGATGGGAAAGAAGGAGCAGAAGACAGACAGACAGAAAGAAACAGGCCAAGGAAACCAGAGGACCGGAGAAGGACCCAGAACCTTTCCAAGTTGAAGGGGGTCTCACACTCCACTGTTCTCTAGGGTCAAACACTGCTCATGTCTCTGACAGCTCACTTTTCAACTATTCTTAGCCATGACACTTGGCAGAGCACTCCGCAGAGGCTATGTGGTCCCTGGGGAACAGCTAGCAAGGGGAGGGAGCTTCTCTCTCCACTCATGAATTAGATTTAAAAAGCAAGAAGAGAAAAAAATGCTGGATGCTGGGGGCTTAGCTCAGTGGCAAACCCTGTGTTCAGCTAGTACAAGGCCCTGGCTTTGACCCTGGCACTAAAACAAGCCCCAAGAAGGAAAACAGACGGGTGGGGTGAGGGGGTTACCTGTGATGTCAGCCAGTAGCTGCTGGCCTCGCACTATGGGGGGATAAGAAGGAAGTGTGGTTGGTTCAGGCAGGGGCAGCAAGGGGGCCGGTGGCTCCTTACCTGCGCTGGTAGGTCTGGATCTGCTGCTCTATGTGCTCCCGGTAGGAACGCTCAGCGGTCTTCTGGGTCACAGCCACCAGCAGGATCAGCTCAGACCTGGGTGAAGGTAGAAAAGAGAGAAAAGAACCCTGGGGTCCGGAAGCCGCTGGCCCTGGCAGCGACGGTGGGAAGGAGCCTCCCATTCTGAATTTCCCTGAGCTCTAGAGTGGAAGCACCCTCGGGTGCTGACCAAGGAGACTAAAACACACAGGGCTAGGAGGCTGTGGATGGTGCATCCAGTCCTGGAAGGCAGAGGCTGGCATGGCTGCCACTCACTTCTCCAGAGACTTGAGGATGTAGTTGTAGTTGTTGTGCAGGAAGATGGCACTCAATGCTGGGTCCTCATACACCTTGGACTTGCTCAGCAAGTTCAGCTGCAGGTTGCCCAGGACTTTGCCTATACAGAAAGAAGGGGCCACTTACACCAAAGGTGTCTGATCCAAATGTCGTGACCGCTAGGGCCTGCTAACTAGTTCCTGACAACTGCTCCTTCTTCTCCTGACTCCCAGGCCTCTGAAGCTCTTCTCAACCCCTTGGGCCCTGAACTAGACTGTAGGTTAGTCTTGCAGGGCCAGGAGAGGGACCCAGGGACAGATGGACAGCACTGAGGCAAGGGAGGAGGGAGACGGCGCGGGCTCTGCCAGGGACACTCACAGATGTAGGTGCTCAGCAGACGCTTGCTGAACTCGGAGCTATAGCTGGTGGCTGAGGAGCTGGTTTCTGTGAGGAGATGCACTGTTACTGTGATGGCAATGGCCAAGACCCTTGACGGCCCTTCCCACACCCCAGGGACAGAGGAGGAAGTGTTGGGGCAGGCCCTGGGCTCCATGGGGCAGGCTGGGCGGGAGGAAGAGTTCAAACAGAGATGGGCACCTGCTGAGCCACAGGAAGCATTGTGGACTCTTTCTGGATCCCAGGGCTAGCCTCTACAGTAGTGGATTAAGGAACCAGCCCCCCAACAGCAGGCAGGAAGGAGAGGTGTGGTGTACCAATGCCTTCCCAGGTGGTCCCTAACACAGGATGGGTGGTATCCATTTTACGTATTCACCAATAGCAAGGGTTTCTAGATAGGGTCACCTAGACTTTCCAATTTCTCCTCCTCACAACTCCCGAGTACCCCCAAGTCCCCCACCCCCAGCAGAGACCTGTGATAAAGAACAGAAGGCCGGGGGTGGTTGTTAGGCTAGCCAGCGGGTGTTCTTAGGGTTCTGGACCCATTAGGGTGCTGCCTGGATATGCTCAGAGACAAAAGGGAGCTGAAGAGGGGAAGAGAGGGACCCCTTAAAGAACACGTGCCCCTCTGCCCTGCCCCCAGTGGTCCTGAGGACTGGCACCCTGGGGACCTCACCCACAGGGCTTTGGAGGGGAGGATGGGGCTGGGGGACCACACTGCTTACCTCGGGGGTCTAAAGGAATATTGTATGTGTCCCCAAGAACTACGGAGTGGCAGGCAGTGCACACAGAGGGGGAGGAGGGAAACAGAGGAGGAAGAAAGATGCAAAGTGCAAAAAACAGGTTAGAAATGGCTGTGTCACCCCAAGCCAGGCAGACCTTTCCCCCAGGACAGCCAGACACAGGCAGCAGCACAAACCAAGCTGAACTAACTCAAGACCAGAAAACGCGCTGCAAAGTGCAGCCCAAGAGAGCTGGCAGCCCCTTGGCTTCTTTCTTGCCTCCCAAACAAAAGCAGATGGAAAGAGCAAATGGAAGGCCCCGGAAGCTGCGTCCTTGGAGGAGCTGCGTCCTTGGAATGGCCCAGAAGAGCACACCCTTTACATGCCAGCCTCACGTCCCAAGCTCCAGTCCCACCAAGGGGCAGCCAGGAGACAGAACAACAGGACAGGCAGACAGCAAGAGGGAGCAGAGAAGCGTGGCAGCGTGGCGGGACAGGGTGAGCACCCGAGACCTGCAGCGCCCACCCCAGAGCAGTGACAGCCAAAGGAGCAAGCAGCGGGTGGGGTTCATAAGAATGCCAACAAACCCAGCCCTCCTTACATTCACTCTCCAGAAGTCCATGGGGCACAGACCCCCCACACACACACAGGCCATATCTTAATCCTATTCCATGGGCTTGGGGAGACCCCTCACCACACCTCTGCCCGCACCTACAGCAAGTTAGTGCCTACCAGGGGCCTAACTCTACGTCCCCAAGTAAGCCCAGCACAGGTGTTGTGTACCTTGGGAGGCCAGCATGGCACCCGCTGTCTCTTGGAAATCTAGAAGCTGCTGAAGGAAAAGGATGGCCTGGCGGAGAAAACACATCCAAGAGGGTCAGGGGTAGCCAGCCCAAGGCAATAGCTTTCCCACACACACCCTTTCCAACCACCAGGGCAAGCAGTCTTGTAGCAGCGGTCCATATAGTGACAAGAGCAACCGGAAGTGTCGGGTGTTATCCTCAGACTCTGGCTGCCTGAGCCCCCTATGCTGGAGAAGCTAACCCTTCAACAATGGCGCCTCATGAACCCCGAGCCCTAGGCAGGCTGGGTCCCCCTGGTGTTGCCCCCGAGCCTGAGCCGGGGCGCTCTTTGTCCCATCTCCGCAACAGTGTTTGGGGAGCACCTACATTGCTTGTGAGCTCATGAACAGTGCCATCCTTAGGCATGTTGTATTCTTTGTCTGGATCATTCTGTGGGAAGAAAAAGAACAGCCTCTGGTTCTCGGAAAGGAATCCCCCAGCAGCCTCTGGTCGGCCTGCCTATGGTCCACCTCCTCCTGGTCATAGGTGTTAGGCTGAGCAAGATGGACGTCAGCCTCAGAGAGCTTCAGTGCCAGAGAAGACACAGAGGCGCCCAGAGGGTCTCCCCAGGAAACCAGCAGTGCGGGGGCTTTAAGACAGAGTACACCTGCCTGCCTGAAGGCCCTCTCTCTGAGGGTCCCCAGAGCTCAGAGCAAGCCAGGGCTGGTGAGGGGGGCGTGGGCACCTTAATGCTGTCGGCAAAGTCTTCTAGCGCTTTGGCCCCAACGGTCTCCATGGAGGTGATGAGGCCGGGCAGCTTGTTCTTGGTGCTCGCTGCTGTGCCCTGAGGAAGGACGTGGCGGACATGTTCATCAGAGTCTGGCTCACTGCCCTCTCCAGCGAACTGTGAGTCTAACTCCTTATAGGTCATTCCCCGCCCTCGCTGGAGGCTGCTCAAGATTAAACACGGCTCTTTTCTTACCCTGGGAACATTCTAACTTGTCCAAAGCCCCCCAGCAGCCACCTCAGAGGAGAGGGAGGAACACATGGCAGAGGTCCCCAGAACAGAGCACGGGGAAGCCGGGGAGAAAGGCCCACAGACCTGGAGCACCTGATCAAACTCAGGTTTGGTCTGCTTGAGGTGGCGCAGGATGGGGAAGACCGTGAGCACTGTGGAGAAGTCGTGGCGGATGATGGCTTTCCTGGCAGCAGACACGATGTTCTCCCCCTCAAGTGTCAGCCCATCCAGTGCATCCTGGGAGAAGGACAAGGACCCTGTTCAGGCAGGGGCAGAGCAGAGTTGGTTCCTAGAGACAGCGGGGCACCTTGTGGGTGTGAAGTGGGCTAAGCTGCTGTGAGGGCCGGGGGAGGGGTCATAGACTACTCCAGCAGGCCTGCCCCACCTTCTAGACTCTGCTGGAAGTCACATGGGTCAGTGCTCAGAGCTGCGGGGCGGGCAGGGTGAGACCTGAATCAAGGAGTCAAAGGTTCTCTTCTGATGGAGCTCCGGGATGATGTCAGTCAGCAGCTGGTACTCGCTCTGGGCCAGCTTGACAAAGGCACTGACACAGTGAATGTAGGCGTCAGTCTCCACGTCCAGCATGTCATCTCTCCCTAGTGAGACAGCGGGTGAGACAGCGGTGCCCCTGAGCGGCTGGTCTGGGAGAAACCACTCACCGTGCTGGGGTCTGAGTCTCTCCAGCTCCTTGGCTGAGCCCAGACCAGCAGTGAATGGAAAGAGGCAGGCGACTGTGACAGGGCATCACAAGAACTACTCTGCAGGCCCGGGAGACCAGGCCTCGCTTCCCACTCAGCACAGGTAGCGTTTATGGCCCCAGATCAAACACTAGAGGTGGAGGGAGAAGGCTAGACGGAAGGAAAATTCCTAAACCAACTTCCTGGGTAAAGCAATCGGACCCCAAGCCTGAGGACTCTGGATTGTGCTTGGAAGAGGACAGTCTGGGATGGACAGGTGGCAGTGTCACTTTAAGGAGGGAGTCACTGTGACCCTCAATCTGGGAGCTGTGGTTCTTAGGAAGGTCATTACCAACCTCACCAGCCCTGAAAAGTAAAAGGAGCGGTGGGCTATGGCCTGTGAGGCTGGCTGGGGTGTGCATGTGTGTGCATGTGTGTGCATGTATGTGCATGAGTGTGTGTACATGTGTGCGTGTGTGTTTGTGCATGAATTGTGTGCATTGTGTGCATGAGTGTGTGCATGTGTGCATGCGAGTGTGTGTGCATGTGAATTGTTGTGTGTGTGCGCGCACATGAATGTGTACACATGTGAATGTGGTGTGTGTGTGTGTGTGTGTGTGTGTGTGTGCGCGCGTGCGTGCATGTGTCTAGAGGAGAGCTAATTCTGGGAAGAGACCAAGTGTGATGCACAACTATGTTTCCAGTACTCAGGTGGCTGAGGTGGGATGACTTAAGTTCAAGGCCAGCTTGAGGTACATAGTGAGACTCTATCTCAACACAGCAAAACAATCAGAGATGAGACATGTGAGCCTCAGAGAGGCTGAGGGAGGGAGGCCTCCTTGTTGAGCTGTCCCAGGGGCAGACAGCATCCCACTACTAGAAGATGGGCAGGAGCCCCAGGACAGAACAGTCTGGTTTTATATGTCACCAATGGCTCCAAGAAGCGAGATACTCGGGTTCATGACCTCAGAGGAGCCACCTGCCCTTCTGCCTGCCTTCCAAGCTCAAGCTGCAGCTTTTCCTCTGGCTGGGCCCGAAGAGCCGAGCATCTCACAAGAGGCAAGGAGACCTAGGACCCAAAGGAGCCAGGAGTGGGAGCCAGGCCACAGGCCAGGTTCATCCTCAGAGCAGAACAGGCCATCCGGGGGGGACTGCTCCGTAGGCAGTGTCAGCGGCTGCCCTGGGGCTGTACTCACCGGCCAGCGGCCCGTGCTTGTCCTTCAGGGCCTCGGACAGGTGCTTAACTCGGAAATCATGCTCGTGACCTAGCAAGATGTCAGCCGCACAAACACAAGCAGCGTTTATCCAGGGGCCAGGAAGCTGCCCCTTGGGGTATAGGGAGGAAGCCCTTGATCTCCAGGAGCAGAGTGTGAAATGGGCCTAGGGAGGGAGCACCAAGGAGGGCTCCAAGCCCCTCCACTGCCTCAACCCCCACGGGAACAGCCATTTCAAGCCTGACTCTCAGGGACTGCTAAGGACCATCCCTGGCTGTTTATCTTCTGATCCAGGGAGGCCAAAGGAAGGTGCATGGCTCCAGGGAGACGCAGTGAGAAATGCCACTGCTGAGGGAACAAGGACGACCTTCCTTTGCATCCCAGGGAGTCTGGGTTCTGTTTTGTTTTGTTTTCTTGAGACAGGGTTTCTCTGTGGCTTTGGAAGCTGACCTGGAACTAGCTCTTGTAGCCCAGGCTGGCCTTGATCTCACAAAGATCCACCTGCCTCTGCCTCCTGAGTGCTGGGACTAAGGGTATGCAGCACAGCCAACAGGCTACCCCATAGAGATTCTTTTGGAGGAGGCTGGGTCCACCAATACAGCTGATCCAGCTGTCTCTCCCCTGAAAGCAGAGGAGGGCCATGTCCTCCAGGCAGCCTGTACCCTTAGCTACAAGAGGTTCCCTTTCTACAGAGCGAGGTAGCTAGTAGGCGTTGACCAGCTTGGTCCTTCCCTGCTGATCTGGGCGTGAAAGGGCTGCCCCAAGACAATTTTCTCTGAGTTCACACAGGACACAAAGACAGAGACAGGGAAGACAAATCTTAGGAAGGGCAGAGCCAGACAGGACCAGGCCAGGGACATGAAACTTGGGCCTGCTAAAGCCCAAGGAGCATCAACGGTTTGCCACCCCCACCTGGCCCTCTCAGAATTTGTCCCAAGGCCCTCCTGGGAGAGGCTCTGCCCTGCCCACTGAGCAAGTGGATTCATAGTGAAAGGGGGTGATGGAAAAGGAACACAGGGTGATTACCTTCCAGAGGAATGAGGTTAGAGCCCCCCTTTTTCCCATCTAGACCATGCTGGGAATACTGTTTCAGAAGGTTCTGAGCCTTACGGATCGTCCCTGTCACCAGAGCCACACAGAGAGAAGAGAGGAAGACCTAGGAAATGAGCGAGAGAAAACAGCAGCGGCCCTCCACCTGCCCAGCACCTCCTCCCCGACAGTGAGCATGCCCCTCAACTCCTCTGCCAGCGGGTCCTGCCAGGGTCACCAGGGAGAGAAGAAAATGTGTCCCAACTTAGCCCTGGGCTCTGCACTGACCCTCAGTCTGGCTCTGAGTTCACTTTACGAGGGATAGAAGGTGGCAAAAATAAGGTTCATGAAGACCCATCGGGAAAAGGAAAACCTTCTACTGAGCGTTATTTTAATGGAGTGTATTGAAGGCCCTAGTGGCGGAGAGCTCACACTTAAGCGCAGGGCAGGGCAGGGCGACCTGGGGGTTACCTGGAAAACAGTCTAACCCCAGGATGAGTTCCCTGAGCATGCTCAGTGTTGGGACATAAGCCAAAGAGCAATCGAGGGCAGGCAGCCCTGAGGGTTAGGGTTGGGAGAACAGGTCTAAGCTTCCTGGGGAACTGTAAGGAACACTGAGGTTCCCACACCCAGAGGCAGAGACCCCCACACCCCAGAAGGCTCAGCCAACACAGCAATGGTAACAAACTGAGAAGCTGGGGGGGGGCAACAGGAGCCACCACCTGCAAGGTGAACCATGGTAAAGACGACATGCTCTTGCCATGGGGGAGAAAGAATGGTTAGTATCTCAAGTGAGGACAAATGAAACCTGGCAGCCCAGCCTAGGGCGGCCGGCCCCTGGGAGCCCCTGGTTAGCACACCGTACCAGGGAGCTGAGTCATCCAGCAGCTCAACTGAGCCACCTTCCCTGAGGCTCCCTCCACCACACCTGAACCCACAAAGGCTGCCAACCTCATAGCGCCCACCAGGCTAGGCAGGGTGGCGCAGGGCTCAGCTGCCTCCTCTCTGTTTGCACCACACTGAAATTAGCTACCGCTAACTCTTTCTGGCAGGCCAGCTCACATCTGCTTCCCTCCATGTCCCCTCCTCAGTGAGCCCTAGTAATGAGTGAATCAGATTCCTGCCCCACAACCTACCCAGGAACAGATGGGCTGTGGCTCTACAGGGACCCGACCAGCGCACTGGCTGCCAGGGAATGGGGATGCTGACCTGGCAGCAACCAAGTCCATCAGGTACCCAATTACAAGGGCAGATGCTGAGGTTGGTGCCTCCTCATCAATGAGGCCATCAGCTCTTCCTTCTGCCCTCAGAGTGGGGACAGATGTCCTGAGGGCCTGACTCCATCATCACTCACTCCTGCCAACTCCTAAAGCCCTACAGACCCACAGGGACCTCACAGTCCGTGGCGTCTCCATGACAAGGGCAGATTAAGCTCATGGAGAGCACTGAGGGCATATCCCTCCTCCTGAAAGGCCAGTGGACCCTGGGACAGGCAAACAGGGTTCTGGATCCCCCGGGGGGCTTAACCAGGAAGGAGAGGAAATGCACAGAGCAGCTGAGGCCCTGGCAGCCACAGACACAGCCCCTCCCCACATAAGGCAGGCACACAGATGGACTGGCCATCATGTAGACGCTGTAGCCCAGCAGGGTGGGTCAGTAGTCACTGTTGATAGCAAGTTCTCTGCTGGGGCAGCCAGGCCACTCACTGAAGGGCAGAAGGCAAGGCAATCCCTGCAGAGGCAACCCTGAAGGCAACTTCCCGCTATGGCATCCCCAACCCTTACACAAAGGCTGGGAAGCAGGTGGTTGCTCTCTGAAGGGCGTGGGGGGGGGTTGGGACTGAAGAACAAGGGTGTGAGCTCTAGCCAAGGTGTGCTGTCAGGAGTGCGTGTCCCCTAGCCAGGCCTGATCTGAGCAGCAGCCGGAAGCCCAAGGTTGGCGCTCACTCCCGTCCATTGGCTTTCTCTCCTGATGCTACTGCAGTAGCCAACATCCTACCCCTCCTGGGGCTGAGGTCAGCCAGGAGTGGACTACACTGACATGGGGTTGGGAGGAATGAACGGTGGTGTCTCACTGCCCAGCCTCTATGCCACGCCCACTTCTCAGTTACGGAGCAGTTCACAGTGGTCTGGCTTTCTGGAAGGCTGGGGTGCCTGCGTCCTGTGTCTTCTCACCCAACAGGACCCCACAGCAAGGGAAAGGAGACCTAGCAAGTCACTCTATAGCCTCTGCCACCCTGCCTCAGAGGCAGTTAAGCACACCAGTGACCCTGCCCCCACCCCCAAACCTTACAGAAACTACCCGCTGCTGGGTGTAAGAAGCTGCAGGGCTTTTCAGGTAGGGGACATTTGCTCTACAGTGTCCCTAGGAGTCTAGTGACCATAGGTATGGGCTCCAGAAGGCTGGCACTGCTCACCTGAGGGGACAAAGACAATCCAGCCCCCAGGGTCCCTGAACGGTCAGGGTGTGGCGCTCACCTGGCCGCTTGACGGGTTTCTTGGTAGGTGTGTCTTTCCTCTTGTTGGGGATGGCGGGGGAGTAGGGAACCCCAGAGGAAGAGCTGCTTTTGCGAAAATGCTCCTTCAGGCCTTTGATGGAGCGGTCCAGCTGGCTAGAGCGAATCTGGTAGTAGACATTCATGAAGTCTGGAGAGAGAGCAGCAGAAGTATGCTAGCAAGGCCCACGCCTGCTTCACCTCGGTTCCGGGAGGCAGCAGAGTCCAGGGTGCTACGGGCTCATCTCTTCCTAGCATCTGCTCTGGCTTCCAGCCACTCATGGGGCCTCATCTCAAATCAGGCAAAGTCTGATAGGGAAAAACCATCCTCCGAGGCTGGCGTTCAAAGGCAGGGACTCCTGTGTGTCAGGCAGACACTCTTCCACCACCTACCCTACCACCTGGGTTGGCATCATGTGCTTTTACTTTGTTCTGCTTTTGTCTCTGCTGTTGTTGTATGCTAAGGGGGGGGGGGGGACGGGTAAGCGTAGGTATGGGTTGCTTTCAGAGAACTGAGTTCGGTTCCCAGCACCCATGTCCTGTGGCTCACAAGCACCTGTACAGTTCCATGGATGCAACTCTCATCTGGCCTCTAAGGTCAGGTGCATACATGTAACATATACTCACACAGACACACAACATACATGTAAATCAAAGAAAAATAAATCTAAAACAACGAAAAACAAAAACAAAGGCAACATCCATATTTAACTTTGTCAAAAGATGTGAGCCATGGCTGGGTGTGGCGGTGCACACCCATCGTCCCACCCCTCGGGAGGCAGAGGCAGGAGGATCTCTGTGGGTTTGGGGCCAGCCTGGTCTACAGAGCCAGTCCCAGGACAGCCAGGGCTTTATATTGAGATTGTTACAAAAAGAGAGAAAAGGTTGGGGGTGATGATAGATGTCATTCTGTAAATGTTTCTCATACTGGTTAATGAATAAAGCACTGTAGACCAATAGGAAAGCAAGATAGGCGGGACTAGGAGACAAGGAGGAGAGAGGAAGTAGGAAGGAGGAGTCAGCATGTAGAGACTGGAGAACAGAGGTCCCGGCCCTCTCTCCAGTAAGATGAGACCACGTGGAAATACTTAGATTAGTAGAAATGGGTTAATATTTAAGACAGAGCTAGCCAATGAGAAACAAGTAACTGGCCAACAGCTTTATATCAAATACAGAGTCTCTGTGTGTTATTTGGGGCTGGTGTGGCGGTGGGGCCAGACCGGCGGAAAAGCCTTACCTGGGGGAGGTGTGGGAAGCTGCCACCCTGCTGGCAGGGGGAGCCCTCTCACCTTGGTTCCGGCCGTACTCCACCAGCCACCGGGAGATGCGGACCACGTCCTGGAGCACGCTTTCAGGCAGGTGCTCCAGAGTCACATCCTCCTGGACCTCCAGCTCATCATCACCACTGATCAGGTCCAGGATGAGCACAGGGGAGACGACCTTGCTGTGCCGGGTCATCAGGCTGCGGAACTCAGACTCCAGTGACTCCTTCCCCCGCTCAAACAGCAGCTTCTGTGAGGGCACCAGGGACAAGTGGGTGCTGCTGCTGAGCTGTGCTCTGCATCCCCGCCCGTCCCTCCCTCCCTCCCTCCCCCCCTCTCCCTGTTCTCTCCCTGTCCTCTCCCCGCCCCCTCCCTGCCATCCCAGCCACGCCTCCATCAGAAGACATACTGGGAGCCCTGACAGTGATTTCTTTTCCTTCTGTTCCCCAAAACTGGTGATGGCTCCAGGTGTGGTGGCGCACACCTTTGACCCCAGCACTTGGGAGGCAGAGGTGGGTGAATCTCTGTGAGTTTGAGGACAGCCTGGACAACATGTGAGACCCTGTCTAAAAGTAAACAAAAAAGACTTGATGTTGCCAGGCCAAACTCTGCTTAACGAGCATTAATTTATTATCTATTTCTACTGCTAGTTTATCTTCTAGTTAGAAAGGGACTTGTAAGAGAAAAAAAGCAGGTCAGTTGGTGTGGTGGTTAGGGTTATGTCAACTAGATACAAACTAGAGTCATCTGAGAGGGTGCAGCCTCCATTGAAAACATACTTCCGTAAGACTGGACTATAGGCAAAAGGGCATTTTCTTAATTAGTGGCTGATGGAGGAGGGCCCAGCCCATTGCGGGTGGTGCTATTCCCAGGCTGGACCTTCCTGATGTCACACTGGCCTGAAAATTTCATCTTGGAGTGACCTCTTTCTTCAACTATCCCACGCTACACATGAATACCCCAACAGGGCACATGACGTCAGGTGGTACTGAGATTGAGTTCAGGAGGATGAAAAGACCCTGGAGACGGCTGGCGTCATCAATGGGAATGTACTTATGCCACCAAACTGTGTACTTACAAAGAGCCACAATGGCAACAACTGGTGTTTTGTTTTTATTTTGTGAGCCCCCGATGGCCTGAAGTATGATATGTGGCCCAGGTTGGCCTCACTTTTGAAGTAACCCTGCTTTTGCCTCTCAAGTCAGCATGACTGGCTGAAATGGTCAATTTTATGTGATTGATTCGTTTGTTTTGCTTTATGGCTTTGAGACATGGTTTTGCTATGTAGCTTTGGCCAGCCTGGAATTCACTAGGTGGCCCAATCTGAACTTACGGCAATCCTCCTGCATCAACCTCCTATGTGCTATAATTACAGGTATGAGGCACCTAGGTATAGATGAATTTTTTACCATAGTGAAAAAACCACCAAAAATGTACATATAAAAATCAAATGATAAACTTACACTTGAAATATAACTTAACTAAACAATAAAAGTATGACAAAAAGTTTTATTTATAGTTCCCAAGGCACGGAACCTAATGTCTACATTTTGAATATTATGTATCTTATTCTTTCTCACAGAGATCCTCCTGCCTCTGCCTCCTGAGTGCTGGGATTAAAGGCATGCACCACCACCTCCCAAAGTATCTTATTCTTTTAAATACTTTCTTAATATTTTGAAATATGGTTTGACTACATAAAAGAGGCTAGTGTGGAGCACTACATATCTCAAGGTGGCCTCAAACTCCTGACCCTTCTGCTTCAATCCCACAAGCTCTAGCTACAGGTTACCACACCTGGCTTGTACACACTTCTTCACATGGGCCATGCGCCCCTCATGAAACCAGGGACTGATACCCCATGATTCCTTACCACTTTGTTGAGCTCTGGGCTGTCTGGGCTATTGTCTTGAAAATACTCCACAGCCTTTTGGATTTTGGCCATACTTCCCAGGTATTCTTCCAGCCTACCTGTGGGGCTGGGAAGGAAAATAAGTTGGGTGAACCTGGAAGGATGGCCTAAGGACATGGAATGTGAAGGGGAAGAGAATACATATCTACGAGGGACTCTAAGCTCAAATATGTTTTAGTCCCCTTCTAAGGCCTAGAGCCACTGGTCCCACAGCCATCAGTTATGCGGCCCTTGGCGTGCAGCTCACCCCTCTTTGATGATCTTCTCAGTGTCGCTGGCTACATGGTAATAGCTGATGACGTGGTCCAGACAGGATAATGTCTTTTCAACATTCTCCTGCAGCCTCTGCAGATTCTCCGTTTGCTTGTGCACGGGGATGATGGAGTTCTCCAGCTTCATGAGACGGCTCTCAAAGGACGACAGGATAGCCACCTGTGGGAGGAAAGCCTCAGGCTCACAGGCCTCAGGGCCGTCCTGGCGTCTCTAGCTTTTCTTGGTTTTCTAGACGATGCACTCCATATAGGAAGGAGCATGGCTGACTCGTTTGCTCTGCCGTGCCCCTAGTTTGGCACATGGCATGTGATTCAGGTAAACTGGTGAGATTTCATCTCTCCTACTTTTATGTGCACTGACTATTTATTTATTTGCCTGCATTTACATCTCTTCAGGAATGCCAGATCCCCTGGAACTGGAGTTATAGACAGTTGTGGGCTGCCATAGGGGTGCTGGAAATCGAACCTGGATCTTCTGGAAGAGCAGCTGGTGCTTGTCTTAAAGCAAGAGAAACATCGAACTAATTCTTCCTAAGACAATGACCCCAGGCAGCTGGAGAGATGGCTCAGTGGTTAAGAGCACTGGCTGCTCTTCCAGAGAACCTGGGTTCAGTTCCCAGCAACCACATCATTGCTCACAACTAACTGCCTTCAACTCCAGAGCCAGGGGATCTGGCGCCCTCTTCTGGCCTCTGCGGGCACTGCAAGTGGACATAAAGTAAAAGTAAACTTAAAAAAAAAAAAAAAAAGATAATAACCTCAGGATAGCTTTCTTTCTACCCTTAAATCTACCCTTAAAGCTCAGTCTCAAGCTCTGCTGTTTTCCTAGACTGAACAGGAAGTAGCTTCACCAAGAGTAGTGTCCAAGACATTACTATTACCTTAAAAACCTCTTTCCCTGAGGGTGAATCTAATTTAAGAAGCATACAACTTTATTATTATGTGACTAAACATAATGCAAGTTTGTGTTTACTCAATTTGTGTTCCAGAGTCCTCTAAGACTAAAGAAGTAAGCTGGGCGGTGGTGGTGCATGCCCTTAGTACTGAGAAAACAGAGGCAGGTGGATCTCTAAGTTCAAAGCCAGCCTGATCTACAATTCGAGTTCCAGGACGTCTAGGGCTGCACAGAGAAACCCTGCCTTTGAAAGAAATACACACACACACACACACACACACACACACACATGCACTTTTAAAGCTCCCGTCACATACCAGGCAGTATGCAACATGCACTTGTTTATATGGCCCTTCAGACACATTGGGAGGCTGTCGTTGTGTGTTTTAGCCCGCCAAGAACCCCCAAAATAAGCTGTGGGACAAGGGCTAGATCTAAGATCCATTAGCTCTCTGAGATGGTTTTACCCCGAAAGCCCTTTGGAACTTTGCTGCCTGGGCAATCTCCCTGAACCAACAACCTCCCAGGCGCGCATCCATCACTTGTCAAAGACTCGGGGCCAGTACCAGCCCATCTACGGGGTGTCACTAAATGTTTGCACGACTGACAGCAACGAGTCTTCTTCGGTGAGGGGGCGGAGGCTAGGGAGCAGAGATGCCCAGCGCCCGCAGAGAAGCCCACTCATTACCACCGTTGCTACCCACGCTGGAGCCCCGGCCTCGGGCGCGGGACCCGTCCGTCACGAGCCCTGCCCCGGGGCCCCGGGGCCTGTCTGCGGCCTCCCAGCTGAGGCCCACTCACCATGTTCTTAGTGAGCTGGTCGCTCTTCTCCAGGCTGTCTCGGATGAAGGACAGCGTCTCCTCCTCCTGCAAGGAGCGGAGAGGAGGACATCACCCCAAGCCGGCGGGGAGAGGAGACCGCCCGACCCCACGGCCTACCCGCAGCCGCATCTCTCCTCCCACCCCCGCAGCCGATGCCCCGGCGCCCTCCCTTCGCTTTCGCCCCCGCTTCACCTTCTTCAGCTTGTCCTCGATCTCCCGCCGCCGGGCGGAAGCCTCCTGCGGGGGAATCATCGCAGCGGACGGCGTTGCTCCCACTACCCGCTGTCTTCACTCAGAACCTGCTCGGCTTCCGTCCCTGCCACACCCACTTCCGCCGTCGGCCCCGCCCCCCGGACGCCCGGGGGCGCCATATTGGGAGTGGCACGCGGAAGTGTGCGCGTGTCGCAACTCGCGAATGGGCTGCCGGCTGACGCCATCTTGAGTGTGGCTGAAAGCGCGGCTCCCCAGGGGCTTACAGTTGTCCTCTGAAGTCTGGGGCTCATTTGCGGGCTCTTTTGAAAGATAGAATCTTGCTGGGTGTGCTGGCTCACAGCTCCACACCCTGGGCGACTGGTGCAGGAGGGCATTCACGAATTTGGATTACATAGTAAATTCCGGGCTAGCCTACGCTACAGAGTCAGACTCCGCCCCCCAAACCAAAAATCCAAGCAAACAAACCAATAACCTGATTTATTTATTTGACACAGTTTCTCTGTGGCTTTGGGACTGACTGTGTAGACCAGGCCGGCCGAGTACTGGGTTAAAGGTATGCTCCACCAAACGCAGCTCAAATGACTTTTTAAAAAAAGTTTAATACATTTATTTTTGTGTTTATATGTGTGTGAGCATGCACATACTGTGGAGTGGGTACACAGGCTGGAGTCAGTTTTCTCTTTCCCATGTGTAGGTCCCAGAGGGAGTGAATTCATGCGTCAGTCTTGGTGGCAAGTGCCTTAACCTACTGAGCTGTCTCACCAGCCCAGGATTTATTTATGTATTTTTTAAGGTGTATGAGTGTTTTGCCTACATGTGTATCTGTGAAGTCACTTGTGTGGCTGTTACCTTGGAAGGCCAGAAGAGGGTGTCTGGTCCCCGTGGAACTGGAGTGAGTTACACACAGACGGTTGTGAGCTGTCATGAGGGTACGGGGAACTGAACTCAGGCCTTTTAGAAGAGCATTAAATGCTCTTAACTGCTGAGCCACTTTTCCAGCTTGCCAGCCCCTGATTTATGATAAAAGGTCTGGATGCGGCAAGTTTCTTTCCCCAGATCACACCTAAGGGTCACACCTGTAGACTGGATTCCATCCACGGAGTAGATCAATAGATAGCTGCCAGCCATTGGGCTCCTCTGATGAACCAAGAGCTTTGGGATCTGCCCTTTGGTTTTTGTTTCGTAGCTGAGCAGGTAGGTCTGTGTGCCTCCAGGCTCTCTGCTCCAGAACTGCTTGTCTTTGCTCCAACATCAACTTCCGGCCCGGGAGGAGGAGACACCAGGGTATCAGGGGCCCTGTGGAGGGGATCTGCACTTCTGGCAAACCCTACTCTTACACTTGCCTCCCCCCCACTCTCCTTGACACTGTTAGTGGTGTACCTGACTCTTATTTTTTGTTGGTGTCTGCACGTCAGGCATCCAAGCCTGGGAAAATAATCAGTTAGGCATGGGTAAAGGTTCTCAAGTCCGTATTTCCCTAACAACAAACAGAGGGTGCGGGGCAGCACTCTGGCAATCGAATGTCTTCTACTGGGACAGGAAGACAATTTTAGGCCTCCTCAGTCACCATTGTGAAGGAGGTATAGCCTTGTTGCAGTGAGAGAAATCAAGGAAATTAGCTCCTGTGTGAGGATGCCCAGGACAGTTTCAGTAAGATGACCGTTAGTGTGTGTGTGTGGTGGGCGAAGAGATAATATATTAGGAACAGAGAAACAGAAGGGCAGGGCCTGGGTTATCGCTTTCTCTCTGAATCCCTGAACAGAACCTAAGGGAGAACACTGATGACATTGCCCTGCGGGTCTCGAAAGGAATCTTTTGTGTTTGTTAGTCAATAAATGTCAGACTGTATACAACACCATTGCCTGTCTTTACACAATACCGTTGTTGGCTTTCTTTTGTGTGTGTAAATAATCTGGAGATGGAGCTCAGTTGTAGAATGCCTCTGGAATGAACAGTGGTAGCAAGCAGATCAGAAGTTCAAGGTCAGCTCTGGGGAGCTGCCGCAGTCCAGTTGGGGGAGTGCTTGGCACTCAAAGTGTGAGGACCTGAGTTTCTTTCCCAGGACCCACACAAAAAGCTGGGCATGGTGGCATAAAGTCTAAAAATCCCATGCTGGGGAGATGGAGAGAGACAGGGGAGTCCCTGGAGCTTGGGACTGGTCAGGGCAGCCAGCGAGCCCTGGTTCCAGTGAGAGAGCCCTTGGTGCACGCGCGCGCGCGCACGCACACACACACACACACACACACACACACACACATGCAGGAGTGCACAAAGTTCAAGCCTGCTCGGCATGTGAGTCCCTACCTAGATAAGGACCACAACAACCAAAGGATGTGTGGTACTGGCCTTTCTGCATGTTTTTCAAATGCCTTCACTATCTCTGTGTGATTTGGCAGCTAACCAAGGAACCCTGAGAGCCTTCTGTTTGTACACCAGTGTCACAAACGCCAGCCTTACATTACCCCTGTAATCCTAACAGTAAACGAGGCACGAGGACCAGCTGTGGTCTCCCTCCCGAGGCAGAGGAAGGGCTGGTGTCTTCCCTTGTCCTAAGTCAACACAGCTGGCCCAGAGAGGGGGCAGCTGAGGCTCGAGCCTCTGCCTGGCCAGCTAGATAACTCAGGGGTTTCATTGCTGGCATGCAGCTCTGCCTGCCTGACTTTGGAGAAGTCCTGTGTGAAAAGTAGGCTGTGGTCTACTGAAAAGCGGACAGGTTGGGAAAAGAGGCTGAATTTCTCTCACTCCAATGCTTTGCGTGTATTGCCAGGTAAACATGAATTCAGTAACCCTCAGGAATCTCCCTGCCTCTAGGGTTATAAACACATTCTATGCCTGGTGTTTATGCGGGCATTTAACTCACAGAGCCATCTTCCCAACCCGTTTACCTATGGTTATTTTTTTTCAATTTATATTTTATGTACACTGGTGTTTTGTCTACACCTACGTCTGTGTGAGTGTGTTAGACCCTCTGGAACTGGAGCTACAGACAGTTGTGAGCTGCCATGTGAGTGCTGGGAATTGAACCTGGGTCCTCTGGAAGAGCAGTCAATGCTCCTAACAGCTGAACCATCTCTCCAGCTCCCCGTTTTCTTATGTTTTAGTAGACAGGATCTCACTGTAGCTCAGGCAAGCCTGGAACTGCTATGTATCCCATCTTAGAACAATCCTCCTGCCTCCAACTCCCTAGTGCTGGGATAACAGACCTGAGTGACCACTGCCCAGCTCCTGTGGGTCTTCAAGAAAACAAGAATCTAAACCACACTGGGTTAGATATGTGGTAAAACAGATCAAGGAGGCGCTCATCTAGCCTGGTGCTGCAGGCCTGTAGGTAGACTTTTCTTTCTTGCCTGCCGGTTCCCAAATAACCAACACAGAGACTTAACATAAATTATAAGTGCCCAGCTGATTGCACACAGGCTTATTACTAACTAGCCTTACAACTTAAATTAACCCATTTCTATATTAATCTATGCATGGTCGTGTGGCTCATGGCTTTACCTGTTCCTCCAGCATGTCCTGCTTCCCCTGCAGCTCCTGAAGTCCTCTCCCACTCTGTCCTCCTTCCTGGTCTCCATAGGTAGGTTGGTTATCCAGCCAATCAGCCTTCTATTAAACCAGTCCCGGTGACAAATCTTCACAGTGTACAGAAGGATTATTCCACAGCACAGCTTCCAGGATGCTGAAACAGAAAAACCTCAAATTCAAGACCTGTCTGATCTACAGAACCAGGATACATGAGCTCACGGTCACCCCAGAGGAGGGCCTATTGCAGCCATCGTCCTAAACCAGTATAATTCTAATTATATTCTAAATATAGAGACCAAGAGCTATGCTGGGCATTGGTGGACACGCCTTTAATCCCAGCACTCAGGAGGCAGAGACAGGTGGATCTCTGTGAGTTCGAGGTCAGCCTGGGCTACAGAGTGAGTGCCAGGACAGGCTCCAAAGCTACACAGAGAATGTCTCAGTGGTTAAGAGCACTGGCTGCTCTTCTAGAGGACCAGGTTCTATTCCCAGCGCTCACATGGCGGTTCACAGGCACATGAATCAACAGTTTCAGGGGACCCAATGCCCTCTCCTGGCCTTGGGCGCTGCATACATTTGATGCACAGGCATGCACACACATATAACACCCATACACAGACGCAAAATAAGTAACTCTTGCACATTTAGACCAGCAGATGATTGCAGCTCTGGCTCTTCATCGAAGAAGCTGTTTCTGTTTTTTGTTCTCAGCAGATGGAGACTATTACAGACATCCACAACTGCTCAAGATGTAGAGAATCTTGGGGTGCCCAGTCCAGCGGAAGTCACAGAAGAGGGAGTGGAAAAGATCGTAAGAAGCGGAGGACCCGGAAGACTGAGGCTAGTCAGTGTCTTGTAGATATGCCGGACATCACACCCATGAAATGACAAACAATATCGATGCCTAAACAAGATGTGTGAGCAATGACACCAGCTGGCATGCCAGTGTGGGTGTGAGAAATTCCCTAGCGGGGAGTTGGAGGCGGAGAGGGAAGGGTAAACGCAGTATTTGTGAATATAAAAGAAGTTGGAAGGGTTTCCTGGTGAGATACCCCAGCACTCAGGAGGCAGAGGCAGGACACCCGCTGTGAACTGGAGGCTGGCTTGGTCTACATAACAAGTCCCAGGCCTGCCAAAAGTGCCTGGTGAGATCCTATCCTGTTTGGGGTGGGGGGGGGTTAAAGAGAGAGTGGAGCCCAGAGCATCGCGGAAGGAAGACATTCAGCAGTTACACCACTGTCCCTGAACCAGGTGAACTTAGCCACCTGGACACCAAAGGTCACTAGACATACACCCTGCCCTGCCCTGCCCACCACACTCGCTCAAGTCCACGCCAGCCACCCACACAGCGCTCCATCCAGAGGCCCCTCACACTCACCCACACTGTGTGCACACAAGCACACCCACACTACATACATTCACACACAGGACTTTATTTACACAAGTATCCTTTCAGGCGCTCACGCACCTGTGCACACCGGCTCACACCTCTTGTCTTTTCAGACCACGGCCTTGCCACTATTCCTGTATGCTTGGCGGGCTCTGGAGCAATAGGGGCGACTCCCTGCTAGTTTAGAGGCCAGCGGCCATCGCGGAGGGGAAGCGGCGAGCTGCACGGCGACCACCAGGGGGCGCCCCTTGCCTGCCTTCTGGGCTACGCTTGAACCCAGGATAGAGGACGGAGGAAGAGGGCATGCTGCACCGGTAGGGGAAGAGCGAAGTGCAATCCGAGCCGAGGCAAAGCGAGAAACGTCATAGGAAATCTAGATACTGCTGGGACGAGGGATCCGCGGTCTGGCCCGGCAGCCTGCTGGGTGCCCTGAGCGCCCCGCACCCTGTGATCGCTCCGGGCTCTCCTAGGGATGTCCGCGCTAGTCCTGTCCTCGACGACGGCATTCTCACAATCCTGGGCGCGCTCCCGAAGCCCAGGTGCAGCCCAGTTGCAGTCCCTGGAGCGCTCCCACAGCCCCATTGCACCTCCAGGCATGCTGCCATAGCCCAGTTGCAGCTCCCAGCGCGCTCCCGCAGCCCAAGTGCAGGCCCCGGCGCGCACCCGCAACATAAGACGCTGCATGAACTGGAAGGCAGGGTCCCCAGGGCTCCTGCTCCCTGAACGTGACTCAGCGCTTTCGCATGCAGGGCAGCACCCGGACTTGCAGGGTTCGGCGGTGTCGGGCTTAACCCACCAAGAGGACAGAGGACCCCTGGCTCCAGGCAGAGGGAAGGTGGCCCCGGCCCCCGTGCAGATTCACTAACCCAGCTATCTGTGTAGGTAGCCGGAAAAATGGGAAGGCCTGGGTGGGAAGGGACAGCACCCCTCTGCCCTACCAAGGTTGCAGAAAAGACAGTCCCTTTGAAAAGTTGGGGTTCACAGCAAGTCTCTGTGTTGCAGGTCACAGCAGGGACAAGGAGCTGTGAGAGGGGGGATAACCACAGCTGCACGGCCAAGCAGAGAGGCACGGATGTGGCATGGGCTTTGAGGGGTGGGAAGATGGTTCCAAGGAAGACATCCACTCTGGGTCTCCCGGGGAGCTAAGACTGCTGGGAAGGCGCCTCAGAGGGGCAGCTGAGGCACAAGAGCTTGGCTTCTCTGTGGGTGGGGCACGGAAGGAGGTGGCTATGCCAGAGGTGAGCGGCGCTCAGGCAGGGGTCTGTGCAGCTGCTGAATAGGGGTGGGGTGCGTGCGGGGCTCACCGACCGGCCGCTGTGGCAGGAAATGGGAGACCTTGTTCCCTTGATTGAGAACTATCCCGAGCCAGGGGCTGCAAGATTACCAGTGGACTCGTGGGACCAAGGTTTGGTTTTACTGAGTGTGTTTAAATGTGCCCTGCATACCCACAGAAGAGCCTGAGGTTTGTTGAATGAATGAATGAATGAATGAATGAATGAATGAATGAGCAGAGAGAGCAAAGAAAGGTGTGTTCAGGTGGCAGTGGACGCCTTTGTCTGGAAAGACATAACACCCAACCAGTTTTTTTTTTTTTTTTTTCTTCTTTTTAACACAGGGTTTCTCTGTGTTGCCCTGGCTATCCTAGAACTCGCTCTGTAGACCAGGGTAGCCTCGAACTCACAGAGATCCACCTGCCTCTGCCTCCCGAGTGCTGGGATTAAAGGCGTGCGCCACCATGCCTGGCTCCAGTTGTCCTTAATAAAGGCTGTGTTAATATTTTCTGGTTGTTTGGGGTTGTCTTTGTACATAGCTCAGGCTAGCCCAACTCATAATCTTCCTCAGCTTCCACACACTACCAGGCCCAAGTAATAAGGCCAGGGAAGAAAGCTGGTTGGGCAGTGAGGCGGGGCCCAGGCAAGGACAAGCCGGAAATGCATTTCCTTGGTCCCTGCTGACTGACTGCCCAGCGGGGAGCTCCGGTGCTGATCTGGTTTTGCTGATTGGACATGAACTTTGCACTGAGGGTGCCATTGCACTGTGCTGCTCCTCACAGGGACAACGCGGAGCCTGGCCCTGCCCCTGCCCACCTGGAGCTCCGCATCGCCAGGGTGCATGGAAGCCAGCGTCATCTGTGCTGGGCTCCTCATCTCTCTCTGCACCTCAAGGTCCACATCTGTAGGTGACACCAGAAAGTTACTATGCCCCAAAGACTAAAGCATGCGCCTTACTTCTATGACACCACCTTCCTGCTGCAGCATGGGCTCCCAGCCTAGGGAATCCGGTCCGCAGCTCACCAAAACCAAACTTTCAGGAGGCGAGAGTTCTGGTTAGGAGAAGACAACGCCGACTCTCCCACACTCGTCTTATGACCTTGAGGTGTTGGAGTAACTGTTAGGATCAGACAATAAAAATGAGGGTCAGCCCGAAAACTGAGCTATAAACAATAGATAAAGGCTCAGGACCCAGGGTGGTGGACTAAGGGCTTCAGGACACTAACGAAAGAGCAGAAAGGGAGGGGGATGGGAGGGACAGTCCAGAGGGGCTCTCATGGTGATGCATGCCCATAAGGCCAGCACTAAGGAGGCAGAGGCTGAGTGACACGTGTCAGTGTCCAGGCATCTGCGCTGGCCTGCCCTTGGGGTCCTGACAGGCTACGTCCTCAGCTGCAGTCACTAAGAGCACCACCTGTGCACATTCCCTATGTTCCCTTTTAAAAGGGCCCTGCCCACCCACCCCCCAGCTACTCTCGTCCTCAGAGACTGGTCTCTGGCCCCTCCTCTGCCCCCTTCTCTGTCCCCTTTTTTTCTCCTCTTCCAATAAACCCCACAAGTGAGGCCTGTTGTATGGCATGACTCTCTCCCAGCATTTAAAAATTATAAGAGCATACTCAGTGTGGCTGGTCTGTGAGTGTGTGTTGGGGAGTGTCTGTGCAGTGTTCTACCTGAGCTGTATTAGACAGGGTCTTTCACCTCTGTGGAGCCAGCAGTGTCCTGCACACACCTGCTAGGGTACACCTCCACGCTCCCAGCTCGGCTTTTCCCTTTGCTTTCTGCTCAATACCCATGCCTGCTCTGTTAAGGCCATCAGGGTGGCCCACTTGAACATGGCAGGTAGCCCATACCTGTAGGCCTTTTCCGAAACCCAGCCAAATGAAAGACAAAGGGGGGAGAGAGAGAGAGAGAGAGAGAGAGAGAGAGAACGTACTATACTGCAAAAGCTTTGGTCAAGAATGTTCATAAAAGCTGTTTACAATCGCCCCAAACTGGAAGCAACCCAGATATCCATCAAGAGTGGAATGGATAAACAAACTGAATACTACTGAGCTATAAAAAGGAACAAGCTAGGGCTGATAAGATGGCTCTGTGGGTAAAGGTGCTTGCCGCATAAGCTGGTAACTTGAGAGCAATCTCTGGACCCCACACAGAGGTGTAAGAAGAGAACAGACATGCAACTCTGGCGTCCAAGTGCACACACACTCACACACACACACTTGCACACTCACACACACTCACGCACACTCACACACTCACACTCACACATACTCACAAGCTCACGCACACTCTCACTCACACTCACACACACTCACGCACACTCACACACTCACATACTCACTCACACTCACACACTCACACACACTCACTCACACACTCACACACACTCACGCACTCTCACACACTCACACTCTCTCACACACTCACACAGTCTCACACTCACTCTCACACACTCACTCACATGCTCACACACACACTCTCACACTCACTCTCACACACTCACTCACATGCTCACGCTCACTCTCACACGCTCATGCACGCTCACTCACACTCACTCACACTCGCTCACGCTCACTCACACTCACTCACACACACAGCACTCTCACACATACACACTCATGCACACACTCACACATACACACTTAGCTCCCTCAAATAAAACAAGATGAGGAGCAGGAGGATAGAAGGGGAGAGAGGGCATCAGACAAGACATTTTAACAGATCTGGTCTGGGTGTGCAGTGACGTCACAGCACAGAAGAAGGGGTCCCTTCAGGAGGGGTGACAGAAGTCACAGGTTTTCCCCCTAGACTCTGAAAGAGCCACAACACAGAGCTGGAGTGTGGGTACTGGTCTGCACCCCATCTTCCCCCTTTGTACCCGCGTAGCCTACTCCAATAGGAAGGCTTAGTCTCCAGGGCAGTCGAACCGGGCTCTGGACCAAGGCATACTGGACACTGGGAGGGGTCAGACACGGCGGTCTGGAAACAAGGCTGCTAAGTACATCCAGAGAATACACATACACACACATACACACACACACACATACACACCATATACACACATACACACACATACACATACACACCATATACACACATACACACACATACACATACACACACATACACACCATATACGCACATACACATACATACACACATACACACCATATACACACATACACACACATACACACACATACATACACACACATACACTACACACCATATACACACCACATACACACATACACATATGCACACATACACACATACACATACACACACATATACACACACATACACACACATACATACATAGACACACATACACACACATACACAAACACACACACTAAAATTCAAAAAGCAGGAGGCCTGGCAGTGGTAGTGTGACCTTGACCTTTGATCCCAGCACCCAGGGCAGAGGCAGGAGGATCTCTGAGTTTGAGGCCAGCCTGGTCTACAGAGTGAGCTCCAGGACAGCCAGGGCTGTTACACAGAAAAACCTTGTCTTGAAAAAGGGAAGGGAAAAAAAAAAAAAAAAAAAAAAAGCAGGAAAGAGTTAAAAGGAGTTAAGGGCTGAGATTAGGCAAGAAAGTAGAGTTCCTGCCTATCATGTACGAAGCCCTGCACTCTAAAAATAAATTAATGGAAACAGGCTCACGAGCTACAGACGGAAGACATACTGTGGTAAGGACAGTGGCCAAGGGGCCTGGGTAGCCAGGGAAACAGTTACTGTGTGGACAGGTGTCAAGCTGGGTAGATGAGGATTTGGGGGGCCTGGTCTGCTTCTGAGTAAGGAGGGGTCCTAGGCTATTCATTTCCCACAAGAGTCACGTTTTGTGCACAGAGCCCCAGGAATCCGGGGCACAGGCTCCCATCACTGCTGAATGGGACGGTTCTGTGTGGACCATCCTGGGGGAGCACAGTTGTATAACGAAACAGCTGGCCTGCTGAGTGGCTGACCCATAGGTCCAGCACGCAGGATCCCAGCCTTCCTCTCTGTAGCTGTGTCCCTAGCCTGACTTGCAAGCCATCTGCCTCTGGACAGCTGGAGGGAGGTGCCCAGGCCTGGCCAGACCCCCTGGTGTTCTGACCCCTCCCTGTCTCCCCCTGGACTTTCCCTACCCTCACACCCTTAGCTCCCACTGCCCTGCTGTCTACCAGAGTGGATTCATCTCACACCTTCATCTTCACTCCTCCTACCCCTCTGAGATGCTCAGAGTGCCTGGCCCCTGCAGTACCTCACGACCGTCCTGTCCTACCATGGACACCTTCTTTCCTCTAGCCAAACACTCTCCAACCCTCCCCTTCCAAAAGCCTTCCCTTAGGCCTGTCCCGCTAAGGCTACTCTACGGTTTCTCCCCACAGGCCTGACCTGGGGACTGGTACCCAGTCTCCTCCCGCCTCTGTTTCTGTGAAAGGAAATTGTCCCATGGAAGGCCACAAGGACCTCCAGAGCAAGGCTGACTTCCTGCTGGCCCCACGCTGGTCACTCAGCAGTGCTGGGCCCAGTGACACCCTCGGGCAGTGGGCAGAGTGGCTGTGCCAGGCACGGGGCAGCAATGTCTCCCCACCTGAGCCTGCGATGCTGGGTCCTTCTCCTGGCCTGGCCACTTCCGGCCCTGGCCTGGCCACTTCCGGCCCTTTGCCTAGTAGAGGCCCTTCCAACGTTTCAACCATGCTCCCTGGTCGCAATTCTAGAAGATGCTCTGTGTTTTTTCGTTTTTTTTTAAACCCATTATGGTTTCTATGAGTTGTCTGGGCCCTGGATCCGCCTCCTTCAGGTCTCTGCTCTGAGTAACGTGAGGGACACCGCAGGACACACCAGGGTCAATATCACCTGGCTCTGTCTTACTTAACTCATATAATTTTTTCTTTTCTTTTGAGACAGGGTCTCTACCATACTATGTGGCCAAGGAGAGCTTTAATTTCCTGATCTCCCTGGTGTTAACCTCTGGAGTGTTAGGATTACACACCTGCACAATCACGCCAGATTTTTGAGGTGCTGGGGATTAGAGTCCGGGGCCTAGTACAGGCAAGGTGAGACCCAGCCCAGTTCCAGCATTAACCAATTTCCAGGGGTTGGATTTCCTGTTGAGAAAGGTCTGGGAGGAACCACACAGGCAAGTGGACAACACACTGGTTTTGGTTGGCATCAGTCAACTATGACCCACTGCCAGCCCCAGGGGCCACCACACACCAGAGTTAGGGGTGACCCAATAAAATTACTCTCCTTCACAAGACACCCTGTCCTGGGGCTGTCCTGGGTGTCCCTGTGCCCTCTGCCTGTCCCCCCAACCCTCCCCACTCTATCCAACTGTCTCACAAGCTCCTCCTTCAGAAGAGCCCACGGAGCTTTTGAGCTTGGACATTTGGGAAGGGATGGGGTTGCCACTCTCTTCATGGGTCCAGCGGGAGGGAGGAAGGGAGGGAGGGAGGGGTAGGGCCCTGCTAGTTTCCTCCTCCCTTGCTTTCCAGCTGAACCCACCTTAATGCCTTACTCCCTCAAAAAATAAAAAAACAGAAACCCAAAACAAAAACAACCCAGTGTGTGTGTGTGTGTGTGTGTGTGTGTGTGTGTGTGTGTGTGTGTGAAGTCCATCTGTCTGTCCTGCCCACCCCACCCCATTCCAGCCTCCCAGGCAGTCCCTATCAAACCAGAGCTACTCTTTTATTACTTTTGTTTTGTTTTTGTTTTTTCTTTGTCTTTTGAGACAGGGTTTCTCTATGTGGCAGCCCTGACTGTCCTGGAACTTGCTCTGTAGACCAGGCTGGCCTCAAACTAAATTGATTGCTTGATTGCTTGATTGATTGAGGAGAAGGGCTTATGTAGCCCCCAGGTGGCCATGAACTTTTGACCCTCCAGTTCCTACCTCTAACTGTTAGGGTTACATGTGTAGGCCACCCAATCTTCTTTATGTGTCCTGGGGATCAAACTCATAGAAGCTTCATGCATGTTAGGCAAATAACAGCCAGGGCTAATCCTAAGCCAAACACCACATCTTCCCTGCCCTTAGTATGGGATGTGGCCTCATAGGCATGGCCACCCGATGTCTGACTTATTGCTGTGGTGAAACTCTATGACCGAAGGCAACTTAGGTAGGAAAGGGTTTATTTCAGCTTACAGTTTACGAAATCCAGGACGACAGGGCGGGAACCTGGAGGCTGGAACGGAAGCAGAGGCCATGGAGGGTCTGCTCACGGGCTTAACCCTCCTGTCTTGCTCAGCCTGCTTTCTTCTACGCTCCAGGGTCACCTGCCCAGGGATGGCATCACCCACCGTGGCAGCGGTTCCCAGCCTTCCTGATGCTGTGCCCTTTAACACAGTCCCTCATGCTGTGGTGACCCCAACCTTAAAAGCATTTTCGCTGCTTCTTCATAACTATAATTTTGCTACTGTTATGAGTCATAAAGTAAAAAGCGGTTTTCTGATAGTCTTAGCAGACCCCTGTGAAAGGGTCCTTCGACCTCCCCAAAGGGGTCCTGACCCAAGGTTGACAACCACTGCACTGTGGCTGGGCCCTCATATGTCAATCAACTAAGACAATGTACTACAGGTTTGCCTATGGGCCAACTGGTGGGAACATTTTTTTTTTCTTGAGGACCCCTCTTCCAAAATGACCCTAGACTGTCAAGCTGATATAAAAACTAGCCGGCCGGCACACCCAGGAGCCCAGGAGTGCCAGCCCGGAAGCCTCGTCAGGCCCAGAAGCTGGTACAGTGGAGTAGGCTAACTGGGGCAGCTGAGTTGGGCACCGCTGTGTCCTGGCCGCGTGCTGACGGAGAGGCCCTGGGTGCTGTCCCCACACACCAGTCCTCGGCCCCCTGTGATTCTCACTCCCTAGCGGACCAGGTCTTCCCATGTCATGACCCTTCCTCCCTCCTCGGCTGGCTCATGTCCTTCACAGATCCTGGGCGTGGTGGCCTCAGTCAACACTCAGGCCTGCACTTAATGAAGGAACCCACATACATGTGCAGGGTCCATGAGCACGTCTCCCGTCTCTTCTGTGACAAGGCAGTGCTGCCTAGCTTCCAAACTCCCCTGAGCCTGGACGCTCTGGCTCCAGACTCTCTGCACCCTTGGGTCAAGCCACAGCTTCCGAAGTTTTGGGGATGTCCTCAGCCTATGTCCCGGAAATCCCTCGTCCTTACCAAAAGCATTTTGCTAAGGCTTCTTTGCTGTTTATCACCCCAACCATTCATTCATTCATTCATTCATTCATTCATGTGTTCACTATTCAGCTTTCAGTGCAGGGCTAGGCAGTCTGGGCCAGTTGCCTGACACAGGACTGCTGTTATAGACAGGAACAGGACTTGGAACTAACTCAGACAGGGTCTGAGACCCACCTCCTCACCCAGTTCATCTCAGGCACTATTAGCTTAAGGCCAGTTGGAGGAAACCGGTGTGGGGAAAGGGCAGAAGGGAGCAAGGCCACAGTTAGAGCCCATGGGGGGAGCTGGGCAAGGAGAGAACACTGGGCAACTCCCTGGTCCCAGCTTAATCCTGGGCAAAAGGCGGTGCTGGGAGGGAGGCTGCCCGTTTAGGTTTTCCTGTTGTTTGGTTCTGAAACAGGGTCTCTCTACATAGCCCTGGCTGTCCTGGAGCTCACTGTGTAGACCAGGCTGTCCTCGAACTCACAGAGATCCTCCTGCCTCAGGTGTGAATCACCACACCTGGCTAAGCCTAAAGTTCCCATCCAGGTACTAACCCTGCCTAGCTCCGAAGATCAGAGGAGATCAGGCACGTTCAGGGTGGGGGCCTTGTAGGGGCAGGGGCATGGGTAGGCCGATGGAGTGGCAGCAGCGGGCTGTGTGGGGCCCATGGGGGGGCGGCGGGGCCTGCTTTCCCCAGAGTTCAGCGGAGCTACCTCCGGGTAAAGAATGTAGGGTCCCAGACCTCCCAGAAGAGCAGGTGGGACCTGGGACCTCCCACCCAGGACAGCAGGGAAGGCCTCCTTTGCATCTCTGATCGCTGCCTAGCTCCTTGGCTTGGGGTGGGGGGCACTGTCCTTCGGAAGAGTCTCTGCCTGCTCCTGACGCACAGAACACAGGGAACATTCAGGCCCCGGCTTGCCCGCCTGTCCAGGTGGCTGTGGCCTGCCTCACCCGAGAGAAGAAAAAGGACAAGGTCACACGTCCCCCGGGAGGAAGGCCGCCGTGCGGTCCCCCTCCCCCGCCAAGGGCTTCTGTGTACTTCATCTCCTGCTGAGCCGACGCTCACACTGCTTAGCACAGTCCTGGCATGGGTGGCCTCCCAAAGTCCCTTCCCCTTCCCACCATCTTCTCCTGTTTTCCTTCTCCTCACACAAGAATGTGTCTGGGGGCCTGGGCTGCCGTCCTATCCCATTGTTAACCACGACGCCCTTCCGCTCCCCACAGGACAGGCCCAGGCCTGCCCCAGGCTGCCTCCACCCCTGCTGGAGCCCATACACACCTGTTTCCTTTTGGGCCTCAGCCAAGGATGGAGCAGCACCTGACTCCTTCCCGCCCCCGGGGTGGGGGGGTGGGGATCTGGCTCAACCCTGCAGGGTGCCCAGCTCCGTTGCTTCAGAACACTAGAAATGGCATGGGGCTCTCCCTGAGGACTGTCACACAGGACCCCAAGGTGTCCTGTCCTATAGAACGTCAAGCACTCAGGGCCAAGAGTGGGAGGCTCCCAAGCTCAGATCTCGTATCCCGTCTTCTGCACTGCCTGTCATATTCCCAGCTGGTAGTGGGAGGACGAAAGACAGGCCCCAAAGGCTGGAAGTCTGGGGGGCAGAGAGGCCTTGCTTTGCGAAGGGGCTTTCCCCTAATACTTAAAAATAGGGGGGTTCAGTAGGGGTGGGGGTGGTACCGCACTTGGGAGGGGAGGCAGAGGCAGACAGAGCTCTGTGAGTTTGAGGCCAGCCTGGTCTACAAAGTGAGTTCCAGGCCAGCCAGGCCAGGGCTGTTTAACAGAGAAACCCCGAATTCAAAACAAAAACAAACAAACAAACAAAAGACGGGCTGGAGAGATGGCTCAGCAGTTAAGGCGGCGAGCTGTTCTCCCAGAGGACCTGGGGTTCAGTTCCGGGACCCACACGGCAGCTCACAACTGTCTGAAACTCAAGTTCCAGGGAATCTGATTCCTTTACACCGATACACAGAAAATAAAGCTTAAACAACAGCAACAAAAGTGCCCATGGCAAAAGCTGGGCATCCCTGCAGGAGCCTGGAACTCCAGACCTGGGGGAGGGGGACGGGTACACTGCCCAAGAACTCGATGCCACTGGCCTGGCCAAAACAGTGAGCCTGCGGTTCCATGACAGGCTCTGTCTCAAGGTAAGAAGGCAGAGAGCAGTAGAGGAAGATGTCCGCAGTCTTGCTCTAGGGGAAGGCAGGGCGACTGCCGCCCCATCCCCACCCCCAAAGCAAACCCTCACAGTACAAGTATGGGTGGATTTAAAAGAAAATCTAAGTCGGGTCCCGTTGAAGATTCTGGTCTGATTGGTCCAGAGTGCAGCCTGGGCATCAGAATTTTCAAGGATTCCTGGATGAATGTCAAGCACAGCCAAGGGCACGCCTCTTTCTGCCCCGCATCCTTTAGCCGTTGGCCTTGTACCCATCCAGGGGGTGGCTCTGCTTGCCCCAGGCATTGCCTCTCTTTTCAGCATAGGCCCGGGGCAGGCGGTAACTCGCCCCACTATCCACGCAGGGTGTGCCCACCTAGGCCAGGGCTAAAGGCTGATCTGAGAGGCTAGTGGAGGAGGAGGGGGCTGCCTTTGTTCTTTCGGTTGGTGCTGTGGTCTATGGGGGGGGTAGGGTAGGTGGTGGAGAGAGACGGACGCTTTGGTGGTGCGGGGCGGGGGCAGCCCCTACTGTGCCGGGTGAAGGGGATGGGCTCTGAGGCCCCCTGCCCTGCTGTGTGTGAGCCCTGTGAAATATTTGGAATAATTAGCAAATGAAAGCAACGTGTTTTGCCGGGGAATGCCAGGCTGGCCTCAGGCCAGACTCAAGGACTGAGGGACAAGGGGCGAGGGGAAGGAGGGGTGTGTGGAGGCTGGGCAGCACTGCTCTGCACAGCACGGGCCGTGTTCTCTGTATGTGTTCCTGCGTGTGCACCCGTGTTCCAGGCAGCTGCTCACGGGGGGGGGGGTGCTACGTTGGGATGAGGGAAGAGCTGGTGGTCTGGAGGGGATTGAAAGGGGTGGTGGCCTCGGGGCCATCCAGACACACACACCCTGTGCCTCACAACTCTGGAAACCCGTACCTTCACAGTTGAGGGGGCCGCAAGTCTCAGCGCTGAACCGCATTTTAAGGTGGCCTCCTGCCTCCCCGAGCCTGAATCAGGCTGGGTCTGGTGATGTGGGCCTCTGGCCTCACAGCCTGTCCCTCCAGGAAAGGGCTGAGGGAGGGTAGTGCTGGAAGCAGTCCTGGGACTCTCAGGCAGGCGAGCCTGGGCAGGCCCTCGTAGCGGGGGATGGCTTGAGCCTTTGTGAGTCCTTGGGGTGAGGTGGGGCCAACCTCCTCCAAGTCTTTGGTCCCTCTGGGCTTGCAGGCCTGACTCTCCCATTGTGCAGATGGAGGTACTGAGATGTGGGGTGCAAAGGCTCCTGAGCCACCCCTGGCCCTTTCCTCCCTGGGGACCTAGGCTGAGGGGAGACCCCTCCCCCACACGAGCTACCACATTTGGCTCCCAAACAAAGCTGGGATGGTGATCACGTTCAGATTTTTAAAAATTTTATTTTGAAAAAAAAATTATTGTAAAGAACTTTACATGAAAAAGGTTAAATTGCCCCACGTGGAGGGTAGATATGTATCCCAGTCCCAGGGGTCAGGGTGGAGCAACATCTGGTCCCCCCCAGTGCAGACAGGGGCATAGGGCTGTCCCCTTCCTGGTCCCAGTGTCCCCAACCAGCTGGGCATTCCCTCCCAGTTAAGTCTTCCTATAACTATTCTCGCTATATTAGTCCCCCCCCCCACCTAGCAACGTGGCTGCCCGTGCCCCAACCACCCCAACCCCAACTTCCTGTTGCTCTCAGCCTCAAGTCAGCCTCAAAGGTTTGCAGCCTCCTCTCTGCCAGTGATGGGCCAGGGAAAAGGCCCAGAGGCCACAGAGGCCACCTTGCTGCCCGCTCCCTACTTCTACCTCCTCCCGGGTCCATTACCCGTCTTCTGCCACCGCTCTCCCTAGCCAAGGCTGCCAGGGCCCCTGGGGAAGCTCTAGCAGGAGGGGCCTCCAGGGGGTTAATTTGCTGTCATCTAATTAGCATTTGTTGTACCTGGGAACTTTCTCTGGGTAGAGGCCCACCCGGGGAAGCTTTGAGAAAGGCCCTGCTCAGTTCCTCCCTGGCCTGGCAGGGCCCTTCCCGCTCCTGTGACAGTGTAGAGGCCACGCCTTTGCCAGTTCTTGGGCTTGGGGGGGACAAGGGTCAAAGAAACACTGTGTGTATGGGAGTTGCTGAGGGGGAGGCAGCACTTTTGGTCCTGGCCCCCGTTTCCCAGTCTTCTGGGCTTGGATATGAGGACATCCCCAGCTGGCAGCAGCGCGGCCTCAGGGAGCCAGCCTTCAGAGACCTGGCCCAGTCTCTGCCTGGGTGCTGAGATGTCCACGGGCCTATCTTGGGAGGCAGTTCTGGGCCCCGACTTGGGCACTGTCCGGAGATGGGGTGGGGCCTGACCTCTTACAAGAAGGCACCCACACTGGCCCAGTCCTGCAGGTCAGCGGCCAGGGTGGCATCGCCTGCTTCGAAGAGGGGCTCTGGGGGCAGGCAGCCACTGCCGCCGCTCTCATCCCAGGGATGCTGGAGGAAGGACGTGGCCAGAAAGGTCTCATCGAAGTCCAGGCTGTCAGCAGCCTGCTCCGCTGGAGGTCCCCAGGTGGCAGGGCAATCCATGTGTCGGCCATGGACAGTAAGGTCCACACCTCCGTGCGAGGTGGGGCTCAGCGGGGGGCTGAGCTCCAAGGCCCCCAGCGAGCTCAGCTCGTCACCCAGAGTGCCAGCCTCAAAGATGGCCTCCCAGTCAAAGTTGCCTTTCAGGGGTTCCAGCTCACCCTGCTCCTCCTGGGTCAGCAGCAATGTGCTAGGAGGCCTCAGGGCTTTGGCCACCCTCTTGGGCAGCGGCTGCTTTCGCTTATGCCCCAGCCTGCCCTCTCCTGTGCCCCAGCCCCCCTCCCCTGTGGCCTCCTCAAACTCCCGCAACAGCTGCTGGGCCTCGGTGTTCACGGCCAGAGGCCCACCCCAGGGGGCCGTGCTGCGTTCCTGGGAGGCCTGGCGGGCGAAGGCAGGGTGGATGTGGACTGGGGGCAGCCTCCGCTTCTTGAAGGCCCCACTGAGCAGGCGCTCTGCATACTGGGGGTCAATGCGCCAGAAGCCTCCCTTGCCGGGCTCGTCCTTCTCTCGAGGCACCTTGATGAAGCACTTGTTCAGGGACAGGTTGTGGCGGATGGAGTTCTGGATGCAGCGAGAGAGAGAGAGAGAGAGAGAGAGAGAGAGCACGGAGGATCAGGGGAGCGGCACCGCGGCGGTGGGGTGGCCCCGGGCGCTCCCGCTCCGCTCGCTCCCGTACGCGCCCGCCCGCCCGGCATCTCCTCTCTGACCGGGGAGGGGCGCATCAACCCGATGCCCCGACCAGGCAGGCAGCTGTAGCTCTGGGACTCTGGGACACCAGCCACAGGGCATGAGGAGCCCGCAGTGGAGGGGGGGGTCGGGGGGGCTTTTGTTCTCTGTTGCCGGGATATCTGCCTGCTCAGTCATCCGAGCTCCGAGCCACAGGGTGGTTCTCAGTGCCACCCCCTGTCACCCTCCCTCCCTCCCTCCCCCTGCTGCTTGCAGGTCCTGGCCAAAGCCCTGAGCTCCCCCACGGCCTGGACTGCTATCTCCCTCTGCCTGGCTGGTTCCCACTGTTTGTGAAGTGGGTGGGTTAAGGGAGGGGTGAGGAGGGACTGTGTGTGTGTGTGTGTGTGTGTGCGCGCGCGCGCGCGCGCACGCGCATGTGTGTGTGTGGTGGGAGATTTAGTGACTCCTTGTTTGTTGAGCCAGCTGCTGGCCTAGGCCTTCACCCCCCATGGTCTTCTCTTCCCACCCAAACCTCAGTTGATTATTACCCAGCCAAGTGCAGAAGGCTCATTCCCGGGGCCTGAGTTGGCACAGGCCTTGAGTAGGGAGAGGATGGGGGGGTCTCCTGACCCAGGGTTAGGGCCATTTGGGATGCCTCAGGACTTCGATCCTGCACCCTGCCTCCGCAGGTGCTTCAGTGAAGACTGGGCCACCTGAGGCCTCTGTCTCCACCACCTGGACCCTGATATTGGAAGACATTCAGAGCAGTGTGGACTCCATGCCGTGTTCATGTGTGGCTGCTTAGTTCTGCTCACATCATGCCCGTGTCCAGGGGCCCAGGGTAGGCTAGCTGGGCAGGTAGATGGACAGTGAGTGGCCCTCTGGCCAGCAAGGCTGGGATGTTTACATGACAGCCCGGGCCCACTGGCTGCTCTGTGCCAGGTTCCAGAGACTTGGAACCTGAAGCCATTGTAGCAGCAGCAGCGCCCCTGTGGAAAGCAACTGGCTCAGGTAATTGCCCCCAAGGGAGGCTGGGGGGTGGGGTGGAGGCAGGAAACTGGGGAGGAGTTGAGGTGGGAAGCTGGGTCAGTGGCTTCAGGATGACCCCACGACCCCTCCACCTGGACAACTGATATTCGCCACTGCTCATCTCTCCCTACCCTCTGGACCAAAGGCGGAGGCAGGGCGCAGAACCTGGTAGGAAGGCCACCTCGGTTCCATTTTGAGTCCAGTTCTGACAAACCATCCTTGGGCAGAACGGTGTCTAGGATTCTGGGACGTGGGACAAGACTGTTCCTAGTAGTGTCACCCTCATAGGAGGCTACCCTGGGCTACAGGACCAATGTGCCCTTCGGATCCCTCTTCTCCTAAAACTTCAACGTCTGCCCCCAAAAGCCCTGGCTCCAGAACTTGACAGGGCCCTCTCAGGAGTGGCCCGACCTCAAATCCAGGTGCCTCCTTGGGCTTGTGGATCTGGTATGCAGCGCTGGCCAAGAGCCAGATCAGGGAGTAAGGAAGGAGCGGCCTCCGGCCCTTCCTCCCTACCTGCCAGGTGGGATCCGCATGGCGAAAGTAGCAGAAGTTGTCGGTGATCCACTTGTAGATGGCCGACAGAGTGATCTTGGTGGCCTTGCTGGCCTGCATGGCCATGCAGATAAGAGTGGCGTACGAGTAAGGTGGCTTCACATGCGGGTTGGTGGCATAGTCCACGTCGTCGGGGGGCGGGGCCTGCAGCCCTGGGGGAGCGCTTCGAGATGTGCAGGACGACGTGGGCTTGCCGGGTGTGTGCGGCTGCCCAAGGCAGGCAGGGTCTGCCGCCAGGGGTGACCCGGGCGCCACCGAGCCCGGCACTTGGTGGTAACCGTGGGGGTCGGTGCCCCCCGGGGGCAGAGTGGGGGCCTTGGCGTTGAGGATGGAGAATTCCTGTAACCACTGCAGGCTGGTCAGGCTGTCATCCAGGGCGTCCGGCTCCTCCATGCCGCCCTCCGGCCCGGCCTCCTCCCCGGGCCCTGCTCCGCAGAGGCGCAGCCAGCTCTCCGCCATGTCTGCGGGGTCTCTCCGAGGGGGCGGTCAGCATCCACGGGCTGAGCCGGGTGGCCCGCCGCGTTCTCCGGCCCGCTGGTCCCGGAGGCTCCAGTTACACAGCCTCCAGAACACTCACTTCCATTCCGCGACCCGGGGGGTCGCCTCCTCCGAACACGAATGTGGGGCCTGCGGGAGCGACGCGCAGCTGAGCACTCTTGCCTACCCCGGGGTGAGACCCTTCACATTCGTCCTCCAAGCCTGACTCGAGGTCACGGGAACACAGAGCTCTGGTCTGACCCCTTCGAGGGCCCAGCGGCCCCAACGAGGGAAGAGGGCAGGGAGGCCCAGTCTAACTTCCTTCCAAAGATCCCAGCCCCAGTGGTCCAGGAAGGCAGTGCGATGGTGCGCCTAAGGCTGGGGCGGTCGTCTGATCCTTGGACAGGGGTAGGAGGATGAAGGGTCCCGGGAAAGGAAGGACACGGGGCCGAGTTATGGAGAGGCAGGCAGCGATCTCCCCTAAACGCCTCGGATTCGGTCACTGGCCCCGCCACTTTCGTGGGCGACCGATGGAATGGCTAGCCCCCAGATCCTGACGCCCTCCCATTCCGTGGCCCACGGCCCTCCCAGCCCCTTACCTGGCTCAGAGAGGAGCCGGGCCAGAGGAAGGTTCTGGAAGAAGTTCCTCCCACCTCCCGCGGCTCTCTGTCCCCAGCTCGAGGGCTCTGCTGGTGCCCCTCGTCGCCCCCCCTCGCCCGACGGCGCTTCTGTGAGCGCCGACGGCCCGGGGACCGGCATTAAGTAGACGCTCGGAAGGCTTCTCCTGCTGCCATGGCGACGCTCCGCCCCTATAAACAGCTTCCGCTGCTCTCATTGGCCAACATGTTTCCAAGGAGACCGCGGGCCCTTGCTGCTCCTCTGGCGGCAACTCTCTGGAACTCCCTCGTTCTGCCGCCCTCTCCCGCGCCACCCAGCCCCCCTACCCGCCACCGCGACCCGGCTCTGTGCTTTCCCGCCCGGCAGCCCCGCGCTGGGTCGCACGGCGGGCGCTCGGCTTCCGCCCGAGGCCCCGGGCGCCCCTCCCCCACGCGTCGGGTATGACCGCTGCGGGGACCGAGCCCCGGATTCTGGAGACCAAGTCTGGGGAGCCAGGTCCTTGCAGTCTCCCCTCACTGGGCTGCCAGTGGCCTTTGTTTGGTGTCTGAGGACTTTCCCTGGCCCCCGGGTGTCTTCTCTGGCGCCCGCAGGCAAGTGTGACTCTCTGATGCCACCTGTCGCTTATATCCGCAGAAACGGCCACACAGCTCGCAGACACACCGAGGCGGGTAGGGTAACCCAGCGTCTCCGGGTAAGCAGCTCGCCCACTCACCCTGCTCAAGTTCCCGGAAGCTGGCATTCCAGGGGCATTTGACGAGGTGCCTTTCCTCCCAGACAGCCTAGGAAGCAGAGCCAGTGGGTAAAATCGGGAAAGCCACGGCCTGCCAGATCCTCTCGGAGAGGTTATTTGTTGTGCTAATTTAGCCAGGAACTGGTTAAGTGGCGGAAACTAAGAAGTACAGGGACCTGGGCCTTCGCCTTCCCTGCTGTCACCAGCTTTGCGGGTCTTTAATTATTAAGGAACTGCAGAATTGGAAGTTCTCCGGTTTAAGGCGACTGCAGGGGCAGATAGGGCTCGGCTAGGGAATTGGGCTAGAGGCCTTGCTTGTATCCAGACCATGCAGAAATTTCTGTCTGGTGTCCAAGAGCATGCCTCGCCCATTCCTCCTCCCTGATCCTTGAGGGAGAACACTGGGGAGCGCCCAGCCACTGGCAGAAACGTTCTCAAATGAACTCACTGTGTAGGTAGCAGCTCCCTTCCCTTGTAAACAGCTTTATTCACTTTTAAGAATCATGCAGCAATCCATAAATATTGCATTTTGATGTCCCCACTGTAGTGTGCCAACTAGTGTACTCCAGGAGAGTGAAGGGCACACAGACAGCACAAACAGCTCGCGCGCGCGCACACACACACACACCAGGTGTGCGGGCCCTAAGACAAAGTGAGCAACCAGCATGCCAACACCAGGTGGGCAGGACTAGCGCCCCAGCGAGATACATGGCTTAGTGTCTACGTCCAGAAGATGCCGCGGGGGCGAGGGTGGGTAATAAACTCTGGCGGTATGAAATCAGGTAAAGTCAAGGGAAACCCAGGCCACTACAGTACCCAGAGCATGGAGTGGTACCAGTGGTAGTGTGGTGAGGAGCCAAAGGCCCTCCAGGAAAAGGCCCCCACCCTACTCGTGGTCAGTCCTGGCATGGGGATGGGGACTGTTTCCAAATGACAGACTGGGTTGAGTGTGGCAGCTGATGGAGGTCGGCCTCTGTGGATGGGCTATTTCTGCTTGCCAAGAACTAAAGTACAGAGTGAGGGGCAGTGATGGGTGCTCTAGCCTAGGAACTAGATTATGGGGCTTAGGCCAACTGGGCTCTTGCTGGGGGGGGGGTGTTCCTGGCCACTGTGGCTACTGTTTACCTGCATTTCCTTCATCTCAGCTACCCCCGTCTTCCAGGTCACACCACACTGTGAATACCGCTTACCTCCTGCCCACCCGCCTGCCTGCCTGGGGAGGGGGTGGGTCTGTGTGCACCACCCACCCCGGGCTAGGGGAACTTCCCTGTTGCCTCCGCTTCATTCTTTGAGGAAGTGTGGATTTTGCTCCGCCCTCAAGTGTGAATGCTAGGGGACAGAAAGGACATCAAGTGGGGCTGGGAATGGCTGAGTCCACAGGGTGGTCAGAAATGGTGCACGTGGGCTCTCAGACTCAGTTTACCACACTTCAGGCTCCCTCCAGGGTGTGATTCCCACAAAAAAGGTACAGGAGAGGTGCATCATGGTACAGGGCTGTAACCCTAATGCTTGGGCAGTCCTGGCAGGAAAGTCAGAAGTTCAAGGTCATCCCCAGCTTCACAGCAAGTTTGAAGCCAAGTTCTCCACCGCATCCCACCCCCAGGATCCTGGGCACTGCTGGTTTTTGGAAAGCTTTTGTAGGGCCACACTTGCCAAGTGTAAAGCTCCTCATATCCCGCTCATAAGTAACTGTTTGTAATCTTGACCCCCAGCCATCTCATGTTCCACTGAACAACTGCCTTTTCCAGAAGCCAGTAGACTGGCATCTGTTTAAGAGCCACATGAGAGAGATCCACTGAGATGAAATGGTGGGACACCCCACAATTTCTGGCCAGCTTCCGCCGTGGCTGTGAGTGCTGACTGGAGGGATCTCTAAGCTCTGGCGAGCCCATGGAGGTCTGCCCCTCTCACCCGTCAAGACCTGAAAGACAGGGGAGGAATAAATACACTAGGGGAGGGGGGGGTTTCTAATCCTTTGGTCCCCAGGTGATCCAGCTTGGCTCAGAGCTTCGACACTTCCTTGGTGTTCCCATGCTCTTAGTTTAGTTTTTCAGCTGTTAAAAGGGGGTAGAGAGAGGGTAGTTGTGTTTGAGACTCCCTCTCAAAGGCTGTAGTGAGATGGGCTATGGTAGCACTCAGCCCTAGCACTGTACCCGGTAGGGGGTGGGGGTGTGACCCAGCAGGCCTTCCTGACTGCACCTGAGGAGGACAAGGCCTTGCAAGAGTGACCATCCTAAGCAGGAGACACAGGAGACCCGCTCTGTCAGCAGATCTGGCTTTCAGTCACCCTCCCGACTTCATAGGCTTGAGACAGGAGCTCCTGGTGGTCTGGAAGGCCAGAGTGCAGGTGGCCTCCCTCATGGAGCCAACCCTGACCACACTCCAAGTTAGGTTTCTAATTGGTCATGAGGTGCCAGAGACCAGAACCTGTCTGTAACAAAGTTGCCAACTCCCCAAGTCTTTTTGGTCTCTCCTCAGAGGAGGAAAGGCTAAAGAAACAACCAGGCTGGCTGGGCTTGGCTGCTGTGTTACAGTTCACTTCCGGTTCTTTCTGAGAGGGTAAGCATCATGGCTGCCACAGATGAGGTTGCTCCCCACATCCTGCCTCCATGTGAGTATAAAGTCCACGTGTCTTATTGAAGATGCCCAGAAGGCCCGTGGTCCAGTGAGGACAGATGGAATGCAGGGACAGGAGGGGGCCCAGGTGCAGGTGCCCTCAGACAGCCAAAGGGTCCCATCCACAAGGACTGTCGTCTTCAGGGTCCTCCAGGCTGCTAGATGATGAGTGCCGGCACTGGGTACTGAGACGGCTGACTATGTTATCATGCTGCCATGTACCTAGAGAAGAAAATCAAAGGTTATGGGAACCATCCCTCAGACCAAGTCTACACGGTGCCTGCAGCAGGGCAGTACATGAGTCAACACAGAATCCAGCAGGGTGTGTATGACCTGAAACTCCTGAGTGTGCGGGCCACTCCTGACAGGGCGCTGTCATGTGCCAGGGCTGTTCCTCCCTAAGTAGTCACTGCATGTGACCTATGGACAGGCGGACACTGTGGGTGTCTGTCATCACTTACCTAGCGTCCATTTTGCATGTTAAGTACTTGGTTCTGGACTTTGCCTATGTCACGAGGCTGAGCCAAGCTGCTTCCTCACTCCTGACCTACAGCGTCTGTGTTTGCCGTGGGAAGGAAGGGACTGGCCAGGGAAGAGGAGCCTTGGGTGGGACAAATGTGGCCGTCAGAGCCCTTCCTCCACATGTCTGACCTCTTCCTCACCTGAGCACCTGGGGTTCCCAGATGCTATTTATCCCACGTACTTCTCCCAGCCCCTGGCTACCTCTGCACTCACAGTGGAAACTCATCCCTGCCACCTCGATGCCTCGTGCTCTGATGCAGCCCACAAACACCTGTGTTTGCTCACCACATCTGCCCCTAACTCACAGGTACCAGAGGCCCGATCTTCCCAGGTCATCTTACTTAGGGCCTTGGCTTTCTCATACGGCCAACACGGTGAGTGCGGCCCTCACAAGTTTGCTGTGAGGCCTGCATGAGTCCACGTGTAAGTACGTCAACAGTGTGCCTGCCTCAGAAATGTACCAGCATGGTTTGGGGGACCCTTCTGTGGTTCCTAGGTCCCCCTGGCTGTCGTCTAGCTGGCAAGTTAGCTCTCTGTTCCATTCTCTCTAGAAGAGCTAGTGTGTTCCTTATACAATGACAGGCAGCACCTAACTCTTTCCAAGCTTGGCATGTTTAGGAAAGGTACTTCATCTCATGGGCTGTTAGACAGGCTTCTGCAGGAACCATGGTTTATACACATTGCATGCCAGAGCTCAAAAGGGTGTGGCTCTAGCAGGGTATGGGGGATGGGGCTTTGTCAGTAATTGAGGTCAGTTAACTCAATAGTGTTGTCCTGAGACCAACTTACAAATGGCCGGTCAGCCTCAGATTCAGCAAGCTCAAGACATAAAGCCATTTAATGGCATGCATGCTAAGATGAAGCAGTTTTCAATTGCTTGTTCTTCATAAGTGTACTGGTGTGGAAATCTCTCCTGGGGCCATAGTGACAGACCACAGTGGGGACTCAGGAAAGGCGGGGGAAGGGCTTTCACACCAAAACTGCCCATGGGCTCTTTGCTCCTTGGAGCATGAGTCAAGGATGCTTCTGCCCCTCGGTAGGAGGCACTGAGTGGAGGGAAGAGTACCAGGGCAAAGAATGCCCAGTTAGGAACCCAGATCCAGTGAGTGGTTTGTTCAATTATATAATCTGGTAGATGTCATACCTATTCCTCAATGTTTATGGGGCAGGACTCCGGAGCTGCGGCTGTTCAGTAGGAGAGACCAAAAGCAAATGGTAAACATGAGAGAAGACACACAGGCACACACAAGTAAAACAGCAGGACCACATCACGGTCACCATGGTCACTGCTGCCAGCACCGATGACACTGGGCCCGAGGCTGTCCTGACCAAACTCACAGACGTCCTTAAGCAACATCTGCCACCCTAGGAGACCTCGTCAGTAGAGCAGGCTGGGGTGCAGATGGACCATGTGTAGTGAAGGGATATGGCGAGAGAATGACACATCCATCCTTCGCCTGGAAGGACCCACAGGGTCCACAGCATCCCGGCTTCTGCTGCCTACTCAGAGTACAGCCTGGATTCCACGGGGACGTCCCAGTGAGTGTGCCTCCTCATGTGGCTGAATCCAGGCCTTCTGGCAAGAAAGTGGAGCTTGGGAGACTTGAACTCCCTCCAGGGGGAGGGCAATTGTGCTTTTCCATCTAGCTTCCTTTCGGGGAGTCCTAAGTGAAAGGAAGATGAGACCTCCAGAGGCCAGCTGATTTAGGGACACTTGGCATAGCTCTCTCTGCTGTCACTACTAATATGTTGATTAAATTTAAGGGCCATTTTCCCTCAGAGCCTGCTACTGCGAATATTCCCAAAGCATCTTTTTAAAAGACAGGGTCTGGCAGAGGAGATGGCTCAGAGGTTAAGAGCACTCACTGACTGCTCTTTCCAAGGTCCTGAGTTCAATTCCCAGCAACCACATGGTAGCTCACAACCATCTATAATGAGGTCTGGTGCCCTCTTCTGGCCTGCAGGCACACATTCAGGCAGAACACTGTATATATAATTAAAATTAAAAGACAGGATCTCGCTGGCATGGAGCTTTAGATGATTGAAGACCAGGCCGGCCTCAAACTCATAGAAGATCTAGAAGATCTGCCTGTCTCTGCCTTCCTCGTGCCGGGATGAAAGGTGTGCATGACCACATCTTAATTTTAATTTTACATTATGAGGCTTGAAGAAAGAGGAGTAAATTGAACTGTATGCATGTATGTATGTAGATGGTTTTACTGCATAGGCCCACTTCTATGTTATTCAGTCATGTAAAACTTGCATTTTCACCAAAAACCATTATCCTTTCCCTTTTCCATCACTCATATCGCCCAGAGCCTTCTGAGAGTGTTCACTACCCCACATCACTCTCCTGCCACCCATGTTACATTCTTGGAAGCCACTGACTTCACACGGTCATGCAGCTGAGTTCCTATCACAGCCCCCTTTCCACCTTCAGGAGTCATGCGAGGGACCAGAGATCTACCCTCTGTGCTGGGGCCTTTGAAGGCCGGGAAGCTTCTTAGGGGAGAAGAGCAGGGGGGGGGCAGGCACCCTCTAAGGCCCTCAAAATCCTGGTGAGGGTGGTTTCCTGGCAGAAGTGACCCCCACACCCTCCATGAGGGGCGGCACCGGTTTGAAGAGGGAAACAGATTCAAGCAGGGCAGGGCCTGTGGGAAGACTCTTATGGGGAAAACACTCAAGAACAGTGAGGAGCAAGCTAGCCTGTGGCCTCGGGGGATGAGAGTGGGCACACGCACTTTCCTGGCTTTGACCCCGCACCTGGCACATTTGCTGTGCTGTCTGTGTGGTCTGGCAGAAGCAGCAGAGGGGATGTGTCTCTTCCCTGCAGGAGCCCGTGGACTACGGATACACTTCAGTGCTGTTTGCACAAGTGTCGCTCCTGAGTGCCGCAGGTGACTGATTCCATGTTTGGCCAAACCGAGAACCCCATTTAATCTCAAAATGGCTGGCTCTTGACTTTACCATAAGGAAGCCATGGCTGCTTGCTTCCTTTTTGGGCTCTTCTGTCCATACCGCACCTCTCCCCATAACTGAAGACACATTGACAAGCAGGTTGTTGGGAGGAAGGCTTGCAGAGGAGGAAGCAGAAAGAACAAGCTTCATCTCCATGGCACCATGGGCTCCAACAGTGACAGCAGCTCCCTCTACCAAAAGCAGGGCTCAGTGTAGAAGCCCTTGAGGAGAGGCTGGCCGGCAGAAAGCCACCAGAGACACCAGCAAAGTTAGACACAGGCACCACCATCCTCACCCTATGACCAACCAAGGATGCCTATCCCATAGTCCTTGCCATGGAAGCATGCCTGTCTTTGTCGAACAGAAATGAAGATTCCTTCCTCTAAAACTCTGTAGTGTATTGAGCATAGGCCCTTGCCAATTAGGAACTGGAAGCTTGTCTAGAGCCCTAAGCAAGAGCCCTTGGAGCGTATGCACCAGTAAGCTTGCTGTCGGGCTGAGCAGAGGCAGGACAGTGCTGGCACAGAGTGAACATGAACTCTCACACAAGTCAGAGAACATAAATGAGTTAAAAGATGAGCAAACCAGACAGACAGGCCTACACTGGATAAAGACACGGAACATAAATGGACGGATGGAAGCGAGCGAGCGAGGCCAAGAGTGGGAAGGCAGGGTGAGTGTGCCTGGTCTCCAGCAGCTCCAGGCCAGGCTTTACCGGGCAGGTGGCCATATGGATCACCGTCCTCCGCCTTGCTTGGGCGGGAAGGGAGTGTGCCTGGGGCCTGTGCTGGAGAAGCAGGTGATCTGACGCTGTCTCTCAGGTCTCACGGAAAACTGTGACCTGGGCAGACTCTTCAGGACAAACTAAACAGAATCACCGAAGTGCCCTTGGAAAAGCTGGAGAAAGTCTCTCCTGAGCAACTGGCTTCCCCTGCCACAGGCTCGCACGGGGCCAGGGCCTGCTGGGACCATGTCTGGCACAGGCTCAAGGACAGTGGCAGCCACAGAAGGCTCTGTGACTTAACAACTTCAGCTACCTCGCTGAGCGAGCAAAGCACTGGACCCAGGAGTGGCTGTTCTGTAGCTGAAGCAGGTTTCCCCTGGGTGATCCAGGGGTGGGGGTGGGGAGTGATCCGTGGGCGTGGGGAGGGGGGTTACAAAGGGCAGTGTGAAGGGAGGCTCTGTGCTGAACCAGGAGGGAGCATCTGGCCCAGGCCAGGCTCTTGGGAGTGGGTTGTGATGCTGCTGGGTGGCCACACTGAAGCTAGTGCTCAACTCTCTGAGTCTTTTTATTTTGGTTTTTAAGATGGTTTCTCTGTGTAGCCTTTGGTTGTATTGGAACTTGGTCTGTAGACCAGGCTGGCCTCAAACTCAGAGATCCACCCCCTGCTTCCTCCAAGTGCTGTGGTTAAAGGCATGTGCCACCACCACCTGGCTTTACTTTACTGCAGAGGGAGGGAACTAGGTCTTTCTATTTAGCTCCTCATCTGTAGCTTGCAGTGATCTGGCTGCCTCTGTTTCCGCAGTCTGGGATTACAGGCGTGTGCCAGTGTGACTGGCCTTGAAATCAAGAAAGGAGACAGGGGCATGCCGAGAAGCTGGGGCCTCAGAGAACCAAGTCTCCTGCCCTCTGGCTTCTCATTTGGGATTCAAGGCTTGCATGTGTGATCACTGGAGACATAAAGCTCCCTGGATCAGAAAGCCATTCATTGGCCTACAGGGTGCTTTTAGATTTCTTTGGGATCCTCAAATGTGTGTCCCTTGAAGAGCTAGGGTTTCAATTCTAAAAGAGCAGTTCTCCCTTCCAAGGTCTCCATGGGGAGGTGTCTGACTGCCGGGACTCCCTGAGGATGAACACAGGACAGTCCACCTGACATGGTGTGTCTAAGACTGCGCTGACCAAACAGTAAGGTGGAAGCAGGGGATTTTTTGCCTTTTTTTCTCATCAGGGTACTGCAGGAGCTGCTCTTTGTGTAAAGCCCAAGGCTTCCTGGGGCCTCCTTGCCTCCTCTTGGCAGGCGGTCTCCAGCACCTAAGCACACCCTGGCCTTCCTAGCTAGAGCTGCAGCACAGGAGGCAGGTGAACCGTGGGGGGGGGGGCGGAGCAGGGATGAGCAAAGAGATGTCTCCCGTCATTCATGTTCAGCAGACTGCCACTCACCGGGTAAGCAGACCTCAGCGCACAGCTTATTGTCCAGTGCTTTCACGCTTGCCATGTCAAGGTCATTGTTATTGTCACACTCCATGCCTAGAAATGCGCAAGTCCTCTGGCCTGTAACGGAGTTAATGCGGTTAGACAAGGGCTGGCTATGTTTTCTCTACTTTGCTGTCCTTAAAAGAAAAGTCTTAAGGATGGAGACAAAAAGAAAAAGGGAAAAAAAAAAAAAAAATAAAATCATGTGTCAAAAAAAAAAAAAAAAAAAAAAAAGACGACAAATCAGGTGAGTTAAGAGTGGACAAAAAAAAAACCGAGTTGTGTGGGCATGTCCGGGTTCTCACAGCACCCTGGCTTATGTCCTCAGGCTGTCCCTTTCTAGTTGATGTTCCCCTGTAAGTCTGATATCTGCAGGGTGCTGCCAGACAGGTCCCACAGACCACTGTGGAGGGCAGCTGCACCCTGGCCCGCCTGATGACAGCACTATGGCTCACAGAAGCTGGAGACAGCCACAAGAGAGTTCCCTGCACAGGCCTGTGGATCTCAGGCACCAGCGGAGTATGCTTAAGACCAAAGGGTCTACAGAATCATATGCATAAACAACTCACAGCCTTGGTCCCACGATTTTGCATGCTGCATCAGAATGACTGTTCACAAAATTATGTTATACTCTCTTGGGGGACTGAAGTTGTTACTTTGAGTATGTTTTCAGTAACTGTCCAGAAGACTGCAGTCATGTGGGAAGGTGAAGGAAACTTGATTTTTTTTTTTCTTTTGAGTTCCTGCTTTCTTTCTCAGAAAAAGGAGAGGAGGAAAGCCCTCTATGTACACTGTGAAGACCTGGGTGGCAATAACCTGGCCACCCTGGGCTTCTTAGAAGAAAGCTTGGGCTCTGAAGTGATCTTCAGAGGCAGTAAAGCTTCGAGCCCTGGGCAGATGTGCAGGAATGAGAGAGGCCAGCCTTGAGACCCCTATCTTTGAGCCTCTTGCCAGTGGGAGCTGCCAAGTCCACATGCAGCCCTGACATGCCTGAAGCAATGGCCCGCACTAAAGCAGAAGCAACTAGGAGGGCATCTGCTGGACAACTGCATCCAGGCCATGGCACACATGCTCAGAAGCAGAGGAAGGAGCCTGGCTTCCGGGATAGGTATGGTGACTTCTCTAACCACCTCCTCTTCCTCCTTCCTTGCCCTGCAGGGCAGGCCTTCTTCTCCAGCCTCACTGAAGACCAAACCAGAGGCTACAGTGCTGCCTAGGTGAGCCCAGCCGGGACGCCCATGCTTCCTTAGTCACACCCTCCTAGATGTTCACTACTAAAGCAAAACCAGAGCAGCTACAGGAGTCCTGCCTCTCCTGGGGAAAAGAAACTCTGCTCCACTTGGGGTGCCAGCTGGAGAGCTGCCACAGGCAGCAGGTATGGGCACAAAAGGTGCAGTGTCTTCTGCAGCATTCACCCCGATCCCGTGGATTCTGAGTTCAAGGAGGAGCTGAGGGTGTCACTAAGGTCACCGATATCCTGCTTACACGATGCCATCAAGATACCCAGCCCCAACAGTCACAAAGCTGAGCACTGCCAGCCACTAAGTCACGATAGTTCCCCTTTCTTCACCCCTTAGCAAATACCCAGGGAAGCAATGTGAGACAGCCAGGGTTTTACCGTCTTCTTGCACGGGTGATCCATCCTCTTCCTCTATGATGTCATTTCCCTAGGACAGAAGGAAAGCCCCATGAGTCTACCAAGAAGTCAGAGGAGCCAAGCAAAGACAAGCCATCCCTGTAGCAATTATTTCCATGGTCTACACCCTCACACATGCTTCCCACCGTGGCCAGGCAATGCTTAGACAGGTTGGTTGTCAGGAATACCCTTGTCATAGCTTACCTGACACTAAAGTAGAAATAAGGTTTCATAAAAAAGCAAATCAAAGCTGGATATGGGCACATGCCTGCAATCCCAGAACTTGGAAGACAGAGGCAGGGAGGTCACCTGTCAGTGTGCCCTGTAAGGCCAGCTGTATGGCCAGCTTGGTCTACCATAGCAAATTCTAGGCCAGCCTAAATTCTTTGTGGGTATACATAGTTAAGCCCTGTCTCAAACCAGCAAATGAGACAAAATATAAAAGCAAATCATGTGGTCATAAAGCTTTCAAAAACTCTTTGGGGCCAGTTACTACCTGCCTGAAAGGGCCCCTGTCAGCAATAGTGAGCCCTGGGCTGCTCGGGGACAAGTGCACAGCACACTCTGCACCGTCACCAATAGCTGTAATTCTGTCTGCCTCTGCACGGGGCTCCTGAATGGGGTATGGAGACAAGTGGCAAGAAGAAATTTCACTCGGGACAGGTGTCTGTGTATCCCGTGGGGAGCGTCTGAAACCCAGTGGCTCCAGTAAACAGACTAACTCCATGACAGCAGGCATATTCCTGAGGCCTGTCAGAGTCTGGCATGGGTAGGTTCCTCTTGAACTCACTCAGTCTCTGTGGATCATACTAGAACCAGAGTCTCCTGGTAACAGGACAGTGTCCCAGACCAGAGTTGGAGGCTTCTCTCACCTCTGCCCACACCCCCCTTCTAAATGACCCAGGCATGCTACCCGGGAAGGCCTCTCCAGAATTCCTCTGCCACAGCCATTCCCTGCCACCACCAACAGCTAGAGAAACTGGCTGTGGGAAAGGGTGCCACTGTCTGCCATCCAGGTTACCTCTGCATCCTGTTCTCCAGCTGCAAGGCCAGCAAAATTGCTGTCTGGGGACTCTGCTGGTGTCCCCTGTAAAAGAGCAACAAACCCCACGGGTACGATCATCATAGGCTCTCCAGTTAAGCTCTTAGGACAGCAAACCCCAGCCCAAGATTTCCTCAGCACAATGTCTGTGGTGTGCAGAAGCCAGGCCTAAGGGAGTGCCATGCTCCCCGCTGCACCCTGCCAGCGCCTGGATGTTTAGGAAGCTGCCTGGAACCCATGTGTGAAGCAGAGGGCGGGGCAGATGGAGGATTCTTCCCTTACCTCTCCAGAGGTAGCCCTGCTGGCAGCTAGGGGGGAGGGCAGGGCCTCTCCGTCTTCTTCTGTTCCAGGGGCAATGTAGGAGCCAGACATGGAGGACACTGTGTCAGTGCTGATCTGGGAGGGTGCCATGGACATGACTGACTGGGCCAGGCTGCTGCTAGCAGGGTCTGTGGAGACAGAAGTTAGGGGAGGGGGAGGGGACCATGATTACTAAGGAGCTGTGTACTAGGCCACAAAGAGAGGTGTACAAAAGCCACACATCACCCAGCCTATAATCCACAATCCCAGAGAAGCTAGAACCCTCTTCTCGAAACAGATGGAAGCAGATGCAGAAATCCACAACTGACCAATGGGCCAAGATCCTTGAATGCAATCGAAGTGAGGGAGGAGCAAAAATATGAACAAAGGAGTCAGGACCGTGATGGGGAAACCCATAGCATCAGCTGACCCAGCTATGAGAGATTCCTGACTCAGGTCTGACAGATGGGGAACCTGCACAAGACTGAACCAGACTCCCTTAATACAGGTGACAATGGTTCAGCTGGGACAGTATATGAGGTCACTGGCAGTGGGTCCAAGACCTAACACCAATGCACACACTGAACAGTGGAGCCCATTGTATATGGAGAGACACTTGCTCAGCCTAGACACAGGGGTGTGGGGTGGGGAGGAGCCTTCGTCCTGCATCAACGAGATGATGGACAGACTTAGTAGACTTCCTAGGAGAGGCCTCACCCTCTCTGAGGGGCGGATGAGGAGGGGTGGGGGCACTGGGATTGGAATGTAAGAAATAAACTAATAAAAAAAATTTATGGAAAAAAACATATATTGCCCTCCCCAGAAAAAGGTTCAGAGTGAAGGCCTTCCAAGACTGCTCTGAGACCCGAGGGCCAAGGCTGTGCCCCAGCTGTCGTGTGGGGAGAAACTCATCATGCAGGAAGGTGAGCAAGAGTCCCCCGGCCCAGTCACCAGCTCCACCGGTCCCATCTCCAAAGGAAGTCACAGCGGGGCTGTGGACCCGGTGAGGGAGGCGAGGGCAGCCTCCCCCTCATCCTGACCCCTCAGGTACCTTCTGGGGAGGAGATGGTAGAAGACAGGGGAGTCCCTGTGCAAGATGACTGGTCAGCAGCCCCTGACGACGACAGGGTAAGGTTCTCACTCTCTGGAGTCACATCACATCCCTGGGGGTGAAGGACACATGGGGCATGAAAACCAGGCTTAGCATACGGGCAGAAGGGCAAGAGCAGAGCTGGGACACAGAGGAACCAGACACCAGGAAGGACAAGGTCCTCTCTTGTGGGCATGAGTGACCGGAGAGGCGGTGCTGGCTTCTGTCAGCGATCTTCTCCAGCCAGGGCCTAGAGTGACTCTGTCCCAGGGGAGCATACACTTCAGTCAGCGCCTCCTGCCTGAGGCTCAGCATCTGGTGGGGCATACAAAGGCTGCAGCTCCAGTGACACGGTCACCCAGCAGCTGTCACGGGGCGGGGGAGGGAGGGGTTTCGGGGTGGGCATATCCCAGGGTTATGAACAGCTTATCCTTAGAAGGAAAAGAACTGCCTACAGGACCCCTCCATAGGTTTGTCCACCTCTGCTTTCCAGCCAGCAGGCCTCTAGAACAGCCCTACCATCCGAGAAGATGAAGAAGAACAAGGGTGGCCCTCTAGGTGCCAGGCAGGCTGCTTTCATCTTAGGCCAGGCCTAAGGGCTCTGCTGGCCCCTCCCACATGTAACCATCCGGGAGAGGGGCCTTTGCAACACAGAGCTCTCACTACCCCTCGGCCTGCTCCAAGCTCCCTCTGAATGTTTCTCTCCCTCATGTCTAAAAACTTTCATGATTCAGCAAAGTGCTGCCCCTCCATAACGGTTTTTCTGATGTTGTCCACCAAAGGGAACTGAACATTACTCTGCATGATACGTTATGGTTTCTTCTGAGTTCTCAATAGCAGGCTGGCACTGAACTTGGTGTGTCCCAGGGTGGCCTCAAACTTGTGACCCCTTACTTTAGCCTCCAGTGCTGGGATTGCAGGCAGCCTGTAATCCTACCAAGCACTTGGGAGGTGAGGCAGGAAGATCAGGAATTCAAGGTCATCTTCAGCTATATAGTAAATTCATGGCAAGCCTGAACTACGTAAGACCCTGTCTCAACCACCCTGCATGTATGCATTCATGAAGTACTTATGGGCAGCAACAATGAACCGCACACGGGGCTGGCGGAGTACAAACGCTATCCCAACTGGACACAAACTCCCGAGGACGGACACTTCCCATCTCTGAATGCCTTTGGGACCCAGCCTGTTGCCCTGGACAGTTCGTGGCTAATAAGGTCCTGTAAGTTCGAGATAAGGGCTCTGTGAGGGATGTACCAGGTGGGAAGTCTCAGTCATTATTGCCGCCCCATCCCGGCCCTGCACACCCCAGACATTTCCCCGGCCGTCTTGTATCAGGCCCTCTTAGATGTCCACACGGCTCTCTCACTTTGTGGGTCTGTGGGTCCCTGCTCCTGGGCCAGTGCTGAAAGGGCCGCCCAGCCCTAAATTCAGGGTTCCCTTTCCTGTTGACACGCTGACCCACACAGCCATCTAGCCCACCATCACCCCACTTCTAAGCACATCAGTGCCACAAGGGCAGAACATTTTATAGTTTCCTCGCTGCTATTGTTTCAATCTGTAAGATAGCGCCAGGGGCAAACGGGCTGCAGAACTCACGAATCTCAGGGAACTTCTGCAACTACCACCTTGTAATGTGCTGGAAGGTCTACTGAAAGGGTAAAAGCAGGGGTACCAAGAAGCCATGCAGGCAGATGCCTGGTGCCAGTACCCAGGGAGGGAGAGGAAGGCCAGTTACCTCCTCAGGATGATGGGAAGACAGTCTCTGAGAGAGCTGGGTCTCAGACTCACTGCATGAGCGCTCATCTTCCTCTTCGTGTAGCACAGAAGAATTCTGGGAAACGGATCTGTAAAAGCCCAGAGTAAAAGCAGCTGAATGCACTGTCCACTCAGGACATCAGTGTTGGCCTGGCTGGACTCTCCTTGCTCGGGCCGCACAGGGGAGGCCTGGAGAAGCCAGGTCAGTTCTCAGGAGTGGGTGGGTAAGAAGTGTACCAGAGAGGGGCAGAGGCTCCTCTCCTCTAGCAACTCAACCCTGAGAAACAAAACAAAACAAAATACACTAGCAATCTCCCTCCCCCATCTCAACACCTCGATGTGTGAGACAGCCTCCTTTGCCACAGAAACTGTGTTATGCTTGTGTCCTATGGATTTAAATGTTCAGGATGTAGGACCATTTGGTTCCTCTGACTTCAGATTAAGCCAGGACCCCAAGGGATTCTGTCTATACAGCTCAGTATCCTCTTCCCTGTACATCACTTTCCTGACCACCCCTGTTACAGAACACACAATCCCAAGTACGCACACACACTTTGTTTCTATCTGGGCACTCAAGCGTGCCTCTCAGACCTTCTGTGAGTGAGCAGAGTGGGCAACGGGAGCTCTGCACAGGATTTGACTTTCTCAGTGCTGATGAGGGAGAATGGTTTTGAAAGCTTTCAACAACAACCCAGGGGAACCCCGCTGGGCATCCACTGCTTACTTGGATATGCTCTTTTTGAGTTTGAGTCCTTGGTTGCTGCAGTCAGACAGGCGGTCAAGGGGGGACAGCGTCCTGATGGGGGGCAGGTGGCCATCGCTGCCATATGATGGTAGCATTCCCGAGAGGTGGCCATCTCCAAGGACATGAAGTGCAGGGGCAGCTGGGGATGGGGGGAGGGGCCCATTGAGGGCCTCCAGGAGAGACACCACTTCGTAGCCTGGTGGAATGTTCTCTGAGGACTACAAGAATAGAGACAGGCCAAACATTAGGTACTATTTTTATTTGGTCGTGATCATGTCCCCTACTGGACATTAAAAGAAGAGTCTTGTTCTTAGGTGTCAGCTCTGGTAAGGAAGGTAAAGGGAAAAGCCTCAGGTCCTAAATGACTCTTCACAAAGTCTATTTTTTCTGATGATAACAGAAATAAATGCTCACTATAGGAAATTTGTAAAATACATCAAAGATGAAAAAAACTACCAATAATCAATCACCCAAAGTAACTTTTGGTGGCAATCTATGACATTTTTCTAACTATTTTATTCTACTGCTTATGATTAATCTATAAATGGCAATTCTGGGGCTGGAGAGATGGCTCAGAAGTAAAGCTCACGATCACCAGTAACTCCAGCTCTAGGGCCTAATGCTACCCCTGGCCTCCAGGGGCTCTCACAGTCACATGTGCAAATTCACACACAGACAGACTCGCATACATAAGTAAAATAAAAAACAACTGTATCCGCCTGTTTAATTAAACATGAATATCCCCCCTTTTTTCTTTTTTGAAACAGGGTTTCTGTGTGTAGCCCTGCCTGTCCTGGAACTTGCTCTGTAGACCATGCTGGTCTCAAACTCAGAGGTCACCTGCCTCTGCTGCGATTAAAGGTGTGCACCACCATGGCCCAGTTTTGTTTTGTTTTTTTTTTGTTTTTTTTTCTTCATGAAGCCCAGTGTAACTCCAAACTCACTATGTCCTTTTATTTATGATTATATATTATTTATGATTCATTAAAGCTTGCCTGAAGATCAGAGAAGCAAAGCAGCCAAGCCAGTGGATCTTAACCTCTACCAAGCTGAAATGGCAATCCCATCTCCACAAATCCTCAGAGGCAAAAGCACTGAGTTCCTGCCTCCTCCTCCTCCTTAAAATCCTTTCTCTGCCCAGCCATATCCTGCTGTCTCCACCTCCCTAGTGCTGGGATTAAGGGTTGTGATCCCAGGTGCTGGGATCAAAGTAATTAGCTCTGTTACTCTTCACTCTTATATAGGTCAGAGTGGTCTTAAACCTAACTCCTGAGTCCTGGGATTAAAGGTGTGTGCCACCACTGCCTGGCTAGATAGTATGGCTGCTGGAATTAAAGATGTGTATCACCACTGCCTGACCTTTATAGCTTGTGGCTGGCTTTGCTTTCTGAATCCTTAGGCAGGCAAGCTTTAATAAATCATAAATAATACATCACCACATACCTCCATGTCCCAAGTGCTGGGATTACAGGCACACATCAGGACTCCCAGCTTTACCTACAGCTAGAAACTTTCGATTCATCCCCTGTATAGACACTGTAAGCTTCCTGACTGCCAGTGTGGTGGGCAGCTGTGTTTAACATGTCCAGTGAACATCCTTGTACACAAATCTCAGTGGTAAGATTCTTGCCTACCACATGTGGGGCCTTGGGTTCCATCCTCGGAGCCACCAGTATAACAAACCCTTCTCTCCCAGGTCACTTCCTCCGTATTTAGATTACTGTGTATGAATGTCGTTTACTTTTCTGAAGAGCTTAACTAATTTTTTTTCTGTATGTGTAGTGTGTGCATATACGTGTGTGGATGTGGGCCCTGAGTCCACATGCAGAGGCTGGAGGAGGATGCCAGATGTGTTCCATCCTGAAGCTCACCATTTTGGATAGGTTGTCTGGCTAGTGGCCCCTCAGGTCCCACCTGCATCTGCCTGTGCACAGAAACCATGCGAGGTTTTCTGTGGGTGCTGGAGACTTGCATTTCAGTCCTCTTGCTTTTCATAGTAAGCTACTGAGCCACTTCTTGGCCCTATAAATGTTTCTCAGGCTCTTTATATGGATAGCTGTTCTGTTTTCTCAAGGGCTTATCCAGTCACCCTCCTAACAAGCAATATGAAATGTTCAATTTGCTTTTAGGTGTTTTTTTTTTGGGGGGGGAAGAGGATCGGGGAGCCCCTGGAATGGAGAATCTTTAACTTCATTTTTTTTTTAAATTTGGAAGATGAAAAATGGTATCTTGTTTTAATTTGTGTGATGCTGATTTTTAAGGTAGCCGGACCCTTTTGTTCTTTCGTGGCACTGAGGGCTGAAGTCAGACTTCATGTGGCACTGATGCCAGGAGCTGTGTCCTCAACCCTTGCTCACCTCACTAGGTAGCCCCGTGGGCCCTAGCTGAGCATCCGAAAAGGGGTCAATCGTTAACGGGCTCTGCTTCCTCTCGTGAGAACTTTGTGCTTTACTTAGGAACCTACTCTACTGCCTTCAGTTACCTACTGCTTTATCCTTATGGTCCACAGCAAAGACATCACTCTTCTTCTGATATGTGTGTTGTTAACGTTTCTTTCTCTTTAAAATTCTGTTTGCTTTTAAATTTTGGCTGACTTTTAGAGTCTGACGTTTTCAGCGTTTGTTTAAATAAAAACACTGTTGATGGATGAGCACCTGTCCACCACATAGGCGTAGTGCCCACAGAGGCCAGAAGAGGGCACTGAATCCCTGGGTCTGGAGTGACAGACAGCTGTGAGCTGCCCTGAGGTTATGGGAACCAAACCCAGGTCCTCTGTGACAACAGCAAGGGCCTTTTGTTGTTGTTGTTTTGTTTGGTCGGATTTTTGAGACAGGCTCCCCTATGTAGCCTTGGCTGTCTTGGAATTTGCTCTGCTGGCCTTGCACTTGAGCTCTGGCTGCCTCTGCCTCCTCAGTGCTAGGGTTGAAGGTGCTGCCAGAAGAGCTCACTGCTGAGCTGAGCTATCTCACAGTATTTCTTCTTCTGTGTGCCGGCCTAAAGCCATGCACGCATGTGCCTGCTGATTTGGTTTTAAGAGAAAACCAATTCTTCCATCTAGAATCTATTTCATGAGGATTAAACTGATAAGATGGGGCTACAGAAATGACTCAGTAAGTAAAGGTGATTGCCACTAAGCCTGACGACTTGAGTTTGGTCTCCAAGACCCACAGGATAGGAGGAGAGAATCAACGCCCACAAGTTCTCCCCACCACACACTTCCTTCTCCTCTTCTCCCTTCACATACACATTAAATAGATACATAAATAATTTAAAATGCTACAATGACTTCCTCCCTTATAATTAACTAACCCATCTCCTCTACACTGTTAACTCAATGATAAATTTCTCCCACCGCTGGGTTAGTCAAGGCAAGACAAAACTTGTAATTGTTTCTTGGGGGTTGGAGGTTTGGGTAGTGCTGGTGACCTGTGTATGCTGAGCTCGCCCTCTGTCCCTGAGCCACACTCCCATCCATTCCCGACTGTTTTACACATGCACAGCTTCTCAGTGAACTCTGGTAGTCTCCTTACACTACAGTGATACTAAGGTCAATTATCTGCTTGGCTTCCAAGCTCTGATGCTCCCCAAAAAGCATGAAGAATGGCAGCAGCTGTCTTCAAGGACTCAAGGAAAGACAGGAAAATTGATTCAGATCCAAGGCAGTCCCTCCAGTTTCTGCTTGGGGAGTTCCAGAGTTGGATCCCACCAATGTGAACCTCCTCAGACGACTCTAGGAAGATGATCGTCAACTGGACTCAAGTCCCAGAGAAGGAAAAGGAGATTTCAGAGACCAGAATGTAACTTTCAGGTGCAGTATTAGTAAGTGGTTTAAAATTAGCCAGGTGGTGCTGGTGCACACCTTTAATCCCAGCCCTCGAGGGGGAAGCAGAGGCAGTGGATCTCTGTGAGTTGGAGATCAGCATGGTCTACAATGATACACAGAGGAAACCCTGTCTCAAAAAACAATAACCAAAAAAAAATTATTTAGTTTTGGGCTGGGCAGTGGTGGTGCACACCTTTTTTAATTCCAGCACCTGGTCTACAGAGAGAGTTCCAGGACAGCCAGAGCTACCCAGAGAAACCCTGTCTCAAAAAAAAAAAAAAAAAAAAAAAAAAGTCCAAGTTTTATTTATTCTTATTTCTTCCATATGCGTGTTTGTCTTCATGCATGTCTGTGCACCATGTGTATCTCTGGTGTCTTTGGAGATCAGAAAAGGGTGTCAGATCCCCCGGGACTGGAGTTACAGTCAGGAGCTGTCATGTGGTGCTGGGAATTGAATCCAGGTCTTCTGCAAGAGCAGCCAGGGCTCTTAACTGCAGTCATTCATTTCTCCATCCCCACTATTAGTATGTTTTACTACAACATGATCCCAGCCAGTTTAAAAAAAAAAATTCTTCAGCATGCTCTGGTTTAATTTTTTGATGTAATGCCAGAACAAAACCGGGTGTGTTAGCTCTCACTTGCAACCCTCGCACTTTGGAGCAAGAAGCAGGAAGATCACTAGGAGTCTGAGACCGTCTGGTCTATATAGCAAGTTCCAAGTCAGCCACCGTCACAAACCCTGTCTCAAAAACAAAACCCACAGAAAAATATCGAGGACACAAGAGAGTGTATCTGTTTCCAAGAGGTCATGCCACCAGGCCCAGCTTACAGAATGCTCTTCCGAGTCTGACGTCTGGGACGAGATGATGGGGTTAAAGCTGGTTGGAGACAAAGGGCCCAGTTTCTTCCTCATGGCTCGGATCTGAAGCAGTGCCCGGAAAGCTGTGAAGAAGAAAGCAGGCCATCAGGACATCCTGTTTCAGGATTAAGGACGAGCAGGGGCCCAGGCAGAACCCATGCTCCCTTCAGTACCCATCCATCTGCTGCGCCCAGCAACAGCGCTCTGATGTTCTGTGCCCACCGTCATGCCCCTCTGGGACTCACGCAGCCGGCAGATGGGACAGTTGTTGGCCTGGTAGCGCAGGGTGTCTGCACAGGTGTTACAGAGGCACAGGTGGCGGCAGGGCAGGATCAGGGTGTCTCGGACATCTGAGAGACACACCACACACTCGGCACTGTTATCACTCACGTCATCCTCAGCCACCTGGCCAGAGAGAGACTCGGCTAATGACACAAAGCCTTCCACGCCCCACAATTTATTGACAAGGAAGCTTGGCTGAACAGGATCTACACTGACACTGATTAGTTTTATGTGCTTTGCCTTTTCATGCCCTGCAGTTGGAGTTAGTCATGAACTGCCACAAGGGTGCTGGGATTTGCAAGAGGAGCCAGTGCCCTGAACTGCTGAGTCATCTCTCCAGTGGGGTGCAGAGCTTTTGACACTTGGCCCCTTGCCTCTAGGAACTGCCTGCCTGGAGTTGGGACACTGGACTAACCCTAACCCTGAGCTCATGCTTCCTCTGCAGGTCTGAGCAGAAGGGACCTAGGAGAACACAGAGAGCAAGAGGGAGGGGAAATGTCCTCCCCCCTCCCAGGAAGCCGAGCTCAACTGAGCTCCAGAGCAGAAGGCAGATCCAAAGTGGCATCAACTGATAATCTACAATGAGGACCTTCTCGGACCCGGCTGGCACTAGACCCTCAGCCCTAGCTGGAGCACAGATCCTCACTTTGCCTGAGGGAAGAACACATCCTGAATTTTACCAAAACTCACCTTAGAATCCTGTGTGTTATACTTGTTTTCGATCCCGTAGATCTCCTGAAGAAGGTAGCTGACCCCGTCTACCTGAGTAGCAAACAGTGAAGTCCAAGAGCAGGCTTACTCCTGAGAGACACGAGCAGAAGCCCTGCCTCTCCCCATGGTAACCAGGACTACTGAGCCTCCATGAAAAAACTCAAGGGCCCACATGGACAAAGGATGTTATTTACTTATGTTTGTAGTTAAGAGAGGAAGAAAATCAAATGTTTAGTTTACTCACTATTATATCCAACAAGGAACATAAAATATTACAAGCTGACAGTATTTGTATTGCAGCTCACTACCGCGGACACAAACAGCACGGACTCATTGTGTAAGAAGATTTCAGCTTAAGTACTGTAGAGATATTGACGGGCTGAAGTGTGGCTCAGTTGTAGAGTTTTGCCTAGAGTGCATGAAGCTCTGGCAACACATAAACTGGGTGTGGTAGTGCATGCCTATAATTTCGGCAGTGCAGAGAGAGAGGCCAGAGAAGCAGAAGCTCGGTGTCACCCTTAGCTCCACACTTAGTTTCAGGACAGTCTGGGGTACATGCAATTGAACAAAAAGGAAGAGAAAATAATGGGCAAAGAACAAGAGGAAGAGGGGAAAGGAGCAGATGTGAGACAGATGTGGTCCAGCACTGTGGTCCCAGCACTGAGGAAGCTAAGGCAGAAGGACAGTTACGAATCTCAGGCCAGCCTAGACTATACAGAAAGTACCAGGTCAGCTGGGGCTGCATAGCCAGGCTCTCCCTCAAGAAGGAAAGACAAAGGCAGGGAGATGCAGGGCCCGGACGGTCTGGGAAGAGGCAGCAACAGTGCACACCCACGGAGCCACGGCCATATCTTTGTTTTCTGTTTTATAATAAAAGATTTCTCTACTTTTATGTGTTTGTGCATGAACTGGAGTGTACACATGTGCAGGCGCTCGTGGGGTCCCAAAGGCGTCAGATTCCCCGGAGCTGCAGTTGCAGGCAGTTGTGAGTTACCTGACGTGCATGCGGGAACTGAAACAGGGCCCTCAGGGAGAGCGGCCAGTGCTCTTCACAGCTGAGCCACGGCTCTGCCCTGTCCCTCCCATTTCTGTCTAAATTTTTATATTATTATTTCATGTGTGTGAGTATGGGTACAGGCAAGTCACAGAGAATGCATGTGGAGGTTCAGCGGGCAGCTTTCAGGAATCTTGTCTCCCCATTCCACCGTAGACTCAGAGATCAAACTCACATCACCAGGCTTCTATGGCAAGAACCTTTACCTGCTGAGCCATCTCAAAACCTTAATTACCTGCCAGGCCGTGGTGGCGCACGCCTTTAATCCCAGCACTCAGGAGGCAGAGGCAGGTGGATCTCCTTGAGTTGGAGGCCAGCCTGGTCTACAGAGAGAGCTCCAAGACAGGCTCCAAAGTCACAGAGAAACCTGATCTCAGAAAAAACAAAACAAAAACAAAAAACAAAACAAAACAAAACAAAAAAAATCCCACTCCTCCCTTCTGCTCCCACAGACCTAGCCTGGGCTCTAATCTCTTACCAAATTCTCTCTGTTGACAGTCTGTTGCTAATACAAATCCAGAAACGGGAACATATATAAAACATTTTTCTGTAGAGGCTGTAGCTTTTTAAACAGCCAGGCCTTTGCCATGAGGCAACTCATCAAGGCTGGGCTGGCCTACACAGGTAGTGTCACGCACTCAGGGTTTCTGGCTTGTTCTGCCTCTCTTAAAACTTGTTTTAACATAGCAATTATATTGAAAGGACACAAATCAACTAATTTACACTAAGGAATTATTATCAATTCCATTAAGAGGGACAATACTTAAACGAATGAGTACTTTAGGATTTTATACATCTATCATCCTTCCGTAAAGGGGCCTTCCTTTGTACATCAACAAAGGCCAGCCCTGTCTCCTACTCCTCTCCTGCTACCCTCTACCACACGGTTCTTCACTTATCTTTTGAGGGTCTGTCTCTCTGTAGTCTTGGCTATTCTGGAGCTCTCTATGTAGACTAAGCTGGCCTCAAAAATCACAGAAATCCTCCTGCCTCTGCCTCCCAAGTGCTGGGATTAATGATATGGGCCAGCACACCCAGCCTGATCACCTATTTTTTTTTTTTTCAAACCATCCTTTGACTTCTTTTGAGACAGGGTCTTATATAGCTCAGGCTGGCCTAGAACTTACTGTAGCTGAGGCTGGCCTAGAACTCCAGGCAACCCTGTAGCCTCTCCCTCCCTAATGCTGAAATTACAGGCATCAGCTACTGCACGGCATCTCGTGCTGTCTTTGCCATTGCCACCGGCTGCCCTTGTCCCCTTTTGCAAAAGTACAAAATGTTGGCACAAGGTGGGAGCTAGGCCTCCAACAGACGCATGCAAACCCTGGTGACCATTCCTGAAGAGGGCAGATGTCCAGGAAGCTGCATTTTACAAAAGGAATGCTAAGATAAATTATGCCGAGGGCTCTAATTAGCTCTGAATTAGAGCCAATGCTTTATCCTTTTGTTTGAAATGTCTCTCATCATGGCATTTTAAGTAAAAAGAATTCTCCTTCACCCTGATGTCAGGAGACAAATCTTATTCTTTCACTTCTCAAGATAACTGTGCCCTGGGAGGTACCAACCATTCCAAAACAATAAAGGCAGTAAAAGTCGGTGATCCTTTCAGGCCACCCAAGTCGTTCCTGACAAGTTTAAAAACATGTATGAAAAAAGGAAAAGGAGAGGGTAAATGCTAAGAGATTCTGGCCTTCAGATACTTACCACTTGCTTCTGCTTGAGGGGCTTAACACAGAAGGTCCCGTCTGTGTGCTGCAATAAAAGCGTGATGTCACTCACAAGCAGCAGGGCAGGCAGACAGCATGTGCATTCTGTGGTCCCTTTCTTACGCCATGCGCTTGGGTGTGGGGTTTGACGACATTTGGCCCCCATAATCTCATAGGGAGTGGACTATCAGGAGGTGTGGCTTTGTCGGAAGAAGCATCACTGTGGGTGTGGGCTTTTAGGTTTCCTTTGCTCAAGAATTCACCCAGTGTCTCAGTCGACTTCCTGCTGCCCACAAGATGTAGGACCCTCAGCTCCCCCTGCAGCACCACGGCTGCCCGCATGCTGTCATGCTCCTCAAACGTCAGGATGATAATGGACGGAACCTCTGAACTAGGGGGTCACCACAATGAAATGTTTTCCTTCTAAGGGTTGCCGTGGTCATGGTGTCTCTTCACAGCAATAAAAACCCAACTAAGACACCGGGCACTCCCAGAGAGGAACTACAGACTTGGAACATGGCAAGCGTGGAGCAGGGGTCAGCTACAGCCACTCATTTGATGAAAAGGATGCTGGTGATCACGGGGGGGCGGGGGGGTGTCTCTGCTCAACCTTCCCAAGCACCACCCCAATGTGACACTCTCTCAGCAGAGGGGCCTCAGGACACCATGAAGTCCCTTACCTTCTCAAAAGTGCCCAGAAGCACGTGGCAGTGGCCAAAATACTCTGAAAGAAGGAGGCACATGTTTGAAGGCCCGGCATCGCACCGCTCACCCTCTCCCACATTCTTGTCTCTCCAGAGCCCACACTTTAGCAGACCCATGGTGCTGGCTGCCACCGGCAAGGGCATGCTATAAATCCCATTATAAACCCCATCCCTCACAGCAGGATAGGGAAGGAAAGGAAAGGACATGGATGGGTCTGACCGAGCCCACAGAGGTGTGTGGCTGTGGCCACAGCTTCTGCTGGGGGGACACCACAGGAGGGGAGTGGGCGCAGCAGAGAAGACCGAAGCTCTCCTACCGTCTCCTTCATCCACCACGGCATGCACCACCAGAGGGTAAACCTCCCGGTCCAGGTCCAAGCTAAGCTGCAGGGAAGACAAGGCAAACTCAGGAGGCGCCACATTTGGGTGCCCGTTGCTCCTCAGGAGGGGGCATTTCTGCTCAGATGCGCTCAGTGCCCTCATCTCTGCACCCCACCCATCAAACCTGCAGCTGCCCAGGTCTGTTTAACGGGCAGCCATCTATTTCCTTAGAAAACAAAACAAAAGCCTCATGGAATTAAAGGCCGGTAACCTTTTTGTGGCTCCTTTTTCTTGAAGCATGGCTTTCTCACAATATCCTCAGCTAACACGCTGATTTGGGCTAGAAAAATGAACAAGGGTAGGTATATCTTTTTTAAAGATTTGTTTGTATGTACACAGTGCTTGCATGTGTGGTACCAGATCTCATTGTATGTGGTTGCGAGCCAACACATGAGTGCTGGGAATTGAACTCGGGGCCTCTGGAAGAGCAGCCAGTGCCCTTAACCTCTGAGCTATCTCTTTAGCCCAGGACAGGTATATCTTAATGTGAACTAAGCAGACCTTTGAAGGGCATGAAGGGGCCCCCAGGCTTAACAGTAGAGCACAGCATCTCAGCCTCTGGACGGAGCCCCTGCTGCTGCTCCCAGGACGGGGTGCTGAGCTGAGGCAGCTCACCTCCTCTTCTGCCCACTCTGCGGGGTCCACAGTATGGGAGGGCAGGCAGAACTGCTGGCACACCCCTCGCTTGTAATGCACGGTCTCCGACTGCAGGCTGCTGTCTTTTGGAATGTAGCTGTGGGCCAGTGTGTAGCAGAGCTAAAGTTAGAATTCAGCCAGACAGTCTGACAGTTCTCACTGTCTCACGCCTGTTCTCAATTTCCAACAGCACTAACTCAGGAAAGAAAGACCTCTTTCATTTTGCTCTAGCCTGGTACTGTTACCAAGCTTAAATATTTAATCATACATCACAGGAAGGGGGCTAAAATAGAGAGTAAGATTGCAAAAGAAAATTAAATTCAAGGTCCAGATCCTTCCCAATTGTGGAGAAAGAATGTTTTTCTTGCTGTGTAGGCACAAAGGCTAGAGAGCAAGTAGCTTACGTGCTGTGCTAGCTTACCTGGCAATACCATTTTGGAATTCCTCAGTGGCCTGATAGTAGATGGTGATGGCTACCCGGGCATCTGTGTCAAAGATGAACTCGACATTGTAGTGAACCTTAGCTTTGCCTGCCTCTTCTCCATGACCCTTCACTTCCTCGGCACACCTGAGAAGTCACAATCCCCCACAATCACAATCTCCCCAATCACAATCCCCCACAATCACAATCCCCCCAATCACAATCCCCCACAATCACAATCACCACAATCACAATTCCCCCAATCACAATCCCCCTTTGAGGTCAGTGGATCAGGATTTTTTGTCGTTGTTATTTTGCTTTTGGTTTTTATTTTTTGAGAAAGGATTTCTCTGTATATGGGACTCGCTCTGTAGACCAGGCTGGCCTGAGAAATGGCCTGCCTCTGCCTCTGAGTGCTGGCATTAAAGGTGTGTGTCACCACTGCCCAACAGGTATCAGAATTTTATGACTTACTCTTTGGGCTGGAGAGATGGCTTAGTGGTTAAGAGCACTGGATGCCCTTCTAGAGGGTCCAGGTTCAATTCTTATCACCCACATAGCAGCTCACAACTAACTGTATCTCCAGTTCCAGATCACCCTTACACAGACATATATTCAGGCAAAACACCAAAATAAGGAAGAATATGCTGGGCAGTAGTGGCACACGCCTTTAATCCCGGCACTTGGAAGGTGGATGTAGGCCAATCCCAGTGAGGTGGAGGACAGCCAGGTCTACAGAGTGAGTTCAAGAACAGCCAGTGCTGTTACACAGAGAAAACCTGTCTCGAAAAACAAAACAAACAAACATAAGAGGCAGAGGATTTCTGAGTTCAAGGTCAGCTTGTTCTACTACAGAGTGACTTCCAGGACAGCCAGGGTTATACATAGAAACCCTGTCTCGAAAAACAAAATAAACTACCCTTACTTTTCTTTAACTCCCCAAAACAAAATTACATACTTGGCTGTATGCCGTTAACATATGTTTGTGTCTTTACTGTAACTATCACAGTATTCTCTGTTTGGGACATTTAGATTATTTATTAATTCTTGTAGCCTATGGTGGATAAATGGCCTTTGAGAGTGCTTGTGCCAGAACTTTGTTACTTTTTACTTTAATCAAGGTTATGAATCATGCCCGAGTTCCCACAAGACTTGTAGGAAATCAGCAGGCCGTCCTGCTGCCCTCTCTTCTACACTGCAGTTCTGGACCTCACGGCACTGACCTCATTCCTAAATAGCATGCCCAGTCATGGAGTCTTGATTTGTCAGTCTTAGGCACCATCTCCTGACTTTCTATTATGGACATGGTTTGTCTCCTTCCTCACGCTCACCCATGGAAGAGCTCTGCCACCCACACTGTAGGGAAATCACAGTCCACGTTGCTGTGACTTCATAAGCACGATTTACAGCCTGACACAGAGTAAGCTATGATAGGCTTTCTTTTCCTGCCTAATTCCCCAAAGGTTTTCCACAGACTCATCCTGGATTTCGACCCAAACTCCCTGATAGCTGTCTGCACTCCTACATACATCCAGATGCATGGTTGGTCCACTTAGTTTGTCACCGCCAACCCCCATAGTGCCCCGCAGTAAAGCCGGGGCTGGCCGGCTTATTGTTCTCCTGCCCCCACCTCCCGTCTGCTGAGACTGAGTGTGCATCAGCACAGCCAACTTAAAACAGCATTTTATACACCCAATGAAACATCTCATTACTACATAGCTTGTTAGGGTATCTGCAAACTTCACCTTTCCCTTTAATGACAGTTCTTTTTCCCCTTTGTTTGAGACCCAAGAAACAGAGATAATATTTAAAATTCAGGTGCAGGTGAAAGTTCTTTCTGTACAGAACAGTGGCCACATTTCAAATAGCACAAGCCCCAGCAGTGCCTGGCAGCGGCATTCTTTAGACCCAGGCAGGAGGCTGTGGGCCTGGCAGAAGCTTCTCTTTGACTCCCACAGAGTATCTGTTGCCCTGCAAGCAGAAGGGCATCTGGGACCTGGCCTGGACCCTCGGGAACTTACTTGACGAGTCTCAGCGTGTCCTTCCGGATGTTGATCAGGCTTCTCAGTGTCTTCACAGGTTCGTGGGGAGGTGGGGCAGCGTAAGGAAACTGTCAGAAGTAAGGTGGGAGAAGCAGACCGCTATAAAGACTGCAGCTAGCCCCAGCTGGAACAGGGCTCTCGGGTAAGTGGAAAACAGCCCCGTGAAGAGAGGCAAGGAGGGGCCCAACGCCTATGTGAGGGGGCAATCTCTAAACAGTGAGCTTGTTCGAGGTCATTGTTAGTGGGGAAGCCACGATTCAATATGGTGTCCAAAAAAGGTTTACTTGATTTTCCCCCTTTATATGAAGCTTATTTGGGTGAGTGTTCAACTCTTGGATAACTAATTTAAAAAAAAAAAAAAAAAAAAAAAAAAAAAGCCAACTCCTACTGAAACTCTAAATACCAAAGGACTTACTGTGGCCAAGTTAGGCACAAAAAGCTTTTCCATTTGACCGTAAGTGACAGCGAGAGCCTGCAAGGCCTTCTCCTTCGAGGGGGACACACAGTACCCTGAGAATTCAGGGGATGAGAATCAAAGAGCCCCATCAAGTGTACAGGGCAGAAGCTTGCCAACACTGACGAACAAAGCCCCCTCTGCGGATCACATAAAGCAGAGGGTTAACGGAGCGCCTAGAGGCACTGGGGGGGGGGGGATGAGTGGATGCTGATGGCTGGCTTTATCACTTTGCACACTTTTCCTTCCCCGACCTGGACCTCTGGATTCAGATTTCTGAGATAGTGATAAAGAGGAAACAGAAAACTTCCACTGGGGATGACAAAATGTTCTCAGGACGCTTGTTCTTTAGGCTATAATACCATTCAAGGGTCTTTCAACATGTTTCATGATATAATGCGCTCTAAGAGATTTTTTTTAAAGATTTATTTATTTATTGTGTATACAATATTCTATCTGCATGTATGCCTGGATGCCAGCAGAGAGCATCAGATCTCATTATAGATGGTTGTGAACCACCATGTGGTTGCTGGGAATTGAACTCAGGACCTCTGGAAAAAGTCAGTGCTCTTAACCTCTGAGCCATCTCTCCAGCCCCAACGCTCTAAGGGATTTAAGGGCACTGCTGGGACATCACAGAGTGTACTTACACACACGAAATCAGCTATGAGTAGGCTAGGTGGTATAATCTTATAGGACTACCATCATATACAGTGACTGTCCCTGATGGGACTGTCATAAGGTTGTGACTATGGCTCACAGAAGTCTACTGGCCTCAGTAGCTTTGCAGTAAATTGTGGGTCTCCTAGCTTGAAAGCAACACCTTCACAGTGCTGGCATCAAAAAACAGGACATCATGTGATGTTCTAATCATACCTTTAGACATTGACTGAATGCAAAGGAATCGGACTTTCAATGCTGTTGATGTGATTGCTGGTAATTCACATATTTGAAGATGACACTTAAGAAAACACATTCAGCCAGGCAGTGGCGCACACCTTTAGTCCCAGCACTAGGAGGCAGAAGCACACTCATCTATCTCTCTGAGTCTGAGGCCAGGCTAGTCTATACAGTAAGTTTCAGGACAGCCAAGGCAACATATGAGGCCTTGCCCTTTCCCCCCTTCCCCTAAAAAAAAAAAAAAAAAAAAAAAAGAACAAGAAAAGAAACTTAAGATTATGTCTAAAAGCAGAACTACTAGAATTGAAGGGTAGCATAGTTTTAAGACGTTCAGTTGGATGTGGTGGAACATGCCTCTATACCTGCACAGGGAAGGCAGAGGCAAAAGAATAAGATTATCTTAAGGTACAAGTCAAGTGTCAGGCCAGGCTGGTCTATAAGACCTTTGGCTCAAAAAGAAAAAGGGGGCCAGGAGTGGTGGCACACACCTTTAATCCCAGCACTTTGGTGGGAGAGACAGGAGGATCTCAGTGAGTTCAAGGCCAGCCTGGTCTACATACTGAGCTCCAGGACAGCTAGGACTACAAAGGAAAACCTGTATAAAAAAGGAAGGGAGGGAGGGAGGAAACAGGGAGTAGTAATTTCCTTCAGTGATACAGCCACTGGTCAGCTGTCCACGCTGCAGTAAATAATATCCACCCATGTTGATGCAGTCAACTCCAAACTCCGAGATCAGGGAAAGAGCACAGACAAGGGGGAGGAGGGGTGAAGGGGGAAGAGGGGGGCAGGAATGGGGACAGAGGGAAAGGTTGTTGGGAAGAAGAGGTTCAGGGGGAAGGGAAATGAGGTTAAGAGAGAGTAATGGGGTGAGCATGATCAAAATACACAGAACTCATGTATATATTGTGGGTCAATTTTTCCCACCAAACCCTGAAAAAGCCTCCAAAAACCATCTTTCTAAATTATTTGCATTCAAACTGCCCACTTTGTAGGCATTATATTAAAAAACTTTATTTTGGAAGTGTTTTTGTCTTGAGACAGTGTTTTGTTCTCTTTGGCTTTGTGGCCCAGGCTGGCCTTGAACATCCCGACTCTCTTGCCTCAGCTTCCTGTATACCTTAGATTACAGACATGCACCACAATGCCCAGCTGGCAACTTTTTACTTATTTTATTGTAATTTTAGTTTCTTCAAGACAGGGTTTCTCTGTGTAGCCCTGGCTGTTCTGGAACTTGCTCTGTACACTAGGCTGGCCTTGAACTTGGAGATCCACCTGTTTCTGCCTCTTGAGTGCAAATGCACGTGTCACCAGACCTAGCACTTATTTTGATTAGTTTTACATTTTTATTATGTTTTATGTAGGGGCTGTGAGGTACACGTTCCACAGCACATGCGTGTGGAGCTCAGAAGACAACTTGCAAGATCAGTTCTCTCCTTCTACCATGCAGGTCCCAGGGATCTAATCCAGGGTTGGAAGCAGGTGCCTTTCCCTGCTGAGTAATCTCTCTGGCCTCTAGCCTTTGTTTTGTTCTGTTTCTTGAGACAGTGTCCATGTAACCCAGGATAACCTTAAACTTCTGGTTCCTGCCTCTCAAATGCTGGGATCATAGGCATGTGTCACCAAAACCAGCCACAAAAGTTGTTTTGTTGGTACATAAACAGGTATGTGTGTATACAAACATGCGGGCACATGTATGTTACATATAAAAGCTGCTTCTTAATGACAAAGCATCATATGATCAAGCAGAAAACTTTGAAAATACAATGCACAAGATCAGTCATAATTTTATCACAATATCAAAGTTAACAATGTTCTTTCCAGAATGTATTTCTGCACCCTTCTTTACTGTTTCACAGTGTTTATGATTAGATGGTCTCCTTTTCATTTATAAGCACATGGCAAACACTGGCACCATGCAGGGATAACTGCATGCTTTATTTAACCAGTTAGTTTTACTTCTTTGCTGATGTGTGTTGTAGATGCCCTTGTCCCTGCATTCTGCATGCATCTTTGATTATTTCTTTGGGACAAATCCCTAGGAGTGGAATTACTGGATCAAAGAGTAAGCATATTTTTAAGACTTTAAAAGCCATTTTGCCAAATTGCTCTGTGAGCAGCGTAACAGGCGGCTTTAATACAGTGAAACGGAAATTCTCATCCAGCTCCCATCTGTGGCCCATGTCTTCACTCCGACTTCCTAGGCTGCCATACCTAAAGGAATTTAAAACAATTTTAAATAAGCTTAAGCACTGAGTCATTAGGCAGGAAAATCTGACAAAAATGCTAAGTCTATTCTAAAGCCAAAATAAATGACTTTGGGATTAACATTTTTTTTTTTTCTGAAGTAGCAAAGTTAATCATTTCATTTGTGCAGGTACTGGGCCTTTTTAAAAAACTCTTTTGGAGGAACCAAGAACCCTGATAAAAGAGCTTTAAGGGCCTTTATTTATTTATTTGCTTATTACTTATTTAAACTGTGTCTCTCTAGGTAGTCCTGTCTATCCTGAAACTTGCTATGTATATTGTGGAATATTATTTTAAGATTTGTTATATTTGTTTATGCTGTGGAACATTTGTTTAATAGTGCAAAGATATCTTGCATTCTTTTATGTTGCATTTGTTTAACTCTGTGAAGCTGTGTGACTTTGCCTGCCTAAAATACCCAATTGCTCTACTAAAGAGATGAATGGCCAATAGCTTGGCAGAGAAAGGATAGGCAGGGCTGGCCAGCAGAGAGAATAAATAGGAGAAATATGGGAAGAAGGAAGATCCAGGAGCAAGGAGAAAAGGAGGAGAGAGGACTCTAGGGGCCAGCCACCCAGCCACACAACAAGCCACAGAGTAAGAAGAAAGAAAGATATACAGAAATAGAGATAGGCAAAAAAGATCGATGGAATAATAAAGAAAAGTTGTCTAGAAACAAGCCAACCTAAGGCCAGGCATTTACAAGAAAGAATAAATCTCTGCGTGTGATTTATTTGGGAGCTGGGTAATAGGATGTCAAAAGGGTCAAAGAGGCAAAGAACATAAAGTAAGAAAACAATTAACAACCATGTAGATCAAGCGGGCCTTGAACTCAGAGATCTGCCTGCCTCTGCCTCCTGAGCGCTTATGGGCATGTGCCACCAATGCCCAGCTATATAGTAAAATCTTAATGGGCTTATGAATGGTCCCTAAACACAGGATAAAGAAAGGCTCAGGTGCCCTCAATCTAACTTTTTAACTAGAAAACTTCCTAGTGAGGTCAAATGTGGATATTTTTCACATAACAAAAAACAAGACTATAAGTAAACATTTAACTGAGCACCTACTATGTGCTATACATCATTTAGGTATACTCTCCTCATCACTTTAACACTCCTGTGCCTATGTTCATGTGTGGCAGGTGCAGGTATGTGGGTGTGTGTGCATGCAATAGAAGCCAAGGATAACTTTGGCCATTATTCCTCAGGAGCCACCCGCATGTTTCCTTTGAGACAGGGCCTCTCCCTGCCCTGAAGCTCATTGATTCACTGGACCTGGAGCTCACTGGCCAGGGAGCCCTGGGGACCCACCTGTTTTCAGCCCCCATCACTGGGATTACAAGCTTGTGCTGCCATGCCCAGGCCTTAGCAGTTTACCATCCTTGCTTTAATCCCAGCATCAGGAGGCAGAGGGAGGCATATCTCCGTGAGTTGGAAGCCAGGACAGCTACCAGAGAAATTCCAGGGCTACCCAGAGAAACTATGTCTGGAAAAACAAAAACAAACTAAAGAAATTATGGTCAAATATACGTAATTATATAACATGAAATTTACATTTTAACTACTTCCGTGTACACAGTCCAAGAACATTAAATATATTCACATGTATGTTGTTCAGCTATGGCCACCATCTGGCCCTAGGTCAATATACTTTTATTTCCTATTCCTAAGACAAGCCATGTGTCCTCTCTCACCAGCCTGTGAGCTCCTGAAGAAGAGACTAACACTGAAGAGAAGCTCAAAATCTGGTGGCTGACTGAACCAATGAAGGATGTCCATATTAACACCTGCATCTGGCAGAAAAAGAAACAGACAGGCTAGGTGTATGATCAATGGGAGAGCACTTGTCTAGCATGTACAAGCTTGGACTCAGTCCCTGCTACCACAAAAAGGAAAAAGAAAGCCACTGAGACTCAGGAGGTCCAAGAGCTAAGGAACAGTAAGTAGAACCGTGATAGGAATCAAGGAGCATGTGGGAAAAAAATCAAATAACTTCAACAGCACCAAGTCCCCAGCAGGTTCGGGGGAGCTTGTCCAAACATTGCAGACCAAACCCTACACTTAGACAGCAGCAGGTACAGAAGCACCTGGAATGACTCCCTCCTTCTACACGGTAACAAGAATGTGTGAGGTTGCTACTGAGAACAGCTTGCTCAGAGCGCAGCATGTCAAGCCACTTTGTGTGTGAGATCTAATGGGAACTCCAGAAGACAGCGATGCACACTTTGGGCTTGGCGATGCTGGAGCACTGTGAGCAGCTTGCCCCAAACGCACAAAGATGAGTTTGCTATTGAGACGTTTCTAAAGTTTATCATTCTCCCCTCAGGTGGTTTGGGACCTCAATATGTAGATCACGCTGGCTTTGAACTCAGACACGCACCTGCCTCTTCCTATTGAGGCATGGGATTAAAGGTGTGTGCCACTACCACCTGGCAACCCCTAAGCTGTCTTCAAAGGACAAAGGCACTGACCCATTTGTTTGGCATTCTCGATATATCTGAGCACTGTACTTGGCTGAGAGTAGAGTGGTATGTAATGCAAACTGAATCTAAGAATGACTGAAATTCCAAACATCGTGAACCCAGTACAAGAGCATAATTCCAGTTTGACCGACACCTCATTTATTGGAACCAGGAGCCTGCCAATCAAGGCACCACTGCCTGGCCTGCAGAGCAAGTTTCTCTATGGCCTTCCTTGAACATGCTTCTTGCATCAGCAAAGTGACACCTGGCGCCCAAAGATGGAACTGCTATTCCAGCCCTCATCTGAACAGCAGGTGTGTAAATGGAAATAATCACACACTCTGAATTTTGTTTCTTATTATGCTGATTTCAAATATTTTTTTTTGAGACAGGGTTTCTCTGTGTAACAGCCCTAGCTGTCCTGGAATTCAATCTGTAGACCAGGCTGGCCTCAAACTCACAGAGCTCCACCTCTCTGCCTCCTGAATGCTGGGATTAAAGGAGTGTGCCACCACTGTCCAGCTCAGTGATCCCTTTCCCTACTAAACAAAGCTCTCTGCTTGAACCCTGTCTCATCTCTGTGAGTTCGAGACCAGCCTGGTCTACAAGAGCTAGTTCCAGGACAGGCTCCAAAGCCACAGAGAACCCATTTCAGAAAGGAAGGAAGGGAGGGAGGGAGGGAGGGAGGGAGGGAGGGAGGGAGGGAGGGAGAAGAATCAACCCTGAATAATCCAGAGATACAGGAAGGGTCCGGAGCTTGCCTAGCTGCAGTTACGGTCTGTGCTATGCTTCCCACTTAACGGTCAAGTCCTCAGCTCCAAAGCTTAGAATCACACTGGGTTATTTCAGCTCCATCTCAGAGCTCTGCTGCTACAATCATGCAGCTGCCCCGATACCTCTTGGAGACCACACTGGAGGAACAAACACAAACATTCTGTATCTTACTGTGTTTTGTTGTGGACTAAGATACATTGTGTGAGGTTCTTTTTTAGGGCAAATGTTCCCTCACCTAAAACAAAACAAAAAACAAAAAAAAAACCAAACAAACAAAAAAAAACAAGAATGATTAGAAAGAGATGTTTCTGTTGTAGAAAAGCAGACATACAGCATTCTCTCCTAACACACACACACACACACACACACACACACACACACACACACACAGTCGAGTGTTTAGACCCGGGCAGCCCAACAGTGACGAACCTCTTGCTTCAGCCTCCTAAGTACTGTGAGGACAGCGGTGCACTTTCCATATGTGCTTTTAGATTTTTTTCATATTTTAAAATTATTTCCCTTTTTGTTGCTGTTTTTGTATTTTTGAGACAGGGTTTTGGAGTAGCTGTGGAGCCTGTCCTGAAACTCACTCTGTAGACCAAGCTAACCTTGAACTCACAGAGATCTGCATGTCTCTGCCTCCCAAGTGCTGAGATTAAATGTGCAGGCAACCACCGCCCAGTTTTTCCACCAGTCTTAATAGCAGCTTAGGAAGATGTAGTCACAAAACGAACAAGATGCAAAAACTTCCTTTTCACTCAAAACTATCAAGGTGACCCCCAAGTGTCCCGGGATGCCGTTACACACACACACACACACACACACACACACACACACACACACTGTGTTTGGATTTAGCTACCATAGAAACTCACTCAAGAAAGCACTCTAGCACTCTATCAACTTGCACACAGTAAGCACACAGGACCAATGTCACAGCTATATGACATTACACCTAATGTTGACCTTTACACCAAATGTTTAATTAAGCAACTATCCAGTTAAGCGCCTCTCTATTAATATACCAGGTAACAGAATGTGAAAACAGCCTATCTCAAAGCAAGGCAAACAAGATCATGCACATCTTGCTTCCTGATACCCAGGCGGGATTTCTCTTTCTTCTTAGGGTTTGACTCAGCACCACTCTGATCCCACAGGGCTATGTGAACTGCTCAAGTGACAAATAAAAACACTGACCCCAGGTCCCCCGTGAGAAGACACCTCCCTTCTGAGCAGGCGGAAACCCCACCCAGCTGTACTGCAACCCTAAAAGGCTGCCCTGCAGAAGATGGCTGCTTTTCTCTACAAAGGCTTCTTGACTAAGACCAACTAATTTTAGGTGGAGATAGAATGCGGAAAGCAGCCAGTCATCTCTTCCTCCCAGTGACTGGTAAATAACGACTGATGAATGGTCGGAGCCACTTCTTTCAGACAGGCCTCCACGCACACTTCCTGACTCTCACACAGCATACAAACAAACTTCTACTTCCAGAGGCGATTCTGAAATGCCTGACACTGTACATGAAGCATATGCTCAGAGGCAAATACCGGGGCCAGATGAGATAAGGCTCTAAACTACTGTATATGAGCAACAAACCCCAAGTTCCTAGGATATAAATCTCATCTCTGGCTGCAGACAAGGGAGTACTATAAAAATCGGAAACAGTTAATCCTGAAAGCCAATTATGTGCAGAATCTCAGTTACTGTGGCTGGCCTGTGCATCTGGAGATGCAGCTGTTGGAAGATCACTAAATCAGTGACTATGAGATTGTATTTTCTCTAGCTGGTCCTGAAATGAAGATATCCTATTAAGGAGAAAAAAACGGCATAAAATAAAAAAGTTGTTGTGTATATGTTCCTAGTGTTTTCTTCCAAGTCATTAAGATGAAGACGTGTGGAAACTGATGAAAATCTACTCTGAAACTAATTTAACAAGGTGTCAATGGCTTCACCTTGTCCTGCAAAAGCCCTGAACCTCTTGAGAATCCCAACTGCCCTTCAGATAGGACAGCCCCCAAGAGCAAGGAGCAGCCAAAGTCTAATCAACAAGCTGAGCTATTTTCTTTGACTTTTATAAAAGTCATGTACAGTGTGATCTAGTAGCTACAATAGTATGTTCTACATGGTCAAAGTCAGACACAGGAATTCATACCTGGAAATATATAAAGCTGAGAATGTAGGTAGGAGTCTCCCACACGCTGTGGGCCACGCCTTCCTAGGTGAGCACTCTGGATTTCTCTGTATTCATCACTGCTCAGGCCACCCTTACAACCCCCTGCCACCCCACCCCTTGAGCCACACCCTTCAACAGCACTAACTCTCTTCTGCGTAGCCCTTTCTCCACGGCTCTGCTTCTTTTGACTTACTACTCCTTGCACGCCATTAGGGTCCTGGGCTTTAATTGGGGTTGGTGGCTCATGCCTCTAATCCTAGTACTTCAGAGACAGAAGCAGGAGAATCCACAGTTTGAGGCTAGCCTGGTCTACTTAAGGAGACCTTGTCTCAAACAGACAATCAGACAGACAAAGGGCCATGGTCCAAATTTTAGCAAGGTGTAAAGCAAAGTTGGTACAACAGGGAATTCTTTAAAAGGCGGTTCATGGCCAGCAAGATGGCTGTGCGTGAAAGCACTTGTTGCCAAGCCTGACAACTGGAGTCCCGCCAGGTACCCAGCAAGTAGGGAGAGAACGCCAGCTCCCGTAAGCCGCCTCTGGCCTCCATGTGCGTGCTGCAGTATCCACCAATCTCACTCAATACACCACAAACCAAACGCACATTTTAAAAAATCCTAATAAGTAAATGTAATAAAAATAAAGCAATTCATACCACTTTTTTTTCTGACATCAGTAGTATAGCTGTGTAGCTTAAGTTTATAAGTTCCATCCTGGCCATTCCTACAAAAGTCCTTTAATGCTGAGTAATAATCTGTAAAAAAACACACAGCTCCGTAATTGAGTACAAGCCAAAAGTTCAGCAAGAGATTTAGTAACTGGCCTCTAATGGTGTACGGAAAGGTGGCGACCTACAGCAGATGACCCTGTGCTGTCTGGACTCGATCATGTGTGCTTTTCAAGTGGTGTAACAAGGACATCACAGCACTCTTCAAAATCTGCAACCCTGCAGGAGTGGTGGCACTCAGCAGGCAGAGGCAGCCTGATCTTTATGAGTTCAAGGCCAGCCTGATCTACATAATGAAGCCCCATCTAAAACATTTAAATTAAAAGTCTGTAATTCGGACTTTGAAACAGTTTATAGGAAAACAGGATCTACCAGTGGGAGGTATGTGTGGATTTAGACAAGTTGGTCTACCCTATCAAGCCTCCTCCGTTTTCTTATGAATAAAATATACAATAAGAAGTTACCTGACAATTCATGGGATTAAAGTTTGTATTACTCAAGATCCAGTAAGAAAAGACCAGGGAGTCTGGCATTGGTGGCGCACGCCTTTACTCCCAGCACTCAGGAGGCAGAGGCAGGCAGATCTCTGTGAGTTCGAGGCCAGCCTGGTCTACAGAGTGAGCTTCAGGACAGGTTCCAAAACTGTAGAGACCCTGTCCTTCCCCCAAACAGGAGGGGCAGGCAGTGAGAAGGCTCAGTGGGTAAGGTCATCAGATGCCAAACTTGATGACCTGAGTTCAATCCCCAGGATGCACATGCAAGGAGAAAACTCCCAAAGGTAGTCCTCTTAACATCTTCTTGAATGCAATGCATATGTGTGCACACACACACACAAAATAAATTAATAAAGTTTATTTTAAAATTAGAAAAAAAAACTACTTAAGTTTTCCCAATTGGAAGTGAGTGGGAGTGGAGGGAATGTCTGTTAACTAATGTCAGATGAGGAAGACCAGTCTCAGTTTGCAATGTATTCCATTCACTGTACTGTTTTCATGCAGGGAACAGCCTTGCTGCAAAGTGAGAAACAAATCTCGTGTGTGTGTGTGTGTGTGTGTGTGTGTGTGTGTAAGTATGTGTGCGTGTGTCTCTGTGTGTGAGTATGCGTGTCTGTGTGAGTGTGTGTGTCTCTGTGTGTGAGTGTGTGTGTGTGAGAGAGTGTGTGTCTCTGTGTGTGAGTGTGTGTGTGAGTGTGTGTGTCTGTATGTGTGTATGTGTGGGTTTCTGTAGGTAGCCTTGGCTGTGCTGGATCTTGCTCTGTAGACCAGGCTGTCCTTGAAGTCACAGAGATCCCCCTGCCTCTGCCTCTCAGGTGCTGGAATTAGAGACCCGTGCCACCACTGTGTGTCCCACAGAAATGTGTTTCAGGGGTGGAGAGCTGGCTCAGCAGTCAGGAGTCCTTGCTTTCCTGCCCCAGGGCTCCAGCGCCCTCTTCAGGCGCCAATGGGCTCTTGCACTCAGACTCACACAGGCAAGCACATATACACAACACATTTAAATTAATTAACTTAAAATTATAGTAAGTGGAGCATATGGCTCAATACAGTGAATTCATGTGTTATTCTGCACCCTAAGGAAAAACTATATGGCTACTTTCTGTGTAATCAGAGCTCCTATTTCACTTGCTTATGGACAGGCGGCCTGAGTTAGAGAAGGAAGGAAGTAAGCCCCTTAGGGATGCTGTTTATGTGTTACCTCTTAGGCTTTTTGGCCCAGAACCTTAGCTTTTATAGCCTTTAGTAGAACTGTTCATTACATTTTACTGTATCTTTAAAAAATAGAAAAGTTGCTGGGTGTGGTAGTACATACATGTAACCCCAGCATTCAGAAGACAGAGGCAGAAGGATCACAAGTTCAAGGCCTGAGTGGCACCCAAAAAGGAAAAAGGAAGAAAAAATGCAGAAAAATTAACCAAAAATTTCTTTGAAATGTAACCCCAACAATTATAGTTTCCCGTAAGGACCACAGCGGCAACAGGAAATGGGTGAGAATACGCGGTTTCAGTGTGCTTTAGAGACATTTCGAGGAAATTCCTACACCCAGAAGCGCTAGTCTGCAAAACACCACAGCGCTCTCTGCTCCCAGCAGCACTTCTCGGTCAGAGGGACTCAGACCACATGAGAGTGTCTGCACTAGACTTTCCACCTTCCCCTGTGCACCACAGCTGTGTGTGTGTGTGTGACAGAGTGCGTGTGTGTGAGTGAGAGTGTGTGAGTGTATATGTGTGTGAGAGATCATATATGAGTGTGTGTGTATGAGTGTGTGAGACTTGTGTATGAGCGTGTGAGAGTGTGTCTGTGTGTGTGAGTGTGTGTGTCTGTGTGTGAGAGTGTGTGTCTCTGTGTGTGTGTGTGCGCGCGCGCGTGCTCTGTATGACAGTATAAACTTTAGGGGAAATCCTCTTTGACCTCACTTTTGGACCACCTGTATGATGAGATCAGCACATGCAGACATGCATGCTGGAAGAATGACTATGTAAGTGACAAGGTCTTCAGTGAAGAGTACAGTATGTGTCCCAACGTGATTCACTAAACTGTGAATACCTGCCTTTCAGACCGAAGGGCACATGTGCACAGTTAACACTCACAAAGTCACAGAAGGTAGTTTTGTCGTTTTTTGGTGGCAAGGTCTTGCTATGCAGCCTAGCTGGCCTTGAACTCACTCCAAAGATGGAGCTGGCCTTGAACTCACTCTAAAGATGGAGCTGGCCTTGAACTTGTAGCAACCCTCCCACCTCTGCCTCTTCCATCCTGGGTGTGTCACAGTCCTGGACTGTGGGACAATATTTATTGGGTTTATTTGATACTTTTGTTTTTGTTTCCAGACAGGGTTTCTCTGTGTAGCCCTGGCTGTCCTGGAACTCACTCTGTAGACCAGGCTGGCCTCCAACTCACAGAGCTCCGCCTGCCTCTGCCTCTGTAGTGCTGGGATTAAAGGCGTGCACCACCACCGCCAGGCTGGTACTTTATATTTCTTATGCTAAATGATTTGATAACCCAAGTGTGACGCCAGAAGCCAGAAGATCAGGACCATGCCTCTGTTCTCTCACTGACAGATAGAGGACACCCCCGACAAGCCATTATAAATGTCTCTGGATATTAGTGTCCCTAAGGACAAATAAAAATGCTTTGAAAGCGTGCCACAAGAATATAGGCTGTCATTAGTGATCAACAACTGTAATGACATGACATGCCTGGCTTGTCTTTAAATTTTTCCCTCTTTCATAATGCCACTGTGCAAATACTCACAATTAAATATACAATTAAAAATAACAAAAAAGGGGGCTGGAGAGACGGCTCAGAGGTTAAGAGCACTGGCTGGCTACACTTCCAGAGGTCCTGAGTTCAATTCCCGGCAACCACATGGTAGCTCACAACCATCTGTAATGAGATCTGGTGCCCTCTTCTGGTGTGCAGCCATGCATGCCAGCAGAATACCGAATACACATGATAAATCTTAAAAAAAAAAAAAAATAACAAAAAAAGTTGGGTGTTGGTGGCGCATGCCTTTAGTCCTAGCACTCGGGAGGCAGAGGCAGGTGGATCTCTGTTGAGTTCTTGGCCAGCCTGATGGTCTACAGAGCAAGTTTCAGGATAGGCTCCAAAACAATACAGAGAAACCCTGTCTCTTGAAAAACAAACAAACAAACAACCCCCCCCAAAAAAACTTAAAAGAATATGCAAATGGTGTTGGGTGGTGGTGGTGGTGGCACATGCCTTTGATCCCAGCACTTGGGAGGCAGAGGCAGGTGGATTTCTGAGTTCTTGGCCAGCCTGGTCTACAGAGCGAGTTCCAGGACATCCAGGGCTACACAGAAATCCTGTCTTGAAAAACCAAAAGCAGAAAGAGAGAGAGAGAGACAGAGAGAGGGAGGGAGGGAGGAAGAGAATATGCAAATAACATGTAAGCAATTAAACATCTCTTATCTATGAATCCCAGAGCACCTGGATTGAATGCAATTAGAATATACTTTGCTGTGAGACTGGAGAGCTTGTAGGTTTCCCCCACAATGTTGGAATTTAGCCTCTGGGCTTAAGTAATTATAAATTCCAACACTTGTCAATTATCAGACCCTGAGTCCCAGCACTCAGGATTCTGAGGCAGACAACACTGAGTCTAGGTTAGCCAGGACTACACTGTAAGAGAATCTGCTTCAAAAGAGAGAGAAGAAAGATAATGTATTGTTAGGTTCCTATTACTGTGATAAAACCATGACCAAAAGCAACTTGTGGAGGAAAAGGTTGACTTCCTCTTGCAGCTGTCACATTGAGAGAAGTCATGTGAGGGGCATTTTCTCAGCAGAGGCTCTGCTCTCCAGATAACTCCAGCTTGTTTCAAGTTAACAAACAAACAAAAATTAAACCAAGATTTCCAAATCCCCAACAACCTTGAGTCACCCTCCGCCTGTCCCCCAGTCACTAGCAGCCATGGATCTGTTTCCTATTCTCATGACAAAACACATTCTTTCCAGTGTTTAAAAACAGCCAAAGGCCCCATTTGCCAGGCACAGAGTACTGTAGGTTAAGCTGGAGAAGCAGGAGAGGCAGTATCTAACGGGTGAGAAGTAGATAATCCCCTCCCCTGCAGCCTTGGATGGGTCAGAAGAGCACTTTCGGTGAGACACGAGGAGCTCCAATCCAAAGGCAAATCTTCACTGTACAGACAGCCTATCTGTCTGGATCTTCTTCAACGGTGACACAGTTAAGTATCTTATCCTTTCAGATAAACCCTGACACTAAAGCGGAAAAACAAAAACAAAAACAAACAAACAAACAAACCATAAATGTGGTGTGTAATTGTAATCCTAGCCCTGGGGAGGTTAAGGCAGATCAGTAGATGAAGGAAATCCTTTCTTCAAATAAACAAAAACTTGAAGAAAACATCAAACAGCTATTACTATAGCAAGCTAGAAGTTAATACAGATTAGACCCCCCCACACACACTTTTTTTTGGGAACAGGGTCTCTTTATATAGCCTTGGCTATGACCAGGCTGGCCTTGAACTCACAAAGATCTACCTGCCTCTGCCTCCTTAGTCCTAGGGTTAAAGGCTTGCCAGCACACCCAGCCTCAGATTAAATTTCTGCTACCCTAAGAAGCCTGAGTTTCTGTGGAACACTGTTTCCTGTGAGATTTGGTGTAATGCTACACTGCCTTATTCGGTGGCTAGTGGAATACTACGTTGTTTCACCAAACTCTGCAAAAAGCACCTGAGTGCTCTGCACAACCCTGGGCTAATACAAACCGAAGCTCAGACACCACGAGAGTGTAAAGGATGGACAAAGAAGCAAGTTGTGGTGAGACTGAACTGTATTCTACTTCCTATAGTTAGCATAACAAAATCACACTGCCCTTATTAAAAATCTCAAGCAAAGTCTTTGAGAAGGAAAATCCTTGTCCTTAACAATATTGTTTGTTCATTCCCCAGTCTAGGCCATAAACTGTTTATGTATAGTTGACATTTTAAGTTAGATTTATATGGGGCTAACTCTCACTTCTGAAGTGTAGCTTGGAGAACCGGGTGAAGCTGTGAAGCTACAAGTGCTTCTCAGCTCTGACCACAAAGATCTGACACTTGAAGATCTGAGCATGAAGGCCTTGCAGTCACCACAGCAGCTCACACCTGCACACACGTGTGTGCCTGACAGCTGCTGGAAAAGGTCTAGGGAGAATCAGCCTAGGGAGGAGACCGGGAGAAGAAGTAATCACAGACCTATGTAAAGAGAAGACTAAGTGAGACTCTAGATGGCAGAAACTAGCTGTGGAGAAGCCTAAGGTAGAGCCTGCCTGGACATGGTGGTGGGAGTCTTGAGTCCTGGCACTCAGGAGTCGGAGGCGGGAGGAGCACCAAGCTCAAGCCAGCCATGTATGTGACTAAGACCATCTAGGGACAATACAAAACAGCAGGGTTCCTGCAGATGGGATTTCAGAGGTGAATTTCCCACCAGAGAGTAAAGAGGGTCCACTGTGGAGGCGGCGGTGTAGAAGGGTGTGTTAGACAGTCCTGGCATTCTGTGAATTTTTCTGCAAGGTGAAGGAGCTGTGTGGCCATTTAATGTACTGGGACAGGAGGTATAAGAGATATTTACAGCAAGACTGTAGAGTGGATGGTAGCTAACAGAAGTCATCCATGCAAGCCGTGTATGGTGCTGAGCAAAGCTCTTTTAATCCCAGCACTTGGGAAGAAGAGACAGGCAGATCTCTGTGAGTTCAAGGCCAGCCTGGCCTACAAAGTGAGTTCCAGGACAGCCAGGACTACACAGAGAAACCCTGTCTTGAAAAACACACACACACACACACACACACACAGAGAGAGAGAGAGAGAGAGAGAGAGAGAGAGAGAGAGAGAGAGCTTTATGTATCAACAAGTAAATGACAACCTGCAGGCTCAAGACAGTGTTTAAGAGCTGCAGAATTTAGGCTACACACCTGTAATCCCAGAACCTGAGAGCCTACAGCAGAGTTCAAGGCCACTTTAAGCTACACATGAAAATCCTAGCTCAAAACCAAGCCCGAGAGGCTGGGACTGTAGCTCAGTTAATTGGTAGGGTGCCTGCTTTGCATGCACGACACAGCACGGTTGCAGACATAGTGATGCACACCTGTGATCTCGGCTTCTGGGAGGAGGAAGCTGCAGGACCCAGAGTTCAAGTGAGTGGCAGGCTAGCCTGAGACACAAGAGACAGAGGACAGACGGGGAGTGAGAATGAATGAAACAAAGGCTGGGGTTAAGCACAGGCTGGCCGCTCAGGGAAGACAAGCGAGCTATGTGAAGGGCCTTGGAGTGAACTCTAAGACTCGAGTTGGAGGTGTCAGGGTATACTTACTGGAAAACCCCAGGTCCCCAGATTCACTGGGCCTGTGAATGCGATCACTCACTCTCCCTGAAAATGGAGGGACCTGCCTTTACCCGCAACCACACAGTAAGTCTAACACTTGATGAGACATTACTTGCCCTACAGACCTGCCCCCATTTGCCCTCATGGCCACCTCACCACGGGTTCACATATCAGTGAGAGAGGAGGGAGGTTTGTTTGTTTTTTATGCTCCTGTTTCTATAGTCTAGATTCTACCTCTCCTATTGGTTATTAGCATAGAATCACCACCTCTCTATCCATCAGTGTGCTCTTCATTCCATAACTGGTCATCTGTATTCATTCTCATAATTCACTTTATGTCATCAGAGTTCTTTCAAATTGCATATTAACTGGTCTCCAATTAAATTCCCACTGGGGAAGAGCTGAAGAGGTGGCTCGGCTGTTAAGAGCATTTGTTCTTGCAGGGGACCTGGGTTCTGTTCCCAGGACTCACACAATAGCCTATAACTGTGACTCCAAAGCCAGGTAATCAATCCACCACTGTCTTCTGTCCTCTGAGGGCACTGAATGCATGTGCCATGCACACACACACACATGCAGGCAAAACACTCATACATGTAAAACAAAAATATCTTAAAAGTTGCCAGATGGTGATAGTGCATAATTTTAATCCCAGCTCTTGGGAGGCAGAGGCAGGTAGATCTCTGGATCTCAGAATTCGAGGCCCACATGGTCTACAGAGTGAGTTCCAGGATGGTCAGACTACACAGAGAAACCCTGTCTCAAAATAACAACAAAAAAGAATGTTGAAAGAAAAGAACAGAGAAGGCAGGAGGTATAGCTCAGTGGTAAAGAGCTTGCTCAGCATCCAAGAGTCCTGGGTTTAATGCCCAGCAATGCAAATATCAAGAGAAAAATCAAGACACAAATTCTTCTCTTCTTCCAGTGAGTATAATATGGTATAATTTAAAGTGGTTTGAAAATTCCTACACAAGCAAGGCGATGCACTAGGTTTATAGCTAGCATAACACTCATGTTCCTCTCTCACCCTAGTAATCCATTCCCTTTCTCTCATAAACCCAGGCTCCACTGTGACCTCTATCATTTACTTCACAAAACCAAACCCTGAAGTCTATGTGCCAGACAGATGAAACTGCACTTACTGCCTGATGTTTCAAAGCATGCAGTCCTATTTCATTAACCTCAGCCAACCCAGGATCCTGTGTGTTTTGTGTGTGTGAGTGTATGTGTGCGTGCGCGCGTGTATGTGTGCGTCTGGGTGGGTCTGTGTGTGAGTGTTTTGTTCTTTGGGACAAAGTCTCATTCTGTTGCCCATGCTGGCCTCTAACTCACAGCAGTCTTCCTGCTCTGGCCTTCTCTGTGTGCTAGAATTATAGGAGAGAGTGATTTTCAAAGGCCCAATGAATCTAGGGGTCTCTGGTTCATGGTTTGCCAGTAAATAAACCCAGACATCTATTTCCATGTCGAGTCTAGGATTAGTGTTTGGCCACATCTGGAGAAACGCAACAAAAACCCTCAAATAAGTTACTTCCCGCCTTCCTGGGCTCACAAAGCCAGTCAGTGGCAAAGCACAGCTGGTGTGGCGCTCGCAGCCCTTCACACATGGCCCAATTGTCCTTTCTGCTTCCCCTCTACGCAGCACGCAACCTCACAGACTCCGAAGTGCACTGGACTGCTCTGTCCCCTCCTGCTGCTATTAATTCTCCTCCAATGCCCTCCCCGGGTCTCCCTCCCCGGATCCTGCCCAAGCCCCTAGATGCAGGCCGCTCAGATGCCCTTGCTCTAGAAAACAGGCCCCGAGCTTCATGCCAGGGCGCTCGATCTCCTCTCCCATAGCACTTAGTCAGCACAGCACGGTGAGAGGAGCCTGCTTCCTCAACCCCGCTTTCTACAGGAATAGCAAATGGCTGACAGAAAAATCCTGCTCTCTCCCTGCCTCCCAACTTCAACCCCACAACCCTACTTCACAAATTAATATACTTAATTAAGTTCCTTTAAACAACTTGGTCTAAGATGGGCATTGTGGTAAATTCCAATAGTTTTAGCTACTTAGTAAACTGAGGCAGGAATCACTTGAGTTCAGAAGTAAAAGACAAGCCCAGGCAACACAGCAAGACCACACGTACAAGTCTGATGACCCAATCTGATCCCTGGATCCCAACGTGGAAAGAGAGATCCAACTTCTGAAAATTATTCCCTGACCTTCATGTGTGTGCATGACATGCAGGCAGAAAAGACTTAGAGAGAGAGAGAGAGAGAGAGAGAGAGAGAGAGAGAGAGAGAGAGAGAGAGAGAGAGAGAGAGAGACCTTATCTTCAGCTGGGTACGGTAGTACACTTGTAAAACCAATACTTGAAGGTAGAGGCAAGGGTCTGTTACATAGCATGTTTGAAGACAGTCTGGGCTACAAGAGACCATCACCATCACCATTGTCATCGTCATCATCATCACCTTGTTCTTGTTCTAGAGGTGTCAGTAGTAGAATACTTGCTTTGCAAGGGCATAGCCCTGCATTGCAGCCCCAGCACGATAAAACTAGGAAAAAGAATGCATTCCCGACTCACACTGCTAATGAGAACATAGAATTTGTGGGCAGTGTATTTAGTACAGCTCTTGGGCACATCCCTGGAAGAGAGGGAAGCAAAACACGCATATGTTCCTTAGGTCTTCCCGCCCCTGCTGCAGAGAGGATGAGCAGGAAGTCACAGACCCCAGCGCACACAGCATGGTGTGAACTGTCGGGGCTGGACTAAACTGCAGCCGCCTTCCCACTAACAGGAGGGATACTGTGTGGACCCCAGGCTACAAACAGCAGCCAGAAAGGCCTTGCAGATGCCAACAATCCCGACCGACTAAGTAACTCTGAGCTTTAGCTCTTTTCCTCAGCAAACCAAGCCTGAACAAGGGAATAAGGAGGCAGCGCTGCTCTGCCTGCACTTTCCAAGGCAGAGCAGTCTTACTGTGCATTTCTCCACTGTAGTTCTCAGAGGCCTTCAGAAGCCCGAGCATCAGATAACACAGCCCCGAAGAGGCTGGGAACGGGGGTGCACGCTTGTAACCCCAGCTATTTGGAGATAAAGCAGAAGTATCTTGAGTTTGAGGCCAGCCTGGGCTAAGTAGGAAGACTCTGCCAAAAACAAAAAACAAAAATAAAAAAATCCAACCAGTACTTCCAATCCAATGCGTGCGCTAAGGGTGTAGCTCAGCGGCAGATGACTGGCCTTGTGTGCATGAGGCCATATGTTTAACATGTAGCACTGTAAAGATCAGCCAGCAATAAAGTAAAAGCACAGGATGGTTCATCCACCCTTCAAGAGCAGCAGCTGGAGGGGTAACGGGCTGAAATGCTGGCAAATATAGCTGTCTCTGTTCCCAGCTGCTTTCCATCCAGCAGGGCATGCATCCCCCAGCACTGCACCCCTCTACAGTCAGAACCGCCCCACTTTATAAGCCGGTAACCCATGACAACCAAGGTCCCAGTTTCACGGTGAGATAAGAAGACTTTAAGCCAGCCCCCTTGTGTGCACGCTCACTCACTCAGGCTCAGATCCCACCCTTTGCCTGCATGAAGTATATACAAGTGGTGGCCCCTAGCACTCCAGGAAGAGCACAGCTACCCTGGCAGAGGGAAGGCTTATCAGCTGCCCATTCGGAAACGACAGGAAACACCCATTAAATCCTACAAATCCCAGGAGCCAGGAAGTCTGTGGCACTTATATTTCAATATGACAATTCAACACATTTCTCTGCCTGATGTGCCCCACCCCCACAGAGGAGTGGCCCGTTCCCCTGCTGCTGGGTGGCTTTAAAAGGCCATCCTCTGCTCTGCAACCTGATGCTCACTAGCTGACACCCAGTCTTGTCACTTGAGAGCAGAAGTCATTTCTTCAGAACTAAAGCTTCGTGTCTACTCTCAGTTTCAGGATGTCCCCTAACCAAACATAAAGAGCGCTCGTGGCAAAGCCCGGAGGCCAGCTGGGCGGATGGAATTACATACCACATGCTTGCTCTGGGAGGCAGTGCTCCAGGAGGCTCTCCAGAAGGGCATGACAACCCTGGGCCCTCCCTTCCAGAGCTCAGCCTAGCCCACAAATGCTTCTGGTGATTCAAGCCACACAAATGGTTCGTGGCCAGGATTCAGTAAAGACCGGGCATGCCTGATCTTATGACAGAAACAGAAGTGGACGGTGGGCTCAAATGCTGACTGGCTCCCTTACAGGCGTGGCGTCTTAATGAGTGCCTTCTCATGAGGCTCAAGACAAAGTGAGACAACACACATGTAGAGCTTAGGACAGCCAGCCTGACAAGCTGTCCTTATCAGCAAATGTCATGTAGGGAAAGGAGACATGCGCTATATACTGCTTCTATTTTACTTTGTTTTATTTCATTTCTGAAACAATGTCTCACACTGAAGCCCTGTCTGGCCTCACAATCCTCCTGCCTCAGCATCTCAAGTGTGGAGTTACAGGAGACATCACAGCTGGCCTGTTTTAGTTTTTTGAAACAGTGTCTCCAAATGTAGCCCAGACTGGCCACAAACTTGACACTCTCCCACCTCAGCCTCTTAAGTGCCAGATTACCTGCATGGGCACCCATACCCAATTTAATATGATTAACAAAAGGAATCTGTTTAGTATTAGATACGCTTAGTGACTGCTACAAAAACATATCAACAAGAACACCAATGTCAGTACTGGGGAGAGGCCTCATACTTAAAGTCAAGGCTGCTACCTAGTAATTCAGGAGGAGCTCAGTTATTCAGGGGCCTCTATGGGGATGTAGACAAGACGACTCACCTTTGGGAAAGCATGTCATCATGCAAGAAGCTTTTGCTTCTCTATAAGTCATCTTTACAGCCAGAAGCCACCGAAACACAGGTGCACATGCACGCAAATTCACGTGCACACGCTCACGCGCACACACAGACACACAGAAAGAAGCTGCTGAGACATCAAGACCATTTTCTAAACTGACTTGGGGAGTCAGGAAAGACCCTCACCTGCCCCTCAGAGACAAAGGATGCACTCCTCTAACTGCGGAGGTAGGAGGAGCAAAGTCAAGACAGACACTTGATAAATATTACTTGGCTTTGGCATAACCTGATTCGAAGCAGAAGGGGTGTGCGCGCGTGCGTGCGTGCGTGCGTGTGTGTGTGTGTGTGTGTGTGTGTGTGTTGTTGTTGTTGTTGTTGTTTCTTAGCACAGACAGACCTACAATTTGTCGTTGGCCCAAAGTGACCTTGAATTCATGGAGATCTTCTAAATGCTGTGCTGGCAGACATCATCCCCACTCCTGGCTGCGCCTGTGTTTGTAGTTACCATGGGGACAGTACTATAAAGTATGATGTTAGAAGAGGGGTCACCCAGGACAGAACACCCAGGACAGAAAGGATGGACACCACCACTGCCAATAACAACCACCTTTTAAAATTAAAGCTTAAGCCAGGCGGTGGTAGAACAGGCCTTTAATCCCAGCACTCAGGAGGCAGAGGCAGGCAGATCTCTGTGAATTTGACGCCAGCCTGATCTACAGAGCAAGTTCTAGGGTAGCCAGGACTACACAGAAAAACCCTATCTCAAAAAACAAACAAACAAACAAACAACAACAACAAAAAACCCAAAACTAAAAAAATAAGGAAAGCTCAGACAGAGGTCCATCACTAGGTTAATCTTCTAACAACATAATTTCCCCAAGCCACTCCTCAGCTCTAATCTTTAAACTGTTCCCCACAGCCTGAGAAGTGAACGCCTGTGGAGTGCAGCCCACTCACCTTCCACTGTTGTTTTGCCTAGGCCGCTGGCCTCCCTCATTTGTCTCAGGAAGGACAAAGGCTGTCACTTCAGCCCAGTGTCCACAGCAGCGCCCCCTCACAGTACCTGGCACACGGTAGTTGCTCAGTAAATGTTTGCCAAGTCTACAAATACAGGGACGCCTTTGCAGTGGTGCTCGCTGCACCGCCCAGTCAGCAGTCAGCTCTCAAAGCCCCACCCACATCCTTGTGAGGCCGCCCTAGCATCCGCCCAGCTCCCGCCTACTCTCAGTTCCTACTGGACTCAGTTTCTCCAGATCTTCACTCTTATCTAAACATTTCCCGTTAGTGTGCTCTATCTGCCCCGCTCACGCAAGTCTGTGAGGAGAATTATCAGAGGCAGCGGAAAGAACGGGTTTTTAACAAGGAAGACCTCCCTATGAGGCGGTGGGAGGAACACCTACAAAAGGCCTGGGCCACGCAGCGCACAGTTCCTAGGTGCCAGTTCCTAGATGCCGCTGCTCAACTCTCAGAGCTTCGGGTCTCTCACTAATGAATGACAGTGATAGGAAGTCCTGGGACAGGTACACGGTGGCTCAGACTTACACTCCTGCATTCGGGAAAACAAAACAGAAAGCCTGCCATGGGTTCTAGGCCACATAGTGAGTTCCAGAACAATCTGATCTACCAAGTGAAACAGTCTTAAAAAAAAAAAAAAAAGCTGGGTTTGGCAGTTCACACTTTTATTCCCAGCACTCTGGAGGCTGAGGCAGGTGGGATCTCATCGAGTTTGAGACCAGCCTAGTCTACAGAATGAACTCTAGGACAGCCAGAGCTACATAATAGAGACCCTGTCTCAAAAACCAGTAAGATAAAATAGTCCTCTGCGGCCTGGAGATGTATGTAGCACCTCCCTGTCATGGGTAAAGCCCTCAGAAACAGTGAGTCCTCCTTCAGGGATGTGCATTGGTGTTTTGCCTTTGAACAGGTCAGCATGAAGGTGTCAAGTCCCCTGGGACTGAAATTACAGAGGGTTGTGAGCTGCCATGTGAGTGCTAGGAATCGAACCTATATCCTTTGGAAGAAGAACCAGCGCTCCTAACCCCTGAGCCACCTCTCCCGCCCTCACCAGCATTTGCTCTCACCACGCCTCATTCAGGCACAAAGATGGCACTCAGCAGATGTTTGTAGAGCCAGCTGCAGTGGCTGCGGCTACAGGCCTCTAGCAGAAGGTCCCAGGAGAGAGCTGAGCAGCTAAGGGGCTGTGTTCTACCTTGTTGTCTGTTTTGAGAGTCTCACTGTGCTGTCCACTGGTCCTCACCCTTCCCGAAGCTGGGACCCTTTACTACAGTCCCTCGTGTTGTGGTGATCCCCCAACTGTAAAATTATTTCCACTGCTACTTCAGAACTGTGATTTTGCTACTGTTATGAATTCTAGTGTAAATATCTGATATGCAGGATGGCCTTAGGTGACCCCTGTGAAAAGGCCATTTGACCCCCAAGGTGAGAACCACTGATGTCGCCTAAGATGCCCTTTAAAACACAGCAATTCTAGCCAGGCACCGGTGGGGCTCGCCTTTAATTCCAGAGGACAGCCTGGGCCACAGAGAGCGTTCAGGACAGTCTCCAAAGCGACACAGTGAAACCCTGTCTCAAAAAAACAAAACAACTAAAACAAAACAAAAAACTCAATCAAAACAAAACAAAAAGAACTAAAACAAAACAAAACAAAAAACTCAATCAAAACAAAACAAAAAACTCAATCAAAACAAAACAAAAAACTCAATCAAAACAAAACAAAAAACTCAATCAAAACAAAACAAAAAGAACTGAAACAAAACAAAACCCCACAGCAATCCTCTTGCCCCAGCCTCACATGTTGGCATTGTGTGCAACTTAAAAACTGGGAAACGTCACCATTCACTCAAAAAACATTGACCAGGGCTTTTCAGTTTGCATCCTGCTTTATGCTAGGTCTTGTATACAATAGTAAGCATAGTCCTTGCTTTCTACCAGGGGAAGGCGGATAATAAACAGAAAGTGGCAAACAAATAGGAAATGGGTGCAGAGTGCCTTGAGCAGGGACGCAGTGAGGACAAGCAAGGGCACTCACTGGTCACAGCTCTTTAGGGAGGGGACGAATCCTCAGCAAAGTTCCAACCTCTGAGACTCGCCCCCCACCCCCACCCCACACTGCAACAACTTATCTTGGGTTTGACTCGGTTTAGCAGCCCACACTTGGCTCCTCAAGCCCCCTGCTGTACCAACAACTTGTTTTTCACAGGCCTGTTGGAACTGGCCACTTGGGCCCCAAACTTCACAGTCAGGGAAAGGTTACACCCCTACCGCCACTGGCCTGCTCCCCAGGAAGTTCAGGTCGCTGTTCTCTCCAAACAGGTACCCCTCCGGATGCGTGGAATCAAACTTCTCTCCTCCCATGATGAAGTGGCTGGCGAAGTAGCTGCCTGCAGAATGGCAAACACAAAGAATCGAACAAGTACATGAGGCCAGACTGGAGGAAGCAAAAAAAAAAAAAAAAAGGTTAAGACTTCAAAGAATCAGATCAATTTCTTCTCCTGATTTCGGACCCTGGTACAAAATCAGCAAAAACATACTAGGCAACCCCAGCAACAAACAAAGGAGGTTACTACTGTCCTCGTAACAAGCTTAAGCCCCCATCTAAAATACCATTAGCCAAAAGGCAAAAAAGTCCATGAATTGCCCATGAATGAACCTATTGCTGATTATCTGTGTGGGTGTATACAGTGTATGGGGTGGTGGGTGGGTGTACACCATGGTGGAGGGTATACACAGTGTGTGTGAGTGTGTGTGTCTGTGTGTGTGTGTGTGTCTGTGAGTGTGCTGTGTGATTGTGTGTCTGTGTCTGTGAGTGTGAGTGTGCTGTGTGAGTGTGTCTGTGTCTGTGTGTGCCTGTGAGTGTGTGTGTCTGTGAGTGAGTGTGTGTGTGTGTGTGTATATGTGTGTGTGAGTGTGTGTGTCTGTGTGTGAGTATGTGTGTCTGTGAGTGTGCTGTGTGATTGTGTGTGTGGCTGTGAGTGTGTGAGTGTGCTGTGTGATTCTGTGTGTGTGTCTGTGAGTGAGTGTGTGTCTGTGAGTGAGTGTGTGTCTGTGAGTGTGTGAGTGTGCTGTGTGAGTGTGTCTGTGTGTGTCTGTGAGTGTGTGTGTCTGTGAGTGTCTGAGTGTCTGTGAGTGTGTGTGTGTGTGTGTAGTGCCAGAGGTCAACAACACTGGGACCTGCGGCTCACCAGCTAGACTAGCTGGCTGGCCACCAAATCCAAAGATTCACCTGTTCTCACCTTCCCATGGCTTAGTCTACAGGCAGAGATCACACTCCGTTTTTCACATGGGTTCAAGAGATTGAACTAAAGGGCCTAATGCCCTAGGCCCTACTTGGTTTTGTTTTCGTTTGAGACAGGATCTCACTCTGTGTAGCCCATGCAGGCCTAGAGCTCACTCTGTAGATCAGGCTGCTCTTGAACTCAGAGATCCACCTGCATATGCCTCCCAAGTGCTGGGACTAAGAGCATGCACCACTACCACAAACCCCGTTTGTTTCTTGAGACCGCGTTTTACTCTGAGTAGCCAGACCTAGAGCCTCCCACATGCTAGGACTGCATACACTACCAGGCTCAGCCTGGTCCTGATTTTCCCACCTCACCTTGAGGTGGTTCCTGAGAACTTGAGAATCTTAACTACAGGTATCAATCATACTTACACACACAAGTCATCTTTGCCTGGATCTTTTAACCCGCACACAGAGGTCTCCACACCTGCCCATCCTCACCTCTTCATACTCACACTGCACCACAAGGGGGGCAGCCAGGCAAGGCTCCAGGGTGCAGTCCTGGTACTTGGGAGACTAAGACATAAGAACCTAAAGTTCAAGGCCAGCCTGGGCTACAAAGTGAGAGAACCTCAACAGCCAGCACAAGCAGCTTAGGGACACTGGCAGTCACCTACTGCAGTGGTTCTCAGTGGTGAGTCATGACCCCTTGGGGTCAAAGGGCCCTTTCACAGGGGTCTCCCAAGACCATCAGAAAACACAGACACTTGCATTAGTTTATAACAGTAGCAAAACTACACTTATGAAGTAGAAACAAAAATAACTCTATGTTGGGGTCACCACAGCATGAGGGTCTCAGCATCAGGAGGGTGAGAATCTCTGACCTAGTTGTACATTTTATCTTTGATAGGGACACAAATTTCTTACTCCAAATTTCTTGGATTTTCGTTTGTTTGTTTGTTTGTTTGTTTTGAGGGTGTGTTTTTGAGACAGGGTCTCATGTAGCTCAGGATGGCTTCAAACTTACTAAAGTAGATGAGTCTGGCCTCAAACTCTTGACTCCGCTTCCCAAGTGCCAAGATTACAGGAACGTGGCACCCTGCACCCTCAAATTTCTCTGACCTGACTGTAAGGCAGACTACCCAAAGCAAGGCCTCACACCTTAGAAACCCTTGTCAATTCTCTCATATACCCTCACTCCTGGATGCACACAAAGCTTATGGAGGGTATAGTATAGCTAAGTCTAAAATCCCAGTCAGCTGTGACTTCTGAGATTTTTCCAGCAGGCTGAAAAACTCTGTTTTAACATTTTTGGCTACGGTGAAGCCACCGGAAGGGGAAAGGAGAAGACAGCTGTAACAGGAAAAGAAAAAAAAAAAATACAAAACAAACAAGCAAAAGACTGGAACTGGACATTTAGGTTTTACTTTCTAGACATGGAGCTTTAGTCCAGACAGAAGCGCCTGTTGAACCCAACATGTGGCTAAGATCACTCAGCAGAGCTTGGTTAGGGAAGCCTGTGCAGAGAGCGGCCGTGCCCAAAGCAAAGCAGCACTGAGCTTTGGCTTGAAGGAGCCAGCTGAACCTGGAGGCGGCATCCGGCTGCAGTGGAGGGGGGGTGCAGTACACCCCAGGGCAGCATCACTATCCATTATCCAGGCTGCACATTTGCTGGCCCCATTTTCCAAGCGCATAATTGAAACAGCGAAGGTGCCTGCTTATCTTCAGTGGAAGGTAGTCTTCTCAAACAAACCATTTCTCAAATAAGCCATTACTATTGTCTCTGAGTGAGATGTAGTCTCTGTACAGCAGGGATTATATGTTTCTTAGACATTACATGAAATTAGAAAAAAAGATTCTGCCAGTCTGTGGTAGTGACCGCCTTTAATTCCAGCACCCAGCAGGCTGAGGCAGGTGGATTTCTGTTAGTTTGAGGCCAGCCTGGTCTACAGAGGAAGGAGTTCAAGGAAGGACTCCAAAGATACACAGAGGAGATAACCTGTCTTGAAAAATTAAAAAAAGAAAGAAAGATTGACTCTGTGGTGTGTGCCTATAGCTATATAGCCTGAGCAACACATTGAGATCCAGCCTGAGCGGAGGAAAAAAAGAAACAAAAACAACAAAAAAACTAAAACCTGAGATGTAGCTCAATGGTAAAGCATTTGCTCAACATCTTTGTAAGGACTTGGGTTCCACCCTCAACACTGGGAAGACAATCCTTTCTTCCTCCCTCCCTCCCTCCCTCCCTCCCTCCCTCCTCTCTCTCTCTTTCTCTCTGAATGGCTTGCCCAAGAGGGATAGTGAACATTAGGTGAGTCCCAGGACAGCCAGAGCTACATAAAGAAACTCTGCCTCAAAAAACAAAAGACCAAACACCCCAAAAGGAAACCAAGAAGCCAGCTTGAGTTCGGTGTAGGCCCTGGCAGCAGTCAGGCAGGAATGGGAGGCAGGAGGCCACTGGGGACTGACTGGCTTACAGAAGTGGAGGCAGATAGATCTCTGCTGAGTTTGAGGCTGACAGCCAGAGCCACACAGAGAAACTGTGTCTCAAAAGACAAGCAAACAAAAACAATCTTTCTAGGGGCTGGAGAGATGGCTCAGAGGTTAAGAGCACTGGCTGTTCTTCCAGAGGTCCTGAGTTCAATTCCCAGCAACCACACGGTGGCTCATAACCATCTGTAATGAGAACAGGTGCCTTCCTTCACCCTATAGGCAGAAAGAACACTGTATGCATAATTAATAATAAAAACAATCTTCCTAGCCCAGTTTTGGCTTTTCCCTATATGCCGCTTGTTTCTGTCACTGTGTAAGTCGCCCAAGCTGGCCGCAAACTCTCCGTTCTCCACTTGCCACTTTAAAGCACTGGGGTGACAGGCGTGTGCACTCACCCACACCCCAGAGCTCGCCCACCTGCCATCTCACAGCTCAGTAGCAGTCTGGAAAGATTCTTGCTGGCTGACTAAGCCATCTGTCCGTCCGTCCGTCCCTCAGTCTCTCACAGACATTTCCAGTTCCTGGGCCATAATGAATGCTCTAAGCCGCTTCAAAGTCTACCCTCAATGCCATTTGCTCCCTATAATTCCATCCTTTTAGAGATCAAGATCTTTGTTTTATTAAAAGCGACTAACGGCCTTACTGAGAACTAACACACCCAACACAGAATTCATGCCTTGCACAGCTTGGTAGTTTTGGTAACCATCACCATGAGTCCAGTAGAGAATATTTCCAGCCCTTCAAAATATTCCAGTGTGCCTGGCACAATCCCCCACCCCCTCGCCAGGCATGGTGGTGTTCACCTTTGTCTTACTGTTATGCTGCTGTGAAGAGACACCATGGCAACTCTTATAAAGAAAGCATTTAATCGAGGGCTTGCTTATGGTTTCGGAGTGTCAGTCCATTATTATCGTGGTGGGAAACAGGCAGGTATGGATCTAGCGCAGCAGCTGAGAACTTTACATGCTGATAGGCAGTAAGCAGAGAGAGATACTGGGCCTGGCAAAGGCTTTTTAAAAACATCACATTCCCAGTGACACATCCTCCCCAACAAAGCCATATCTTCAAATACTTCCCAAACAGTAACAACTGATTTAACTAAGCATTCAAATATACGGGGCTGTGGGGGCCATTCTCACTCAAAACACCACAGACTGTAATCCCAGCTCTTGGGAGGTTGAGGCAGGGGGATTGCTCCAGTTTCAAGGCTAGCTTTGGACACATAGTTAAGTACCAGGTCATTCAGGATTATCTATAAAGACCTTATTTCAAAAACCAAAATCTGCTTCCCAAATACTAGGATTAGAGCTGTGTGCTGGGATTAGAGCTGTGTGCTGGGATTAGAGCTGTGTGCTGGGATTAGAGCTGTGTACTGGGATTACAGCTGTGTACTGGGATTACAGCTGTGTACTGGGATTAGAGCTGTGTGCTGGGATTAGAGCTGTGTGCTGGGATTAGAGCTGTGTGCTGGGATTAGAGCTGTGTGCTGGGATTAGAGCTGTGTACTGGGATTAGAGCTGTATGCTGTGGTACTTGACAGTGGTCCATGGTCTGCCAGGGTTTTGTTTGTTTAGTTTGAGACAGAATTTCACTATGTAGCCCTGGCTGGCCTGAAATTCAGATATGGGACTACTTCTGTCTCCAGAGTGATCCAGCTAGTCCTCCCATTCTTAATGTAGCTCAACAACAAAGCTCAATAAATTTAATGTGGTCTCATAGCTGGGGAATACCATCACTGGGATAAAATCTAGCTCTGTTTTAAGTGAAGCAGCATTTGGTTGACTTTATCGAAAAAGAGAGAGAGAAGGGAGGGAGGAAGGGAAGAAAAGAAAGGAAGGAAGAAGGAAGAAAAAAGAAGGAACCCCCCCCCCCAAGGAAGAGGACAGTGTTAGCTGCCACAGCATCTGGCTCACTTGACTAACCCTTCTCATGCCCAAATGCTTCTATCGCCTCTGAACCCTCATCATCAACCATCCTTCTTTCTTAGGTATTTATTAGAACAAAGAACATTTATTACACGACTAATCAGTTGAACCAGGTTTGTGGCAACTAACAACAGTCCTCTTCCATTTTTTTTTTTGGGGGGGTTTGGCTTTATTTATTTATTTATTTATTTAGTTAGTTAGTTAGTTAGTTAGTTAGTTAGTGATAAAAGCAACAAAATACAGGCTTCACGGAAAACAGAGCTAGATTTTATCCCAATGCTGCCATCCTTCAGCTGTGACCACATTAAATTTACTGAGCTTTGTTGTTGAGCTACATTAAACAAAAAGTCCCATTTATTTCAATAATCAGGTATATGACTCCATTATTCCAAAAGTAAACAGTACTGTTAGTCATTTTCCACTTACAGACAGGGTATCTGTTTATGCTGTGACCCTAATAAGAGAAAAATACACAAAGAGATGACTTCTCAGCAAGATCTATTAGCATGAGATAGTGGCTAAAACCTAAAATTACTTACGTCTATCCTATACAATATAAAATATTCATGGCTTGAGAAAGTTTGAAGGTTTGGGTTTGGAATTTCACCACAGTAAGTAAGTCACGTATTATTACTTGGGGTCCAAAGATACAGTGCTATTTTGCTCTTTGGCATGTTATATAGTAATTATGTGTTGAAAAGCCTGTCCTGGAACTAGCTCCTGTAGTCCAGGTTGGTCTTGAACTCACAGACATCGATCTGATCTATCTGCCTCTGCCTTCCAAGTGCTGGGGTTAAAGGTGTATGCCACCACCGCCCTGCCCTAATTTCCTATCTAGTTTCAGAAGCCTTAGGCTTTTGCTTGTAAAACTCTAAAGGGCAGTGCGGTCTTTGGTCTGTTTCGTTTCCTATTTTATTCCGCATAGGGGAGTGTTGTGTTGAATTTACTGGTCCCTCGGCTAGATAAGAGAAACAAAAGATTGCAGGTTGGTGCAGGAAACAAGATGTTTTTGAGACTAAAAGGGTCTGATTTACAATTCTTGTTTACAAGCCTCTGCCAGGAAGGAAACTTTCCCTGGGCTTTATCAGGGTGAGCATTTCTCATCTCAGGCATTGTCCCTCTTTTCCATAGTGCAGTACAGGAAGAGGAAAAGTCGCACAGGGCCTGCTTTAAGGATGTAAGCACTGGTCTGTCTTCTGTATGGACATACGTAACGGCACAGTTAAGAGTGTGTACGTGCATTTATGCAGAGTGGGGTGGTTTCCATCCATCTACACTACTCCTCACCTCTCTCTCTTTGCTTCTGCTTCTTAGCCATCGTCTTCTTTCAGCCACTGAGCTCTTTGGTCCACAGGGTACACTTTGGCCACTGGGACGTAAGCAGAGGCTTGAAGATGACATTAATTCTACTTTTGATTGATGGAAATATCCACAAATTTTTTTCTCTTTCTTTTCTATAAACAGGCTTTGTAGCTCAAGCTAGGCCCTCCTAAGCTGGCCTCTCAAAATACTCATGAGTTTTCAATGTATTTGTTTGTTTTGTGTTCATGTGAGGGGTGAGATTGAACTCAAGGTATGATGTATATTGGACAAGCACTCTATCCCTGAGTTGCATTCCCAGTTCTTTGGAGTCCTTTGGGTCAGATTCTAGAAGGTTTTGGGAGATCCTTGCTGTATGATATAGATCAGATCTCCTAGCCCAGCTTGTACATTTCCTTCCCTAGACATGGAATGTGACTTTCACTGAACTCTAGATCCTATTGGTGGGAAATGCTAGCTGGAGACCATGGTTTGAATGCTAGAAGCTCTCAATGCCTGCAACCTTGCCAGTCACCATTCCTAAGCCTTTTCAGAGGAGCAGAGCAGAGCTAGGAGATATTTGTAAAAATAAAATATACCACAATTTTTTATTGATTTTATATATATGTATGTGTGTGTGTGTGTATGTATGTATGTATGTATGTATGTATGTGGGGGGGGGGTTGAGACAGAGTTTCTCTGTGTAACAGTCCTGGCTGTCCTAACTCGCTCTGTAGTCCAGGTTTGCCTTGAACTCACAGAGATCCACCTAACTGCTGGGACTAAAGACTTGCACCACCACACCTGGTTTAAAAGTGAATGTAAAAAGAATTCATGGCTCACTAGACTAGGGATATAGCTCAGTGGCAAGTGTACTAACTGGTTTCTCTAAGGCAGGACAGGTGGAAAACAAGCTCTGTTCACACAACAAATGGTTGATGTTTCTCACTAGTCTAAACAAGCACAGGAAAAGGCAGAAGGGGAAAAAAGGGTAAAAACAAATTTTAAAAACTTATGAGTTGGGTGGAGTAGGCCAGCGTGGTCTACAGAGCAAGTAAGTTCCAAGGCAGGCTCTAAAGCTACATAGAGAAACCTGTCTGAAAAAAACAAAACACAGAACAAAACAAAAAAAATTCGTAAGTCTTCCCAAATGTTTGTTTCTGCTGTTCTCTACAGATTAAAAATCAAAGTGGGCTTTGGAGTTGGAACATGGCTCTCTCCTTCTCTAAACCTAAGCATGCTTGTTAAAGAAAAATCCAAAATCTCTGTCTTTATGTTGCCACTAATCTCATAATTCTTTGGCTTTATTTTTATATTCTTTAAAACTTTTAAGGTGTAAATATTATCTCAAAATTTATAAAATTTGTGTGTATATATATATATTTGAAACTTTTAATCATGCTATTAATGGTCATATAGAATACTAATTATAGTATATGATTTCCGGTTTGAGTCTCTAATTAGGTAACTAGGAATTACACTTTTTGTACTCTGGATGCACTTAACAAAATATGGTCCTTTAACCTCTTCAAGATCTGTTGCATATGACATTTAGAATGTTTAAATTTTCTGCAGTGAACCATGACCATGCCTAACAATGACTTTTGAAGTCTCCAAAAGGAGGATTGGGCCCCACAATGACAATTTCTCCTGAATTGTGGTAAGGACACTACACTGCCAAACACCACCCAAAGCAGCTTTGGATTACATACAAACTGCTCAGGACAATTTTGAGGTGGCTAGCTAAGATGGTCCAGCCTCACAGACTACTCTAGTGCTACACTTTCCCATTACACAGAGACTGGATAGCAAATAATACAGCTAGCTCTCCCAGGACTTGACAATTGTCCCAACTTTTCTTCAGGGTCCCCTAAAGATGCCACCATCCTCAGACAACAGGAAGTAATTTTAAGAACATGACGACCACATTCCCAAGAGGTGGAGTGGGCAGTTTTTGGCCATTCAGTGGGTTATGGATATTTGTCATTGTTTAGGGAGGTTGGTTACAGGTTGTTATTGGTAATAAAGTATATAAGGTTGAGAAACATAAAAGGATAATTTTGGGTTGTAATACAAGTTAGGATATAAATTGATTTAGGTACAAAACTTTGGACTCACCAAGATAGGATAGGTAATGAAATATTTTCTTTGAATTTGCCAAACGCAAATGGACTGGACATCATTAATATATTTCTTACCTGTATATATTTGTATATAGTAATGTATTTATAGTATATAGTTTTACTATGCTAGTCAAGACCTTATCCTTTTATTTAGACCAAAAAGAGGAAATGTGTGCTATTTTGATTGTGTTCTGACAAATAAAGCTTGCTAGGAGTGAGAGGGTGGAGCTAGCCACTGGCTAACCACAATTAACCAAGTTTAGAGGGCTGTGGGGAGGTGGGGGACAGGAAGTGGGAGACAGGAAGTAGTGAGGTGCAAGAGAGAGGCTCTTGGCCCTTTTAGAGGAAGGAATGGAAGAGCTAGGAGGTGACTGGTGGCTGCTACTCTCCTTCTCTGACCTTTTAGGTACTTACTCTGATACCTGACTCTCAATTTTTTGTTGATACGGATAAACACTTCAGCAAATCCTTCCCACCCACCCCCATGCCCCACCCGGCCCCAGACAGGGTTTCTCTGTTCTCTGTGTAGCTCTGGCTGTCCTGGAACTCATAGGCTAGCTTCAATCTCACAGACATCTGCCTGTCTCTGTTTTTGACTGATAAGGGTTTCTAGGATGAAATGATCATATTTTAATTCATAATGTTACACATTGCATATGTCTTCTCGAAAGTTTAGGACAGAATATTGCTAAGCTTTATTAACCTACTGATTGAACATGTATTCAAGTTAACTTATTTGTTTGCCTTGTTTTGTTGAGGTTGGCTTTTGAGACAGTGTCTCACTGTGTAGCACAGGCTGGCATTGCACTAACTCTTCTGTGGAAATGAAAATCCTTTCTTTAATGTGTATGTTATTGGCCTGGATTTTAAGTTTTTTTGTAGAAAGACTTGACTTGGGGGTAGGGAGACCGGCTGTCCTTGCACTCCTGAGCTAAGTGACCCTCCTGATGTATCTTCCCTTGTATATGGGACTCCAGGCACATACTCCTGTGCTAGACGGTTTTTGTTTGTTTTTTGATGTGACTTCAGTTAAGTAGGCTGCCCTGGCCTTGAATTGACAACCCATCCCCCTTTGACTCCTGAGTGCTGGGATTACAGGTGTGAGCCACACCTGGCAGCCCTTGATTTTAACACAAAACTACATTTAGCTTTATGTGTCTTTTTGACACAAACTCTCACTAGCCCTGGCTGGCCTGGGAGTCCCCATGTAGACCAGGCTATCCTCAAACTCACAGAGATCCGCCTGCTTCTGTGCCCAGAGTGCTGGGACTAAGGGCTTGCCACTCTATGCTCAGTCCCCTTTCTTATAAAGTTTGGTAAGCTTGGCCAGGCATAGTGGCAGAGGCCTGTAACCTCAGCACTTGCATGGTAGAAGCAGAGGGTCAACAGTTCAAGGTCATCCTCAGTTAGTCAGCAAGACAGCCTATCTCAAAAGAAAGGAAAGTGGGCTGGGGAGATGGTTCAGGTGCTGAGCGCACTGACTGCCTTTCAAGAGGACCTGGGTTCAATTCCCATCTTGCACATGGGATTTACAACTGTCTGTAACTATAGTTCCATGTGATCTGGCACCTACACACACACACACACACACACACAAACACACACACAGGCCAAACACCAATGTACATAAAATAACAATAACTACATCTTTAAAAAAAAAAAAAAAAAAAAAAAAAAAAAGCACTTCTAGGAGAACCCTGCCACCTGCTTGCCCACCAGTGCCCCTTGTTAAAGATTTATTTTTACTACTGAAATCATCTTAAAGTTTTAGAATAAATCTTCTATGTGCACGGTGGGGGTGGGGCATTGTGTGGCTGTGTGTAGGTCAGAGGTAAATCTGAGATAATATGGCTGAGGACCCACCGAACTTTTAGTTTTTTCAACAGATTCTGTTCAGGAAAAGATCTATCCGTTCTGAACAGAATCCAGAATATGGTCGTTTTTTGAGACTAGGTCTCTCACGGGTCTGGAACTCTGCAAAGTGTGTTAGGCAGCTTGGTCACTGAGTCCCAGGGACCCACCTGTCTCTGCCTCCTCGGTGCTGGGATTGCACATACCTGGTGCTGGCTCTTTACTTGGGTGCTAGGGATCTGAACTTGGGTCCTTGAGCTTGTGTGGCAAGCTCTCTACCAACTGAGCCATCTTCATTTCTTTTGGACTGCTTTGAAGGAGCAGAATTGATAGATCACAAGTTAAATTCACATTTAACATTTAATTACATTTACAATGGGGGTCACTTCTCTTGTACTGTGTGGGTGCCTAGGCTCGAACTTAAGATAGCAGGCATCTTCATGCAGTGACTCATCTTACTTGCCCATGGTTAACATTTAAGACTGCCAAATTCTTCCCCAAGTGGCTGTACTATTTCATGTTTCCCCTTAGTGATTCACAAGGATTCTACTTTCTCTGAATTTTTTTTATAATTTATTTATTTTTATTTTGTTTGCACTGGTGTTTTTCTGGTGTGTATGTCTGTGTGAGGGTATCACACTTGTAGTTACATACGGTTAGCTTCCATGTGGGTGCTGGGAACCAAACTTAGGTCCTCTGGAAGAGCAATGTGTGCTCTTGACCACTGAGCCAACATTCTAGCCCAATGTTTTTTTTCCCCCCTAAAGATTCACTGTAATATTTTAAATGATATATGCATGTGGGAGTGCTTATGTGTCAGTTTGTGCAAGTGAGCAGTGGAGTTCAGGGCCAGAGAGCTGGATTTGCTGGAGCTGGAGACACAGAGTTGTGAGCCTCCTGCTTTGGTCCCCAGGTCCCTAAAAAGCAGCCGTGTATGCCTTTACCCAGAGCCATTTCTTCAGGCTCTTTTAGAAATGTGTGGTTTTGATTTTGGAGGAATGCAATTTATCATTTTTTTACCTGTACTTTTGAGAGCAGGGGATACAGCTAGGTGGCAGAGTACTCTCCCAGCATTTGTAAGGTCCTAGGGTCTGAGCCTCAGTGTTGAGATAACAAAAACATGTCATAGGCTTGTACTTTTCTTATCATTTCTAACGTTTTGTATAACCTAAGTCAAATGGTTTCTCCTATGTCTTCTAAGATTTTACATTTAACTCTCACCTTTAGTTTGAAATGTAACTTCCATAACATATAATTCATCTCATTTAAACTCTACAATCCAGGTATATAGTATATGCATGTTTACAATCCCAGCACTTGGGGGGAGGAAGCAAGATCTTGCCTCACTTACATAGCAAGTTCAAGGATAACCTGATACTTGGGGACTCATCTAAAAAAAAAAAAAAAAAAAGTGCATGCACGGTTTGAATATGTATATGTTGATAGATGTATAGATATGTAGACAGATAATCAAATATATATAGTGTGGTTTATAGTATATTCAGGACTCAGCACCACCCACCCTTAGCTAATCTGAGAACATTTTCACTACCCTAAAAGAAACCCATTAACCGTCATTCCTGTCATCCACTCTTCAACTTCTGGTGAATCTACTTTCTGTCTCTTGTATCTTTCACTTAGCATGTTGTTCTCAAGAGGCACTCATGTTTAAGCAGCCAGTACTTCGCCCTTTCAGGGCCCAGTAATAATTCCACTGTCTGTATTTATCATGTTTACTCATCGGTTGTTCCGTTCATCACTATTTTGAGAAAAACCATATATACATTCATGTGTGAATTTTTTTGGCTTGTGAATACACACGAAGCAGTATGACTGATGAGTCATACAGTAACTAACCATTTGAGAATTCTAAACTAGCTTAAGACTGACTTCCTGTTTTTATTTTGATTCTGGGTCTCACTCTGGCCCAGCTAACCTGGAATTTATTCTGTAGCCTAGGCTGCCCCTCCAAACTCAGTGGGTTTTTTGTTTCTTTGTTTGTTTTCGTTTTTTTTTAGACAGGGTTTCTCTGTGGCTTTGGAGATTGTCCTGGAACTAGGTCTTGTAGACCAGGCTGGTCTTGAACTCACAGAGATCCACCTGCCTCTGCCTCCCTAGTGCTGGGATCAAAGGGGTGCGCCATCACCACCCAGCCAAATTCTGTGTTCTTACTTCAATACCAAGATCAGCATGTGAACCATCATGTCTTGTAGGTAGGGTTTTGGGGTTCCATTTTCCACATCCTTACCAATGCTTCTTACTATTTTATTTTTCTGTTAACTGATGTCCTATTGGATGTGACTTATTGTCTAACAGAAGCATTCTTTTGGGAAAGGCAAGATCTAATTCTGTAACCTAGGCTAGAAATAACAGACACGAGCTTCTAATCACACAAAAATTCTGATTAGTCTTTCCCTAAGGGTAGATATTGTGTTTCTCTCCAAGTGCTTATCAGCCACTATTTATCTTTTCCCTCTTCCTCCTTTCCTTCCTTTCTTTTTTGATAAATGTCTTTCAAGTGCTTTCCCTTTTATCTTTCTCTTTTTTCCCAGACAGGGTCTCACTATATAGTCCAGGCTGGCCTTGAGTTCACTGAGATCTACCTGCTTCTGCCTCCCAAAGACAGGGATTAAAGGCTGTGCCACAAAGACCAGATAATTAGACTAATCACTGAGTAAAGTTCTTTGTGTATTCTAGATAAAAAAAATCCTCTACTATGCTCATGACTTGCAATCTTTCTATTCTCTGAGTTGTCTTACCACATGGCCCATTTTGAGTTAAATTTTTGATGATACCCCATACCTGCTGGGGTTTGTGCCCGGATAGTCTCATACACTCAGCAAGCCCTCTGTACTCAGCTATGTTCCAGCTTAGAAAGAGTCTAAGATTACTTTTAGTATTTGTTAATAATAGAATCATCCCAGAACTATTTGTTGAAAAGACTTTCTGCGCTGCAATGTTTTACTCCTCACTACAAATTGTTTTTTCACAAACTCAGTAATCCAAATATTTCACAGGTAGAGTGGAAAGATCAGTCTAAAGTCAGTCAGCATGGACTACATGAATACATGAGACTGTCCAAAACCAAAAATAAATAAATAAATAAATAAATAAATAAATAAATAAAAATAGTCATCTGGTAATAAATGTATTCATTCCTGACTCGGTATTTTTCTCCCATTGGTCTGAAATTGCACCAATCCCATATTCTCTTTTTAAAGGATTTAATTTTTTAAAAGTTTTGCGTGCATGTGTGTGCCTGTGTGTGCATGAGTGCAGATGCCCAAGGACATCCAGGGCTAAACAAAGAAATTGTGTCTGGGAAAACAAAGCAAAACTATAACAACAACAAAGAAAGGTGCTGAGCCGCCATATAGGTGTGTGGGATTGATCAGGGGACATCCAGGGCTATTAACTGAGCTCTTTCCTGCCTTTCTCATTTTTAAATCATCCAGGTCATCCGCAGCTGCATTCCAGACCAGCCTGGGTTTCAGATGATCCTGTCAGAAAAGGAGTGTGCATGCATGTGTGTGTGTGTCTGTGTGTGAATGTGTGCGTGTGTCTGTGTGGGGTATGTGTGTGTGTCTGTGTGTGAATGTCTGTGTGGGGTGTCTGTGTGTGTGTCTGTGTGGGGGTGTCTGTGTGCGTGTGTGTCTGTGTGGGGTATGTGTGTGGGGGGGTCTGTGTATGTGTGTGTATGTCTGTGTATATGTGTGTGTGTGTCTGTGTGTATGAGTGTGTATGTGAATCTGTGTGAATGTGTATCTGTGTGAGTCTGTGTGTGTATGTGTGTGTGAGTCTGTGTGTGTGTGTACCCTGATTGGTAGAATACTTGCCTCCCATCTTCCATATGAATAAAACCCAGCATATGCCCCCACGCCTGTAACCCTAGCACTTGAGGGTATGGGTATGTGTGCAGGAAGCTAAGGCGTTCAAAAATCTTCCTTGGGTATATAGGAAGTTCAAGCCAACCTGGAAGACATGAAACCCTATCTTTTGGAAAAATAAAAATGAATATCAAAAGCAGATTTTCCCCCTTGCTCTTGATATTAGCAGGGAAGTGATTAGTGTCACTAAATATGATGCCAATTTCCTGTGGATGCCCTTCATTAGCTTGAAGTTCCTTTCTAGTCCTAATTTGGCAAGTGTAGTTTTTATTGTTTTGGTTTGGTTCAATTTTTCATGACAGGGCTTTTGATGTAGATGTCCTTCTGTATATAGTGAATAAGTGTTGTTTTTATTGGTTGATGAATAAAGCTGTTTTGGCCTATGGCGGGGCAGAATATAGCTAGGTCAGAAATCCAAACAGAGATAGAGAAAGAAGCAAAGTCAGGGAGATGCCATGCAGCCACCCAAGAGGTAAGATGCCAGAGCATTACTGGTAAGCCACAGCCACATGGTAATACACAGATTAGTATAAATGGGTTGATTTTAGTTGTGAGAGCTAGCCAGTATTATGCCTGAACCATTGGACAAACAGTTATAATTAATATTAAGTCTTTGAGTGTTTACTTGGGAACTGGAGAGTGGGAGAGAAACTTCCATTTACAGGGTTTCTCTGTGTAGCCCTAGCTGTCCTGGAACTCCATCTGGAGAAAAGGCTAGGCTGGAACTCAAGAGATCTGCCTGCCTCTGCCTCTGGAATGCTGGGATTAAAGGTGTGTGCTACCACCACCTGGCTGTGTTGTTTTTAATCACAGATGAGTGGAAGTTCTAGCAAATGTTTTGTCTGGATCTGCTAATACAATCAGGTAGCTTTCATAGTTCATGCTATTGGTATGGTAATTAACACGGACTGACAGCATATAGGAAATAACACTCACACTAATAGGACAGAGCTGCTTGGTTACCCCATAGTCTGCATTCTTGTATTTGTACATGTACATGCATGCATCTTACCTCTGACACTAGATGATTAACAGTGAACTTTTGGAAGAAGTGTAGTTTTTAAATAGTGAGTTTTTAAAGATGTACTTAGTTATTAAATATTTTATGTGTTCCAGGACCCTTGCAACTATTAAAAATTCTGGCTTAGTTAAAAATAAGACAGCCGAACACAATAACACACCTGTAATACTCATTACTTCAGAGCCTGAGACAGGGGGTGAACAGTTCTGATTCATGTAGTAAGATCTTGACTCAAAATAATAATAAAATAAAGAAAGCCAGGAACTGAAGAGAGACACTCAGTGGTTGAGGGCCCACACTGCCCTTGCAGAGGACCCAGTTCAATTCCCAGCACCCACACTGGGTAGCTCACAATGGCCCACATGCCTGTAACTCCAGCTTCAAGGGACTCCATGCCTCTACAGCTGCACATACTCACACAACCATACCCACTCGGTAGGCAAAGATCTCTGGCTTAAAGGCCAGCCTGCTCTACTGATAAGTTCTGGGACAGCCAAGACACCATGTCTACACTGTCTATGTTAATTTGCCTAGGTGATAATAATATCTAATGGTCTCTTCAAACACTAGTCTAAATATTGCTGTGAAGGATTTGGGGGATGTGAAGTAAAATACAAGGACATAATAGACATTAAAATCAAATGGACTAAAGCTGTCAGACAGTATAACTCACTAGCGGGACACTTAGCTTGCATTCCCAAGGCCCTGCTTTGCTCTCCAGCAACAACAAAATATTAGTCCAAAGTCACAGGAGTGCTGGCTCACACCAGCGTAGTCTTGGCAGGGAAGAAGCTAAGGAACGAGCAGTGGCAGTACTAAGAGAGTCAGAAGTCCAAGGCTACTTGGTGACATAATTTGTCCGGCCAGCCTGGGCTATATGAGGGGAAAAACAAAAAGTTTAAGGCCAAGCAAGTCACGGCCTTCTGAGGCAGTCATTGGTGGTGCACGCCTTTAACCCCAGCTTTCAGGAGGCAGAGGCAGGTGGATCTATGTGAGTCCGGCCTGGTCTATAGAACTACTTCCAGGACAGGCTCCAAAGCAATACAGAGAAACCCTGTCTCAAAAAACCGTGTGTGTGTGTGTGTGTGTGTGTGTGTGTGTGTGTGTGTGTGTGAATAGTGAATGTCTTTAATCCCAGCACTTGAGGAAGAGACACAAAATTCCAGGCCATCCTGGTCTACACTGTGAATTCCAGGCCAATCTCTAAACAAAAGGAAAGAAGAAAGAAAACAGAAAAATTAAAGCCAACCTGGAATACACAGAAAGACTGTCTTCAAAAAAAAAATAATAACAAATAAAGCATTTTGCTGTGCCTAGTTGGAAGTGTATACAGTTTAGTTGGTAAGAGTGTTCACCTAGCATTTAAGAAATCCTGGGTTCAACCAGGCAATGCCGTACACCTTTAATCCCGGCACTCAGGAGGCACTGGCAGGTGAATCTCTGTTTCAAGCCAGCCCTCAAAGCTACAGAGAAACCCTGTCTTGAAATCCTGGGCTCAAGGGTTCAGACTACACACTCAGGTTGGTGGTAAAATTCTATGGTCTCAGTTCCTGAGAGGATCAGAAGTTCAAAGACATCCTTGACTACTAAAGTCAGTATGAGGTCAGCCTGGGCTAAATAAGACCCTGTTTCAAAATAACAACCTAAAGGAATAGGTAAAAATGAGTTATAATTAGGTAACGCTTTTCAAAGATGGGTAGGTCCCGCCCTGGGAGCATTCTTTTGTAGTATTAAATACTGAATTTGACAGTTAAGAAAGGATTTGGAGCCATGTGTTGTGATTATGCTCTTAATCCTACTGTTTGGGAAGGGGACGCTAGGCAAGTCTGTGGCTCACCAGTTACATTTGCCGGCCAGCCTGATCTACAGGGTGAGACCCTGTCTCAAAAAACAGATTCCCATCTCCCCTAAAAGGTTTCAGTTTGGCCCATGATTCTCTTGCTGCCTTCAATTTCTCTTTCTCCTGCATCCTTTGGGAGCAGCCCGGGAGATTTCTACCACTGCTGATGCACACTTGGAGAAGGAAGGGTGAATACCCTCCTGAGGCAGCAAACCCTACTGAAAACTCCAGGCTCAGCAAAACACGATCCATGTTCTGATCAATACAAGCTGAATGACTGAGACACCGTGGCGCGTGCGGGGGGGGGGGGGGCATGACACTGCTGCATATTTTCGTTTTTAAGTGACAAAATGCAAGTCAGGTACAGTGGCCCGCGTTCGTAATCCTATCACTGGAAGGGAGGCTGATTGCGTACAGTTTCCTTTTTGTTGTTGTGTTGGTTACATTTTGTTTGAGGCAATCTCACTGCGGAGCCCAGGCTGACCCCTGACTTCATAATCCTCCTGCCTTTAACAGATAAAAGTAAGCATACAGTCATAATTATCAAGAGCTTTATTAAAACACTAAGGATCCGCAGCTCTGTCTCAGTTCTTACTCATTTCTGCAAGGGCTTATTCTCTGGCACAGAAGCAGAGCTGCTGGTACACACTCTGCAGGGAGGCAGGTTCATTGTCTGGTCCCAGCTTCCACCTGGCAGAAACTGGAATGTACTGCTGAGAAGCCAGCTCGACTCAAGAGCATGTCTTTATTCTACCAAAGGGAAAACGGGATCCTCTCCAATTCTAACACCTCACTGTGCCATCATCAAAATGCCCATCAGGTCCTCTCAAGACTGACGGAGGGCGGTACGCATGGGTCCCCAGGGCCTAGGGAGGTCAGAAGGCGGGGTCATTCACCAGCAGCTCGGCGGCTGTCCTCCACTCAATTCGACCACTTTTGCTTTTCCTTCTCCTCTGCCGTCAAAAATGTCCTGCAATGCTGATGCTGATGCTGAGGATGGAGGCATTCATTTACCTTTCCGCGTGACGGTATGCGTCCGAGAAATAATTTCGTCCTGTCCCCAGCCATCCCGTTGCCACAAACTAGCAAAGGGGCAACCCAAGTGACTGTCAGATCCCCCACACATTTCTGCTCACTTAGTTTTCCTCCGACTTTCCTCTGGAAAGGCAAAGGACAGCGCTAGCAAGTTCGCCGTCCTCCCCCGTCCCCCACCCCAGCGCAGCAGAAACCCAGTCCTACGCGTCCCGGAGGCCAGCATGACGCAGCCGGGGGACAACACCTGGCGCAGGTGCGTGGCCAGGGATGCCTCTCCAAACCCCGCAGCCCCTGCAACGCGGCATCGCGGGCGGGCGGCGCGCGTCCCTGCCGCAGAGCGGATTCCCACCTCCACCGCTCGCGTCCCGGGTGGAGGGTGACCTCGCCGACCCCGCAGGCACCTGCAGTCCTCTGCGCGGCGTCGCGGGGACCCGGGGTGGGGGGCAGCCCCCGCCGCGCCCTGCACCCCCAAGCCCTCCCCGGCTCCGAGGCCCAGCCCCGGCCGCCCGGGCCCCCGCGCCGCCCGCCCGCCCGCAGCAGCCCCCGCCGCGCGGCCTCCCCTCCGCCCGGCCCGCGGCCCGCGGCGCGCGCCCGGCGCTCACCGGACTTGGGCGGGTAGCGGTACACGGAATTGGACGGGACGTCCACCTCCTCCACGCCCGCGTGCTGCCGGCTCGTTAGGGCCCCCATGGCCGCTGCGACCGCGGCGTCGCCGGGCTCCGCTCTCCGCGCCTCAGCGCGCCGGCCGGCCGCACGCCCGATGCGGGGCTCGGGGCCCCGCCGCGGCCCGCTCGGCTGAGGCGCTGCGGCTGGGGCGGCGGGGAGCGGCCTGCGGGGCGCGCAGCATCCTCCGCCCGGCACCGCGGCGGCGCCTCGGCCTCAGGGGGGCTGCGGGGCCGAGCCGGGGGGCGGGGGGGGCGCCGCCGCCTCGCGCCGCGTGATGTCAGCGGCGGCCGGCGCGCGGGGGGACCGCGGCGGCCTCGGCCAATGGGACGGCGGGGCGGGAGCGCCCGCCGGCCGGACAGCCAATGGGAAGCGAGCTGCGGCGGGAGCCGGCGGCGCGTGCTTCGCGCGGAGGCTGCGGCGCGGACGCGGCCCGGGGCTGAGCGGCGGCGACGGGCAGGGGCGCGGGAGCCCCGGAGCTGCCCCGCTGTGCCCGAGAGGCCCCGGCCGCGTCGGGCGCAAGCCGCGGGGGCCCCTCCAGGCCTGAGTAGTGTCCTGGTTGGGCTAGCGCGCGGGGTGCGCCTCCCCCGCGGCCCCGGGGAGGCCTGCCTCGAGCTCGCTCGCCTTTGTCCCTGAATCCCAAAGCGCCCCGCCCCGCCCCGGCAGCCAGGGCCCCCCTCCATCGCGTCTGCCCAGGTCTGACCCCCCCAACGGGAAGCACCCGCATCCTTCATACCCCCCCCCACCGCCAGAATCCCGAGTGCTCTGCCAACCCCACGTCCCAAATTGTCCCCAAGACTCCATGGTGGATGCTGGGTGACCCGCTAAGATGTGGCCACCCCTCTGTGCATGCTGTTTGTGCCCGCTTCCCCGGACAGCTCACACAGCCTTTAGGGTTTGACTTGGTAGAGTGTCAACTCAGGGTAGTCACTTGCAGCCTGTCCCTTCTGCAATGTCCTTTGCAGACCTTGGAAAGGCCCCATGTGTGGCCTGTGGGTGAAGACTTTCCAAACAAACAAGGTAGAGCTTCCGTGGACACACACACACACACACACACACACCACAAAACAGTGAGAAGCCTGAGCAGACAGAAGACGTCATTGCTCAGGTAATTACAGACATTTCTGTATTTGTGGGTTTGATGAGGTTTTCGATTTTTTTTTTTTTAATTTATGTTTTTGTTTTTGTTTCCCAGGAGGGGAGACTGATCAGCAAGAATTTAAACTGCTTCAGCACGACTTGAACTTCCAACAACATACAGAGTAGTTTGGGGTGACTGCTTGCCTAGTTTATGTTTGTAAAGCTGTTTTATAGATCTAGCTGTCCCCTGATTGTACTGTGTGTGTGTGTGTGTGTGTGTGTGTGTGTGTGTGTGTGTGTGTGTGTGATTTGCAAGGGGAATGTGGTTTAGGTTTAGGTTTTGGGTTTGTTTGTTACATTTTATTTGTGTGCTGTGGGGGTTGGGAGTCTTCTGTGCCACCAGATGATTTCAGAGGTCAAAAGACAACTTCACAGAAGTCTTTTTGGGTTTTGGGGATGGAACTCACTGGGCTTGGCAGGCACCTTTACCCTGCTGTCCACCCCCAGACCTCATGTAGTTTATATTGACCCAGAACGTTTGTTTGTTTGTTTTGTTTTTTTTCAAGACAGGGTTTCTCTGTGTAACAGCCCTGGCTGTTCTGGAACACACAGTCTGTAGACCAGTCTAGTCTGGAACTCACAGAGACCTGCCAGCCTGTGCCTCTCAAGCGCTGGTGGGGGAGGGTGCCAGCACCACCAGGCTCAACCCAGAACTTCTTGTTACCAAGGCTGGCCTTGAATTTCTGATTCTCCTGCTTCGCCTCCCAAGTGTATTTTGCATTTTTGTTCACCTTTTTAGCAGTAACCAAATGACTCTGTGCTACAGTTACTTATGAACAATTGCCTTGGTTTTCTCCAAGGTCTCCTGGTTGGCGGATCCTGAGGGAGGGCCTAGTCCCTGCTCCAGACCCTCCCAGGACTTCCTGGCAGAGTTTGGAGCTCCCCCTGTAGGCCCTGGCCCTAACCATTAGGCTTCCAAAAGTGCCTTAGGGAGGGAACTGGAGCCACATTCCTTTCTCTTCACGCAGATCCTTCCTTGCTGGTGCTAGGTAACAGTAAAACACTAGGGCCAGGAATCTAGAGCATTCGATTCCAGCCTTTGGGAGGTAGAGAAAGGTTTGGGAACTCCAGAATGCGTAGTGAGGTCAAGACCAGCTTGGGCTACATGAAACTTTGTCTGATAGAAAACAGCAAAAGCCACAGTCAAATGAAAGCAACACTTCAATTTTTATTTTCGAGATGGGGTCTCACTGTGCTGCCCACCTCACTACTGGGGAACACGCTGGAGAGATGGCTCATCTTCTCGGTCTTGCCCAGGACTAAGGTTTGATTCCCAGCACCCACATGGTAACTCAACTCCAGCTCCAGGGGATCTGATGCCCTCTCTGACCTTGGGCGCCAAGCACAGTACATTGTGCACAGACATACATTCAAGCAAAACACTCACACAGGCCCAGGTTCAGTAGTGCATGCCTTTAATCTCAGCAGGCAAATATCTATGAGTTTGAGGCCAGCCTGGTCTACAAAGTAAGTTCTTGGGTAGCCAGGGCTACATAGTGAGACCCTGTCTGGAAAAACAACCAACAAATAAAAGCAACAATACTCATACATACAAATAAATCTAGGGGAAAAAAATCTTTTTTCTAGTCCCACCTCTGCCTGCTTGGAACCTGACAGGGTTCCACTTTTTTTCCAGACAGAGTTTCACTGTGTCGCCTTGGCTGTTCTGTAGACCAGGTAGGCCTCGAACTCACAGAGATCCCTCTGCCTCTTCCTCTGCCTCCTGAGTGCTGGGGTTAAAGGTGTGCACCACCACTGCCTGCCTTCATTCCCATCTCTTAATCACACTTTGTACCCTAGAAGTTGATCCCTCCTCTCATGAAGGAACCTTACCTACAGGCATAGAAAAACACGTAAGACTTAGCAACCACAGCAGGGGGGCCCTGTGCCAGGCTTGCTTTTTCTTTTGCTTAATTAGGAAAGAGCATGGCCATTCCCATGGGACTTTTTTTTGGGGGGGGGTTGTTTTGTTTGGTTTGTTTGTTTGTTTGGACCGGTTCTCTGTGGCTTTGGAGGCTGCCCTGAAACTAGCTCTTGTAGACCAGGCTAGTCTTGAACTCACAAAGATCTACCTGCCTCTGTCTCCTGAGTGCTGGGATTAAAGGCATAAGCCACCACTGCCCAGCCCCATGGGATGTTGTAAATTCTTTGGAGGCCCTTTTGATACAGGGACAAGTAGGTAGCCTCCTCTCCATTCTCTGTTTTAACCTTTCACGCATGGAAGTCCAGTTGATACATGCTATTACCCACTTAACATCTTCATCTGATATTCTTTGCCTAAAAACACCACAGCCTACCGTGGTAGGCTCCTGTAATCCCAGCACTTGGTGGGCAGAGGCAGGAGGATCCTGTATGAAGGTCTCATGCAGCTTCTTTATGTAGCTCAGGATGACTTTGAATTCCTGGTCCTCCTGCTTTCACCTCCCAAGTACTAGGTTTACAGGCGTGCACAGTCATGTCCAATCTTTCAGTACTAGAGACACTGGGGATTGAACCCAAGGCTCCATGGATGCTAGGCAAGCACACTACCCACTGAGCTGTACCTCAGCCCCTAAAACTCATTTTTACCAAGTGATCATCAGAGACAGCAAGAAAGGAATAGCTACTTTAGAAAAGTTCTGGGTCAACAAGAATTTTGCTGAATTGAGTTTGAATTCTAGTCTACAGTATAATTGCACTGATAGTTTTTTAAGAGCCTCAGTCAGTGCCTAGGACAAAGGTTAAGTAATCAGCTAATCTCTCCAAGGAGCCTGGGCTGGAGCCACAGAGGCCTGCATTCCTTCCTGGACCTTCTTTAGCTCTTCTGTTCACTCACTGGAGATCTGGGCCAGGGAGAGAGCCTGAGGGAGAAGACTGAGAGAGAAAAACCCTGATGTGGCTGCTATCAAGTGAGCCATAAAAATGCTTTTAACTTGAAAACCTGTCCAGGGCTAGTGGAGCTCCATGTAGGGAAATTATGCATGCATAGCAAGTATGTCGACTCATTTGCGTAAATGCCCGTTGTTCACCATCCCTTGAGAGAATGCCCCCAAGGACCCAGCCTTCTGGGGTCTCGGGGTTCCTTTAAGCATCCACTGGAGACAGAAGTAACAGCCCAGAATTCCATCAGGTCCAAACCCCTGTCAGTCGTGGTCTCGGGGAGAAGTAAACATGACAGGCGCACAGGACAGCTAGTTCCTTTGAGTTCCCACTTTGTTCCTTTCCGCCCCAGAAACGCATTCCCCACACTCACAACCTGAGTTCTCATTTCAGCAGATCCCCCTACAGGAAGAACGGGGAGCCTGCAGGCTAGAGCTGACAGATACTGCCCTGGAGCACAGCATTCCCCAGGCAGCAGGGCCAGGAGACAGCTGATGCCTGGGGGATTTGTAGGAGTTCATACAGGACCCTGCCACTGAGCCAGAAGTTGAGGGGCCAGGTCCCTCTGAAGAAAGAGATCTCTCCCAAAGCCAGGATCTCTTCAGCAACACACACACCCTGAGCTCTTCCCTGGTGATTGACTTCAGTGGTTAGTTAAAGCCCACATCGGGCTGGGCAGATAGTATAGTTAATAGAGCCCTTGACTCCAAAGCTGGAACATGAATTTGATTCCCAGAACCCACATAAAAATGGCCAGCATGGTGGCAAGTGCTTGTCTGACAGCCAGGGAGTGAGGTGGTGGGAGGATCCCTAGATAACTATCCAGCCAGCCTAAGCTTTGTGATGCACTCCAATGAGATACACCTCTCAAAGGAGGTGGACCGTGCTCGTGAAAACACACTGAGGTTATTCTCTCCCCAAGAGTGCACACACACCGCTATACTCCCAGGAACATATACTCCCAGGAACTCACATTTGTAGTTGTACATCTTGCTCAGGTGAGCGGCCTGTCTGTACTAACACTGGCATAGAGGCCAATCCTCAAGGCTCCAGGACCTCTGACTAAGGTACACTGTTTCAGGATAGCAGGGTGTCAGCGATTGGTCTGTCCTTTTTAGCTTGATTTGTTTTGAGACAGGAGCTCACCATGTAGCTCAGGCTGGCCTTGAACTTGCAGGAATCGTATCCTGTCATTTCTAGAGTGGTCCTCCAGCACAGAACTGTTCTAATGGCCGAAAACCTCAGGTGGGTCTGTAACTTAACTCCCTTTTCCAGTCAAGAGTAAATGAACAACGGCGTTTATACAGCCCTGGGTAGCAGGAACTAGGAGGGGTAAGCCAGGTGGCTCCAAGGTGAGCATCCAGGGTAGGCCTCACTCTTAGCATCACGGCCTCCATGAAGCCTCCCTTGCCTCGCTATGTTTCTGGCCTGTTCCCCACGAATCTGGCATTGGAAAAGCGAGAGTCCTCAGATATTATTTCTGCTCAGGGATTACTTCAAAGAAATTATGGGTTCGTGGAGCACGCCTTTAGTCCCAGCACTCGGGAGGCAGAGGCAGGGGGATCTCTGTGAGTTTGAGGCCAGCCTGGTCTACAGAGTGAGTTCCAAGACAGGCTCTAAAACAATACAGAGAAACCCGGTCTCAAAAATCCAAAAAAGAAAAAAAAAAAAAAAAAAAAAAAAAGAAGAAAAAGAAATTAGGGGTGAAAAAAATCAAATGCCTCTATGAGAACATCACGATGAAGCCAGATATGGTAGCTCGTGTCTATAATCCAACCCTTGGGAGTCTAAGGCAAGATTTCTGTGGAATTCAAGGAAAGTCTGAGCTACATCGTGAGTTTCAGGCCAACCTGGTCTACCAAGTGAAACCCTGTCTCAACTGAAAAGAGGTTTGTGTGTGTGTGTGTGCAGGGTGTGGACAGAGAGACGGCTCAGCTTGTAAAGTTTAACAACCCGAGTCTGAGCACTGAAGAACCCACATGGTGGAAAGAGAATCAACCCCTGGAAACTGTTCTCTGGCCTCCACACGTATGCCCTGGGACACACACACACACACTCACACACACACTCAGAAACAAAGAAAAGTTAGGAGATTGTACTTTACTGACATGCCAGATGGTTTCCATCAAACAGCAGAACTTGTAAGCTTACTTCTGTACTCCCTGTCGGCATCTGTCCTCACTTCCCTGGCTGTTGGCGGTTTGGGGCTAACCCCACCAGGGGCTGCACATTCTACAGGGGAAAGTCAATGAGCAAAGAATGTGCTACTAATGTTTTAGTTCGGTATCCATCCACTGATCTGCCTGCACACTCTTCCAACGGAAACAGAGCAGGCGCTGAGCCCAGCATCTGTCTCTTTACCCAGAGAGTCTGGGGGAGGCAGTGTAGTGACAGCCCAGACCTCTAACAAAATAAATACTCAACTGTGGTTGCTCAGGGGATCAAAGGGGGAAAGTGAGAACAAATTCTCTTCCTTCTCCCAGGGTGTTTCTGTGTTTCTATTCTATTCTCCCCCACCGTCCATTGTTCCCGCCCATTTCCCCCACCCACAGGGCTTCTCTGGCCCCCAGGCTCTCCTAGACTTCCTTCAAAATGCCTGTTCTACAAGGGGGGGGGGAGCTCATGGACCCCAGTCTGATGGCTGGGAAACCAGCATGGAATCAACCCAGACCCCCGATCGTGGGTGTCAGTTAGGAGGCCTGGGCCGTCTATGGGGCCTCTGGTAGTGGGTCAGTATTTCTCCCTAGTGTATGAATGGACTTTGGGAGCCCATCCCACACAGAGGGATACTCTCTCAGCCTAGACACACCGGGGAGGGCCTAGGCCCTGTTCCAAATGATATGACAGACTTTGAAGACTCCCCATGGGAGGCCTCACCCTCCCTGGGGAGCAGAAAGGGGATGGAGGGGAACAGAGGAGGAGGGGAAGGAGAGGGAACTGGGATTGACATGTAGAACAAGCTTATTTCAAATTTAAAGAAGGAAAAAAGAATGCCTGATCTGGTTGGGTCATCTAACTTGCAAGGGACCTTAGAGAGGCAGTCCTGACCAATGAGACAGCAGCACCCTGTGTAAGGCACTTGCCTGCCTGCCTGCCTCCATCTTGCTTTGTCTGTCAGGCTGAGCTAAGAGGACAGTCAGTCAACTCCAGGGAGGAGCTCAGAAACCCAATCCAAGTGTGTCCATGCCCAGCTGTCCCCAGCACACTGCCAGCAAGCAAGCGGTGCACTCCACTCCCACGGATTTCCCCACGCCTGTGCTCAAACTGAGATAAGGAAACTCCTCTTGGGACTGGAGAGATGGCTCAGCAGTTAGGAGCACTTACTGCTCTAGCAAAGAAGCTGGGTTTGGTTCCCAGCACCCACATAATACATCTCACAGCCTGAAGAGATGGACACCTGCCTTCATGTTTGTGCACATAAATGCATGCAGGAACACACATACTTGCAAATAAAAATAAGTAGGTATTTTCCAGAAAGCCATGTAGCTTTGTTCGAGGGGTGGTGATTCACACCAATGATCCCAGTACTTAGGAGGCTGAATCCGGAGGATTGTGAGTTCAAGGCCAACCTATGCTACAAAGTGAGGTCCTGTCTCAAAAGGAGGAGGAGGGGCTAGAGAGGTGGCTCAGAGGTTAAGAGCACTGACTGTTCTTACAAAGATCCTGACTCCAATTCCCAGTAACCACATGTGAGATCTGATGTCCTTTTCTGGGCTGCAGACAGACATGCAGTCAGGATACTATGCATAATAAGTAAATAATTTTTTTTTTTTAAAAAAAGGAGGGGGAGGAGGAAAGGTTAATTCAGAAGCAGAGGCAGAAGTTCAAGGTCATTGTTGGCTATATAGTTTCAGACTAGCCTAGGCTATGTCACATGACTCAGTCTTTCTAAAGACTGTAGGGGAAGGGAAGCTGGGAAGTAGCTCAGTTGGTAAGGGACTTGTCTATAAGCATGAGGTCCTGACTTTGCTCACCCGCACCAACATTTATAAAGCTAGACATCATAGTACAAGACTGTAATCCCAGCGCTAGGGATATGGAAGCAGGCAAATGCTGGAGCCAGCCCGGCCTAATCAGCAAGCACTGGGTCCCACTGAGAGGCTGCCCGCCCCAAAAGACAGCATGGGCAGCACCTGAGCAAGGGCAACTTCCAGACTCACCTGCATGCCCACACACATGCCAGCATGCACACTCACACATGAACTCGGGAGACACGGGGAAGAGAGAGGGAAAGAGAGAGGAGAGAGGAAGGGAGGGAATCTCACAGCCTTCTGGAACTGGACTGAAGGCCAGGGCAGCGGTACACGAACTCATTAACCCACCAACCCAACCCCCACAGTCATCTAACCCCTCCCAGGCAGAGACCAAAGAGCAAAAGAGAGAAGGGAAAGGTGAACCCGCACTGAGGACTAGGACCTCAGGATCCCCAAGTGCCCCATGAGCATCCTCGAGTAACTGGCAGCCTGTCCCAGCCTGACCAGCACTTCATTACAATGACACATTTACTCCTGAGCTAATTGTTTGTTTATATAAGTGATAACTGTCGGGTTAGGGCCCTTCAAAGACTGGGCAGAGCCCCACGGGACAATAAACAGAGCTAGTGTTTACCATCTAGGAGCTGGTGGAAGCCTTGGGCCCCTCCTACGCACCATGAGGTGTATATTTACTATTTGCTTAGTCATCTGTGGTTATCTTTTGTATTTCAAGATGAAATCTATATGAAAAGGACTCTGAGCAAGAACACAGCCCACACCTGTTATTCCAGCACTTGGGAGGCTGAGGCAGAAAATGGGAGGATTCTGGGTCATCCTCTGCTACTCGGGGAGCCCCAGGCTAGTGAGAGCTACGGGAGACCCTCTCTCAGAAAGGAACCCTCTGAGGCCAGACACCCTTGAATACCAGAATATACTCCCATACAGCATACATTTTAAAAGGGTTAGGAAAGACTCCTCTTAGGACAGTTTTACCTAACAGCTTCGGTGACTCTCCCTTATTTTATGGAAGACACCCCCCAGGCAGTTCCTCCCTCTGCTTCCCCAGAATCCCAAATACAGCCTGCTGTCCCTGCTCATGGTATCATTTGGAAGAACTCCCTCCACATATGCTCTTCCCACACCCGTCTGTCAAGGTGAACCCCATCTCAGCTCAGATCCCACCAGTGAGCCCTCGGTCCACAGCTGGCTTCTCTTCCTCAGAAGTCCTAGTGTAGGAATCATGTTCTGTCTAATTCACATGATAGTCACGTGCAGGCGCTCCCAAGCCTCTGAAAGCAAAATGAGCAGGTGACAGGTACCCACATGGCTCCCATTCCCTACTGGAAGACGCTGCAACCCACCCAGGCACAGGAAGCAGGAGCTTGCCTGAGGTCCCTCTGAGTCGCAGCTGGGGCTTCCTCATACGGGGCCAGTCCCACCAGCCTCAAAGGGAGAGCCTACTCCAGCGCCTCGGGTGACTCAGGTCAATTCACTGCCACCTCACCACCCTTGTGACTGTTACTTCGCCTCTCTTCACGTCCACTGTTCCTCTTCGTTCTTGAGACAGGGTCTGTTTTCTGTTTTGTTTTAAGGTTTTATTTTTTATTTATGTATGTGTGGGTATGTACCTGTGAGTACCAGAGGATCCCCTGGAATTAGAGTTAGAGGTTGTTGTGAGCTGCCCACCATAGGTGCTAGGAACTGAATTCGGCCCTTCTGGAAAAGCAGCAAGCTGTCTTGACCACTGAGTCATCTCTCCCGTCCCTGAGACAGGATCTTTCTAGGTAGTTTAGGCAGGCTTCAAGCTCCTGGCTCAAAATGATCCTTCTGCCTCAGCTTCTTCAGGAGGTAGGGTGACAGAGCCAACTAACACAGCGGGCTAGCCCCCAACACAGCAGGCTAGCCCCCAACACAGCAGGCTAGCCATGGGTGGATTTGTCGCTTGTTCTTTTCCTTTAGTTTTCAGAGGCACAGTCTCATGCAGTGGGCCAGGCTGATGGTGAGCTCACAACCCTTGTTTCAGCCTCCCAAGGGCTGGGATTGAGGGCTGTGCTCTTTTCTCTAACTCGCTTGCTGCCGTCCTGCTTCTGTATTTGCAATTAGACACGCCCCCTTTAAAAAAAAAAAAGTCCTGGATTAAACACAGTGGGTCTCACCTGAAACCCTAGCATTACAGAAGCTGAGGTAGGATAAAGAATGTGAATTTGAAACCAGTTGGGGTACATGGTATGTTCCAGTCCAGCCTAGGGTACAGAATGAGACCCCCCTTCTCAAAAATAAGGGCAACAATACACATACACAAACATAAAACTAGCAAAAACAAGCTGGGCGCTGGTGACACACGCCTTTAATCCCAGCACTCGGGAGGCACAGGCAGGCAGATCTCTGTGAGTTCGAGGCCAGCCTGGTCTACAGAGCTAGTTCCAGAACAGGCACCAAGGCAATACAGAGAAACCCTGTCTCTAAAAAACAAACAAACTAGCAAGTATTGGGAACTAAAGGTAGGGACTACCAACCACCCAGCTTCCTTTCTGGTTTTGTTTTGAGACAGGGCCTCATAGAGCCCCGAATCCTAATTTGGTTTCTATTGCTGTGTTAAATGCTGAGCAACCTTAAGAGGAAAGGGTTTCATTCCGTTTGCAGCTCACAGTCCTTCATGAGGGGAAGCCAAGACAGGCGCTCGAGGCAGGACCCTGGAAGCAGGAAATCAAGCAGAAGCCAGGCAGGACGCTGTGCACTGGCCTGCTTCCCAAAGGCTTGCTCAGCTTGCTTTCTTACACAACCCTGGACCACCTGTCGGGGTGACTCCGCCCACAGTGGGCTGGGCCCTCCCACTGAAATGATCCATCAGGAAAGTGCCCTGCAGGCTTCCTACAAGCCTACCGATGGGGATGTTTTCTCAATTCTGAGTCCTCTCTCACCTTGTGTCAAGTTGACAGAGAAGCTAACCAACATACCAGGGCTGCCCTGGGACTGGCTATGTAGTGGAGCTGGCCTTGAACTTCTGACCTTCCTGCCTCTGCCTCTCAGCTTCCTGGAGGGTCCCAGATGTTGGGATCTCAGTCACAAATCACCTCTCCTGGTGTCATGGAAGGCTCTTTTTGGTAGTGTTCTGTTCTGCAGGCTACCAGGTGGTGGGATTCCAGGGGCCCACCACCACCACCACTTCTCCAAGAACTCTGGCACAGAAGTATTGGAACCACCTTGAAATGCTGTTTTGAACCCTGCACTTTTGAAACCATTTCCCTGCTGGGCACCCTCTCTCATTACTTAGTACTCTCCATTTGGGTCTGGTCTGCAGTTCGGGGGTTGTTTTTGCTCTGTCCCTTCTGGCACTTGGGCTCCAAACACAACCCAGTCATTGGCTCTGTTCTGATCTAGAAGCTTACTGAATGCAGGACACAAGATTTTCTCTAGCTGCCCCATAGGCTTCAGAGCGTGGCCGACCTGGCCAAGCCTGGCACACGTGTTGCGCTGACAGGGCACAACCTGGGGTTTTCCCATTTGTGATGTGTACAACCCAGAGCTCTGTGCACGGCCAGCACTTCCTTCCTCTTGTGGCCAAACCCTTGCCCTGTGTTTGCCAACAGCCAGCAGCTAGGCCCAGAGAAAGCCGGTGCAGTCTGCTGTCCTGCAGTCAGGAAACAAGACTTCATCGAGCGTGCTCTGCGGAGGCTCCCGGCTCCTGAGGACGGGAGGGTCTCCATGACCAAACTACAAAACAACCAGGGGCTTTACCTTAAATAAGCTCTGGTCCAGAATTCTTTTCTTCTTTTCTTTTGTGAGTTCGAGGCCAGCCCGGTCTACAGAGTGAGTTCCAGGACAGCTACGACTACACAGAGAAACCCTGTCTTGATAAATAAATAAATAAACAAAAGTGAGTGAGTCAGAAGCTGTTCATAGTAGACAATCTGGAGTCCCAGCACTTGGGAGTCAGAGCCAGGCAGATCTCTGTGAGTTCAAGGGCAGTGGGTCTCCAGAAAGAATTTTAGGACAGTCAGGGCTACACAGAGGCGAAAAAAGTAAGTCAACAAAACTACCTAGGTAACTAACTGTCTAATAACAAACTCCCAGATTTAGAGATAAGCGAGCAATCTTGAGTTTACACCGTTGCCCAATAGCCTAGTTGTCTGTGAAACTGGTAACAGATCTTGCTCATGTCTCCACACCCTTCCTCCTCCACTTCAGGGAAGTCACGTGACTCTTCTGGACAGAAAAGAGTTGTTACTTCTAAACTGATTGAAAGCAACCTAGGCTGTTGTGTTTTTGTAGCAATTGCTTGACTCAGCCTTAGCACCAAGGAGTCTGGGATGACAACCAAATAAGGCCAGCTGTGTGTCAATAAAACTTTATTTACAAAAGTAGGCCCCGGGGGCTTTAGCTTGCCATCTCGGAAGCTGCCACATAAATGGAAGAGTCTGCAGTCTGGAAAATGATGTCACTCCCCTGAGGGTAGTTTTTCTTGACCCAGTGACCTTAGCACAGGTGAGAAGTAAAACTCTACCAGTGAGTTACCACAACCCAGTCTAGTCTAGCCTGGTGAGCCTGAGGAAACTGGGAGCCAATTTGACAGCACTGGTATTTGTTCCCCCAGAGAAAGGTACAACCACAGCTCCACACCCAGAGCAGTCCCCAGTTGGGCTTTTTTGTTTGTTTGTTTATGTGAGGACTGAGGCTCAAACTCAAGGCCTCTTGGTTGCATCTCAGGTTCTTTACCAACTGAGCCATCTCCCCAGCCTCCACTTTGGCTTTTGTTTTCAGTTTCTGTACAGGTGTGCACTACACCCTCTCACAGCCCACCTCACCCACTGCGCTCCCACCCTCCTCTCCCCCTCCCCCTCTCCTCCCCCTCCCCCTCCCGTCAGTCCCCTTGGTCCCCCTGGACAATTGCACATCTACCTTCTTTTATGCAGTATATGCACTCTATAAAAATCTAGGAACCACAAAAGAGGCCTCACACAGTACTTGTCCTTCTGAAATTGCCTTGCTTCACTATGATTACCTCCAGTTTCCTGCAAATGATATTAAGTTAACTTTGTTCTTCTTTGTGGCCAACAGAAACGCCACTGTGCAGGGGCTGGAGCCACCACGGCGCAAAAGTTAAGAGCTCTTGTTTCTCCTCCAGGGGATCTGGGTTCGACTCTCAGCACCCAGCTGGTGGCTCAAGGGCACTGGTATCTCCGCTTTCACAGGACAAATGCCCTTTTCTGAGCGCTGTGGAAGCCAGGTAAACAAGTGGTGCTCTGTCATGTGGTGAGACGTTCTTACACACTGCATAATAAAAATGAAGTATTTAATTCTACTGTGCGTGTACAACACATCTTCCTTCACCTTCCCTTCGCTGCTGGATACACTGAGTTATGGGTCCATACTCAGCTGCTGTGAACAGTACTGCACTTAACATGGATGTTCAAGTGTATGTGATGTTTCTGGTAAATCCACAGGAGGGATAGAGCTGGGTCTCCTTGCTATGTATCCTTTGCTAGACTCTAAATTCACAGTGGTCCTCCTGCCTCAGGCTCTTGAATACTGGCATTACAGGTGCATTCCACCATGCTCGGCCCCTAAATGATATGACCTAGCTTCACAATCCAATTCCAGTTCCTGTATTTACCCAAATCTATCCCTGTTTCGGTTCTCCGTGCTCTAATGAGCCTCCTCGGACTATTTCCTTATGGTCTATAATTGCTAGCTTGATAAGAATTGCCTATGGAGTCATGAGAAACTAAAAGCCATCTTGTTCAGAGAGGTACCCACATGGTTCAGGGGCCCCCACTAAGCTAACCCACCAGGGTAGATAGGAGAGGAACTGAGTCTCACAATAGGCAGACCAAACTCGCTGTTGTCCCTGGAAGGTAAGCTCGTGTGGTCAAGAACTGAGAACTAGCCGGGGCAGTGGTGGGTGGTCCTTTAATCCCAGCACTCGGGAAGCAGATGCAGGTGGATCTCTGTGAAGAGTTCGAGTAGGTCTACAGAGAGAGCTCCAGGACAGCCGGATAGCCTCCAAAGCCATAGAGAAAGCATGTCTCAAAAAACAAAAAACTGGTGAAGAAAGCGGGTATGAATTTGTTCCCTGGGGGCTGCAAAGGTACTGGCTTTAGACTTCTTAAATTGTGTTCAGTACAAAAGAGCAAGGGAGGCCTTGGGTTCCGTATCGTGTGTATGATGCACAGGCCTAGGTCTTTGTGTTTGTCTGTTAAATGGGGAGATGCATGTGAAGAGCCCGTACTGGGCAGGCTTGTAGTCTGTTCTCATTGGGGAGCGGGAATGGCTAGCTCCAGGCCTCCGGTTCCTTTTCAAGGGGAGTCTGGCGCCTGAACGGGAAGCAAGAGTCCTGCCCAAGAAGGAGGAGACCACACCTGAGGCTGTTCCTCAACTCTCCCTTTGTCTCCCTTCCCCGGTGGACTAACACACACCTAGCAACCAGAGGTGGGGCTATCTTATCGCCTGGCCGCCAGGTACATACAGCACAGGGTGTCCAGACCACAGTGCTGCTCTGGGGAAATGCCTTTAACTAGGCTGGGAGTGGTCTGGCCTTTGTCCTCTGTGAGGCATGTGACAGTTTGTGGAAAACATAATCTGGTATAAACCAGCGCGGACCCATCACCTGGGGATTAGCCTTGGCTTTTCTGTCTTCAACCACAAAGGCAAGGTGTTTCCTACCTTGTCAGTACCGTCTAGGGAGAGTCCAGCAGGCCGACTGGACTGGAAAGTAGAAGGTGGTAAATAAGGGCATGCACATAGTGAGTCTACATACTGAGTTCCAGAGAGACTACAGCCTCTGGCTGTAGACACTGGTGTGGATTCACATCTCAGCTTTGCTCTGAAGTCAGCAAGTTCCAGGCCCAGCAGAGCTCCATAGGAAGACCGCATCTAAGAAGAAAAAAGTGGGCAGTATTAGAGGAAGACAGGCAGGCAGGAAATGAGGGAGGGAAGAAGAGGTGCAGGTGAAATGAACTTCCAGAGGCACCCAACCTTGATCTTGCCCGTTGTTACTGTGAAGGACCTTGGCTCATTAGGGATCTGGCACCCTCCTATTCTCTCTTCCCCATGGCTCTGTTGGAGCTGTTTCAGTCTAGGGCGTAAGCCGTAGGGAGAAGGAAGAACCTGGATTGCTGGCCTGGGCTTCCAACCCCAGCACTTGGATGTTCAGTTTTACCTGCCCAGTGAGTTCAAACCAGCCTGGGCTACATGAAGAAGACTCTGTCTCAAAAAAACCAAGTCAAGCCAGGTGGTGGTGGTGGTGGTGGTGGCGCACACCTTTAAAAGCAGCATTCCAGAGGGAGACAGAGGCCGATCTCTGTGAGCTCCAGGCCAGCCTGTTCTACAGAGTGAGTTCCAGGACAGGCTCCAACATCCAAAGCTATAGAGAAACTCTGTTTTGAAACAGCAAACAAACAAAACAGATAATGTTGGGACTACAGGCTCTCTACCTTTCTCTATCATTACCTAAAACAGTTGGTACCCTTTGACCCTCAGGGTCCACTCACCCCTAGCTTCCCCAGTGGATAGCTCAGAGCCTATGAAAACGCTTGCTTAGAAGAGCTTGAGCCCCACCGAAGTGGTAACGGGTAGTAAAGGAGATATCAGGCTGTGGCATCACTTGTTAATGTGTGATGCTGGTCAGAATCCTTTCCTCCCATGTTCCTCAGCAGCCTCACCTGGGAAATGGATCCCTAGTGGTCCCCAGATGAAAACAAGAGGTGCCCAGCTCCCGGGAAATGCTTAGCACAGAGCTACTGTGAGCCAGCAACCCTGAGCCTGCTTTGGGGCTCGCTCACAATAATCTTGTTATACATGCAGGACACATGGAAATACAGAGGCAGATTGTTTCTCTTTCTCAGTTGCTGCTCTGTGGCCTTGCCGTTGATGCAACCAGGACTGTGTTCTCTCCGAGGCTACCACTGGGCTTCGTTTGTTGTTAATGGGCTTGCTTTTATTGCAGTCTTTCACTGGCCTTGTATTGTCCTCTCAGATTAAGATAATAACACCTTCAGTTAATAATACCTTGCACTTGATTTGCTTTCATCTTGAGCTCAAAGTCCTCTGCAAACATGACCTCATTCGTTTTTTCCTGGTCCAGGGAGCCGGCACTCCTGCTCCCAGCCATTCATCCTCAGCCAGATTCCCAGAAGCGTGAGTGTGTACTGATGGGTCCCTTCCTCCTGTCAAGACCTCAACCACAGGCACAGCTTTGCAGCTCTTCTGCCTCCTCCTGGGATGACCTTTGCCCACAGACGATCTCCTGAGCCCCAGCCCCTCTGGCTTAGGAGACTAACCTACTATGCCCATCCCAGTTACCCACAACCGTGTCCTGAACAGGGAAAACATTAGATAATCCTTACAGATGAGTTGCCTTGATGTCCAGGAAATAACAGATTTGGCAGCTTCCAGCTTTTATCTTCCTTGAGAGCTGGATTTGAATTCTCTACATAGCCCAGGCTAGCTCTGACTCCTGATCCTTCTGCCTCAGCCTCCCAAAGGCCGGGATTACAGGCCTTCACACACCACTATGGTGGGCGTGAGAACTTTTTAATTAAGACCTGGAGGCTATAGGCACGTTCTCTTAACCCAAGCTAGACCTTGCTACTCACCACCCTGGCACGTTTGACACCTGTGTGTGCTTGTGAGAGCCTGGAGCTCACAATGACCATGCTTCCTTGTTCAGGGGCGGCTCTTGGCAGTGAGGGCTGCTGGCTGCTTCCTTCTATTTTCATCTTGCAATTACCTGGGAGAACACAGCTGGAAGCTGTACAGGTGCTGCCTAGCCTGTGTACCGACATCTTTGCATGCAACCAAACAGCGCTAAAAAAAAAAAAAAATTCAGACAGAAAACTGTGTCTGTACAGACTTTTTTGAATATGCACACACTTTCCTTCTTATTTTTTTTTTTGAGCAACACAATACAACTATTTTAGTTTACATTCTGTTAGTTATTATAGAGTATTTTAGAAAGTATTTAAAATATATGGGAGGCTGTGTAGGGAACATGTCAAATGTTATGCTATGCTATCCTATGCTATATAAAAGGAGTTGAGTGTCCACAGACTTCGGTAGCTCTAGGGGACCCTGCCATGGATGTGGAGGGATGAACTATACTTGGCTTCCCAACTACACACGTGGCCTCGGCCTATGGGAATTCTGGGTGTCCAAGAATAATTACAGTACTCCTACCCCCTTGAAACAAACAAACAGGAAGGCAAACGAGATGACTCATCTACTGCACAAAGAAGTTATATTGTCTTCTTCTGGTCCCAGGGAGATAGCCGGGCTTCCTGCATGCTAGGCAAGCTCTGTACCAACCAGCCTCACACCTACTGTGTCTTCATCAGTATGTAAACATTGGCTGTAGTATGTAAAAATTATGTATGTAAACATCAGTATGTAAACATTATGTAGATTCTTTTCAAAAATGGTCAAGTCCTTTAGATGGAAGATTGATTCCGTTTACATAGAATAAAAATAGGCCAACAGAAAAGGCACGTGCCATCAAGCCTGTTGGCCTGAGTCTGATTTTGGAGACCATGGAAAGAGAGACCCGCTGCCCATGCAGCTGACTCTCACGGGTAAGTAAATAGAAACAGGGCCTGTTTTCTTCTTCTTGTCCTTCTGTTCTGCACAGCCCTAACTAGTCAAAATGTACTCTCTAGTTCTGAAGAGAAAGTGTCTTTCTGAACCAAAAGCCCTAAGAGTAAGATCCACTCCCCCGAGATCAGGGAGGGAACCGTTCCAGGCCCTCTCCCCACAGTAGAGAACCATGGATGTGTGAGGGTTTTACTTTACAATGTGCAATATTTACCTTATAAGCCGAGTTCATCATCTCATGTACCCTAAGTCATCTTTAGGCTACTGTAACAAAACAACATAAACTCTATATGAATGTATGTATCGATTCACCATTGATCAAGCAATGGTGAATGACAAGGGGGGGGGGGGGAAATCGTCCTGCCCAAACCTGACACTAACCAGCTCCTTTCTTTCTTTCTTTGGGTGTGTGTGTGTGTGTGTGTGTTCGAGTGCACAGACTTTCTCTACGTAGTCCTGGCTGTCCTTGAACTCACTATGTAGGCAAGGCTGGTCTCCAACTCAAGACAGAGATGCTCCCCCACCCCCCAAGTGCTGAAATTAAAAGCTTACATTACCGCGCCCTTTCGTTGGTAGTGTTTTTTGTTTTGTTTTGTTTTTTGAATCTAGGACCTCACGCTGTGTTTCAGATTTCGTGTTTTTTTTTTTTTTTAAGTGAGACTGTTTAGAAGCTATTTAAAATTTAAATACTCTTGGGAGTCGAGTAGCTGCAAAGGTTCTCTGTGTGTTTTCTATTTTGATCATTCTGTTTCTCGAGATGACCACATCTTTCAGAGGAAATGAGTCAAAGCCACTCGGTCTCGCTTTTCCAGCTGAGCATGTTCCGTTTCAATGAAGTAATGAATGAACTTGGCCAGCACCACCCCCACGCCTACAACCGCAAACACAGGGCAAGCTCCGCCAATCAGCGCGCACTCAAGGTCTTCGAGTTGAGTTCAAACCGGCCTACGGTAGGCCAATCAGCGCTCCAGGCCCCGCCCCCCGACATCGGTCCCAGCCAATCCCCGAGCAGGAGGAGCCAAAACACGGAGGCCGGCCAATGCCGGGGCGCCCCCGCGGCGCCGGCTCCGCCAATGGGCGCGGCCGCTGGAGAAGAGAAACAGAGCGGCCGGGCCCGCCGCAGGATTCGAATCGAACGTCCGTGTGGGAGCCGGCGGCCGGTCGGGCGGCGCGTGGGCCAATCAGCGGCGGCGGCTCGCGGCCCCCGAACGTTGGGCCCGGCGGCCCCGCCCCGCGCTGTTGTTTGCGGCGTCGGCGCGGCCGCGCGAGCCGGACCACAACACTCGGCGGCGGCGGCGGCGGAGCTGCGAGCGCGAGCCCGAGCCCGGGGCGGCCGCCCAGCGCCATGTCGGTGAACACGGACGAGCTGCGGCACCAGGTCATGATCAACCAGTTCGTGCTGGCCGCGGGCTGCGCGGCCGACCAGGCGCAGCAGCTGCTGCAGGCGGCGCACTGGCAGTTCGAGGTGCGCGTGGGGGCCCGGGCCTCGGGAGGTGGGCGCGCGGGGCCCGGGGTGCGGGGCGCGCGGGGGCCGCGGCGGGGAGGCCCGGAGCCCGGAGGCCTCGCTCACGCCGGCCGCGTCCCACGTTTGTCCGCAGACCGCCCTGAGCACGTTCTTCCAGGAAAGCAACATTCCCAACAGCCACCACCACCCTCAGATGGTAAGTGCCCCTCGGGGCCGCCCGGGGCGGCAGCTCGCTCGCTCGCTCGCTGTCAGCGCGCCGGTGACAGCCATGTTGCCGGGGAGCGGCGCGCCGCGAATGTAAACAAAGAGCCAAAATGTCTTCCAGGAAAGAGCGCTCCCAGGCCGGCGCTGGCTCGCCCAACTTTGGGACCCGCCTCCAGGCTCCTGGATCTGGGCCGGAGGCCCTGCGCCGGGCGCTGTGCCCTGGGCCTAGGGGCCGGGGTGTTGCGGAGGTGGGGGTGGGGGTGGAGGGCAAACGGCCCCCAGTACCAGCGGGGACTTGGGAGTCTGGTGGCAGAGGATGGAGAAGGGACTCGATGATAAGCAGACCTCAGGGGAGGCCAGGGGAAGGGGGCGGAAGCGGGGGCTTGGGGTTGACGCAGACACACACACACACACAAACACACACACGGGATTTGTGGCTTGGTGCAGCTCTCAGACACACACACACAAACACACACCCACCCCCAGTGCTGCAGGAAGGCAAAGATCCACCCTGGCTCCGGAAGCCCAGCTCTGTCTACAAAGCTTGGGTGTGTGTGTGTGGGGGGGGGGTGAACGCATACCCTGTGTGGAGGATATACAGGTTTATATACCCAGTAGAAGGTAAAGACTTTCATCTAATCTCAGTATGTGAAGAAACAGACAGTTCAGGAAAACAAGTGCCTCGAACCTGGGTTTGTCTCCCAACTTAGCTGCAGGCCAAAGCCTTTGCCCTCCTGGTCAGGTTCCTTGAGGCCCAGGACATCCCCTCTCCACTTCAATCCCTGGTTATCTATTAGCTCTGACCATGTAGGAGGGCCTGAGCCCAGTGGAGGATTGGTAAAACATTATTCCTGAGAAGAGTTGCTGTTGGACATTTTTGGCATTTCTTTAGTTGAGCGTCCTTGTCCCTGGCTCTCCCCAGAAGGCACCTGCACATGGTGGCTGGCTCCTCTGCTGGCTCGTTCTTGGCACTGTTTTCTTCCAGACAGGGAGGCCTGGGGAGTCAGAGTCGTCTGCCTCCATTTAAACTAACTTCCTTTTTGCATTTTGGAGTAAGCTGGAAAAGTGAATGGTGCTGAGGCCAGGCTCTTAGGAAAGGAATCACTTCCAAGACCCATCCCCTGCGTCCATCCGTACACACTTCTAGATTCCTGGACCTGGAAATACTTTCTCCATCCCTAACTCAGTTCTTCCTTCCCACAAGACAACTCAGAAAAACACAGTCTATGTTTAGGCCTCAGCGTGAATTGGAGTCCTGTTTGATCCCTTCCCCCCTCCCCCACCCCTGCAAAAGTGTGTGTGTGTGTGTGTGTGTGTGTGTGTGTGTGTGTGTGTGAGAGAGAGAGAGAGAGAGAGAAAGAGAGAGAGTCTGAATGTGAGTTTGTGTGTGCATGTGTCTGTGAGTGTGTGCGTGTTCCCCTTTGGAAACTTCCCTGAGGAGATGGCTGGTTTTGCGCTGTAATCACTGCATCCGTTGGGGACTTGCTGGCTGCTTCACCAGCACAGTGTAACAGCCCTGTTCTGGGGGGTCAGTGCTGTTTTTGAGACAAAATAATTAGAAAACTTAAAAACATTGGAACCCAGCACTTGGGGGTTGAGGCAGGAGGATTGTTGTGAACTCCAGGTCAGCCTGGTCTATCTAGGAAGATCCTTTCTCTGAAGACTTTACCATAACTGGTAAAGGCTTTTGCTTATTGCCAGCCACAGTTGGAGGAAGCATCACAAATGATAAGGGTCCCCTGTTGTGTGTGGGGGGGGGGGCACGAAGGGCAGTTGTTGAGAGGAAGCCGGACGACTGGGCCATTCCAGGGACACAATTACTTGAAGAGATTTCAGGAAGGGCTCTAGAAAATGTAGTTCAAGCCCCTGCTTTCACGAGAGCAGAGAGTTTACTCAGGCAGATAGGTACAGGTCCTGCCAACCTTCCAGATGTTTGTGAGAGGTCAACTCTTAAGAGACCTGGCCTCTGGCTCGGAAGACTGGGGAAGTCAGTCACGATGCTGTGATGCAACTGGTCTCTGTAGGCCACAACCCCCCATTCATTGTTTCCTGCTGCACAGAAGTCATGGGGGTGGGCAAGGAATCATGGTGGGAGGAGAGGCGTGTCTGGGTGGGGCTAGACCTGGCTGAGGCCTTTGGCCCTTGAGCAGACAATGGTCCAGGTCCCCTAGGATCTGATCTGGCACGGCCCCACTGGACAGGGTGAGGTGGGGTCCCTGCCTCAGTTTCTGGCTTTGCTTTAACTAGAGTGATTAAATTCTAGCACCCTGTTGTGTGTCTCCCCACCCCCAGTGCCCTGCGCCTTGGGGAGGAGCCAGTGTTGCTAAAATTGGGAGAAACTGAAAGGACTCGCTGGCCTCCTGAGAAAGGAAGAAGAGGCTTTGAGGTCACAGTCAGCTCATGTAGGCCCTGGGCTCTGACCCACCTGCTCCCAGTCCATGGGCTGGGCAGGGGTACTTCTTACCCCAGGAGTGTGCTGCTGGCATCTGGGGCTGGCATGGCTGACTGCCCAGAGCTGAGTGTCACTTAATCCTGAATGGAGAGTGAGGCTGGACACAGGCTTCAGCGCCTGGGCCCACAGGCTGGGACCCTGTAGACTCTAATGCCACGGTTTGCACCTGCTTTGGATACATGTTCTGTCGTGACCTAACCCTTGGGTCTCAGTTTCCTCGTTTGTGATATGGAAGAATTGAGCTAACCAGATTGAGTGGAGGGGGCCAGGGTCCAAGACCTGTTGGCTAAACTTGGGGAATGGAAGCCCCAAGAAAGTGCAGCTTTTCTGTGGCTGGTCCCGGGTAGAGACCCTCCACCCAGCCTGCTCCATGGCGCCTAACTAACCCCTGGGGACATCTGAGGGTGGATTGTGGAGGAAGCCAGCTGGCTCCCCTAGCCGGGAAAGGAGCTGGGCATTGGTGTCCTGGGCTGCTCCTTGTCCTTTCAAGATGACACCTTAGCTTTGAGTCGGAATTAACCATCGGCATCTCTTGGCCCTTGGTCTCGTTCCTGAGCACTGAGCAGTGCCTTTGGACTTTGCTCTTTGCTCTGGGGGAGATGGGTGGTCTGTTGAAGTTGCTTGTGGGCTAGAGGTGCCAGGGCCCTCACCCACACCTTTCCCCCACAGATGTGTACTCACCCACACCTTTCTCCCCCACAGATGTGTACTCCCAGCAACACCCCTGCGACTCCGCCCAACTTCCCTGACGCTCTAGCCATGTTCTCCAAGCTTCGAGCCTCTGAGGGTCTGCAGAACAGCAACAGCCCCATGACAGCCGTGGCCTGCTCCCCCCCTGCAAACTTCAGCCCCTTCTGGGCCGCATCTCCGCCCAGCCACCAGACGTCCTGGATCCCACCCTCTTCCCCCAACTCCTTCCATCATCTCCACTGCCCACAGCCCACGTGGCCCCCTGGAGCATCGCAGGGGGGCGCCCAGCAGAAAGCCATGGCAGCAGTGGATGGCCAGAGATGAGACTGGATGGCACTGGGCTGGATGGGGGCAGTCCAGGGTTGGGGACACAGCAGGGCTGGGGAGGGGGGAGCCACAAGAGGGTGGGGGGTTTCTTGAAGATCGCACTGGAAGATTTTATAAGAGAATTTTTGTGGGTGGGGGGGATAGTAATTGTCCTGAGCCACTTGGGTTCTTCAGGAGTTTCTCTTTGGGAAAGTTTTTCCTCTTTAATATATAACTGTAATATATATGAATATAAATTTAACGTGTGTGAGTGGGCCCGTACGCCAGGGGTGTTGGCATCGGAAGGGAATGGCCTCAACAATCCCTTTCCTTGACGGCACCTCCTCTGCCCAGTTTGGGGAAACAAAGGGTGCTTGTGGTCATAGCAGCAGGTGTCTGCTCCCTCCTTTAGAAGTCACATCCGCCATTAGGAAGTACGCCCCCCCACACCCCGAGGGAAGTCCCAGAGGGCTCTGTTGGGGCCCTGAACTTTCCTATCATCACTGGTGACTGGAGTCTTCTTCTCTGCTGGTGGTGGCCATGAAACTTGTCGCCCTGTCCCCAGCTGGGTGTACAAAGCTGGTAGGACTGAGAAGTTGGCTGACCCCTGAGTGGATACTTGGCTGCCCCACAGGTCCCCAGCCTCTCTGTGTCCGGTATCAGAGGACGACAACTCGGGAGAGCCTGCCTTTTGATTTGAGTTCCTACATTAAAATCACATCACACCAGGGTGCAATTTTAATTTAAAAACGTTAAAAGACTTTTCTAACTAACTTTCGTGGTGCTTTTGTCTGCTTCCGTGGGAAAGGGCGTGGGGGCTCTCCCTTGGTAGGAGTGGCGGCGTCATTTGACTGCTGCTGTGTTTATTTCCTTATGAGGATACATGGTCCGGGTGTTAGGGAGTACAGGCAGGGGCAGGTCCTTCCCGATCTCTGCCATGGGCTGTGCGAGATCGGGTTTTACAGTGGCTGTTGCCTTCAGGCCTATCTCTGTTTCTGCCCTCCTGAGCAGATTTCGCAGGTGCCAGTTGAACACCTGAATGTGCCAGCCTAGGTTGCCCAGTGCCACAAAGACTGTTCTGAGGGGCTGGGGTGGTGTCTGCGGGGCACCTCTTCTCATCCTCCAGCAGGGTGCTACTAGGTTCCCGGGCCTGCTCCTGGCTGTAGGAGCCTCGTGCAGGAGGAGTTGCTCCTGTCGCCCTTCCTGACAGCTAGCTCTGTGGATCTAACCCTGCTGCCTCTTCTGAGAGGTCCAGGGTTAGGGCCCAGGTGAAGTGATGCTTACAAGGCCCCAGGCGGGCAGCCCCCCACTTCCATCTTCAGACGCCCCCACACCGCCTGGTGGAGCAGAGCAGTGCGCCTAGCTACGCTACTGCCTGTGACACATGGTTGGCCTTGGAAGCCGGGTGTGCGCTTTCAGTTTTGATTCCTGGTTGGTACCCATGGGTGGCCTCCCAGACCTGCCCACCTGTGCTTTCCCAGGCCGGAAGGGGAAGTCCCTGGCTGGCAGGCATGTGGGTGGCCAGGCAGGGGCTGCTGGGGATGCCCTAGGGGACTCAGTGACCAGGCCACTCTAACATCTCGTCTCAAGCATGGTCACGAAGACTCAGAGAAGGCAGGGACCATTCCCTCCCAGGGCACCCTCCACCTCACGACACCCTAGCCAAGCTGGCAATACCTACCAGCAGTGAGAAGCCCATTGCTTGGCCATTTCCTACCACACTTCCTGTGTGATTTTTGTCTCCCCCCCCCCCCCGTCGCACCTCAAAGTGAACATCTTGCCCCAGATGATTTCCCATGTGAGAGGGAGTGATGGGAACAGGTGTGGGGTCCCATCTTACACTCCCACACCTCATCCTGAGGTGGGAGTAGAAACGCTTTCTTTTTAGACAAGTTCTTGCCATGTAACCCTTATTGGCCTCGAGCTCTGCGCCCTCCTGCCTCAGGTCTCTTTGAAAGGTTGCTGGGTGTGCACCCTTTGACGACGCACCGTTTCTTGTTTGTGGGCCCCTAGGGTCTGTCTGGAGGCCTCGGCTTATGGCTGAGCTGGGTGGGGCCGACAACTCTGGCCCTGAGCCTAAAAGCCCCTCCATAGCGGTGACCACAGGTGGTGGAGAGCAACCGCACTGAAGCACTGAGTGAGTGCATTGGGAGCAGTTGAGTCTCACCCCCTGCTCTCCAGGCAGCCAAGCACTGAGCCCCTCAACCAGGGCTGGCTTTCAAGCAACCATCTGCAGCAACTCATCCAAGAGGACTGCAGAGCTTAGGTGGGGACCTGCCCAGCAGTGTGGGTTTATCCTGGCTGGAAGCTACCCTGAGCCATCAGCCAGGGAGCAGGCGACAGCTGTAACCCTCACCTCTAAGCGGAACTGGTGTACAAATACCATGGGTCCCAGCCTGCTCAGAACGCTGGGGCCGGTCCTGCATGCTGGAAGACAAAGTTAGCACTGTCAGATGAGCACTGATATGGGACAGGTCCAGCCTGTTCCCAGGTTCCCAGAAACAGGTCTGGAGTCTTGCACCAGCTACCCTCCCTGCCCTGGGTGCAACATTCTGCTCTGTCCTCCCTGAGCTCCTGCATCCTTAGAACGGCTCAGTGGGGCTTGAGTTTAGCCCTCCAGCCATAAACTGGACCCACTGTCCAGGAACGGCCCAACCCTTCTGATGTAGGGGAACCCGGAAAACGCAGGGCCGCTTGGCCAGTAGTAAGTAGGTAGCTGCCTCCTGCACACTCTGCCTTCTTGAAGCAGGACAGCAGGGGGGTCTCCTGGCACCCAAACTCCAAAGTCCTGTTTTGAAACTTTTATTTATACTTGTGTTTAGTGAGCAGTGGTGGATCTAGGTCCCCGGGTGGGCTCCTCCATCCCCTCCCGAGGAGATACGTCCATATGTACATTCAGCCCAGACGGGCCGCCCTGCAGATTGTTCATCTCTGTGGAGCCGGACGAATGGGCCACATTGGGCTGGGAGAAACGCCCCTCAGAGGAGACAGGTCTGTCTTTCTTTTGTCCTGAAGGAACTGCAGGACAGGAGGGGCTCAGCTTGCTCTGCCTGGTCCCCCATGCCCACCAGGGTCCACTCTAGCTTATCCAAGGCCTAAGCAAGCTGGGACCCTCATTAGCCAGGCTAGGCTGAGCCCACAGTGCAAGCATTCATGGGCATTCCTGGGAAATGCTTTAGGGCCTTCCCCCTGAAAGCCCTGCCTCTTTGGTGGCCCCTCCGTTCTCTTAGAGGCAGTTTGGGCAACACACAGAACCAGCAATTTTTCCACACCACTCTAACTTCTACATGGTTTTTCTGAGTAGGAAGTGGAAGTAGGAAGTGGAATGCCTGCGATCCCGAAGCCTCGGACCCAGGAGAAAGCCACAGAAGCATGCTCTTGTGACCCTTGAATTCCACCTTGGCCACTTCCTGTCCCTCCCCTCCCTGCCGCTTTCCCGAGTGCTTCCTGGGGCTAATGTTGGTCTCTGCCTTCTAGTGTAGGTGTGTCAATTAAAACTGGTTCATGGACCAAAAAACCCACTTAAACACCACGGCCGCCATGCCTACCTTATTTCCTTCCCCTCTGTGCTACAGGCTCTCATGGTTGCAGGGATTGAAGCATGTTACAGAGCTCAGAAGTTTTAACTGGGGTGCAGGCCAGTGTATGAGTGTGGAGATCCTGGGGTCTCCTGCCAGCATTCACAAAACACTGTGTGTGTGTGAGTGTGTGTGTGATTCTGTGAGTGTGTGTATGTGAAAGTGTGTGAATCTGTGAGTGTGTGTGAGTGTGTGTGAATATGTGAGTGTGAGACTGTGTGTGTGAGTGTGTGATTCTGTGAGTGTGTGTGATTCTGTGTGTGTGTGTATGTGAAAGTGTGTGAGTCTGTGAGTGTGACTGTATGTGAGTGTGTGTGAGTATGTGAGTGTGACTGTATGTGAGTGTGTGTGAATATGTGAGCGTGAGACTGTGTGTGAGTGTGTGTATTATGAGTGTGAGTGTGAATGTGTGTGAGTGTGTATGTGAGTGTGTGAGTGTGACTGTATGTGAGTGTGTGTGAGTATGTGAGTGTGACTGTATGTGTGTGTGAATATGTGAGCGTGAGACTGTGTGAGTGTGTGTATTATGAGTGTGAGTGTGAATGTGTGTGAGTGTGTGTGTGAGTGTGTGAGTGCAGGAACACATGCATGCATGTGCGCTGCTAGCAAGCCTCCCTGCCTCTCAGGAGTGCTGGTCTTGTGTGATGGGAAGATTGGCTTAGGCACCTGGTAGTGCAGGGCCATAGGCCTTGTGTGGTGGAACCCAGGGGTTTCCAGCCCCTTGGCCTTCATCTGCTGCTCTAGCTTCTCAGGGGAGACCAGGAACTCTAGGGGCTTTCCAGGCCAGAGGACACCTACAGGCTAGGGTCAGAGGAGCAGGGTGGGGGTGGGGGTGATGTCCTGGGCCACAGCCTGGCTCTTAGAGCGTTTGTGTGTTTGAGCGGGGACACCTTAGACCTGGAGTCAGAGCTGAGTGCATCTCTGTCCTGACGTCCTTTTTTGTGGCATAGGACAGCAAGTGTCCACCTCATAGACCTGGCCCATGCCAAACATTCAGCAACTGGGTTTTCCCATTCTCCCTCCCACCTCATCCTTTCGCTCTCTGACCCTTGCTCTCTCCAGCCGGGGCTGGAAGAGAGGGCTGCCTGGGAGGAAGGGAAGGCCTGGAGCTAGTATTCTGGCTGCTAGAAGGGAGCTACCTGGATTGTTGTCTGTCAACATCTGTGCACTCTGAGGCCGAGAGGGCGGGCCGTTGTTGCCCAGGGATGGCTGCCTGTGCAAGTGTGGCCGGGCATGCTGGGCCTGCTGCAACTGTTGCAGTTGCTGCAGCTGCTGGAGCTGTTGTAACTGCTGGAGCTGCTGCAGCTGTCTGGACTTGGGCTTTGTCATTCCTGGGGCTGAGAAGGCAGGAGGAGGGTCAGCACCAAGTGAGAGCTGTGGGCCAGGACGAGCCAGCTGGGGTGGGACCCTTCAGAGGCTAAAGTTGTGGCTACGCCCCTTAGCAACCCTTGGTTCATCCACACATCTGCCCGCCTGGCAGTCTGTCCATCCATGCGGCCCACCCACCTGGGTTCTCTGAGGACTTCAAACATCAGCCTTGTGTCGGGACTGAGTGATTTCTGGCCCAGGGTTGTGGTTCAGAAAGGAGCCAACGGGGGAAGGCTCAAGGCATGATGAGAAGTGGCCCTCAGGAGCCTTGGTGTTGGAATCAGATAATGGCCCATTGCTGGGTTGAAAAGTCAGTTAGGGCTTGGCCGCATTGATACAGGAAGCTGAGGTGGAGAGCTGTGCTATGGTGTGTGAGGGTGAAGGCCAGCAAGGAAGGACAGAGCCACTGCTGCGCCATTGGCTGCCTCTAGCTACCACTCTCCAGCCAAAAACAGCCACCTGGTGTTGGGGAGGAGAAAGAAAGTGCTTGGGGCCCAGTGACAACTGTCCTTTGGAATCCAAACAAGAACCCTGAAGGAGCTCAAAGCTGTCTGGACAACTCACCATCTTTCCCTAGGATGCCTGGCAACCTTGTATCCATCCGTCCCTTGTAGATGTGTCCATCGAGACCCAAGATATCAACCTCATCGTGCTATGGGGGATATGTGTGTCCATTATCATGGTAACATCCAGTGTCCTCCAGGGAGGATGGGGCGCAATGCCGGGAACCCTCCCTGGGAACCTAGGCCTGGGCACTTGCCTGTAATGCAGGCTTTGGGGAGACTGAGACAGCTTCCCCACTACTGACTTCAAGGCCAGTCTGGGAGTTAGAGCTAGTGCCAGCCCAGCCAGGAGGGTATAAAAAGCTAGAGCCCTGTGCCGAGTCTGGGCCGAGTGCAAGTTAGAGGGAGGTTGGAGCGGTGTCCTGACGTCTGCCTGTCGTGGGCAGCCGTAGTGCAGTGTCTGGGAGACGGGTGGAAGGGTGGCAGCCGGCTCAGCAGAGAGCGGGGGCTTCAACTCGGGAAGAACTGTACACCCTAGCTACTTTGGGAAGCTGAGGCAGAAGGACCGCGGAGTTCAAGGCCTGCCTCAAAAACGGAACAGAGGCTGGGAGACGGCTGGCCTAGCAACCCGCAAGTCAGCAAGGAAGGCGGAGGGCCAAGTGGTTTTCCCTCCCCATGGTCCCCATCAGACCTTCATGGCAATCTGGATCTCCTCCAGTGGGGACAGGTGCTGCGGGCGGTTTCGGCGGTAAGGGTAGGTGAGGGTGTGGCTGCCCCCACAGCGCCTGGGCACAGTTGAGTAGGTATAATCTGCTGTATCAAGTCCCCTGGGATGTAGAGACAGGGAGCCACTTTGAGTCACCCCCAGTGCTACCTGAGACAGGCAGGTGAGTAAACATGGGGCCATACAAACGCACCTACCTCTCTTACACACTCTCTCACACACTCACACACTCGCTTACACACTCACACACTCTCTCACACACTCACACACTCTCTTACACACTCACACACTCTCTTAACTCTCTTACACACCCTTACACACTCACACTCTCTTACACACACCCTTACACACTCTCTTACACACTCTCACACTCACATACTCTCTCACACACTCACACACTCTCACACACTCTCTTACACACTCACAACTCCCTTACACACCCTTACACACTCACACTCTCTTACACACTCCCTCACACACCCTTACACACTCTCTTATAACTCTCTTACACACTCTCTTACAACCACACTCTCTCTTACTCTCACACTCTCTTACACACTCACACACTCTCTTACACACTCCCTTACACACCCATACACACTCACACACTCTCTCACACACTCACACACTCCCTTACACACTCTCTTATAACTCTTACGCACTCTCTTACAACCACACTCTCTTACTCTCACACTCTCTTACACACTCTCTCTTACTCTCTCACACACTCTCACACACTCCCTTACACACCCTTACACACTCTCTTATAACTCTCTTAACACTTTCTCACGCTCTCACCCTTCACCCCACCCCACCCCCGCCCCACCTACCCTGAGTGACCAAAGCCAAGCTTGGTCATCGGGGACCTGTGTACCCCTAGACTCCTGCCCTCCTACCGTTTGTAGCACGGGTGGCTGAGGCATTGGGAGTGTAGCAGCTCTCGGATCATCTGGCTGCTGGCCTTCACAGAGCCTCCGAAGTGGATCTGCACCTTCTCGATGTCCATCAGCATCTTGGAGTACATGCTGCGGAGGCGTCCTACGCTCCTCTCCATCTGCGACAGGTCACCCCGGGAGAAGCTGCCGCCCAGCTTCAGGCTGTGGGACCGGGGCAGAGGAGAAGAGGTCAACCCAAGGCCAGACAGACCACTTTTCTCCTGGACCTCCTGTTCATACTCGCTTTGGCTCCAGGAGTCTGTTCTGCAGGACTCTGTGTGAACTGGGCTAGAGGCCCACGCCATGGGCCCTTGACTGAGGGCTGAGGGTCACTGGGCAGCTTAGCAGCTCTCAGAGACTGGGAGGGACCAGACTTGCTGGGGAAGGTTTTCCCTACACTCAAAAGCCCTCTTTCCCCACAAAACAAATACTTAAAATGTAACAAAAAATTTAAATACAAAACAAGAAAGTCAATCTAGTGGTCCGGGTCCTGATCCTGGGCAGAGACCCTCAGCCTCCCAGGGTGCCCTCTGGAGCCATCACAGTGCCCTCTCCCACCCCACCCCACCCCACCCCTGCCCAGTAACCCACTGTCTCCTACTTGCGGCTCTGCTGCCGGACCTGCTCTAGCTCAAACACGGTATAAGGCCGGATGGACCGGTGCCCCGGCATGCTGGGAACTATAGGGGTCATAGAGAGGACTCTGGACAGGGACAGAAGGAGGGGAGGGGAGGGGAGGGCGTGAGAAATGTCACCACCAGTCAGCGACACCAGGCACCCACTGACATGTTCTATGCAGGTCATTCCTAACAGCTCAGGGCGGGCCCCTAGGAAGGACCAGGGACAGAAGGGGACCCAGGACAAGAGGCAGGATGGATGGGGACAGGGAGACAAACACCCCGACCCGGCTGCGCTGCCTTCTCCCTCCCACGGATGCTGTGGGTGAGGTGTGGGCACTCACTGTCCAGTCACAGATGTCTCCAAGGGACGGTCACAGGACAGGCAGTGGAAGTGAGCCAGGAGCTGCCTGTCAGGGACAGGGTGTAGTATAGCGGGTGAGATCCAGAGAGTCTGCGCACACGCCCCCGCCCTCCCCCTCCCCCGCCCCTCCCCGCCCTCCCCCTCCCCTTCCCCTCCCCTCCCCCGCCCCTGCTCCTCCCCCTCCCCCGCTCCCTCCCCCTCCCCGGCCCCGCCCCCTCCCCTGCCTCTGCTCCCTCCCCCGCCCCCTCCCCGCCCCCGCCCCTCCCCCGCCCCTGCCCCTCCCCGCCCCTCCCCCGCCCCTCCCCCGCCCCTGCTCCTCCCCCTCCCCCGCTCCCTCCCCCTCCCCGGCCCCGCCCCCTCCCCTGCCTCTGCTCCCTCCCCCGCCCCCGCCCCGCCCCCGCCCCGCCCCGCTCCCTCCCCCTCCCCCGCCACAGGATTGGCCTCCTGGACATTCCACCTGCTCTTTCTCAACCATCCCTTCCAGGCTCACATCCTGGACCAGCGGCCAACTCAGTGCCTTGTGCATGCCTCCGGTGCCCCCTGGTGGCTCTAAGTGGATTCCTCTAGCCAGGTCCCTATGCCCCCCCCCAGGGGCATAAAGTGTAGCACAATCCAACACTAAGAGCCTTGCGCCTCCCTATTTCCTTTCTCCACCTTAATCTGAAGGATCTGCCAACTTTTGGGGAGGATTTTTCGAGATATGGTTTCTCTGTGTAGCAGCCCTACCCGTCCTGGAACTCGCTCTGTAGACCAGGCTGGCCTGGAACTCACAGAGATCCACCTGCCTCTGCCTCCCAGTGCTGAGGTTAAAGGTGTCCGCCACCAGTCCCTGCTAGGTTGTTCCACTCTAAAATGCAGCCCCTCCATCTGATGGACAGTTCTGATGCGGGGGTCCCCGCCTGCGGGCGGCACTGTCTTCCCGGCCTCACCTCCGCATGGCAGCCGCCTCATCTGCCTGGTAGAGTGGAGAGCGCTCTTTGAGCTGCTGCCGCAGCGACTTCCAGCGATCCTCCAGCATCTGCTTTACTGGGTCCAGCTCCAGGCGGTCCAGCTGGGAGATGGGCACCAGGTGAGCTTAAGGGGGCTGGTGGATGAGGGGAGGGTCTGACGGCAGCCCCCGCCTGCCCCGCACGCGCATGCTCCTTCTCCCGCCCTCACCTTGCTGTCCATCTCCGCCAGGAGCTTGTCCAGAAGTTTCTGCCAGTCCTGCTCCTGCCCGCTCATCTTGGCCACCAGCTCCTGCATCATGTGGTTCAGCTGCTCTGTGGCGGCGTCAAATTGGATCCGGCTCACCTTGGATGCCAGAGCGCTCTTGTCTGCTTTCTGCAGGAGAGAACAGTGCGGGGTGGGTGGGGGTGTTCCTCCACGAGCCTGCCCGTACCCCCCGTACCCCCAACCCTGCGCTGGCCCAGGGAGGGGCCGGAGAGGCTCCTGGGGTCCTGCTGCTCACCACATCAATCTCCATCTCCAGGCGCTCTCGGTCAGCCTTTTCCTTCTCCAGCCTCTCTATTCCCTGGTACAGCACCTGCAGACCCACAGAGCAGAGAAAACGAGGGGTCAGCAATGCTGTGTGAGCCTCTTCTCCACCCCAGGCATCCTGTGGCTGCTCACTTCAATGTCTTTCTGCTTCTGCCGATGGTCCTCAATGAGGTTGCTGGTAGTAATGTTGAGCTTCTCACAGTCGCCCTGGACTTGGAGGATGGCACTCTGCACGTGGCCCAGCAGCTCCTCATCCTGCAGCAAAGGAGGCTCTTGGGAGACTGCTAGGACACCTCGTGAGCAGTACTAACACCAAAAGCCAGGTATGACAGTGCTGGCCTCTCGTCCCAACACTCAGGAAGCTGACTGAGCATGGACTGGGCCACATAGTGAGACTCTGACAGACAAGGACAAAGCTTGGGAGATAACCCCACACATAAAAGTGTTTGTTGCTAAGCTTGGTGACCTGACCTCAATCCCCAGGACCTCCATGGTGGACAGAAAGAAATGGCTCCTGCAAGTTGTCCTCTGACTTCTGTAAGTATGCCATGATATGTGCACACATGCGTGCATGCATATGAGCATGTGAGCGCAATCGACTCATAAATGTTAAAAGAACAAAACCCGTCAACCAACACATGTGCTCACTTCCAAGCCATTCTGGTTTTCCCCAGTGGCACTCACTGACGGTTGTGTCCCTCAGCTGGGCATCGTCAGCTACCCACCCCATGTTGATGGACTGGCATCCCTGGCCTTTGGAGTCACCAGAGAGGTGACCTAGGCTGGGACGTGCTGTGTTGTCCCGTGGCCCCTGAGAGGTGAGGTGTGGACAACAGACAACTCCATGTGTCTCCCCGAGTCCAAGTGCAGAAAGCAGGGTCTGGGGTGACGGCCACCCCAGTTGCGAGCTTTCCCTCCGGGGGGAGGCTACAAAGTGTTGGGAACCCTGGCGGTCAAGGACAGCTGTTCCCTGCAGCTGTGCCACTGTCCCTGCGTCCCATAATGGGCGCTATTCCACCCATGGTCAGCCAGTGCCGTTCCACCCACTGAGCCACCCTTCCCATACTCTGCTATCTCCAAAGCCAGCCAGCTCCGCCTACACTGACCTGTGTAAGGACCGAGGCCAAAGGCTCCACTGTGGGGCCCCGACCCTCAAGCTCTTACACGGGGGGGGGGGGGAGGGCAGGGGGGGCACATCCAGCCACCCTATGAGCAGACTCGCCTGGCTCTGCAGCTTGGCCTTCTTGGAAGGCCTGGAGGCAGCCAGGCTGCTGACCATGTCCTGCAGCTGCTCGTAGCGCTGTACCAGCAGGCTGACTTGATGGCTCACATCCAGACTGCAGGCTGGACAGGTGGCCTCCGGGTCGATCTGGCCGGGCACCAGGGTGCTTGTGGACTTGTGCGGGGTTATGCTCATAGACAGCAGCGTGGAGGAGGAGCTCAGCATGCTCTCGATAATGGTCCTGAGCTTGTCCAGCTGGATGTAGGGTAGACATGAAGCGAGCGGGCAGGAAGGATGGTCAGGGCCACATCTAACCCCTGGGGTGGCACATTCTGCCTCTCCTCCAATGTGACAGAGGACAGTCACTGCCACTCAGCACCTAACAGTACACTGTTGAGCTCTACCCATCAAATGGTTTTTCAAATACCTTTTCTGCCGGCAAGGCAGCATCAGTAACAGAGAAAGCGCCTGTGTTTGGGTTTCTCCAGCCAGTCTGTGGGCCCACTGTAAGGGCACAGCTTCTGTAGCTAAATCCTAAAGGGCTGTTCTCACGGGGCTCTGATGACACAATGCTCTTTTAGCACTGGGGGCTTGAACACTGGGGGCTTTTCCATGCTGTCTCACACCCAGGATGTTAACCCTTACCAATAAAGGAATGTGAGACGTGTGAATATAGCTACATGGCCCTCTCGGGGACTGAAGGTGCAAGTTCCTTCCGGGGAGAGCTGCTCAGCCTGGCCTTCCTGCTTGCCTCTTCTCCCCCGAGGCCTTAGGTCCTGGGTAGCCAGCTGGATTCAAGAGCAACCAACCTAGACCCGCTAAAGATGCTGCCTAGCTCCACGAAGGCTCACCATCCCCTTCCTAACGGGCGGGACACCAAATAGATGGTGCAGAGCTTAGGGAAGATATCTGAGACTCTGTGAGAGGTACACAAGTTGCTAGAGGACAGAAGGGAAGGGAGGCCTGCACCTTCAGGAGGGATGAGAGGCCCAGAAAGACAGAGGGAGCTGCCGGCCCCTGGACTGGGAGTTTGCTCTCCAGCCCTTTGCAGGTCCCCACATGATAAAAACTGCCCTTTTGTGTTGCCCCCCCCCCCCCGCAGTCTTCGGCCTCCTAAGGAAGTGTCCCGAGCTAAGGCCAGAGCAGCAGGCAGCTGCTAGGGTAGAGAAAGGCATGCGCTACTCTCTGAGTCAATCCTCAGAAAAGTTGGCTGTCTCAGAGGAATCTTCAAGAATAAAAAGTGGATCCCTGGGAAATTAGGACCAGGAGGACATTTTGGAAAGAACGCATAAGTGTTTGGAGAAAGGCAGGAAGGCCAGGTAGCCAGAGCCTGGTAGGGCAGGTGGTACAGAAGGTAGAACCTTCTAGAAAAGAGGCTAGGGTGCCAGGAGCCCAGGTATGTGCTTGCCTAGTAGTCTGCTCTATTCCAGCACTGCAGAAAGAAAACAAGACTGCAAAGGAGCTGGGTGTGTGTGTGCGTGTGTGTGTGTGTGTGTGCGTGTGTGTGTGTGTGTGTGTGTGTGCAGCCAGTATGAGCTGGCAGGTGACCCTGGACTCTCTGAAGAACCTCCCCCCTCCTCTTACAGGGCAATCAGCTTGGAGTCACGAAGCAACTTGGGGAAGGGGAGGTTGGAGGTGTGGCACAGTGGAAACACCGTCTGGCATGAAAGGCCCTGGGTTTGACCTTTCCAGCACCATGCCTGTGCAGGTACACAGGGCAGCCAGCGGGCGTGGGAGAAGGTCTTGGCAACTCGAGTTACTGGGGAAATGCAAAGCATAGTAACCCCTCACACCCACCAGAATGGTGTAGCTTCCCAAAACGAGAAAAGAGAGGCTGGAGAGATGGCTCAGCAGTTAAGGGCACTGGCTGCCCTCACAGAGGACTCAGGTTTGGTCCCCAGCACCCACATAATGGCTCACAGGAGATCTAAATGTCCTTTTGGACCCCAAGGGCATCTGTACTCAGGTTTGCACATACCCACAACACACATGCACACACACATGCACGTGCCCACCCACACATGCATAATTAAAGATAAATAGAATAAATCTGAAAAGAGAAAAGGGTCTGTGTGGTGAAGATGTGGAGAAACAGCACCCTTTATCCTCTGCTAGTGCGAGTTCACATGGTACAGCTACTTGGGAAAATAGTCTGTCAGCTCCTCAAATGGTCATTCATCATTCTGCCCAGAACTCTACTCTGGGGTCCATGTCCGAGAGGAAAGAGGACATACCTAGACAAATGCATGTGTGTAAATGAATCTCCACAGTGGCATGAACTCTAATGGCTAAAAGATAAGATCCATCCAGCTGTTCGCCTGATGGAAATGGAAACTGCTGTTGCCACAGAATGGAATACATACATACGTGCATGAGGTTGAGGCTGGCCTTGAACTAAGGGATCCACCTGCCTCTGCCTCTCAAGTGCTGGGATTTAAAGGTGACCCTCCCCTCCCCTCCCCACACACCACACATACACATTTCTAAAAGGCTGATACCAATAGACAAGCTAATGTGGGAAAGGAAGAGCTCTTGGGGCCCCAGCCTTAGACAAAGAACTATAGGCAACTAAAGAAAAGCAGAGAGCCAAAGAGAGCATCTTCTCCCAGGAAACCACGCCAATACCAATGGTCAGCCCTGAAAACATACATACAAGTCACATGCAGACCAAGCAGGCTGCGCGCGTACATGCGCGCGCACACACACGTTCACACACAATGAAAGAAAAAGAAGCCATGAATTTGAAAGAGAATAAAGGAGGGTGTATGGGAGGGAGGACTTGAAGGGAGGAACGGGCAGGAGGAAATGATATAATTATAACCTCAAAGTAAAAAATTATTAAAAATAATAGAATATGGCTTAAGGCATGTTTTATGATATGTTAGTTAAAGAAAACACACACCAGGAAACAGGAAGTGAAGGCACCTGTCTGAACTCCTGTACTGATGCCCTTGTCCTTCAGTTTATAGCCTCAGACCCAGTTTTGAACCGGATTGGGACTGAGCCCCAGCCAATAACCGCCCCCCCCATACTGCAGTGCTTTGGGTGAGAAGTGCCCCGCGGAGGCTCGTGGATTTGAACGCTTGGTCCTGGTCCGCAATTGTTGCCTCCTCTATGCAGATGGAAATGTCGTCTGCTAGCTTCCTGCTTCGGCCACCTTACTGCCCCTGCTCGTTATGAGGCCTTTCCACAATAATGGACTATCTTTTTCTAAGTTGCTTTTACTCGTCCTGTTTTATCACAGCAGCAGAAAAGTAACTCCACACATGCCTCCAAACAGGGGCTGTTCTGTGGGTGAGGACTAGGCTGCCTACCCACTGCCCCGCCCGACTCTGGGAGGGGCCCCGGGGCCTCGGCCGCAGACTGCTCACCTGATCCTGCAAGTAGAGGGAGGCTTCAGAGACTGAATTCTCCATGGCGGCCTTGCCTCGCTCTTGGCTCTCCCTCAGCTCAGACAGCTCCTTCTCGATGTCAGACACTGTGACTCTGCAATGTTCAAAGAACAACTGTTTCTGCCACAGGCCCAGGACCCTTTGCCTGTGTAGTGCAGAGGCCTGGCTGTTGGACACACACCAGGATAAGAACCCTAGGAGGAGCCCATTGGTGGTGCACGCCTTTAGTCCCAGCACCTGGGAGGCAGAGGCAGGCAGATCTCTGTGAGTTCGAGGCCAGCTTGGTCTACAAGAGCGAATTCCAGGAGAGGCTCCCAAACCCGACCCAGGAAAAACCCTGTCTCAAACAAATAAAAAAATCCCAGGAGCCTTTGCGACACAACAAGAAGCATCCTAGTGCCAACATGAGGAATGCAGGTTAACTTCTGGGAGACATTGAAAAGACCAGGACAGCGTAAAGAGTTGGTACAATCCTCATGAGAGACAGTACTCAGTACAGTGCACAGGGAGACAGAGGGTACCAGTATTGCCTGGGCCTTAACCATGATGCCCGTCAGGGACCCCAGCTTCGGAGAGAGGGTGTCACCTGAGGATACCCAGCTGCAAGCTCAGATGACTGGGTTTGACATCCTTTCCTCCGGAAACTTCACCATCCAGCAGCTTCTGTATCTTCTCCAGCTACATACACAAAGGAGGCTGTGTCAGACAGACCTGAATGTCTATGCCTCAAGATGGCCCTCAGGGTAGCCACCCCTTTTCTAACCCGTGGATGCCATTGCTGGCCACGGAGACCCAGCAGCCTCTTGCAATGACCTCTATCTCTAAAGAGTCCCTAGTAGAGCTCCAAAGCTATCACATGTCATGTGAGGAGCAGATGTATGTTAACTGGGACAGGGACACACACATACACACACACACACACACACACACACACACATAAAATTTTCTCAAGACCAACTTTTTCTGTGGCTTTGGAGCCTGTCCTGGAACTCACTCTGTAGACTAGGCTGGCCTCAAACTCACAGAGATCCTCCTGCCTCTGCCTCCCAAGTGCTGAGATTAAAGGTGTGCGCCACCACCACCCAGCCACGGCCACCGATATTTTAAAGGCTCTGAGTGCCTGTCTTCAAGACTGATATAGGGTTGTGTTTTCTGTATGACTGGGTATTGAGGGTGCCCTAAGACCACAGCCTAGGGGAGGCTCTGTGGGCATCCAGCCTAGCAGAAACCGCTAAGTCTCTGGTTCACTCTTACGCACTTTGGCCTTGTCCTGCCGAACTTCTTTGTTCAGGGTCTTTAGGCTCTTTAGCTGATCCTGCAGGTCCTGAGGTATGGTCTTTTTGACTATGGAATACAGAAGCTGCCACCATCAGAGTATGAGACTCCCATTGGTCTCCCCACCCGTTTCCAGACCCTTCATAAGAAATTGACCCCCGAGACCAAGATTTCTTGGTGCTGTCTCACTGGTGACTGGGCAAGGGGGTAGGAGAAGCTGGGAGGATTTGCCCAGAGTCTCACTCACTGCCCCGGCCTTTTCCACCCACCACTGAGTTGGGACTGGGAGATGAGCTTCATTTCCAACTCTCTCTCTCCCTCCCTCTCTTCCCACTCATCTCCAGGCTGTGTCCTCCCTTAGTATGTGCTCACCCCTGCTGCCCTGACAATGGCTCTGGGAGTCTGCCATAATCCTGCTGCCTCCCTTTCACACTTAGCTGTCTGCACCCCAGTCCTCCCCACAGGATGTGGCTGGGAGTGGACTCGGGTGTGGGTTGGAGTGTGCTCTGCTCAGGGGACAAAGGGATGATACCCGGGAAAAGCAAATGTTGTGCTCCCTGCACAGCAAATGGTACTCACCCATCATTGCTAGCAGGTACTGAATTTTCTCCAAGTCAGTCTGGCCAGCATGCTCCTCTTCCAAGTCCTTCATGTGTTCCTTCAGTTCCACATAAATGCCAATCATCTCGCCCAGCAGGCGAAATGATTCCACGGCCATGGGGAAACTCGGTGCCAGTTTTTCCAGCGATTCCTGCCGCTCGCTGCGTGTTTCGCTTCCTGATGAGGCCTGGTGGAGATAACTCAAGGACTCTGGAGTCCTGGTGTCAGTGGTATCTTGGTCTGGGCCCATTGGGGTAGCCAGTTCAAACTGGACTGAGGCAGGTTTCCTGCTCGGATCCCAAATGACCTGTTCAGGGCCAGGGTAATTGAGGACAGCCTGTGTTTGATCATCTTGAACTGAAACTTGTTGGTCTGGTCCCTGGTGGTCCCTGGCTTGGCTTTGTACTTGTTCAGGAGTTGGCTGATATGTATCTCCCTGCCATGATAGAAAGCCATGAACCTCCATGCTTGGTGCTATGACACCTGGCTGACTTGTAATGGATTGTCTCAAACCAAGTGGAAATGCACTAGGTTGAATAAAACCATGAGGGTCTGCACCAGGCTGAGCCAGACCTTGAGGCGCTGCACCAGGCTGAGCTATTCCTGGCTGCATCATAGCAAGCCCAGCTGTCCTAGGCTGATCTGCCCCAGGCTTCAGTGAGCCACGCTGATCCATGCCAGGCTGCAATAATTCATACCCTTCTTCCCCAGGCTGTAGAGACTCACGTCTTTCTTCCCCAGGCTGTAGAGATTCACGTCTTTTTTCCCCAGGCTGTAGTGAGTCACGTCTTTCTTCCCCAAGCTGCAGAGAGCCACGCTGATCCACACCAGGTGGCACCAGGCCACGTTGATCCACGCCAGGCTGCACCAGGCCACGCTGATCCACGCCAGGCTGCACCAGGCCGTACTGATGCACAATAGGCTGCACCAGGCCACGCTGATCCACAACAAGCTGCACCAGGCCACGCTGATCCACGACAGGCTGCACCAGGCTATACTGATCCACAACAGGCTGCACCAGGCCACGCTGATCCACACCAGGCTGCACCAGGCCACTCTGATCCCCGCCAGGCTGCACCAGGCCACGCTGATCCACGCCAGGCTGCACCAGGCCACGCTGATCCACGCCAGGCTGCACTGAGCTTGGCTGACCCATGCCAGGCTGCACCAGGCCACGCTGATCCATGCCAGGCTGCACTGAGCTTGGCTGACCCATGCCAGGCTGTACTGAACTTGGCTGACCCATGCCAGGCTGAACTGAGCTTGGCTGACCCATGCCAGGCTGCACCAGGCCACGCTGATCCATGCCAGGCTGCACTGAGCTTGGCTGACCCATGCCAGGCTGCACTGAGCTTGGATGACCCATGCCAGGCTGCACCAGGCCACGTTGATACATGCCAGGCTGCACTGAGCTTGGCTGACCCATGCCAGGCTGCACCAGGCCACGCTGACCCACGCCAGGCTGCACCAGGCCACGCTGACCCACGCCAGGCTGCACTGAGCTTGGCTGACCCACACCAGGCTGCACTGAGCTTGGCTGACCCACACCAGGCTGCACTGAGCTTGGCTGACCCACACCAGGCTGCACCAGGCCACGCTGACCCACACCAGGCTGCACCAGGCCACGCTGACCCACACCAGGCTGCACCAGGCCACGCTGACCCACGACAGGCTGCACCAGGCCACGCTGACCCACGACAGGCTGCATCAGGCCACGCTGAACCACGACAGGCTGCACCAGGCCACGCTGATCCACGACAGGCTGCACCAGGCCACGCTGATCCACGACAGGCTGCACCAGGCCACTCTGATCTACGATAGGCTGCACCAGTCTAGGCTGCATCACCTGACGCTGAATTGCCACAGGTTCCACAAAACCATACTGATACATCCTAGGTTGCATCAAGCCTTCCTGGTCCATGCCAGGCTGCACCAAGCCACTCTGGTCTACTCTAGGCTGTGCCAAGCCATCCTGGTCTGCACTAAGTTGCATGGAGTCAGGTTGAAGTGTTCTGGATTGTGCCAAGCCAAGTTGCACCAAATCACGCTGATCTATGCCAGGCTGTGCCAAACCCTGCTGACCCATGCCAGGTTGAGCTAAGCTACTCTCACCTGCACCTGGTTGTACTGAATCACTGTGGTCCATTCCAGGTTGCGTCCAATCAAGTTGATCCATACCAGGTTGCAGCACACCTTGCTGGTCTCTACCTGCTTGGAGTTGGAGTAAACCATATTGTGCTGCACCTGGCTGCACAAAACCATACTGATCAGTTCTTGGCTGAACCAAACCGTATTGACTTATACCAGGCTGTATCAGGCCAGGTGAATATGTGTCAGTCTGTACCCAACCACTAGGAAAAGCCCCAGGTTGCACCAGGCCACGCTGACCTACGCCTGCTTGTGCCATACCGAGCTGATCTGCACCAGGCTGTGCAAAACCATGCGGATCCATTCTAGGTTGTACCAAACTCTCCTGAATTGCACCGAGTTGCGTCAACCCAGGTGCATGCACATCTGGCTGTACCAGCCCAGGTTGCACTGCACTTGGTTGTACCGATCCATAGTGATCCATTCCAAGTGGTACCAAACCATGTTGATCTACACTAGGTTGTACCAAACCAGGCAGAAATGCACCAGGCTGTGCCCAGCCACGCTGATCTGTGCTCAGTTGAACCCAAACAGGCTGACCCGTGCCAGGTTGCACTAAACCTTGTTGACCTGCACCAAGTTGTGCCAAACCAGGTGGATATACACCAGGTTGAATCAAGCTAGGCTGGCCTGCACCAGGAGGTACCAAATGGTGGTCTGTGCCAGGCTGCACCAAACCATCCCAATCTGTGCTAGGTTGTACCAAACCACGTTGATCTGCCACCGGCTGCACCAAGCTCTGCTGATCTGACCCTGGCTGTGCTGAACTCTGTCTACCTGCTCCAGGACGTGCTGAACCTCGCCAACTTGCCCCAGACTGCTCCAGACTCTGCCGTTCTGCCCCAACTGGTTCTGAACTACGCCGCTCTGCTTCAGACTGCACCAAACTCCGACGATCTGACCCAACAGGTTCTGAACTACGCCTATCTGTAGCAGGCTTCACCAAAACACGGGGATCTATACCAGGTTGTATCAACCCACGCTGATCTACACCACGCTGCACAACACCACGCTGATCTACAAGGGGCTGCACAACACCATGCTGATCTACAAGGGGCTGTACAACACCACGCTGATCTACACTGGGCTGCACAACACCACGCTGATCTACAAGGGGCTGCACAGCACCACGCTGATCTATACTGGGCTGCACAACACCACGCTGATCTACAGGGGGCTGCACAACACCACGCTGATCTACACTGGGCTGCACAACACCACGCTGATCTACAAGGGGCTGCACAGCACCACGCTGATCTACACTGGGCTGCACAACACCACGCTGATCTACAGGGGGCTGCACAGCACCACGCTGATCTACACTGGGCTGCACAACACCACGCTGATCTACAGGGGGCTGCACAGCACCACGCTGATCTACAGGAGGCTGCACAGCACCACGCTGATCTACAGGAGGCTGCACAGCACCACGCTGATCTATACTGGGCTGCACAACACCACGCTGATCTACACTGGGCTGCACAGCACCACGCTGATCTACAGGAGGCTGCACAACACCACGCTGATCTACAGGAGGCTGCACAACACCACGCTGATCTACAAGGGGCTGCACAACACCACGCTGATCTACAAGGGGCTGCACAACACCACGCTGATCTACAAGGGGCTGCACAACACCACGCTGATCTACAGAGACCTGCACAACACCACGGTGATCTACAAAGGACTGCACAACACCACGCTGATCTACAAGGGGCTGCACAACACCACGCTGATCTACAGGGACCTGCACAAAACCACGCTGATCTACAGGGACCTGCACAACACCACGCTGATCTACAGGGACCTGCACAAAACCACGCTGATCTACAGGGACCTGCACAACACCACGCTGATCTACAAGGGGCTGCACAACACCACGCTGATCTACAGGGACCTGCACAAAACCACGCTGATCTACAGGGACCTGCACAACACCACGCTGATCTACAAGGGGCTGCACAACACCACGCTGATCTACAAGGGGCTGCACAACACCACGCTGATCTACTCGGAGCTGCACAACACCACGCTGATCTACAAGAGGCTGCACAACACCACGCTGATCTACAAGGGGCTGCACAACACCACGCTGATCTACTCGGAGCTGCACAACACCACGCTGATCTACAAGGGGCTGCACAACACCACGCTGATCTACACCAGGCTGCACAGCACCACGCTGATCTATACCAGGTTGCCCAACACCACGCTCCTCTGCTTCAGGCTGGATCAAGCCACGCTGTTCTGTACCAGGTTGCGTGAACCCTGGTGCTTCCAAGCTGGGCTGTCTAAAACCTTGTTGATCTGTGCTAACTTGCAGCAAACTGGGTGACACCAAACCATATTGATCTGGATGAGATGGAAGGAACGCACGCTGATCTATGCCAGGCATTACCAATCCCTGCTGATCCACACCAGGGGGGACCAATCCCTGCTGACCTGTGCCTAACACTACAAATCCATGCTGATCTATGCCAACTGGTATCAGCCCTTGCCTATCCGTGGCCCATGGTCCCAGACCACTGTCATACATAACAGCCTGTTCCATTCCATGTTGATCTGTTCTAGGAAGTATCATGCCTTGCTGATATACGCTGAATGGAACAGAAACAGACTGAGCTATACTGAGTTTGTCCAGTCCTTGTTGACCCCTGGCAAGTACCGATGGTGAGACCATGGCACTCTGATCCACAGCAAGAGGCACCAGTCCCTGGTCATCCATTTCTGGTGGCAATACACCAAGCTGACCCATAGTGAGGGGTATCACAGCATGAGAATAAGAGCCAGGGTATAGCAGTGCAGGTTGATCCATGCCAAATGTCCCAATTCCACGCTCATCCGGCCGTGGGTAAACCTGACCCTGAGTAGTGGGCACCCCACCATGCTGGTCTCTGGCTGCAGGTAAGTCCTGTCGAGTTGGGCCAGGCTGCTGTCCATCTCTTCTTGAACCTATGGAAGCTACAGACTCTCTAGTACCCCGGCTATCTGTTTCTGATAAGACCTGGGATGACTCACGGGCCCGTGGGCGCAGATCTCGAAATCCAGTACTAGATCTGCTCTGATCTCTACTAATGACCCTTTCAGGGGTCCATGCTACACCACTGGCTAACATCTGTTCTGGGCCACCAATAGAACCTAGAGTCTGGTCAGCCACTGAGGCTTTGGGAAATACTCCACTTGGAATGTCACTTGATGTTAACGATGTAATTTTGCGCCTGCCAAGTGTTGCTGATGATGAATCTGAGCTCTGGGGTAAAGAGAAAGAAGGAAATTAGTTACAACTAGTAAGAAGCTGTCAAAGCTGAAAGGAAAAAGCCATCTTGGGTATTGGACTGGGATGACTTAAGACCCTTGCAGAAAAGAAACCCTCTGTGTGTCTGTGTTGTATTTGTGTGTTGTTTGTGTGTGTCTGTGTGAGTTTGTGTGTGTGTTTGAGAGTGTGAACATGTGTATGCTTGATGCTGGGAATTAAACCTGGGCTGTGGAAATGTTAGATAGGTCCTGTACTGCTGGATCATATTCCAAGCCCTTTGTTTTACCCTTATATTGAGAGTCTCCATTAATCAATCGTCTAGGCTGGCCTTGAACTCACTCTATAGCCTAGGCAAGCCTTGAGCATCGCACCCTCCTGCCTCTGCCTCTGGAGTGCTGGGATTATAGCTGTGCACTACCATGCCACGTTTGTCAGCTCTGGGAGGACCGATCCCTATAGTTTGTGCATGCTCAGCAAACCTTATACCAACCAAGCCACAGCTGCAGCTCCCTGGTTTGGCTTTTAAGAGAAACCCTGTCTCAAACACACACACCAACAGGAACAAAATCATTTACTGGCCATTTCTTGCGGGTGAATATGTATGTGTTCCCATCTGTGGAGGCCAGAGATGGTCAATGTGTGTCTTCCTCAGTCCCTCTCCTTATCCTTTTTGAGGCATGGTCTCTCGTGCAACTGTGAGCCCAGTTCAGCACAGCTGGCTGGCCAGCAAGCACCAAGGATCCTCTTATATCTCCCTCCTCAGAACATGGACTACAAGCGCACACCTCTATGCCTTGTGGTGATTTATTGTTTATGATCTAATAAAGCTGCTGGAGGTCAAAATGCAAAGTCAGCCACACATGGAAATTTGGCAGTGGTGGCGCACACCTTTAATCCCAGCACTCAGGAGACAGAGGCAGATGGATCTCTGAGTCCAAGACCACCCAGGGATACGTCTAGTAGAAAATGGAGCTCAAGCCTTTAATCCCAGCAGCAGAGAGGTCTATAAGGAAGAAGCAAAGGGGCTCATGGGAGATTCAGTTTCCATTCTCAGGGAAGACAGGACCTCCATTTCAGCCTTGCTAGAAGTAAGAGTTACTGGATAGCTGCTTTGCTTCTCTGAGCTTCAGCTTGAACCCAATATGTGTCTCAGGGTTTTTTACTATCCGTGATACAATGTCTGGATTTGCAGGGGTGCCAGGGATGAAACTCAAGGCTTCAAGCTACACATGCTCACTGCACAAGCTGCATAGCACAGGATGACTCTCCCCACCCTGCCCTGGATTCTTTCTAGTTCTCCACAGAGATCTGCAAAAGAAGACTTTTGTCTTTTGCTTTAACTTTAGCCTGCTAGGTGTTTCATAGGCCTTTGTTTGGTTGGTTGGTTTTTTTCAAGACAGGGCTTTTCTGTGTAGTCTTGGCTGTCCTGGAACTTGCTGTGTAGACCAGGTTGGCCTTGAACTAAAAAGAGATCTGCCTGCCTCTGGCTCCTGAGTGCTGGGATTAAAGGTGTGCGCCACCACTGCCTGGCTCTTACGCATTTTTTTTTTTTTTAAATTAAGATTTTTACTATTTAGTCAGCTAGTTAGTTTTGAGACAGGGTCTCACTCAGTAGTCAGTTCCAGCTGGCCTGGAACCCCTGATGTGGATCAGTGACTCTGCCTGCTAAGGTCATGTGACAATGACTAAGGTTGCCAGGCATATGGTGGTCAGCTGTACCATCTCAGGGTGGACAGACACGTTAGCAGGGGCCTCTTGCTAGATCACTAGTTCCAGCTCTGGCCAGTACGAACCAGTGTGTGTTAAAGAGTGAATGCTTTTTAGGATGGTCTGGAGAGGAAAGTCTGGAGAGCTAAAGGAGCAAGGAACCCACCCTTAGACATTCTTTCTCTGCCAGCGGCACTGGCCAAGTTCAGCAACGTGAGCACTGACACACAGCCTAGGTGGGGAGCCTTAAAGAATAAAGGGGCCTTTCCCTGTGTTGGCTGATGGGACTCTAAGCTGGAGCAACATACAGTAGCAATGGGTAGAGAGATCATGAAGGTGTGCTTCCCAAACTCAGGGATTTGCCCTGTTCAGTCATGTCAGGTGCCACCCTGGGGGAAATGTTTTAAATATCCACAATGTAGAATGTACAAAGTAAATTAGGAAGATACACATGGGGCAGCGGTGAGCGTGAGACAGGTCCTCTGGGATCCCACGCAATGCCACTGTCCAGGACCCCTGTTCGTTTACCCCTCTTGAGGCTTTCCAGCCATCAGTGATAGCTTGTTCCAGCTCCTCCCAGGTGACCATGGTGATTTCTTCACCACCTGGAGCAAGATTCAGCCTCCGACTTAACTGATCCTGTCAGCAACAGATCAAGACACAGACACATGCACGTCTAAGCATGAATGTACATACCCCGCTCAGCCTGCACATCTGACCCCAGGGCTGGGTGGGTGCTACCAACCCTGGCCATCAGTGACCAGCCCCAAGTACAGAATTGTCTGACTGGTTTGTTTGTCTCACATCAACCTGAATAGAGAGAGCCCTGAGCAGAGATGGCACCTCCATCGGGAAGTGGGTGCCACTTGATGGCAGAGTGCCTGTACCACCCACCCCCAAATGACACAGATGCTGGCATGGGGGGGGGTTGAGACAGCCCTAGAGATAAACCAAGCCCTTTCCCCAGGGCTTGTCTGTATTACCAGGTATTCCTCTCGGTCTTTGACTACCTTCTCCAGTTCATTAAGACGCTGAAGGAGTTCCTGCAAACAGTTTGGAAATGGACCATCACTCAGCCTTCCTGCCTGCATACATGTGCGCGCACACACACACACACACATGCTCCCATGCACACACACACACATGCATGCATGCATGCACACACACTGCCATGGACACATATGCACACACATTTCACACACACTCCCATGCATGCACACACATGCACACACACTCCCCCCCCCACATGCACATACACTCTTATGCACACACATGCACAGGCATACACATGGACACTGTCTCAGTGCAAATGGCATTCTAGTTTCTACCTCGTTTTACCTGGCAGGTAAATCCAGGTTCCCAGTTCTTTTCCTGGTCAATGGGAAGGAGGGTAGGGGGATTGTAGTGGTGATAGGGTGTGGTAGGCCCAGTCAGTGTTCCTGTGGGGGAGGGACTGCTGGCCCTGGCTTCACCTCACACACTACCCACCACCAAAAGCTTCCAACCCTACAGCACAAGGCCTCTCCAAAGTCAAGTTCCAGGTCCCTCAGCACCCTGATAATCTGAGCCATGGAAGGAGAGTCCCAGCAAGTGACCCAATACTTCAGGTGCGGACATCCAGGATCTAAGACTCAAAAGTTCAGAAAAGTCCAGGCATGGTGGTGCATGCCTGTTATCCCAGTCCTTGGGAGGTGACTGCAAGGATCAGGTGGTCAAGGCCAGCTGGACTACAAAAAAAAAAAAAAAAAAAAAAAAAAAAATCTGGGTGTTGATGGATGGTGTGTACCTTTAATACCAGCAGTTGGATTTCTGAGTCCAAGGCCAGCCTGGTCTACAAACTGAGCTCCACAGGACAGCCAGGGCTACACAGAGGTGCCCAAAACAGAGAAAATGAGGTTTGGTTCCATTAGCAAAAACAACAGGTGGGAGGTTCCCAGGCTGCCGTAAAGCCTGCGGGGGGGGGGGAGGGGGGAGGGCGCCACGCCGGGGCGTGGCCTCCTTCGCCCTGTCTCGCATCCATTTGTTCCCTCCTCCATCCTTTCTTCCTGACCGCCCCACACCTTCATAGAGGGCCGCCTGTAACCCCGTGGCCTAATCTGTGTTAGGAGATGGGTCTGCCTGTGTGCAGATGGAGCTGATTGCTTTGTGTCTCCTAGCGACCGCAGGACAGTGTACACAAGGCGTCTCGGGACACACTTCTCCCTTAGGAAAATCCAAGGCAAGGTCACAGTGTCCCCAGCCTGCTGTAGCTTGCATCTGCAACTATGGGGCACTGGTACCCGACTTTCTCCCCTGACCGCTGCCCCAGGACTGATCTTCGGGTCTCGACAGTCACTACCCGATTTCTTTATCCCCCCCTTAGGGAGTGGAGGCCGCTCCGAGTCCTGGATGTGTATGTACTGTGTACGTGGGCACAGCTGTGTGCGGGACCCCAGGGCCTCAGAAACACAGAGGAATGGCAAAGACACCCCACACACCCCTTTCTCTGATCTGTGTGTTGACGGTGTGTGCAGAAAACCACCTGTAGCACTTTTCCTCCGTGGGAATTTACAACTGAAGGCTGCCGCCCCACAGGCTGCTCCGACTGATATGGGCTAAACCTGCGTCCATGTTTGTAATAACCCTGCCTCCCTCGTCAGCTGTTCATAATAAAGACACTTTGTTTGGGGCGTGACATCTCAAAAGCCCAACTCTCCCCCCCCCCCACAGTGTGTGAGTGTGTGTGTTTGTGTGTGTGTGTGTGTGTTCATTCTTCCTTTGCTGCCCCCTGGAGGCTGGAGGACCACCAGCACTCCGCCACTCCCCCCAGGCTGGCCTAAAATTTACTGTAGCTGCCTGGCCTGGCCTTGAACTTGCAGCAATCAATCCTCAGCCTCCCAAGTGCTCCTGGGATTACAGGCAGTAACTGGCATTCCCTACTACTCTTGGTTAATTTGCTTTGTGTTGTGGTTTGAATGAGAATGGACCCCATAGGCCCATATATTTAAATGTTTGGGCAGTGGCGCTATTTGAGAAGGATTTGAGAAGGATTCGGAGGTGTCTGCCTGTGGGTCTGGTTGTAGAGCTCCCAGCTACTTCTCCTGCATCATGCTCTGCCTGTATGACAATGGACTGGACCTTTGAAACTGCAACAAGCCCCAATTAAATCCTTTCCTTTATAAGAAAGTCACAGCAACAGGGCACTGACTATGTAACCCTGGCACTCACTCTGTAGCCGAGGCTGGCTTTGAACTCACTGAGATCCACCTGCCTCTGCCTCTCCAATGCTGGGATTAAAGGCATATGCCACTGCTGTCCAGTTTCTTTTTTAAATAGGTAATTGTGTTCCTTTTTAAAAATTATTTTCTCTTTTAATTTTTTCACTTTTTTTTTTTTTATGTGCAAAGGTGTTTTGCCTGTGTGTATGTCTGTGTGTGGGGTCAGATCCTGGAACTGGAGTTACAGACACATGTGAGCTGCCATGTGGTTGCTGGGAATTGAACCCCGGTCCTTTGGAAGAGCAGCCAGTGCTCTTAACCGCTGAACCATCTCTCCAGCCCTGATAATCTTTACTTTTAAGGAGAATTCACTTTAAGAGTATTCTGTGATGTCAGGCTGGATACATGGCTCAGTGGTTAAGAGTACTGGCTGCTCTCCAGAGATCCTGAGTTCAATTCCCAACAACCACATGGTGGCTCACAATCATCTGTAATGAGATCTGGTGCCCTCTTCTAGTATTCAGGGAGACATGCAGATAGAATTCTGTACACATAATAAATAAATCTTTAAAAAATGTAAATAAATAAATAAATAAATAAATAGAGTATTCTGAGATGTCAGCTCCTATCTAGGTCACTTTAGATTTTATAGGTATCTTGATGTTTTGTTTTGTTTTTTCTTGATAGTGTTTTAAAAGATTCATTTATTTTTATTTTATGTGCATGTATGTCTGTGTGTGGGTGTCAGATCCTGGAACTGGAGTTACAGACAGCTGTGAGCTGCCATGTCAGTGCTGGGAATTGAACCCCAGTCCTTTGGAAGAGCAACCAGTGCTCTTAAGTGCTGACCATCTCTCCAGTTCCTCTTGATAGGTTATTATTAGTGGGGCTGCAGAGATGGCTCAGCAAGTAAGAGCTCTCTGGCTGCTCTTATGGAGGACCAAGGTGCCTACCAGGTGGCTCCCAATGCCTGTAATTCCAGCTCCAGGGATTGGACACCATCTTCTGGACTCCCTAGGTAGTGCATGCATGTGGGTGCACACACAAGCAAGCAAAAAAATTACCCATACACAACAAAGTAAAAATAAACAGACCAGAATAAGAAAATGAGCCAGTCAGTGGTGGTGCACTCAGGACGAAGAGGCTGGCGGATCTCTGTGAGTTCAAGGCCAGCCTGGTCTACACAGGACAAGCCAGAAACCCTGTCTTGAACCAAAAAGGGGGAAAAAAAAAAAAAAGGATGAGAGTTGTAGCCAAACACCCCCCCCCCAACCACTGTAAGATGTGGTCCCTAGGATGTCCTCACCTGGGCATTCAGCTCAGGGAACTCCTGCGTCTTCCGGTGGGCTTCCTTCAGGGTTTTCATGTCTTCCACGAGGTCTTGGAGCACACTCATGGACTGCAAGAGAGAGTGGAAACTGTGTGAGGTCAGCCTGGCACCCCTATCAGCTTAGGGACCAGGGTGGCCTGGAGGAGCAGAGGTTCTGTAGGGTCGGGGTACCCACCTTGGCTGGGCTGACTTCTTTCTGAGTCTTTGAGAGCCGTGGTTGGATCGTCAGCACCTGAGGGGACGTCCCGCCTGTGGAGGGCTCAGGCCTCTCCAGCATGTCCATGGAGTCATAGGTCTTGAGGGACATCTGTGGGGTTAGAGTCATCTCCTCCAACTTGGGAAAGTCCTGGAAGAGGTCAGGGACTGTGGAGATGTGCTCCACGTGCGTGGCGATGCCTTGCATTTTGTTGTCCATATTCTTAATCTGCTTACTGAGGTCCTGCAGCTGGCTGCCCAGGTCCTTCACCTGGCTCTCCAGGGTCTGCTGAGGCAGTGACAGTTTGACCAGACTCCGGCGCTTCTCTTGCTTTTCTTTGCTGGTTGACACGTGTGGGGTGCTGAAGGAGCTTCGGATCACCTCAGGGACTGGGCGGCCAGGCTCTACCGACGGGTAGTGGAAATCGATGAGGACCTCTTGGAGGTTGAGGCTCCTGAGCATGGCAACTATCAGTGTGTGCAGGGCCGTGAAGTTCACCGCTCCCACTTCTGGAGTCCCGATTGCTAGGTCGGCCAGCTCCCGGAGGGTGACCTTGTCGGTTGCTAATGAAGGTGCCATCGTGAGCTCTGTTGGGATCCGCGGGAGACCCAAGGAGGAAGGGCGACGAAGCGCCCCTCGCTCCTTGCAGGTCTATGGGGCCAGCTCTGAGCAGGTGGCTCCTGTTTGTGGGTCTGTGGCCTCCAAGCTGGAGCCCTGGGCTCGGCTTTCCTCGCCCGGCTCTTGGCCAGTGGACGTTTGGAACGAGGGCGCACGGTTTGCGGCCGCGTTGCTGAGGCGCGGGACAGCAGAAATTCTAAGAACGTGCTAGGGTTGGGCTAGCCCTTCCTGCGACATACTTAAAAACTACAGGGGCGGCTTTGGCCACACCCCAAAGTGCCTCCAGCTTTTCAGTAACGCTCCCAAGGAAACGGTAATGTGGGCCAAGAGCATCTGCATTGCCCAGAGGTAGGCTTGGGAGGCTGAGGCAGCCTTCTGTGGATCCACCAGAGACTCCAGTCCCTCAACACAGAAAGCCAGATCCACTAGCTCTGTAGGGTCTCGTCGCTTCTTAGGGGCAGTTTCTAGACAACCTTTGTTCACTCAGGAGGCTGGCAAGGCTGCCCTAATCTCATTTAGCCCTCAGCTAGGCTTTTTCAGAAAACAGATATCAGGCAGCCCAGCTCACAGACCCATGATGGCTAAAACTTAGATTTGCAGTTTAGTCTGAATGGGCACCATTTTTTATGGAGGAAATTCTCAATAGGCTATTTGCATCACCTGGCAACAGTAGGCCAAAGGTTAACTTCCTAACCCTGTTCTTGGACATGTGGGTCATGACTCCTTGAGCTGCGTTTCAGATGTTATGACTTATCTACATTGCAACCCATAACAGTAGCAAAGCTACAGTTAGGAAATAGCAATGGAAATAATTTTATGTTTGGGGGTCACAACATGAATAACTATATTATAGTATCAAAGCATTAGGAAGGTGCCATCCCTGGACAGGTGACCCTGCAGTGTATTAAGAAAGCAGGCTTGCCTATCTATCTATCTATCTATCTATCTACCTACCTACCTACCTACCTATCCATCCTGCTATCAAGACAGGGTTTCTCTGTGTAGCCCTGGCTGTCCTGGAACTCACTCTGTAGACCAGGCTGGCTTCGAACTCAGAGAAGCTGAGGGCTACAATTAAAGGCCTGTGCCATTGTCCAGCTCAGGCACTATGAGTGTTGGACCTGGTGCTCACCAGCCAGAGAGGGCCCAGGATCGCCTAGAACTTGTTACAGATAACTACTACACAGGTGCTGGGAACTAAACCAGTCCTCTGCAGAAGCAAGAGCTAAGCTCCCTTCAAGCTCAGTCTTTACAGCACTGGGGAGGCAGACACAGGCATGCAGTCAAACAAACACATCTGAAATCACAAAAACCAACAGCCAGGTGGCATGTTCTAACCCAGGAGTCTATTCTTCTAGCTACACACATCTTAAGGGAGAAATGAGAATATCAGAGAAATATAGATCCAATTTTAGAATAGAGGACCCAGAGTTTTCATCTCTAATTTTGTGTGAGGGGATTGGGGTCAATCCCCATGTGTCCCACAGGGGCCACCCACCTTGCATTTTATGACAGGGTATCACAGGGCCTGTGGCATGTCAATGAGACAAGCTCGAGCCTGTGTCCTGCCTCTCCAGTGCTGGGATTATGAGGTAGTATGTGGCCTTCTGTTAGGTGCCAGTGATGAACTCGGGTCCTTACACTTCCTAGACAAGCACCTTACTGGGTTAACTCCAGTTAACCAGCAGGGACTAGATGTCTACTTCGTCTAGTTAAGGACAAGCCTCATGGTACACACCTTCAATCCCAGCACATGGGAGGTAGAGGCAGGTGGATTGCCAAGTTCAAAGCCAGCATGGTCTAGAGTGAGCTCCAGGATGCTCAGATCCTACACAGAGAAACTGTCCAAAAAATACACAGAAAGCCCCAGAAGCTGGGGAAGAGTGCTCAGGGTGAATGCATGAGAACCTGAGCCTAAATCCTCAAAACCCACACAAAGAGCCAGGCATGCCTGGAGCCCCAGCATGGGGCCTCACAGCCAGTCAGGCACCCTAGGCCAGGGCAAGCATCTGGTTCACATCTTAGAGAACAGGCCTCGGGCGCCAGCCAATACCACTCCCTCTGGGTGTTTCGTTTTTTGTCTACTGGGTCACAGCTCTTCCTCTACCACCAAGCCAACCATCTTAATGGCTGAGTTCTTTGCTCAATTCCCCTCACGTGGATCATTAACAGAAGGTAACTTGTGTGTTTGAAAAGACCGATGCACAAAGTCCTGATTGTAGGCTGGGAAGCTTCCTCATCGTTAAGGGATAAAGGAGGGAGGAAACCTCCCTGTAGCAAAACAATTGTACAAATGAAAGACTCCTTCCTGTCCAGCAGAGCCCACAAGCCAGTCCCCTTCCCTTCCCTTCCCTTCCCTTCCCTTCCCTTCCCTTCCCTTCCCGAGATGGCCCTCCTCTCTAGGGTGCCTGGCTGGGAACTGAACAGGCTTAAAGATACAAAGAGCTCTGCAGTGTTTGCGCATCTCCCGGCCAAGTGTAGACTGCAACTGTGATGGCAACTGCCGCCATTACTGCTCCTCACATGGAGGAGGCCCTCCATGCTAACCCGAGGGGATGGAGCCGGCAGGAGACGTATCTGATCCCCGGCCACCTGCATAGCACAGACAGGGTCATCACAATCTAGGGGGAGCAGGGAGCCCCGCAGTAGACAAGACACCAGAGAGACGGGAAACTTTTATTCGCAGCTTCCGAGAACACAGATGCTGAGACAAGGGACTGCTCTCTAATCTGATCAGCCGAGAGCAGACAAGGCGCTTCACTGTTGGACGGCAGCAGGCACAGGGGTTCCCGAAAGAAAAGTGATTCTCTGTAAGACTATCAGAACCTTGTCCAGGGGAGAGGGCATCCGCACCAACAGTGCCAGGGACACTTGGCTCCCTGACCAAGCTCAATGGTCCGCTTGCCTTCCCCAGAGCTGACACTATTAAACAGAACAAGCAAGGAGGCTGTGCCCTTGATTATCTTCCACCTCAGCATGATCAACAGGGCTGGAGGCGGCAGACAGTGAAGGCCGGGCCCTTTACCCGCTAGCTCTGCCTTCCTGCCTCCTCCCCACCGGCCATGTACACTTCCGTGATAACTGTAGTCTACTCCAGGCTGACACGCTGCTGTGTAGGTCCAGGGTCAAGGCAGCTCCAAGTTAGTCATCCACTGTGATGTTCCGGAAGAGGTAAGCCATGGACTCGCCATTGTGGATTCTCCGGATCGCCTCAGAAAGAATCAAGCTGATGTCCACAGTCTTTATCTTGGGACACTGCAGTTTCTGGAGCTCGTGAGGGACAGTGTTTGTCACCACCACCTAGTAACAAAGCAACAGAGAGTAGAGAGTTACTCCCGTGTCAGGAAGTAGCTAGTTACAAAAAAAGCATAGCTAACATTTAATTGAATGCCCTAAGCTCAAGCTCTAAGACATAAAACATTTGCTCCTTCACTGGTACTGAGGGATGCACACTTCACACACGCCAGCTGAGTGTGTATATATTTTATGTTATATATCATATATATATATATATATATATATATATATATATATATATCTCCACTGAGCTATAGCTCAACCTTGGTTTTCACATTAAGAAGAGTCTTGATATGTAACCCAGACTGGAGAAGAACTGTAATTCATCTCTCAAGTGCTGGGATGACAAGCATAAAATTCCATCTGGCCAAGGTACAGAGTTTACAAACTGACATCCACTGGCTCAGAATTTAAGTCCTGAGACTGCCCAGCCCCACCCAAAACTCAACTATCATCAGGGAAAGATATCAAGTATCAACTGTGTTGTCAACATGAAGATGTAAACAGACCTTTATGCAAATCCCAATTCCTAAATGTACATCTGCCTGAATGAGACTGCTAGCAAAAAGTACTGCTGGACAGGTACGCCCCCCTAGCCAGAGAGCAGCAGCTTAACCCTGAGTCATTTTATTATTCCTAGGGACTACAGTAGCAACCTGGATCCAAACTCAGTTCTAAGCCTTTAAAGCAGACTAACCTCATCAATGGAGGATTCCTCAATCAGACGGGGGGCTTCGGCAGACAGGATGCCATGTGTAGCCATGACATAGATCTTGTAAGCACCTCTCTCTTTCAGGATCTCTGCGGCAGCCACAAAACTCTCCACGTCATCAATAATGTCATCCTGCAAGGAGAGGGGGTTTCAACCACTCTCTACCCCAGTTGAGAGAGACATACCTATGCTATACATGGCTTCAGCACTGTTAGAACACATGCCGAGCATCCCGAGGGCAGCCAGAGAGATCTGAGATCTGAGCATCCCGGGGGCAGCCAGAGAGATCTGAGATCTGAGCATCCCGGGGCAGCCAGAGAGGTCTGAGATCTGAGCATCCCAGGGCAGCCAGAGAGGTCTGAGATCTGAGCATCCCGGGGCAGCCAGAGAGATCTGAGATCTGAGCATCCCAGGGGCAGCCAGAGAGAGGCGCCTCTGCAGGGAGAGGTCAATGGAAGCAGCGAGGCTCCCAGTCCCTAGGCGTGTGTGACACGGCAGCTCAAGCTGCCAGGGTAGCTCCCCTCCTTCAAACTCCTGACTCCTCCATAGAGCTGGCATGTGGCTTATTTTGTTCCAAGAGAGGGGGGCATGAAAGGAAGAGAGAAATACAGGGACAGGGAGCTGCTGCTGGTGTAGCTTTCTAGTCTAGTGGCAGCGGCCAGCATGCCCTCGCAAAGCTAGGCTGCACTGGGACACCCGGTCCCTTGGTGAAAATCACAAAGGGCCTGAAATGGAAAAACGATCAAGTGAGCTGGTCTGAAGTGCTCCTGAACCCCTGAAATGAAGGTCACGGTGCTGCACTGTCCTGTGGGAGCTACTGGGCTTTAACTTGTCAGCTATCTGTTAATTTCCAGTCAGTCACTTATGTAAAAATTGTTACTTTCTTAAAGGAGACTAAGTAAGGAAGGGCAATGGCACCGTCACACTGGGTCCCCACTGACCAAGCCACCAGTGTCACCTCTGTGTAGGAATGATGATGAATCTGCATACCACTATGATTGCAATGCGTCCCCCGACGTCTCCGACCACTGTTATCGGTGGCTTCTCTTTGGCCATCATCACTAGCAAAACAAATCACAAGACCCAGTTAGTCAGGTGACCAGATAAATGTAATCACAAGCTGGTGGCAAACTACAGCACAGATGATAGAACCTGGCACACACACCCTCCCCTTGACTGACTCACTCCAGAACCAGAGCTGGCTGGAGCAACACTGCTCACAGAAACAGGAGGCAAACAGAGAAGGGACTTAAATGTTTTAGTAGCTACAGCAAGTAAAAGGTAGGATCCTGGAGGGAGAGGAGCTGCTTTTGGAGGACTTGGGTTCCATTCCCAGCACCCACACCAGTTTACATCCACCCAGGTACAGGAGGTCCTATTCCCTCTTCTGACCCTCCTGGAGCACCAGGCATGCCAGGGTACATAACAGAAACACCCATGCACATAAAATTAAAGATAAAGGGAAAAGGTAAATTTGATATTTCATATAGCATACCTAAAACTGTACTGTATCAATCTATAATTAGTATTAAAATGTACTAAATGTCGCTTGTGATAGCCACCACTATATGAGCTCATTTTGAACATCCACCTCCTCTCTCGGCTGAGACTGTCACATCTGAGGACCCGAGAAATCGTTTGTGCCAACGGCCACCACAGTGCACAGCACGAGCGGGAAACGGAGCGGGGAGGCGTCCACCAGCAGTGGCAGCCCAGGCCTGTCCGTGTGTCCCGGCCAGGCTGACAAAGGAACGTGGGCAAGCTGCCCTGTCCTGCTAAAACCCAATTAGCGGTGGGGTGTTGGTCTCACTTTCTAAGAACCTGATTTGGAACTGCTGCCTTCCTTTAGATGTCTGCTCCACACATCTCCTGGAAATCAGGAACTTAACATGTAACTACCAGATCATTTTCTCATTTACTCTGAAGCAGAGGTTGCTTAGTTCACTACAAACCCTGCCTCTGCAAGAGGCAGCCGGGCCACAGGACCCAGCAAGTAGAAAGCTTCCCTCAATGCAGCTGGGAGAGAATTCAGAGACAGTCGCTGCCCAGCGCCCTGTAAGTCAGCAAAGCGATTGTAACATACACCATGTTGGTAAGCTGTCCCATGCTGTTTGAGCTCACTAAGGCTCTAGCTCTGGAAACATGGTGTCCCTACCCCATACCACTTCATATCCAAGAATGTTTGTATCCACATGTTCAAGGTCTGGGAAAAGGTGCCCCTAAACTGCAATGGGGAGGGAGGGAGGGAGGGAGGAAGGGAGGGGGGGAGGGAGGGAGGGGAGAGGGAGGGAGGGGGGAGGGAGGGTTCCTGTGTCCTTGCGAACAGCTAGGCTGTGGACTATCTACAGGTCACTCATGTTTGCCCCGTGGTATGGAAGTGGCTGTGGAGAGAAAGAACAGCTGAACTCACACTGGTCTCTGCCAGACAGAGTGAGCATCCAATCTGGCGAGCTGTCTCTCTGCTGCCGGCGTTTTACTTGGAAGCAGCACTGGAGAGAACCCTGCTCTGCCTGAGAGCCACCCGGGAAACCAGTCTTAACGGGGCTTCCCCTTTTAATTGCGTCTGTCTGTCTGCATTTATTCTTTTACTTTGGCTGCTATATACTTAATAAACTGAAATTATGGGTATCAGAGGTCATCTTCCAGGCAACAGAACACACTGTGCAGGGCTGATAATGTAGCTCAGCTGCTTGCTTGCCTAGCATGCCTAACACCCCTGGTTTGGTTCCCCAGCTGCCATAAAACTGGGTATGGCAGCATAAACACCATCTTGATTACTTGAGAAGATGAGGCAGGAGGATCAGAAGTTCAAGGTCACCTGCAATTATATAACCAATTTGGGGTCAGCCTGAGCTACATGTAATAGCCCTACCTCAAACACCAAACAAGAGAACCCTGGAAAAACAAGCTAAGTTCCCCCCTCTTCTGATGCCTTTACTACAGGGAAGCACTTCAAGAGCAGCAGTGGGAGAAAGTCCAGCACTAGGCAACCCCAGCTCAGGGATGGTCAGCCAGTTCACTCTGCTGTCTAAGCAAGAGTGAGTCAGCTGGGCTGGAGTCCTGGACCACTCCTGGACAGCCTCCAAAAGACAAAACCCTGGGGGATGGGTGGCTGGAGAGAGGCTCAGCGGCACATGTGTACACACACACACACACACACACACTCTCTCTGGGGAAAAAGGCTAGGCATGGTGGTGCACGACAGCAACCCTAGCACTTGTGTGTGTTGTGTGTGGGGGGGGGGGAGGTCTGAAGCAGGAGGACCTCAAGCCCAGCCCAGGCTGCAAGGAGACTGTCCTGTCTCAAAACAAGCAGCAACAACTGAAAAGACACCGCCTGTCAACAGCCATGACTCCGTAACTGAGTCAGGAGAACTGTCAGTAGGGGCTAAGTCTGATGAGAAGTGGGTATTCAGGGTACACCACTAACAAAGAGGAAAAACAGGAACTTTCCTAGAAGGAACCCTGCCAGGTGCCATCTTAACCAAGACGCCAAAATCAGCCTCTCCAGCAATGGGACATCAACCATGTGTTTCCTGTGGCATTCCAGCCAAATACCCAAATTTGAATCTAAGCATGAGGACATAAACATGTCCCTATTAAGGGGAAGTCTACAGAGTAACTGTCTGTGTTGCTCTGCAGTATCCAGGTCACAGAGACAAAGAGAGGAGGAGCCACCCTGGATTAAATGAGGCCACAGCTGAATGTGATGTGCAGGCCAGGCCCTGGGCCAAACCACACAAGACGGCCCAGCAAGGTCCCTCTTGTGGCTTAGGTAGCAGTCGAGGAGGCGGAGTGAGAACCCAGTGTCACTTGCACACTCACGGACTTAGTGTACGGGCAGAGCCACAGCTCAGGCTCGAACATCCACACAACAGGGTCAGACCTGAAGGCTGGGTGAAGAAAAGGAGAGCACATCTTTCACAGCCAGATAAAACGCCCAGCATACACACACACACACATGCAAACACACAAACCACCCAAGCAAAATTAAAAGCACATTACATACTTTTTATATAAAAAATAGACAAAACTAGAAATAGAAATGAAGCAACGGCCTGGCGTTGGTGGCGCACGCCTTTAGTCCCGGCACTTGGGAGGTGGAGGCAGAGGCAGAGGGTTCTCTGTGAGCTCGAGGCCAGCCTGGTGTCCAGAGTGAGTTCCAGGACAGCCAGGGCTGCACAGAGGAAACCCTGTCTCAAACAAACAGAAATGAAATAGCAGCCTTCATGGGACGGAGAATCACACAACCGAGCTGGCCCCGAGACCAACTGTGGTATTTCTTCTCCCCATTAATCTGTTTCTGAAGCATAGCAAAGAAGATTTTTGAGAAAAAGACTCTCCTCCTCTAAACATCTTAGGCTTGCTGCCATGTGCCCTTGTCAGAGTCTGTGGACGTAAACTGCCTGCACACTGGAAAGAGGAGCAAGTCAGTCAGGTCAGAGCCACCTACTAAACCAAATGGCAAAGGTACCCGGTGCCAAAGCCGATGTCACTAAGTACAACCAAAGGCTTTGGACTCACGCATTCACATGTAGCTGTTCACTAAAGCGAGACGTCATTTAACACAAGCTCTGTGCTGCCCAAACTGTAACCCTGTGCTGGACACCTCAGCTTCCTTATAAAAGGGAGGCAAGCCAGCACTGCTCAGTTACTTAGAAATATAGTGAAACATCACAGAGAGAGGGCCTGTGACCTACGCCTCACTGGTAACCTTCGCCACCCACACTACTGAGAGCTTCTCCAGGTTACAAGTGAAAACACAGAGCCAGTCTTACAGGGCAGCTCCAGGCCCGGATGCACAGTAGCGTTCTTGACCATGGGTGGCGAGTGTCGACCATCATCCATGTCCAGCTCTGTGCACTGAGCTTCTCCATGGATCACAGCCAGGCCCAGGCGCAGTCTCTCAGCATAGGATTGAGCCCTGGAGAAGACAGTGGTTAGCGATGGTGACACACTGATGGAAGAACCCCAGCCCTGCAGGTACCACTCTAGTGATCACAAGACAAAACAGTCAATCTCAGAGATTTCCATAAACCAGGCCAGAAGACAAACACCTCAAAGGCTACTGCTGAATTCTACACGATGTTTTTCCCCTCGCCAATATTCTATAAAGTCATTTCTAGACCTCTGTTCAAATGATACTTCATAAACGGCATTGGGTCAGTCGGGCTGGAGTGTGGTCCAGTTGGCAGAGTGCTCACTGAGCAAGACTGAGGCTCTGCTTTGATCCCCAGTACTATGTAAACAGGGCGTGGGGACACTTGCAAGGAACGGTAGCACTGGATTTAGAGGCAGAAGGCAGAAGGTGTAGCAGGTCACCCCCAGCTACAAAAAGAGCCTAAAGCAGTCTGGGATACCTGCACCATACACTGTCTACAAAACAAAAAATCCAAATAGAACCATTGCCTGAAAGTATGCACAGCCTCGAGCCGGGTGTTGGTGGCGCAGAGGCAGAGGCAGGCAGATCTCTCTGAGTTCAAGGCCAGCCTGGTCTACAGAGTTAGTTCCAGGACAGGCTCCAAAGCTACACAGAGAAACCCTGTCTCGAAAAACAAGAGAGAGAGAGAAAGAAAAAAAAAGAAAGTATTCATGGCTTCACTGTTTTCCTTAAACTTTTAAGAATTACATTTCCTTCCAGAGGAAAACTGACTAACACCGTGTAAGATGAAGCTACTGAGTGGTTGTGAACCCATGAACTTTTTACAGGCCACTATAATAGCCCTGGGTTTCCACACTGACTCTGACTTCAGAAGCAACCACAGGGGACAGAAATATCTGAAATATTTACCTTTTTGCAGCATCAGGAGACTTAGCTACAATGACTGCATTTCTGTAATTTGGAATCTAGATTTGGAGGAAAAATAAAAGAAAACCACTGAAACATTATTAAAAAATACTTAGATCTGGGTACTGTCTAAGACTGGTGAAGGCACTAGCGACCATTGTTCACACTGACAGGGGCCCTCACCGTCACCACTGACTCACTGCTGTAACATAACAGCACCGGCTGCCAAAAGACCGCAAAACCGTTAACGCCTTCGTTCTAGAAAACGCAAGGGTAAAAGTGCTCAGGGAAATACTGTTCTGACTACATGTCTATCTGGCAGTGGCAGGCACTGCGCCTCAGGGAGAGCTAAACGGCATGTCTGTGAGGACATGGGAGGTGTGCTGGCGGCTCCTCACTTCTTCCTGGATATACTGAAGCAGGAAAGGTGAGGCTCTAAGGTTGTCCACTGGAAAGCTGAAAAAGCCTTGTATTTCCTTTTGGTGAAGATCCATAGTGATTATGTGAGTTAAACCTGAAATTTTAAAACAAAAAATTACAAAGTTCTCCCCTACAAGTTAATGGCCGCAGTGGACATAAAACTAGATGTCCCTGCTTCCTCCCAGAAGACTGAAGGCAGGGGTTCTGTGAACTAGGGACACAAACTGTTAGTCTTAATAGAGCAGTACAGGGTGTCCAGCCTAACACCAAGGAGCCCGGGACGAAGAACTACACTTGAAAGGGGTGTGCTCTCTGCATTACCATCACCGGGTGGTCAAAAGAGAAAAGTCAGACAGGAATCAAAGCATGGACATGCAGTAAATATGGGACAGCAGTAGGAATAAAACAGGCCCTCATCAAAGACTAGGGGCAAAAAAAAAAAAACTCGCCAGAGGCTACGGCTACCTCAAAAAGGAACAGAAGCAGACTAACCTAAGACTCACAAGGACAAGTCTGAGACCCTGAAGTGTCCTGTGGCTCCTACAGAATGGTGTGAGGGCATTTTCAGGAAGGGACGTGGTGGCCAGGTCACTGGTCCCCCAGACCTAAGAACCAGTGAGACAGGGAACCCTCGGCCACTGTCCAATGCTGTCCCACAGGAAGCACGCACTGCTCCCTACGTGGGGAAGGAGTGTGAATTGCTACACAGAGAGGCAGTGAGAGATGGGGAGGGCAGAGAAAACCACCAACTAATGCACCCAGTTCAGGCAAACAGTTGGCCTGAAGCTTGAGATCACAAGACAAGCCTGCCAGCTAAAATACAGACGATGGCAAACTAACAACAAAAACTGATCAGAGAAAATGCTAAAGCATTCCTCTCTAGACACAGAGGGGAGCACAAGAATGTAGCCACTCAGCTCATGTAACCCTTGCACACTATGTGGAAGGAAACAAGATGTCAGTCATTAGTGAATGAGTAGAGAAACAGGTCCCAAACCAGGCAGGAGGTGGGACCTGATCACATCTAGTGCCCCTGCTCACACTCACCAGCCTTTGCCAGCATGGATGCCAGGAGTTTGCACACGATGGAGCCTCTCTTCCTCATCTTGCTTTGCTTGCTGTAGGGGAAGTAGGGGATGACACCGATGATATTCCGGGCGCAGGCGGTCTTCAGCGCATAGGCCATAATCAGTAACTCCATCACGGCCGTATTCACATCTCTACAACAGTAAAAACCGTCTTAGAGCAAAACCTCCTATTAATGGCTTCATCCACTGGGTGTGACAGGCATTTCACACCACACTGGTTTGTGACAGCTCCTCGGGAGCACAGGCAAGAGCAGTAAGGACGCTCTAGCTGAGTCAGGCAGTTTTCAGCTGTGGCCACCCAAACCTACACCAGTGACCCCCCTCATCTTTGCCTGTCTCTTCTGTGCCAGCAACCATAGTCACTGGACACCTGCTGGCACTCAGTCAGGGGTTCAGACGAAGGCCACAGCTGTCATTAGCAGAAAGCATTTTGTCTTTCTCATGGGGAAAGTGGAAGGGACTGGGGAAGTCGTGGAACTTTTCACAACCCGCCTTGTCCTTTCTTTGCCTGAAGCATTTCTGAGAAAGGCTGTCCCTGTGGGAACCGATGTTGCTCGGCAGAGGTGATGGACCCTTCTGGAAGATCTCAGCTCTGGCCCCATGTCTTTGACAGATGCCACACTCACTCTCAAACACCGTCTCCTCTGCGGCCAGCAGGCTGCCTGGGTGCATGTCTAGAGCAGACAGGGAGCAGACAGGCCGCCCATGGGAAGAGAGGTGAACCTCAGCACCACCCAGCAGAACCACGAGGCCGTCTGCAGGTCAGCCAGGCTATCCCCATCTCTCCCCATCTCCCCGATACAGGGTCTGTCTGCCGTCTACACTGCCAGGCAGACCTGGAAGCCACTGTGCTCACCAGGCTGGCGGCTCTCTTGACAGACTATCTAGGATCCAGCAGCTGCAAGGATAGCCTCTCACCAACAGTTTTATTCTGTAACATTATTAAACTCACCAAACTCCCAAATAAGATAATCACAAAATTCAGGAGACTAATGAGGACAAAATTTGAATACAACTTTGATTCTGAGCCAGGCATGAAGTGCACATTTTAACTCCAGCACTGGAAGGGGGAAGAGGGGCAGTGGACCTTTGTGAGTTCAACAGAGTTCTAGAACAAGCACATGCTGAAACCCTGGAAATAAATAAAAAAGGGACAAACCAACCAACCAAACATTTCTGCAGAAAGGGACACAGAAATAAAGAGGCAAAGATGGTGGTAGAGTTTCGTTTTTCTTAAATCAGATTTCTGGTTAGCCCTAGCTGCTCTGTAGACCAGGCTAGCCTTGAACTCAAGAGATCCACCTGTCTCTCCCTCCTGAGTGCCGGACTAAAGGCACGAGCCACCATCGCCCAGCAAGAAAAAAAGAAAAACTCCCAATACCGAGAAATTCCTATTTCTTTTTCTACAGGCTGGGACTTACATTTCCTATACAATGATTTTACTTTCCACTTTTCTTTTTCCCAGTAACAACATGTTACAAAAAATTAAATGCCCAAGGTCAAGCATGGTGATGTAATGCTATTAATCCCAGCTCTCAGGCAGAGGCAGGTAGAGTTCTGTGAGTTGGAGGGGAGCCTAGTCTAGTAAACATAGCAAGTTCCAGACAGCCAAGACTACGGAGACCCTCATCACTCTACATGTGGAGTGGAGTGGGGGGGGGGATGGGATTGGAGGGTGGGAAGCATGGGAGGGAGGGACAGAGAGGGAACTGGGATCTATATGAAGAAAAATAAAAAATAAATTAAAACACAAAAACAACAAAAACTACGGAAACCCTGTCTCAAAATAAACAAACAAAAAGTAACATCCTCCAGTCTTCAACCTGTATTGATCAGGAAAGTTACAATGGAGCCTTTGTCATGTGGCTTTATCCAGCGCTGAAACACAGGCAGGTTAAACAAAGGCAGTTTGTGGCTAACAGGGTTTGGAGGACTTGGCAGGCAGTCTCTGCTTTGTTGTTTGAATAAGAATGTTCCAAGTTCCTCCCGTTGGCTCCTGCAGTCATTATCTATAAGTAGGACACACTTAACTATTTCACCAACAGTTTTTCCTTCTTTAGAGTAACTATAGTCTGCATTAGACTCAGCTCTTACTACTCTATCATTTTCAATAAACAAAAATTAATTTGGGGCAGGGAAATGAACACAATACACTTAGTAAACTGCTTGGACCTGAACAACACTAGATATAGTCATGGAGTAGGGTTCACCCCAGCCCACTCCAACGAGACTGTCCTGTGTGGACTCTACTACATTGTGTGTGTGTGTGTGTGAGTGTGTGTGTGACACACATGTTATAACACAACACACATGTAGAGGTCCACTATGCAGGTCCCACAGACGGTGTCAGGCTTGGTGGGAGGTTCCTTTACTCACTGACCCATCTTGCCCCCTACATGTTATTTTATTTTTGTTTGAGACACTGTCTGTGTAGCCCTGGCTGTCCCAGAACTTGTTCTGTAGACCAGGGTGGCCTCAAACTCAGAGATCTACCTGCCTCTGCCTCTGCCTCCTGAGTTCTGGGATTAAAGGTGTGTGACACCCCGCCTGGTCCACATGGTATTTTTTTAAGATTATTTTATTATTTATTTATGTGTATGAGTGTTTTGCTTGCATGTATGTATGTACACCACCTGTTGTGTGTGTGTGCCTGGTAACCGTGGAGGTCAGAAAGTGTCAGATCCCTTAGAACTGGAGTTACGGATGGTTGTCAACCACCATGTGGGTGCTGGGAACCAAACCCCAGCCCTCTGCAAGAGCAACCAATGCTCTCCCTGCTAAGCCATCTGCAGCCCCGCATTAGCAGCCAGGGCAGACTCACTGTCTGCGCCACTCACTCTAAGTACTGGGATCACAATGCCCAGGCCTCTGTTTGCAGGACACAATGACAGCACCCTACCCGCACCAGCCCCAGGATGTTTGCTGCTGCTTTCGCATCTAACATTTTAAGTCACAGGAAATGGGTAAGGCGGTGAAGTGCAGACCTGAATTCAATCTCTGGGACTTACATGACAGAAAGAGACTCCCAAAAGTTGTTCTCTAACATGCTGTGGTCATGTGTGCACACAAATTTAAAAATGCAATTTTAAAACACATGGGGAGCTGGGAGAAACAGGAAATGCCTGGAGAGGTTGGGTTTCGCCTTGACAATGCCTAACAAACACAGGAAAAAGAACTGTGACTTTTAAGTTACCAAACAAACTCAGTGAAGGGAAGCGTGTCCTCAAGGCACACACATCTGTCCCCATGCTCCTTTTGCAAGGACAGTCTGGGCTACAGAGACCCCGGGTTTACAGACGTCTCCTGGCTGTTCCACCAGAGTGAGCCTCCCTGTGGACTACTAACTGCTGCTGCCTTCTATCGCTGCCCTGGGGTCACTCTGCCCTGCTGGATTAAATATTTGTTCTGAGCACTCGGCTTCCATGCGATACTAGAACACAAATTGGGTAAGAGTAAACCTCGACCTCAAAAGACATCAGCGGCGCTCTCTACGCTAAGAACAGCATCTGACTGGCAGCACCCAGGGAAGGACAGAGCAGACATGCAGGTCTGTGCTGGAGGCCTTCTGTACAAGGCACAAAGTGGTGAGCCTTTGTTCTTTTGGCCACGGACAGTGTACTGCGACTTCATACCGACAATGACACATGACAAGCTGGCCTGCAGTGAGAACTTCAGGGGCTTCCAGAAGACCCAGATTCAGCTCCCAACACCCACACAGCAGCTCAGAACGGTTCTAACTGCAGTTCCAGGGGCTCTAATATGCACTTCTGACCTCAGTGGGTGCCAGGCACACATGGGGCACACAGAAAACACCATACACACTGGTCCCTGGCTTCCTGACAAAATTGCAGCGTGACCCTTCTGCCTTAAGCTCCCAACAAGAAAAGAACAAGAAAGGACAAGTTTCAGGCTAGCCTGGGGCTACAGATTGACAGTCTCCAAAACGACGGACCTTGTTTTGCTGGACCTGGTGGCACACACCTCTATCCTAGGACTCAAGAGGCTACAGGTAGAAACTCAAGGTGGAAGCTAGCCTGTGCTGCATATCAACACAAGAACCTATGTCAGAAAACAGAAGACTGTCTTGTCACTTCACTCCTACCATGAAGAAAAGCACTGGTAACCAGACAGTGATGGCGCACCTTTAGGCCCACACTGGGGAGGAGGCGGGCGGATCTCAGCCAGTTCGAAGCCAGCCTGGTCTACAGAGCAAGTTCCAGGACAGCCAGAAATGCGTTGGGAGAGCATTTAATCCCAGCACTTGGGAAGCAGAGGCAGGGTAGCCAAGATTGTGATGCAGAGAAACCCTGTCTTGAGAAACCAACACCACCCCCCACCCCCCCACCCCCGCAAAAAAAAAAAAAGAAATGTATTGGAATAGCCTAGTAGGTCACCTGCCTAACATGCAAGTCTTGAATTTGATCCATCCAAGCACATTATGAAAACAACACTTAACCACTTTCCTATTCTAACAGCCACACTGAAATGATCTACAACCATCAAGCAGGTTGCTCACAAACTCCTCACTCAGCCATTATGCTAACCATGATATGTGCCTAAGCACCAGGGTCTCCACTGGGAGGTCACAACCTTAGCTCCGCCCCCAAGCCTCTGAGACTCCCAAGACATAACTAACAGAGGTACCCAGAAGGGCCGCTCATGGTTGGCACACTACTCAGCAGAGTGGCTTTTCCTGGAGAAAGAAAAAAGAAGTCAAAGCTCAAATTCCAGCTGCTGCCTCCCAATGCTTAGTGCTGCCAAGATGCCTAAACGAGTCTTCTAAGCCATCTCGCCATTACAGAGCCAGTCAGGGCAGCTGCCACCTCTGTATTTGAAAGAGGATTAAGTGGAAAAGCTGGTCTACCTGGGGCTGCCAAGCTAAGGCTGTCTTTTCCACCCTCAGACAAGGGCTCCATACTCTACAGTGACAGCCAAGAGCCTAGCATTTCATGAAAGTTGTTTTCGTCTCCTTCCCGCCTGAGGAACTCTAGCATTCAGAAAGAGAGGACAACAATGACAATACTGCTCATTGCCAAACAAAGCATGAACCGAGGAGGCCCCAGGGCAGCCTTATGGACCATCAGCGTTTCCTTAGTGCGTGCTCTTAAAGCCAGGAGGAGACAGAGGCCTGAGTGAACATTCCAGGCAGAGAAAACGTGAGAAAAGCTCAGTGTCAATTGGCTCAGGAAAGTCAGCTGTCTGGTGTATGATGGAGACAGACAGGGTTAAGAGCAGCAGACAATATCAGGTACACAGGGAATGCACACAGTACATTTCCTAATGTATAACAGTCAGGAAGCAAAACAAGGTACTGTGGCTCAGCTAAGATGGCCCTGTGCCTACCACATCTAGACATGGCCAGTAAGACTGCATGTGTCTCCCATGCTTTCTGGATTGAAGGTACTTCATCCAAAGCTGCAGAGGAGGAGAAGCAGAGGACCACACATCCGTTTCCCCAAGGACTGTCTTGGCAAGGCCCCCTCGATTTTCCTATATTTTAGACAGTGTTGGGGATTGAACCCAGGACCTTGCACATTCCGGGTAAGTCTCCACCACTGAGCTACTTCCTTCGTTCCTGCTTTCTTACTTCTGAAGGGCATGGCAAAACCATTGAGGCCACTGAGATGGCTCAGTGAGTAGACGCTTGTTGCTAACACCGATGACCCGTTAGATCCATCCCTGGGACTCATGGTAGAATGAGAACTAATTCCTACACATTGTTCTCTGCTCTCATCACACAGCACACGAAATCCCCACCCCACTAAATAACCATTTAAAAAAAAATTGGTGCCCCCCAAGACAAGATCTCACTATGTAGCCTTGGCTGGTATGGAACTTGCTATGTAGTGCCTATCTCTGCCTTCAGAGCGCTAGGATTAAAGGTGTGTGCATCATGCTTGGCAATTTCTTAACTTTGTGAGGCAGTTCTCACTAAGTTGTAGCCTGGCCTTAAGCTAGTACTGCAGTCTAGGCAAGCCTTGAACTTGTCCCTCTGCCTCAGTCTCAAGCCAAGCATGAATTTATCATTTCAAGCAACAGTAACAAAAATCAACCCTGGATTGTTGTTCACATGGAAAGGAAGTTTCTCAGAGGAAAACGGACTCATGGGGTGGTGTCAAGTCTTACCTGGGTATTGTCTGAATAATGAAAATGTCTTGGCCACGAACAGACTCTTTGATTTCAACTCTTGTTTCTGAAGGAAAAAGAAGTGTTCAAGTTTAAAGAATTCATGGTGCAGTAACAGACAATAGCTGGAGTAAGAGGATTCTATCTGCCATAACTAACTAACTAAATAAAGTCCTAACTAAGTAAAATACTCACACAGAGTGGCCAGGCTGACGGTAAAAGATGATAAAACCAACAAATGTCAAATAGCCCAAAAAATTCTAAAAGTGGCAACTTAACATCTGTTGGACAGCTGCAGAGGCACCCTGAGACAGGCCGGGTGCTGGGTCCCAGAGAGGACCTGAAGCAACGTGGTAACGACATCTCAGTGTGACCCAGACCGCCACAGGCTAGTCACGGGGACTGGGGGAATGGGGGATGGGGACGGGGGGGGGGGGGGGGGGAACAGCGGCCTCAGGGAAGCGGCCGGCACAGCAAGGGAGGGAACATGGAAGACAAGGAGCAGGCGGCCACTCGGGAAGCAGAGAGGCTGCGGGGAAAGAGCTGTAGCCAAGAAGCCAAAGAGAGCTTCTCCTTAAATGGGACAGGAGTTGGAGGCAGGTGGAGCTCTGTGAGCTCAGGCCAGCCTGGTCCACAAAGTGGGTTCTAGGACAGCCAGAGCTCTGTTACACAGAGAAACCCTGTCTGAAAAATAACAAAACAAAAAGAATCCCTGCTGAAGCTTTTTTGGGGCTGGAGAGACAGCTCAGCAGTTAAATGCACTGACCCAGGTTCGATTCCCACATGGCAGCTCACAGCTGTCTGTAATTTTTACAGTTCTGGGGGATCCAACACCCTCACACAGACATGAACGTAGACGACACACCACTACATGTGACAGGAAAGCAAAGCCGGGGGTGGGGTCACTGGCTACTATGAGAAGACAGTGATGGCGGTGAGTGACTGGCAACGAGGAGACACTGGAAAGGAAAAGCACACTGACTCAGGTTGTTTGCAAAATCAGAGTGCTCAGGACGTGATAGATGACTGGAGACCAGGGGCTGAGTGGGCAGAGCAGACCCCAAAGGGCCCCAGTCTGAGAGCTGAGCATATTAACCTAAAATCTGAAACCGAAATTCTTCCCAAGCCTGAAACCTCGGGTGCTGATGGCACTCCACATTTCAGATGATGGAGCATTTCAAGTTTGAAATGCATAACTAGAAGTCTATGCCAATGTTCTAGATCTGGGACACTTGTAGTCTCCTTTTCAGGTGGAGGACACTCAGCCTCAGGTGAAGAACACTGGCATCTACGCGGGCTTGGAAGTAGCTCAGAAGTGAAATTTCCCTGGATTCAATCCCTACAACTAGTCCCTCACCACGCCCCCAAAGATTTAGGAGTATTTTCACAGGCATAAGTGAACAGAATGGGCTAGACAGAAGGCTGTGGCCACTTGGACACTTCTGATGCCGAGAATGAGACCAGCAGCAGGGAGGAGTGAGGAGAGCCTCCCCGTCCCCGTTTTCCCCTCCAGCTCCCAACCCCAGCACCCACGCCAGACACTCATGATGCCCTTGCTGGTCGCTTTGGTACCTCTGCAGGCACACACACGATCTTACTCCTACAAGAAGAAAGCAGCTAGGGTTGAGAGCTCGCCGAAGGACACATGATGCTAATTAAAACATGTGACTTTCACATATTCTGTTAGTGTGCATTCCTCCAACGATCCATCCAACTGTCCACTGTCCTGACTGGATCCCCAGACATGATGACAGTAGGCTCCGTTTTGGTTTGTGAGGCAGAGCCTTACTTGGTAGTCCAGAATGGGCTCAAACTCATGGCAATTCTCTTGCTCAGCCTTCTGAGTGCTGAGATTATAGGCATATATGATAACACCTAGCTCTTCAATGTATTTTTCTGCAACAGATAAGAGCAGGATGAGGCGGTGGCGCACACCTTTAATCCCAGCACTCAGGAAGCAGAGGCTGGTGGACCTCTTGTGAGTTCAAGGCCAGCCTGGTCTACAGAGCTAGTTCCACGACAGGCTCCAAAGCTACTTAGAGAAACCCTGTCTCAGACCCCCCTACACACACACAAAGGGCGGGCCAGATGCCCTGAAGTATGCAGCTCTCCTAGATTACTACAGTATTAGTAGGACAGTCAGGTGCCTTCAAGCGTCCATGTTATAATTAGTTTTCCACACAACCCACAGGGAAGCAAAACTGGGCCACTAACCCAGTGTGACAATCTATACATTGTGATTAAAGAAAAAAAAGGAGAGAGCAGGACAGAATTTGAAAGGGATGTGTGTGTGTGTGTGAATGTCACCACTGTTACGATAATGCACGTGGGGGGGGGGACTCTTGACAAATTCCATGGCAGGTGAGGGTGACCCAAGGAGGAGGACAAACACGCCAGGCAGATAGAGCTTAAGTGACAAGTTTTATTAGAAAAGGAAAGGGGGGAGGGGGAGAAAAGAGACAGAGAGGACAGAAGAGGGAGACAGGCAAAGTCGGGGGGGGGGGGGGGGAGAGTGTCTTTCTTTTAAAGGGTCCTTTGCACCGCCTGCAGACTAGCAGTCACGGACGCTGGGCTGACCACAGTACCGCCTGAGTGCATTCTGCCAGGTGACGGGGCAGGCCAGCGTGATGCCTGGGTCCTTACCATCATCAGGTGTCTCTCAATGACTTTCACCTATGCTCCGAGACAGGCTCTTTCACTAAACTCAGCTGACTGACACTCCTAGGCTGGTTGTGTGAGCTCCAGCCATCACCGGTTTCTGACCCTCCAGCTGAGGTGACGGATGTACAGCAACCACTGTTACTGTCTCCATCTCCTTAGCTCCACCCCCACCTAAGAGGGCTTCCAGTCTCCTTAGCTCTGCCCCCACCTAAGAGGGCTTCCAGTCTTTCTTCCTAGCGCCAGACCGTGCATGCAATAATTTGATGTCCTAATACGTATAAGACACATTTACTGCGTAGAAGACAAAACAAACACTCTATATGTTCCAGGGCAGGTCCCAAAGCCACAGAGAAACCCTGTCTCAAAAAGGCAAGGACTAAGGATGCTGACCTCCAAGGTTTGAAAGGAAATATTCTGTGTTAAATTCATAACAGGGCACCAGTGAGTAAAAGCACTGGCTATGCGAACCTCATGACCTGAGCTCAGTATGTAGCACACACCAACACTCAGAGTGCACTCAGGATTTCGGTGGCTGGTATCTGTAACCCCAGCACTCCTATGGTACATGCCAATAAGCAGAAACAGGCAAGAACTGGGCCCCAAAGCTTGTCCTGACCTCCCCATGTGCACCACGCACAAGCACACCACCACTCAAGAAGCAAACACAAGCTAGGGCACTGTCCACTTGTAAAAGCACTACTGGTAAGAGTAAGCCACCTTCTGAGGTGTGATGCTACCACATGGCTAAGGCTGGAGGACCCCAAGTTCGATGCTTGGGTGATGAATTCTGTGTGGCCAAGGAAACAAAGCAAAAGCATGTTTAAAAAAAAAAAAAAAAAAAAGCCATGGGCATGAAGGTGCATGTTGTGGAATATTAGTTGGAGATGTGTTACGTTTGTTTATACTGTGGAACATGTTTTAATGACGCAGAGATGTCTTGCAATCTTTTATGCTGTGCTGTGTAACTCTGTAAAGCTGTGTTACTCGCCTGTCTAAAACACCTGATTGGTTTAATAAAGAGCTGAACCGCCAATAGTGAGGCAGGAGAAATAGGCAGAGAGAATAAATGGAAGGGGGGGGGGTAGGAAGAAAAGGAGAACAGGGACCCAGCCACATAGCCAGTAAGAATGGAAGAAAAGTAAACAGAACGGAGAACAGTAACAGCCCAGTGGCAAAAGATGGGTGGGGTAATTAAAGTTAAGAAGAGCTGGCTAGAAACAAGCCACGCTAAGGTCAGGCATTCATAAGAGTAAGTCTTCGTGTATTTATTTGGGAGCTGGGTGGCAAACCCCCAAACACCAAAGAGTAAAAATAAAAACCAACAACAGGTACATGCCCACAATCCCATGGAAGGCTAAAGCAGAAGGATAAGGAATTCAAAATCAAAACATCCTCAGGTACTTAGCAGGTTCCAAACCAACAACAAGGGTTGATCTGATGGGAGATGTCATTCTGTAAATATGTTTCTCATACTGGTTAATGAATAAAGCACTGTTGGCCAATAGGAAAGCAAGATGGGCGGGACTAGGAGACTAGGAGGATTCGAGGTAGTAACGAGGAGTCAACATGGAGACTGGGGAGACGAGACGCATGCCCCTCTCCCCGGTGAGATGAAACCATGTGGAAATCCTTAGATTAACAGAAATGGGTTAATACTTAAGACAGAGCAGCCGATAAGAAACTAGTAACTCGCCAACAGCATTATATCAAATCCAGCATCTCTGTGCATTATTTGGGGCTGGCGCGGCGGCGGGACAAGACCAGCGGCGGGCACAGAGTGTTAGGGTTAAGATACCGGCCACATCATGGTAGAAAGAGGGAGCCAACACCCATTTGCTGTTACTGGAGACGCGGAAGCAGGGTACCATGAGTGTGAGGCCTGGATGGGTTACAGTGAATGCCTGTCTAAAAGACTTTAAGTGGGAAAAGGATACCAGGCCAGAGTGGTGGCGCATGCTTGTAACCCAGCACAAAAAGCAGGGAGACCAAGCCAGGTAGGCTACGGAAAATGCTGCCTCAAAATGACAACAACCCCCCCCAAAAAGACTTTAAACTTACCTCCATTGGTCTCCTGGTACACAACAGATTTCCCCAATTCAGCACCAAGACGCCTATTACACAAGAAGAAGGGGGGCAGAGGGTTAATTAATCCAGCATTCTGGGAGCTGAGGCAGGGTTGCTGTAAGGTAAAGGCCAGCCAGGACTATACAAGACCCAACCTCGCTCTTAAAGAAAAAAAAAAAAAGTAGCAGAGTCAGACAACTACAGCACAAACTCAACAGATGAAGTAGACACTGCATTTATAGGTATGCATTGTTACTGGCATGCCATAGCTTTCTGAAAAATTAGCATAACAAAAGGCAAACCCACTACTTTCTAAAGTGCCCTCCCTTGGGCTTCTCACAGTCATGGGTGATAAATCTGATCCAATGCAAACAAACTCAAGCTTCAAGTCTGAAGTACTGTAGTTGGCCTACACAAGAAAGACAGTAATCAGGGTTCAGAAACAGGAAGCAAGCAGCGGAATGAAGAGCAGCTCTCCTAGACTCTCCTGAACCCGCTAAAGTCCAAATGATAATAAAACAGGCGGAGCTAAGCCATTTTGAAGCATGAAAATGACTTTAAATGTTCAAAGTCAAGTCTAATTTAAACCTGGAGCCCAGATACAAAGAGGTTAGCCTGGGCCACAGAGATCTTATCTCAGAAAACAAAAGCCAGGGATGGCCGTGGTGGCGCCGGCCTCTAATCCCAGTATTCCCGGGGCAGAGGCAGGCGGATCTCTAAGTTCAAGGCCAGCTGGGGGCTCCAGAGAAAGCAAGTCTCCTAAATTGAGAACAAAGGCCAAAGAACAAGTTAAACAACATGCACATAGGCATTAAAGGGGGGAGGTCAAATGACGCACTCTGTCACATATTTCTAAAACGTTTACCTTATAAAGGGCCACTAAGGCTCTGTATACCAGGGCTCTAGTGTTCTTCGAAAGAGAAGGACCTTTCTCGGCAGACAGGCGGGCCCTGCTCTGCAAGATTCGCCTCCATTGCTTCCCACCAAGCTCAGACTCACACTCCATCCCTGTCCCATAGAATCTCTCATTTTACACGTTAAGGTTAAACAAAACAAAACAACACAAACCAACCACGTCCTTCACCCAGGGTCAGCGAGGTGACAACAGGCAAGCCTGGGAAACACCTCAGGGCCCCAAAGGTTCCGTGAGGTCAGAGGCTAGGCATACACATGCATACACCCCCAAGCAAAGACTTTGTACAACTGATCACTTGCACTGAGCTCTCCCCGCTCAGCCCACGGTTCCCTTCTCCCTACGCCTTCGGTCCGAGGCTAGACCCCGATCAGCCTGTCTCCTTAGGGTGGGCTGCCAAGGGCGATGTCACACACAGAGCCACAGGGAACCTCTCAAGGGTTGAGAATGCTCCGCCGCCCCGGGGAGCATTTACTTCCCCAGGGGCCGGCCCGGAGGCCGCTCCCGGGTGCGGAAGCGGCGGCGGGGAGCAGGGGCCGGGCCAACCCGGGGACGAGCGCGCTTACTCGGTGATGCGCTTGGCCAGCTCCGTGCAGGCGGCCGTAGAGTTGGCCGAGAAGACTCGGTAGCCGGTGCGGGCGGCGTTCATGGCCGGCGGGGCGGCGGGGCGAGCCCGCGGGACGCGGAGAGCGGAGCACGCGGACAGCGGGGGCAGCAGCAGCAGCTTCCTGGGCATCCTCCGGCCCGAGGCGCGGGGACGGCGCTGCGCGGGGCCGGACGCGGGCGCAGCTGTGACGACGACAGCGCGCGGGGAACCGGGCGGGACCCCTGAGCGCAGGCCGCGCCCCTCAGCGGGACCGAGGCGGCGGCTAGAGCGCCCCCACCGCCGCCATCTCGGCAAAGGGCAGGGAGGTCGGCATCCGTTCGGGAGCCGTTTCTGACAGATGCGCCACTGATTCGCGTGGCCGCTTGATTTTGAGACCCTCAGGACAGGTGTTTTAAGTGCACGACTTTGGGCGCTGCAGCCAAACTTAGCAGTGGTCCCCAGACGTTTTCAGAACTTCCGCCAGGAACCAAGATGTCCTCCGCGGGGGGGGCCGGAGACAGTCTAGCCTCGCGCCTCTATGGTAAATGAGCGCTCTGCGCCACCGCCGCGCCCCCACCCAGCCCCCGCGCGCACGCGCTTGCGCAAGCTGAGATTTATTTGCAAAGTGGCGGGCGGAGTCGTTGTGCGCTTGCTGCGGGCAGAGAGGCTGCTGTGCAGCAGGGTCTTGTCGTAGAGGCGTTCCCCAGACCCTGTCCTGGTGTCTGCACGTGAGGCACGGTTGCATTCCCGCCAGATTTTGTCCTCGGTTCTCAATCGCAGCCGCCTCGGCCTCAGCAAGCAGGAGTGAGTCTGCCGTGTGCAGTGTGCACTTATTTACCCTTGTGTAAGGAGACCCGACAGAAATGAGGCCATTCTAGAGACTTTTGTGTCTCTGGATCTGACTACCAGACTTCGAAAAACGGACCCCAAAGTAACGGGGATTTTTCCCGGGGATGACATGCCGGGAGAAGGGAAAGGCACCAGCAAGAGCAGGGACTTGTCGTCTCCCATGAGGATTTCACACAGCTCCCACGACTTGTCAGTGGTGGGCGGAACCGCTTAGGGGCAAATCCTTGGCCTTCCGGGAAGACAGACTTGTGGGGTCACTGGATCCCTTTGTCCCTTTTCCCGGTTTGGCCACATCGAGTCTGTGATTTGTGCTTTCCGCTTTCAATTTGCTTTTTTTTTTTTTTTTTTTTTTAATGCACATGGGTGTTGTGCCTACATGTATGTCTATGTAGCATGTGTATGCAGTGCCTGGAGAGGACAGAAGAGATGTGAGATTCCCCTGGGATCGGGACTCCAGTATGGAAGCTGCTGGTTGCTGGGAACCGAACTTGGGTCCTCTGTCCTTGACGTGACAGTTTTAATTGGCGCATTGGGGAAGGTGGCCAGACCATAAGCTCTGGCCTTACCCCAGTACCTGTTTCCTACTAAGGCATGCTACCAGCCCTTTCCTCCCTTCCCACTCTTTAAGTGATTCATGGCATGCACCCCTCTCTGCCCTCCTAGGGCCAGACATCAGGTACGATAACACAGGGTAAACACAGTGTCCGATAAATATCTTTTTCTAATTACATGTGTTGGTGTTTTGCCTGTGTGTGTGTGTGTCTGTGTGAGGGCATCAGATCTCCTGGAACTGGGGTTGCAGACAGTTGTGAGCTACCATGTGGGTGCTGGGAATTGAACCTGGGCCCATTTTAAGCTGTGCTGGGGATGGAATCCAGGGCTTTGGGCACCGCAGGCAGACACTCTGCCAACTGAGCTAAGATCCCTACCTCCCTTCCCCACCTACTCTCACCTCATGGTAATAAAGTAATTTGGAAGCCTGAGTCTTATCAGAGAAGGCAAAGGATGACTGGCAGGCAGTAGAAAGGCCCATAATGCAAGGAGGAACTTCAGAGCATGGGCGGGACTTTTTTTCTCCTCCTAAGGAACAGTGAACTAGGCTCTAATTTATAGTTACCCAGGGATCAGAAGAGCATACTACCTCACCATCCCCAGGTCCTGATTAGAAAGTGCTCCCTTGCACAGGAAGAAAGGGGAGGGAGTTACCCAAGTGCCCTCCTTGACAACTTACCAAAGTTCCCTGGAGTCAGGCTAACTACAAAGAAGTGTCATGTCTACCATAGTCACTCAATTCTGGGGGGCGGTTGGTCACCCCATAATGCTGCCCAGCATCAAGACAGGCCCTGCAACAGCCCCCAGGTGTCTAGGGCTGGCTGGCTGGTGGTCATTGTCACAGACTGAAGACCTCTGTCCCCAAGTTCAGAAGCCTGGGCCCCAGGAGTGACTAGGCTTACTGGCAGTAAGTGGGGGTAAATGGGGTTGGGAGGGTGGAGCCCTAACACAGAAGCTTCGCGTCGTCGAAGAGGGGAAGACACCAGAGCGTTCCCTGTCCTCGGTATGTGAGGACATAGTGTGTGGGCAGCTGCCTGCCACTGAGAGAGACCCCCGTCACCAGAACCAACCATGCTAGTTCCCCATGGGATTGCCAGCTTCAAGGTCCATGTAAGATGGCCAGGCATGGTAGCACACAACGAATCCCAGCATTCAGAAGGCAGAGAGGCAGGCTACCCTGGACTACATAGTGACATCTAGCCCCCCCTCAAAAAAAACACTAAGTAAAAAATTGGAGGTTAGAAGACAACTCATAGTAGTCATTCCTTTCTTCACCACACGAGCTCCAGGGGTTGCTCAGGGTTCTGGGCTTGGCAGAAAGTGCTTTTACCAGCTGTACCATCTTTTTGGCCCTAAAGCCAGTGATAGTTGTGCTATGCAGTTCCCCAGGACACACACACACACACACACACACACACACACACACACGCATGCACGCACGCGCGTGCGCACATACACACAGTCTCATTACAATGTCTTTTGTACAATGTAACTGAACAGTCTGTGTCTTAGTTTGAAGATAGGGATTAGGGCCCAAGCATCCACTCCCTTCAACCGTTGAAGAACTCAGATGAAGCACTGAATACCCAAGAGAACTGGGTGGCTGGATAAATAAATAATGTTCCTTCAGACCCCGGGACACTTGGCAGCCATCAAAATTTCCTTTTTAAAGGATCATGGGAGAGTGAAGACAGAGTGTAATATAATGCTGGATAAACTAAGGGCAAAGCGACCTTATTTAGAAAGGAGCTGAGTTTCATTTTTCTGCAAGTCTACTTAAGACAGAGAGGGCACACAGGGACATGTCCTGAGGACCTAAAGGTCCCTTAGGAGGTTTTTATTGTTAAATCAAGGCTTAATTCACCAAGACAAGCCGGAGTGTCCCTGAGTGCCCCAGCCCTGGGGAGAGGAGTCTATCCTGGCTGTGAGGATACACAGACTAATAGGTGGGTGGTGTAGCCAGTGTCTGGAACCTCTCAGAAAGATGCAGGACCAGAGGCGATGCCTGAGGCTGGGTTTCTCTGTGTAGTCTTGGCTGTTCTAGAACCACTCTGTAGACCAGGCTGGCCTTGAATTCAGAGATCCACCTGTCTCTGTCTCCCGAGTGCTGGGATTAAAGGTGTGCACAACCACCATCCAACCGCCCTTGGACTCTTTAAGTCGCAAATCCTGGTTGTGGGGACTTGATGTTCGATTTAATCTTACGTAAAATTTACAGGAGTCATTGTCTGGCCTGAGATACTGCATTAGACCTCCCTAGGCTGTAGCAAGTGTGCTAGGGCCTTGGAAGGGAAAGGAAGTCAGAGGTTAAGAGCACTGACTGCTCTTCCAGAGGTCCTGAGTTCAAATCCCAGCAACCACATGGTGGCTCACACCATCTATAATGAGATCTGGTGCCTCTTCTGACATGCAGAACACTGTATATATAACAAATAAATAACTCTTTTTTAAAAAAGCCAGATTAAAAATTAACACAGCAGGCCTGGCAGTGGTAGCATATACCTTTAGTCCCTCACTCGGGAGGCAGAGGCAGGAGGATCTCTGTGAGTTCAAGGCCAGCCTGGTCTAAAGAGCGAGTGCCAGGGCAGGCTCCAAAGCCACACAGAGAAACTGTCTCAAAAACAAACAATCAAACAAACCCCCCCACAGCAATGAACAGGAGGAGGTGATACTCAGTCCCCCTGCTTTAAACCTCTGACAAAAATGGCTTTGAACTGACTTGTTTTAAAGGCATGGTAGCACACACCTTTGATCCCAGCACTTGAGGGGCAGAGGCAGGCAGATCTTTGAGTGTGAGGCCAGCCTGGTCCACAGACTGAGTTCCAGAACAGCCAGGGCGACACAGAGAAACCCCGATGCGTGCTGTCTCCTTTGGGACTTTTCTGTCTACAAAGTCTAAGTCTTCTCTGCTCAGTCTTTGCTGTCTGTCTCTGTCTTGCTCTGGTTTTTGTTTTCTGGAGATGGTCTTGTTTCTATAACCCTGGCTGGCATTGAAGTCACAGTAATCCTCCTGCCTCAGACTCCTGAAATGCTAGGATTGCAGGCAGAGGATTCCACACCTGGCTCCTTTCCTCTGTGGCTCAGACTAGCTCTGAATTAGCTAAGTAGCCCAGGCTAGCCTCAGACTCCAAATTCTCCTATCATTGCCTCCTGAGCATTGGAACTAAAGGTAACAGCACACACAGTCTAGCATTTTCTACTTTGCAGATGGGATGCTCTCAAATTGTAAATCACTAATTATAGCAAATTAGATTTTGAACAAAACATATAGAGAAACTTTGTTCTTTGGCAATCTAAATTAAACAAACAGGGTAATGAATTAAGTCCTGCAATGAAGTGTTTGGGGGGAAATCATGCCTTTACGAGACTGTTTTTCTTTGTAGAGTGTGGGTGTGGGGTTATGGAACCCAGGCTCTTGAACATTCTAGACAAGTGCCCTACCCCCCACCTGCCCCTTCTCTGGTCCTCCTTCACTTCTAGTAATGTGAATAGTTTTGTTTGGAGCATACAAACCCTTCATTTACACAACACAGATGACTAGATTCAGCTGCATCAGCAGAGCTGAGTAATTGCAACAGAGGCTGTCTGATCCCATAATGTTCAAATATTTGCTATCTGATTTTTATTTTGGGTGTGTGCATGGGTGTCTTGCTGGCATGTCTCTGTACCATGTTTGTGCCTGGAGTCCTTGGGGGACAGAAGGGGACACTGGATCCTCTGAAACTAGAGTCAATCACAGCTGTTTTGAGCCGTCATGTGGGTGCTGGGAATTGAACCCAGGTCCTCTGCAAGTGCAGCTTGTGCTCTTAAACCTTGAGCTAATGCTCCAGCTCCTACTTATCTATCTGATTCTTTTCATTGTTTTTGTGACCTGGAACTTTCTATGTAGATCAGGCTGGCGTCCAACTGACAGAAATCTTTCTGCCTCTGCCTCCGGAGTGCTGGGATCAATGCACATAGCACAGCATACAGCACGCACTCTTACCCCCTGAGTCACCTCCCCAGCCTCTGATGCCGATGCCTCTGCTTCCTGTGGTTTCTGCCCAGGCCTTTCTCCAGCCCTCCAACCCTGCCACACCCACTATTGCAGCCTCTGGGCTGCAGGCATTCCTCCAAGTTCAGCCCACGGCCGTTAAAAAAAAAAAAAGAAAGAAAGAAAAATGAAAGAAAAGTAGGTAAGGAAAGACAGGCATGGTAACTTATGCCTGTGTAACCCCAGCACTTGGCAAGCTGAGGCAGGAGGATTGCTGTGAGTTTGAGGCCGGCCTGAGCCAAACAGCTCCTGCCTAACCTAATGTTCCTCCCACACCGTCACTGATAGTGAGACCCTGCCTCCAAATTAAGTAAAATAAATAAATATTTTAAAACACCAGGGGGCAGCATAGGACTGGGTGGGGAAATTAACCAACCATTGGCTGTGAAGCCGGGAGGGATTTTAAGAACATGCAGCACACAACAATCCCTCAAGCAAGTAAAGGCAGTGTCCAAGGAACAATGGACTTCTGTGCGGGCGGGGGCAGGGGCGGGGGCGGGGTGTGTGTGGAAATGGCTGTTGAGAGCTCCGAAGCTCCTGATTGCAGAAGACCAGCCCACAGCGCACACTTTCAGAAACGGTGAGGCTGCAGTGCCTTCTCGCGCTTCAGCAGCAAACAGCGGTAGTTGCTGGGCAACTTCTTCCAGATTTCTGTGGAGGGTTCAGGGCAGCCAGTGTTGGTATCAGGGCTATCTGATTGGCACCCAGAATAGGGCTGCTTGGCTGCAATGCTCCAAGCAAGGTAGTAAGGCAACCTGAGAGCCAAATTGCCCTGGGCCCCCACATCTTATCCCATTTAAAGGAAAATTAAACAATTAAAGGGGTGTTTAAAACAAGCTGGGAATTTTTTTTTCTTTTTTTGACAGTCTCACTATGGAGCAAAACTTGGCTCCAAACCCATGGCAATCTTCCTGCCTGAGTCTCCTTGAGTCCTCTCTTTGCATTTTTTTTTTTTTTTTTTTAGACTTACTCATTTTATGTGTGAGAGTTTTGGGTGTATGCATTGTGTGCCATGTGTATGTTTGGTGCCCATGAAGGTCAGAAGAGGACATTGGATCCCCTGGAGCTGGAGTTCTTTTAACTTTTTATTTCAAGCCATGTGGTGGCTAATTGGTTGTCAAATTGACTACATTTGGAATCAACTGAAAGCTAAGCGGCTGGGCAGACTTGGGGGCGGGGTGGGGGTGTCTTGCTTAGATCACTTGACCTGTGGTGGCAGCCCACACAAAGGCCACGGGAGAAGGAAGCTTTTGCTTTTTGCCTATTTGCCCCTCACTCTCACTCTGGCAAGTTCATCAAGTCCTGTTGCCCAGTCATTGCTTTGTTGATATTGGAGTCTATGTCTTCAGGATCCCAATGCAGACTGGAAACTGGCAGCTCTGAGGATTCCAGCACAGCCTGGGACCCCTGATCTGAGACATGAGTCAACGGGCTGAACTGACCTGCACTCCTGAACTTCCCTTTGGGTGACAGCCAGTTTTGGACTACTCAGCCTCACAAGCCACTCTAAGAAATAGCCTGTGTGTGTGACCCACACGGACCATGGACTTATGATCCCCCTGCCTCCGTTTCCCGAGTAACTAATACCACAGGCTTGCACAACCAGGTCTGGTTCTTTCCTGTTCTTTCTAAGACAAGATTCCATTCTGTCAACCAGGCCGATCTTGAACTTACTATGTAGCCCAGGCTGGCCTTGAAAAGTATTGAGCCCTCTGCTTCAGCCTCTTGGGTGTGGGGTGACAGGCATGCGCTACCATGCCTGGCCTTCCTTATCTAAGTTAACAGGGTCTTTGAGGATTAAGTTTACGTGTCAAATTAGCTGGGTCTTGTTCAGATATTTGATTGAGCATTCTTCTAGATATTTCTGTGGTAGTGTCTTAAATATCTCAACTCTTAAATCAGTATACTTTTAAATAAAGCGGATTACACACCACAACTTGGGAGAGCCTCGCCTAATTGATTGAGGAGCTGAATGGTACAAAGCAGTAGGGGGTTGGCCACAGCCAGATGTGGGTGCTCCCTCCCCAAAATCTTTTCTGGTTCCACTTGCACCTCAGTGCAGGGTTTGCAGGATCCTCCAAAAGAATCCTGTTTTGAAACAACAGAAAATTTCTTTGAAATTTCAACTGACCAGTTAATTTTTTTCCCCCTGAGATAGGGTTTCTCTGTGGCTTTGGAGGCTGTCTTGGAAGTAGATCCAGGCTAGTCTCGAACTCACAGAGATCCTCCTGCCTCTGCCTCCCGAGTGCTGGGACTAAAGGTGTACACCACCAACTCCCAGCTCTGACCAGTTAATTTTTGTTTGTTTTCTCCAGACAGCATTTATTAGTATAATCCTAGTTGTCCTGGAACTAGCTCTGTCGACCAGGCTGGCCTCAAACTCACAGAAATCTGCCTGCCTCTGCCTCCTAAGTGCTGGGGTTAAAGGTGTTCACCACCACTGCCTGGCATTTTTTGTTTTTAATGATTTATTTATTTTTATTTTAGTACATTGGTGTTTTGTATGTCTGTATGAGGGTGTCAGATCCCTTGGAGCTGGAGTTACAGACAGTTGTGGGCTGCCATGTGGATGCTGAGAATTGAACCTGGGTCCTCTGGAAGAGCAGACCTTAAGGTCTGAGCCATCTCTCCAGCCCCTATTTGTTTTTTTTTAAATTTTCTTTATAAAACCAGGCCGAGGGCTGGAGGTGGCTCAGTAAGTGCTTGCTGTCTAAGCATGAGGACATGAGTTCTATCCCCAGAGCCTGCAGTTGTAATCCCAGCACTGGGCAAGCAGAGGGAAGGAGACCCCTGGGCTCACTAGCCAGACAGTCCAACCGACTCAGCAAGTTCAAAGTCAATGGGAGACCTTGTCTCAAAACACAAAATGGCTGGAGAGGTGGCTCAGTGCTTTAAGAACACTGGCTGCCCTTCCAGAGGACCCAGGTTCAATTCCCAGTACCTACGTAGTGGCTCACAACCACCTTAACTCCAGTTCCAGGGGACACGGTGACCTCTTTTTGCCAATGTGGGCACCAGGCATGAATGTGGTGCACAGACATCCATGCAGGCACATCTCCACATCACACAGAAAAAAACAAACACAGTGAACAGCACCTGCACAATGATCTCCATACACACATGCATTTACATGCAGCTGCACACAACCCGTGCTCCCCTACGAACGTGCACACAGGCACACACATACATACACAAGCAAAATGAGTAAGCCCACTAATTAATTATAAAAATTACTCCGGCTCTTCCCTGGGACACCAGGCCTGCTGGACTTTCCCCACAGCTCTGCAGGTCACAAGGTAACATTTTCCATAGACAGCCTTTTCTTTTTTCAGTTTTCTAGAACAACTGTGTACTGTTGTTAACCAGGCAGCAGGTTCGGCTTGATTATGGAAAACCATTTTAAAGGATGGATGTATTCCAAGTGGCCTGAGGTACCAGCCGAGGACCTGATGTTTAGGAGGGTTGAGTCACACCCGGAGGTGGACTCCTGGGAGGCTGGGATCAAATGTAACACATGTAGCAAATGAGACCCTTTCAGAGTAGACTCCACCGCAGCGCTGGGCTGGAGCCTGGGGCTTCACCTCAAGGCGCTGCTGACACAGCAGCCCCAAACGTGCCCCTCACTCCAACTAGGAAAGCAGGCGGCTTCTCTTTTCTCGTCCTCTGAATAGGTCTCTGAAAGCTGAGGTCTGCTGAGCTTTATTTCTAAAATAAGCACTAACTTGGATCTCTGCACTGACTCTCTCTGTAGGATATCAAAAACCCTGCTGGGGATGAGGCCCGAACACGAGGCAGCCGAGCCAAGCACACTGGGAGTGACCCTGCCAGCATCGGCAAGGACAGTAGTAGGAGCAGCTGCCTCGGTGGCCGGCCGCTGGGAGAGCTGAAATGGAAATGCAAGCCCAGCATCCCCTGGAAGGCAGAGACCTCTGGGGCGCATGTGGGGTTTTGGTGGCTCCATGGAGCTCCAGATACCTGCGCATCCTTGAAGACTGTTCGGCAGAAACCCTCCAATGTCTTCCCTGCATACAGGCAGGCAGACACTGCTATCAAACAAAAGCAGCTGCTATGACACATAGCTACCTTTGTGGCCGAACTAGTTAGAAAGGAAGACAGAGGAAAGAGAAAGCCAGGCCCACCACAGTGGACAGGCAAAGATACAGGAGATTAGCCACGATAAGGCATAAAGCAAACAGTACAGGAAGTCACAAGACTCTTTGCCCAAGTGTGCCAAATATGTCAGGGTCAAGGAGATACAGGTGTATGGAGTTAGAACCAAACAACACTAATGTCAATGATATCTTGGGACCCTCTGTCTGTGTTGGAAGCCCCCTGACAGCCAATAGCCTGAGGTGGTCCCTTGCCCCTTAAGACCTTCATTCAGGGGCTGGAGAGATGGCTCAGCAGTTAAGAGCACTGACTGTTCTTCCAGAGGACCCTGGTTCAGTTCCCAGCACCCACATGACAGCTCACAACTGTCTATAACTCCAGTTCCAGGGGATCCGACACCTTCACACGGACACACATGCAGGCAGACAGATGGCAGGCTGGTTGACAGAAGAAGGAGATGATGAAGAAGAAGACGACGATGACGAAGACCTTCATTCCTCCAGCAAGAGCCTGATCCTTAACTATGTTACAGGAAAGAATTTCGAAAGAAGCCATAGCAAAGCAGAGTAAGTGAGCGTGTTAATTTTTTTTGTTTTGTTTTTCAAGACAGGGTTTCTCTCTGTGGCTTTGGAGGCTGTCCTGGAACTCGCTCTGTAGACCAGGCTGGTCTCAAACTCACAGAGATCCACCTGCCTCTGCCTCCTGAGTGCTGGGAATAAAGGTGTGCATCACCAATGCCCGGCGTATGTTAAATTCTTTTTTTCTTTTTCTTTTCTTTTTTCTTTTGGGTGGTGGTGGTGGTTTCAGGATAGGGTTTCTCTGTGTAACAGTTCTGGCTGTCCTGGAACTTGCTTTGTAGACCAGGCTGACCTCGAACCTGGCCTCCCAAGTGCTGGAATTAAAGGCATGTGCCAACACATCCAGCACGTGTATTAAATTCTTAAAGTCTTGTAGGAGAAGCAGAGCACAGCCCGAGACAGGGGTGTGGCCCCTCCTGTCTTCACACTGGCTACATTCAGCCATTTGTGACATCCTTCAAAGGATGCACAAGGCCTAAAAATCAAGCAAAGTCAGGGGGTAGAGGCAGGTGGACATCCGTGAGTTCAAAGTCAGCTCTGTCTACATAGTTCAACCTTGTCTCAGGGAAACCAAAAATAAAGATAGAGTGGAGCTTAAAATTAAAGTGTAAATATTTAGTGTGTTAGTTTTTTATTTTTTAAAAGAGTTATTGATTTATTATGCATGCAGTGTTCTGTCTGTGTGCATCCCTCCAGGCTAGAAGAGCCAACCAGATCTCATTACAGATGGGTGGGAGCCACACTGTGGTTGCTGGGAATTGAACTCAAGACCTCTGAGAGACCAGCAAGGAGTCAGTGTTCTTAACCACTGGGCCATCTCTCCTGCCCCAGTTATTTCCTCCCTCCCTCCCTCCCTCCCTCCCTCCCTCTTTTGTGTCTCAGTGTATGCATTTGTTTTGTGGCTGGCAGAGAAAACAGAGTCCATTGTAAGACCTACACTGACTCATGGGGAGCCCAGGGAAAGATGGTGTCCTTTGCATGGACACCTGACCTGAGCGGAAGGAGCTTAGCGCTCCCTCCTAGACAGGGTGATTTGGGGAGGAGAACAGGCGCCTGGAATGAGTCCTCCTTCAGGAGGGTTTGGCTGGTGTTTCTTGAAACCAGGTGAAGGGTACAGAGCTGGGACACAGGGAGTCGTTGTGAAGGGTTTGAGAGGACAAGGAAGGACCTGAGTTCCAGTTGGCTGTCCTCTTGGTCAAAGACTAGCTGATCTGTCCTGGGGCTAAACCAAGGAGAACACAGTGAGTGGTGACCCCAGGGACACAGTGCCAGGACAGCCCTACCCCTTGGGGGATGGATGCTGTGTCCACAAGGCCCAGGCCTGGGGTCTAACCCTGAACAGAGGTGTAGCTTCCAAGACTGGGGACTGACTGAGTTCGCTCTCACGGCAACATGGCACACGACCCCCTCCGAGAATCAGGAAGAACATGGAGTCAGAGAGTTCCTTAGGAGATCTGTGAGGCCCACGCTTGTTCCTGCAAGTGTATAGGGCACTGGAAATAGTCTGGAGACAGCTTTGATTGTCACACCTAGGGTGACAGCTCAGTAGCTCGTTGTGGAGGTCAAGGAAGTTGCTGAACACCCTACAGGCCAGGTTCTCACCAGTGAGTATGTGGCAGCCCCAGGAATGAGCCAGATCAGTGTACAAACTCCCTCATTCCACCCCACAGAGGGAATGTCCACCCAACCATTACCCCATATAAGGAAGGCACAAAACAGGGTGGGGGCAGAGGTGGATGGGCCCTCTGCAGGCCGCTTCCCCCACCCCCAATACCCTTTGGGTCTGGCAATGCTGGGAAAAGGCGGGGCTGTGTGTGAGACAAGCCTGAAATTTGAAGCAGGCCTAAAGTGTAGACCCAGACTGAGGTAGTAGTCAGGGAGCCTGCGGCCTGCTGGGAAAGGGGTTTGAGCAAACACATCTGGTGGGAGTTAGTGGAAAGAAAGAAAGCCTTTTCACTATGTGTACTCTAAGACACTATCCTTGGAGAAACTGGCTGTGTGTGTGTGCATGTGTGTGTACCCATGTGGTGTGTGTGTGAGTGTGTGTGAGTGTGTGTGTGTATGTGAGTGTGTTGTGAGTGAGTGTGTGTGTGAGTATGTGTGTGTGCCCATGTGGTGTGTGTGTGTGAGTGTGTGTGTGTGGTGTGTGTGTGTGTGAGTGTGTGTGTGTATGTGAGTGTGTGTGTGTGTGTGAGTGTGTGTGTGTCTAAGCACAGAGTCAAGACAGAGCTCCAAAAAATGCTATTACTAATATGGAGAGAGAAGTGGCAAGCCAGTGTGAGGCCTGCACTTGATTCTCCTAAAACTCACAGTGGAGAGACAGAGACAGAGGCAGAGAATGTCAGCATGGAGCTCTGTGTCCACATTCCCTGTTCCGGGGACGTAGAGAGGAGGCTCCCAGGAACATGCTCAGCCAGTGTAACAGCATGTTCCAGGTTCAGTGAGAGACCCTGACTCAAAACTAAAGTGGAGAGCAATTGAGGAAGATCAGTGTCGTCCTCTGGCCTCTGCATACACACAAGTACAGGCACACACACACACACACACACACACACACACACACATGCACACACACGAATAAGAGGGAAGTGTATGCTGGGTGTTGTAATTTGCTTCCTGCTCCATGCCCAAAAGCAGCTTGGAGAGGAGAGGGTTTGTTTGGCTTCACAGCAGCTCATCACTGAGGGAAGTCAGAGCAGACACTCAGAGGGACCCCAGAGGGAGGCTACTTAGTGACTTCCCGTCAGGCTCGGGATCAGCTGCTTTTCTTAAGACACTGAGGACTACCTGCCCAGGGGTGGTACCGCTCACAGTGGGCTAGGCCCTCCCACTCGCCTCCTACAGGCGAGATTCCCTCTTCCCAGATGACCCCAGCCTGAATCAAGTGGACAGAAAAATTAGCCACCTACACGGTGAGATCCTGTCTCAAACAAAACAGCTAAACGGGAAACCAGCCGCCTCCAGGATGAGATGGGGTTACAGATAAATATTGTCCTTCCAAGTAGACCACAGCTGTAGCACCGAGACCAAGAGGGCCGGGCACTAGTCACCACAGCTTCCAGGTGCAAGCACACTGGAAGGAATGTGTTTGTAACCTACAAACCAATTCCCTATAATAGTCCCGGTTCTTACCAGCTGTGATGGACCATCTCCTAAGACAGCCACCATCACCCCACCCCCACCCTGCTCTGCTCCTCAGGGGTAGAAGAGACCATTTTCTGTCTCTGGAATCCAGGCTGATGACTTTAGTCCCTTGACTGACAAATGCAGTGGTGGCAGGAACAACATTCTGGGACATGAGTCTGAGGTAGGTAGGAGAATGCTCCTAACTTCTGACTAGGCCACTTGGCATTCCGTCTTGGAGTCCAGCCTCAGTGTCACATGGTAGGGCCATACTGCCCAGACTCCCTGCCAACAGTCAGAATCGACTGTGGATGTGTCAGGGAGCCATATCAGATGTTCAGTCCCACGGCATTGAGCACCCATCTGGGCCCCATCAACCCACAGCCCACAGAGAGACAGAGATGAGCAAGGTTGCTTTTAGGCCAGTGCACTTAAAGAACACTTACAGGTTACACACTATATGGTCAAGCTGTTTTGTGTTTTGACTTGAGACAGGGTCTCACGAGACCAGGCTGGCCTCAGATTCAGAGACCCGTCCCGCCTCTGCCTCCTGAGCGCTGGGATCAAAGGTGTGCGTCCCCACCACTGCCCAGTTTAGATCCAAGTTCTAAATCTGAGCACAGCACTGACTCCCAGCTCACATAAGAGCACTCTGCGAGCCTCTCGCCACTTTCCACCTCCCTCTGCTCTCTCCTTCCCATCACCCTCCTCTTCCTGACAGAGGTGATGTAGCTCAGGGGTTAGGGTGCTAGCCTAGCATGCTGGAGACTCCAGAACTCAAGATCTGGAGGCAGGAGGACCAGAACAAGAAATTCAAGGTCATCCTCAGCTACCCCACGAATTCAAGGGCAGCCTGGTAAAGTGTGTGTGTCCTACCAGAGAGGCCCTGACTTTGAGGGCCCAGAACTCAAGCAAAATGTTGCATGCCCTGACACACAGCTGCAGTCCCTGATAGACACACAGCTGTAATCCCGATGATGGGGAGGTGGGAGGCGGGGACACGCAGAGCCTTGGAAGCTCCAAGCTATTTTGGGTACTTGAAATTCCAGGCTAATAAGCTGTCCCCCAAAATGACAAGGCACCTGAGGACCTGTATATGCATGCCATGCACCCACACACCTGCTTCCACATAAGGGCACATGCTGAAATCTGACCTTGTCACAGACACAGTGTGCTGACATGGAAAAATCAAACCAAGCCAAGCCAGGCAAAACAAAACAAAACAAAACACCAGGGCAATTCAAGGCTGACACGTTAGCCAGCCAACAGAGTAAGGTCTTCACGGTAGAAGCATACGGTTCCATTTTACACACAAGGACAAGCAGGGTCCCCTAGTAATTAAATACCAATTAGACATTAAGAAAAAGCCTGCTCCAAATCACATCACTGTTCAACAGGGAAATGGGGGTAATTTAGCTTTGTTAATTGAAGAGAGCGTCTGGGGCTGCCATCGTCCAGCAGGAGCAAGAGAATGTTAAGAAGTACAAAGCCAGGCCGCGGTGGCGCACGCCTTTAATCCCAGCGCTCAGGAGGCAGAGGCAGGCGGATCTGTGAGTTCAAGGCCAGCCTGGTCTACAGAGCGAGTTCCAGGACAGCCAGGGCTGCTACACAGAGAAACCCTGTCTCAACAAACCAAAAACCAAACAAGCAGAGGACAGAACAGGACAGCTCTGCCCCTTGTCTTGGCCCTGGGCGGCAGCCCCTGGCCCTGTTTTCTTGTTGTGTGGGTGACAGCCAGCCTTGTCACCATGCCTGTGCCCCCGTGCTGGAGTCTGGGAGGAAGTGGGAGAGATTGCAAAAGCATGTGTCATTTCTGGACTGTGCCTAGTCCAATTCCAGGGCTGCTCACAGTTTACAGGGTCCTTCAGAGCACGGAGAAGAGGCTGTGTTCCTGTCTGGTTTCCCACCCCCCACCCCCCAACAGCCTTCAGCTCCTCTGGGGCCACACCTGGCGGTTCTGTCTTCTAATGATAAATCTAATGTTAAAGTAATACTCTTGAGACGGAGGAACCACCTAAATAAAAATGTTAAAAATGCTAGCCAGAGCCCAGTGGAGATGCCAGGTGTCTTTAATCCCAGCGCCACAGAGGCAGGAGGATCTCTGTGTTCCATGGCAACCTGGACTAAAGAGTGAGTTCTTGGACTCCTGGGGCTACACAGAGAAACCCCCTCTCTTGAACACAAAACAAAACAAACAAAACAAAGTGCTAGCCAGAACTAGGGAGATGGCCCAGTGATTAAGAGAACTGAATTAGGAGGACTGGGGTTGAGTTCCCAGGATCACCATGTCGGCCCACAGCCATCTATCTGTGAGTTCAGTCCCAGGGGATTGGACTCCCTCTCTGGCCCCCATGAGCACTAGGCATTAATGTGGTATAAAGAGACATGCAAGCAAAACAACCAAATACATAAAGTAAAATAAAAAGTAAATTAAAAAGAAAAAACGAACACACTGATTTGTTTTTTAAGTTAGCTAGGGTCCAGTGTGATGGCTTAGGGGGTAAAGGTGCTTGCTGCCAAGCCTGGTGACCTGAGTTCAGTCCCCAGGGTCCACCTGGCTGGAGGACAGTAGACTCCCTGAAAATTGCCCTCTGACCTTTGCACGAAGCTCTCTATGTGTGGCACCCAAACATGCACACATGTATGACACACACACTCACACTACATACACGTATGACACACATGTGACACATACACGTATCACACACACACACACACACACACACACACACGGTGGGGGTTGGATAGAAAAGGAACCAGTTGGGAAGAGGAAGGAAGCCATAGGAAATAGGAGATAAAAAAGAGTAATGGGAAGAGAAAGCTCATGGACCCCAGACTGATGGCTGGGAAACCAGCATAGGACTGACCCAGACCCCCGATCGTGGGTGTCAGTTAGGAGGACTGGGCCGTCTGGGGCCTCTGGTAGTGGGTCAGTATTTCTCCCTAGTGTATGAATGGACTTTCGGAGCCCATCCCACACAGAGGGATACTCTCTCAGCCTAGACACACCGAGGAGGGCCTAGGCCCTGCTCCAAATGATATGACAGACTTTGAAGACTCCCCATGGGAGGCCTCACCCTCCCTGGGGAGCAGAAAGGGGATGGGATGGGGGTTGGTGGGGGGCAAGGGAGGAGGGGAGGGAGAGGGAACTGGGATTGACAAGTAGAACAAGCTTGTTTCTAACTTAAAAAGGAAGGAAGGGAGAGAGGGAAGGAGGGAGGGAGGGAGAGAGGGAGGGGAAAACAGGGCAGTAAAGCTACACACCTTTGATCCCAGCACTCAGGAGACAGAGGCAGGTGAATCTCTGAGTTTGTGAGTTCAAGGCCAGTCTGGTCTACAGAGTGAGTTCCAGGACAGACAGTTAGGACTATAGGAGAGAAAAACCTATCTCAAAAAACAAACAAAAAACAAAAAAGGGGTGGGTAATGGGGGTAAATATGTTGCAAATATATCATATACCTGCATGAAAATATTAAAATAAAATCCATTATTGTGTATAATTAATATAAGCTAATTTAAAATGCTGGGCAGAAAAAGCATCAGACTTCAGACAAGTCCCTTCAACCCATGACATTTGGGCTTGCCTGCTGGACTGAGAGCCATGGACACTTCTGTAATAACGGGGAGAAGGGAGCCTGTGTAGTCTCATGCGCCTGCACTGGCCTGTAGAGCGGCTTAGGCCAGCGAATGGTGCTTTGGGGCAGGAGAGCCCCTGAGGAGATGGGGCTGTTGCCCCTGTGCTATAAGCAGTCGGGCGGAGGCTGCCAGTGGGTTTAAGGTCACAGCACACATCAGGGAAAGGCTCAGTGCCTGACACGTGTTCTTACTCACCTTCCATGCTCCATCATTAACTTTAGGGCATCTCTTATTTTTCTCTCCTCACTGGTGACCCTCGAAAACAGTTTGGATCAGGCAGTTCACAGTTTCAGAAGGCAGGACCTATCGCAGGTGGTTTCAATGTACTGTCTACCTCCAAAGCCAGGTGTAGAGACCTCAGCTGCCATCTTGGCGGACACAGCTCTCCACCTCCTCTCCCGGGAGCAGCTTCCCTGAAGGGGTGGCACAGGCCGTAGTCTTCTTGATGACTGGCCCTTTGGGTTAGACCCCTCAAATGAAGAAGCACCCCCTCCCCTCCCCCTCCTGCCAATATTATTAGTAGAAATAAAGGAGTAGTTGAGACAGAGCCAGCGTTAGGCGGTCCAGGCATGAGCTCTGCCATCTCATGGAGCTACAGCCCAGTCCAAGGCTGGGTTTCTAAAGTTCCCATATTTTTTAAAGATTTATTTTTTTTCTTTTTCTTTTCTTTTTTTGAGACAGGGTTTCTCTGTGTAGCCCTGGCTGTCCTAGAACTCACTCTGTAGACCAGGCTGGCCTCAGATTCACAGAGATCCACCTGCCTCTGTCTTCTGAGTGCTGGGATTAAATGCTTATGCCAACATCAGCTCTTTTTTTTTTTAATTGTGTGTGTGTATGTGTGTGTGTGAGTATGAGATTGTGTGTGTGTGTGTGTGTGAGAGTGTGTATGTGAGTGTGTGTGCATGTGTGAGAGTGTGTGTGTGAGTCGCCTGCAGTGCCAGAAGAGGGTGTTGGATTACTCTAGAGCTGCTTACCTGGAACTGGAGTTACAGATGACAGAGCTGTCACGTGGGCACTGGAAATCAAACCCTGCTCCTCTGGAAGAGCAGCCAGTGCTCATGACGGCTGAGCCATCTCTCCAGCCCTGTTTATACATTACAAAAACAACTAAAAGCCAGATGTGGTGTCTTGTGCCCTTAATCCCAGTGCTTGAGAGACTGAGTCAGGAGGATTGCATCAGTATGAGGCCAGCTGGGCTGCAGTGTGAAGCTTTGTCTCACACAGCCAAACATAAAGCAGTAAAAACATTCATAAGTTTATGATTGGGGCCTGAGGGTGTAGCTCATTGACAGCACGCTTACCCAGCACGCAGGGGAACCTGGACTTCACCTTCAATAGTGCATACACCAAGCATGGTAGCACACCCCTGTAAGCCCAGCACCTGGGACACACAGACACAGCAGGACCAGACCTTCAAGGTCATTTTCAACTACATAGCAAGTTTGAGGCCAGCCTGAGCTACACTTTTTACATCAAGTAAAGTCCCTCCAAACAATGCTTGCTACAGGGCTGGCTGCCGCGTCTCTCCGCTGTGTGTGTGTGTGTGTGTATGTGGTATGGGTATGGGGTGTTTATATGTGGGGTGTGTGTGTATGTGTGTGATGTGTGTATGTGGTATGTGTATGGGGTGTTGTGTGTATGGAGTGTGTGTGTGTGGGGGGGTACCACACAGGGCTGATAAGGCTCCCCTGAGAGCTTCCGGAAGCAGCAGGGCCCCCGGCCTCCATGTGAAGCACTAGTAAGAGAGGAAGCCAGAGGACTGAACGTTCCCACCCCAATCAGGGCTGCCCTGTGCTCCCAGCCACTCAGCCCTCTCTACAGCTTTCCCGTTCCAATGTGTCTGTCATTTTTCATTCCCCTGCTGCTCCAGTCAGGTCAATTCCCAGGAGCTGGCCCTGAGCGTGGTTTTGAGGTTTTTCCATCAACTTGGCACGTTAGGTAGCTGTTACCATTCAGCCAATCCAGCTTCTGTACCTAACTTCGAAGGCAATGCAACCTCTGATCACTTATTTATTTATTTTGGGAGGCGCGGTCTTGTGGAACCTTGGCTGGCGTTGATACTTGTTATTTAGCCCAAGGAAACCTTCAACTCACACATCCCTCACTTTAAAATATGACGATGAGCTGGGTGGTGGTGGCACATGCCTTTAGTCCCAGCACTCGGGAGGCAGAGGCAGGTGGATCTCTGTGAGTTCCAGGCCAGACTGGTGTACAAGAGCTAGTTCCAGGACTGGCTCCAAAGCCACAGAGAAAACTTGTCTCAAAAACCCAAAAAAGAAACGAAAAGAAAAAAAATACACACACACACACACACACACACACACACACACACACATATGAGATAATGAATGTTTGTAGTCATGGCTCTCAGGGGCTGGGGTGGAGGAAAGAGTTCTAGACCAGCCTGGTTCTGTCTTAAAACAAGGCGAGAGGCTGGGAATTTAGCGTAATGGTGGCTGCAGGGTTGAGGTAGGATAGGGAAAAGCAAAATGAAACAAAAAAAGATTTTCCTCAAGTCGTTGGTAACCGCACACTCACTCTCTTCTTTCATTATTGGCATGTATATATCCAGGGGCAGACATCAGGCTCTTCCCTCGGAGCAGGGTCTCTAACTGAACCTGGAACTCTCAGTCTTGCCGGGCTGGGCTGGCAGCTCCCTGACCGGCGCTTGTCTGCACCCCACGGCTAGGGTTACAGGCACACTCGGCTGTGTGCAGAGGGGCTCAAACTCAGGCCCTCATGCTTGGACATGGGTTCCCATCCCAGTTGTCACCTGGAGCTGTTTCCTCAGTCCCAGTGTAGACTGGAGCTTTGACCCCTGCTCTTCACCAAAGGTTCCTAAAAGTGAGACTGTCTTCAGCATCCCTAGGTTCACCGTATCTCCTGGCTTCAGCATCCCTAGGTTCACCGTATCTCCTGGCTTCAGCATCCCTAGGTTCACCGTATCTCCTGGCTTCAGCATCCCTAGGTTCACCGTATCTCCTGGCTTCA